>NC_084827.1:166359066-166978233 GCF_033115175.1 Lepus europaeus | reverse complement strand
ATCTGCCTACACTGGGAAGTCCTATTTCTACTCCCTAAATGCTACAGGAGTCATAAACAGGAAGGGATTAGGGCTAGGTCATTAATAACTCAACATGTTGTGAAAATTCAGACAATTCCTTAGAGGAGAAAAATTTTTGGACAATAAAATATGAAATGTGGTGTCACATAGGCTTAGACGGAAGGAAAATCAATGAGCAATGGATATTAGTCCTTCCTTTTTTTATTTTTTTATTTTTGAAAGGCAGAATGGACAGTGAGAGAGAGAGACAGAGAGAAAGGTCTTCCTTTGCTGTTGGTTCACCCTCCAATGGCCACCGCGGCCGGCGTGCTGCGGCCGGTGCACCACGCCGATCCGAAGACAGGAGCCAGGCGCCTCTCCTGGTCTCCCATGGGGTGCAGGGCCCAAGCACTTGGGCCATCCTCCACTGCACTCCCTGGCCACAGCAGAGAGCTGGCCTGGAAGAGGGGCAACCGGGATAGAATCTGGCACCCCGACCGGGACTAGAACCCGGTGTGCTGATGCCGCAAGGCGGAGGATTAGCCTGTTGAGCCATGGCGCCAGCTAGTCCTTCCTTTTCAAAAGTAACTTATTCAGATGTATACTACTGTGGCCAGCACTATGGCACAGCAGGTTAAGCCACTGCCTGCTCTGCCAGCATATTATACAGGCACCGGTTCAAGTCCCACCTGTTTCACTTCTGATCCAGCTCCCTATCAATGCTCCTGGGAAAGCAGTGAAAGATGGCCCAATATTTGGGCCCCTGCTACCTATATGGGTGACCTGGGTAAAGCTCCTGGCTTTGGCCTGGGTTAGGCCTGGCTGTTGTGGCCATCTGAAGAGTGAACCAGCAGATGGTTGATCTACCTCTCTTGCTCTGTCTCTCTCTCTCTGTAACTGCCTTTCAAATAAATAAATCTTAAAAAAAGTTATACTACTGAATAGCTACTGGGGATGGTCATTCCTTTCTAATTGAAGACACTTTGTTTGGTGAGAAGGCAGTCCATAAGCCACCCGTACAGTCATCTAGAAGGAGGGAACTAAGGTTAGGAGGACTCGGGGTGGGGGGGTCTCCAGAATTGTCTGCCACACTCGAAACACCAGCATCTCATTGCAGAGTAACTGAGACTTGTACTGGCACTTGATATAGAATGCTGACGTTGCAAGCAGCAGTTTAACCCACTGAATCACAATACCAGCCCATGGGTGGTACCACCTTAAAGGTGTTTAAAAATCACTACTAATGAAAAAAATGACGATACACTAAGAAGGACATAGCATCCTGCCTGTGGCATTCCTACCAAGATTACAGAACTGGAATAGAATAACAAAGACATCAGGTCCAATCTGAGGGATATTATAAAGGGGCATTCACAGGGCACATGCCAAAATTTGAATAAGGCCAGGGATTACCTAATATTTCTCCATTTGGATAATTGCACTGTGGTTATACACAATGAAGACAAGAGCCAAGAAAGTTTTTTTTACTAGTTTTGCATATTTTTTAAAGCTCGAAATTATTCCACAATCAAGTTTAAATGCAAAAAAGTGTAAGATATTTATTATAATACTGCTGCTCCTGATACATAATAACCCACATGTCCATAAACTATAGAACTGATAAGTTATCATGCATTCATACAAAAATACTACATGAAAAATGAAAACACCATTGTTACACCTCATATGTAATTTCTCTCATGTGATGTTCAACTACGGTCAATCTGTAAAGATAGGAGGAGAAGCAGTCATGACCACAGAGTGAGAACTAGCAGGAACCCAAGGGAGACTTCTGAGTGTCTGTGATTGTCCCATTATCTTTTCCGGGGCAGCAGTTACAAGGATATAGACAAGCCACAAACCTACCAAGTTGAACATTTAAGATCTGTGGACTTACCTATCTGAAAGTTGTATACTTAAGAAATAAAAATAAAGCCAGCAATAGAACTAACTGTTGACAATGGGCCTGCAGGCTTGGGCTGTGGGGAGCAGTGACTGAGAGACATTTCCCAGCAGACAACTTGGCAGTAGGTTTGGAGTGCAAGTGAGGAGCTGTGAAACAAGCCTGCTGATATCTGGGCTCAAGTGGACACACACAGACAGCATCAAAACAACCTAACTACTTATATTAGGAAATCAATAAAAATGATAATTATGCAACCATCAAAATCATCTAATTAAAAAATGATGAAGGATGAAATGTTCATGAAATGAGTGAAAAAAAGCTAACTCCAATATTGTACATACATAGCATGTTCCTAATTTAAATATTCTATATGGTGTGCCAAAAGAACCACACTATGTAAACTGTTCATAATATTTTTCTCTAGGGGACAAATTTTTGGCTTTCTTCTTTACACTTTCTGGTGTCTTAAACTATTTCTTTTCCTTTTTCTTTTTTTTTGAGAAAAGCCAGCATAAAGCACTTTATTGCAATAATAAAACTCGAAACTCATGTGGTGCTGGAGCGAAGTAGGGACAGCAACAGTTTCTCTCACCAAATCACTACACAGGAGAGCAGAGGGGTGTGAAGGGGCCGGGAGGCAGAGCCAGGAAACGCCGAGATCAGCGGAGACAGCCAAGCATCAAACACCAGGAGATGCTGAAGCTGCGATGACCAGCATCACTTTCAAGAGAACACTCAAGGATGTGTCATGATGGCCGGGCTTTCGCTGGGTGATGGTCTACAAACAGCACCTTCCATTTAAACTTTCAATTAAAAGTTTCTTAAAATTTAGGAAGTGTTGGGAGTCTTGGATAGTTAGGAGATTATAAAAGTTCTGAAAATCCACTAGAAAAAGCACAGGATGGAGGGGAAAAGGAAAAGCCAGGTCACAAAGAAGGCTTCAGTGGTCCCTGCTGGCCCAGGGACAGGTACCTGTAGTGTCCAGCACTGCAGGGAAGTGATCTGGTGTCAGAGGCAGAGGGTTTCGGGGAGGCAAAGGCTCTCCCGTCCCCACTTCAGTCTGGGCAGGGCTGTTACTCTACCCCGAGGACCTCTCAGCCCTCAGCAGCGTCTCACTTCTGCTGTGGCTTTGCAGTGCCGCAGCAAGGCTGTTTAATACATAATAGATACAAATCTCATCCAAAAAATAAAAATAAAATAAAGATTCTTGCAAACCCCATTCCCCAACACCAATTCCTGTTCTAAAGTGAACCCATCACTTGTGCTGTTAACACCTGACCACATCTTCGCTAGAAACCTAGACCCAAGATGGAAACTGAATCTTCACCCCAAAATGAGAACAGAATAAATCGAGTCACTTGAGGTTTATGGCGTATGGTTTAGGTGATCACACATACAAGGGGAAGGAAGAGGAAGTAGGGGTGTGAGAAGCAAAGCTGAGTGACAGAACACATTCAGTCGGGCAGATGTTTGTACAGAGGGCGTAGTGGAACTGCAGGAAAAGCTCCGGATGGATTCATGTGCACGTGTCTGGAGCACCAGACCCTCCATGGCAGATCCAAGAACAGGGAGCTAAGGGAGGAGGCCATTCCTGTCATTCCAGTTTTAGAAGCTCCACATCGAAGACGAGAGTGGCATGTGGTGGGATGATGCCCAGGTGCCCAGTGGCACCATAGGCATAGTCTGGGGAGATGGTCAGTTTGGCTCTCTGACCCACACTCATCTGGGCAACCCCTTCTTCCCAGCCTCAGATCACCTCCTGCTTGTCCAGCATAAACTTAAAGGGCTTGTTCCTGTCGTCTTAGACTATTTCTTTCTTTCTTTTTTTTTTTTTTAATTTTTGACAGGCAGAGTGGACAGTGAGAGAGAGACAGAGAGAAAGGTCTTCCTTTTCCGTTGGTTCACCCTCCAATGGCCGCCGCGGTTGGCGTGCTGCAGCCGGCGCACCGCGCTGATCCAATGGCAGGAGCCAGGTGCTTCTCCTGGTCTCCCATGGGGTGCAGGGCCCAAGCACTTGGGCCATCCTCCACTGCACTCCCTGGCCACAGCAGAGAGCTGGCCTGGAAGAGGGGCAACCAGGACAGGATCGGTGCCCCGACTGGGACTAGAACCCGGTGTGCCGGCGCCGCAAGGTGGAGGATTAGCCTAGTGAGCCTCGGCGCCGGCCTCTATTTCTGACATAAACATGTATTACCTTAACAGTTGAAAATTATCAAAATTAATTTTAAAAATTGCTATCTCAAACGACCAAAATTCACAGAGGAGAATTACCAACTTCTAATAACTTCCTTGCATTTGTCACATGCATGGCAAAATCTTTTATGTTCCACGCAATGGGCACCTTTTTAGTCATCTTTCAAGAGAGTTTTTTTAATTTTCACAAAAAGGATTTACATAAACCCTTTCTTTACCAGTAAGCCCTGGCTTTTCAGCTTCCAACATTTTATCTTTAGGAGCCTTCTCATCCTCCATCCTCCCTTGTCTTTTCTATCCCCAAGAATCCCCACTTTGATGGCTGTTTCCCATAAAACTCTATGGAAAAATTTTTGCCACCGGGAAAAATCAAAACACACCAGGAAACTACAGAGAGGGCATTTCTCTTGAAGATGTGCTCAGCAAATGACTACATTAACAAGAGCAATAAAGAACCTGTGTTTTTGTTTTCTACTCAACACAGAGTGGTCAAACTGGGAGTGGTGTTTGTGGGAGGGGGTATGATTCAAAATGCACCAAGAAAACATTATGCCCTTTCCCAAGATTTCTGAACTTCCCTGCCCCCCCCCCCCCCGAAAACCTTAGTGGTTATCTCCTCCCTTCTCATCTACCGTGACCCAACCCTAAGGACTTTTTTTTCTTTGCTTTTAAAAGACTTTGTTGATTAGTCCATATTGTGTTTGAATAAGAGTGAAGGTGCAAAAATGTGAATGATAGTGTTGACTGGATTTTCTAATATTTCATTTTCTCCATGTGTGGAATATATCTCACCAGGCAAGAGTGGATGCCCCAAATTTTAGCATTTTCATAGATTGCTAACATAGATAGGAGCACTGGAAATGTGCTGCCTAGAAACCATGCCAATGTTTTATCTCCCTCCCCCCAAAATCATGTGCTAAATGAAATGCAAGAATGTCTATGCTTAAGACATAATTCTTATCAGGATAACAGAGGATTTAATCATTAACCAAAACTATAACAACAGGAGTGAAAGTGTATTTTTTAAAAATGTAGAAGTCTTGCTAGCTTAATTATAAATCAAAAAAGTTAAAACTAGGCTAGTCTTAGTGTCAATGGCAATCTTAACATATAATAATGTAATCACCATTTTAAATTTGACAGCTGCTTCACTATCAGTCCACGTTTTAGCAATACCTACATAACCTTCACAGTGTCCAACAGAAGACAGCAAGGCAATTAAACAGTTATTCATTAATCAAAAACCCTTTACGAGTTTCCTGGATAAAAAGGAGGAAGCTAATACTGAAAAAAATCATGAAGCTAAAAGAAGACAAGTGAAGTGTTGAGGGAAAAACCATCCCTCCTGGCTTGTGAAAGGAGAGACGAGATGATCACATTTCTGCCAGGTAGAGAAAGGGTGAATTGGACACACTCTTCATGGTTCCATCCAACAGGCAGTGTTAAGCACCTGTCATAAGCCAAGCACATGTTAGGTCCTGAGGCTACACAGGAAGATAGGAGGGACCTAAATCATACTCTCTATTACTCTTCCCCAACACCCAACACTGTGAACTGAAGAAAAGTGATGGAAATCATGATCTTGTTGCAATTATGTGCAAATCCTTCAAAGTAGTAGAGACCAGCACATTCTGTTGGTCATGGAGAGACTCTCATAGTTTCCAGTGAGAGAGGCTGTCATATGACCCTCAATGAAGAAACAGTGCCAGCAGCTACACAACCAATCACACAGCCAATTCCCTTTCCTGAGGTCCCCTCTGAGCCATTCTATCCTGAAACACAACCACCCTTCTAGTAGCTCACACCCAGAAATAGTGTCTACCATACTCAAGTCTCAGTTTCCTTCTCCAGTCAGAATTTCTCCTGCTTTTACAATTGCTGCAGTTCAAACTATCCTACTAATCTCGAGCTTCTGTGTTCCTATAGCTTTCTGTGTCTCAGGCTTCTGTTTGCAGTCCCCTCCTTTTCCCTGAGGTTTACCAGCACAGTACCATTTGTATCTGTGTGTCTGGATCTTGCATCTACACACTGTAAGGGTACAGTCAGATTGTTTCTGCTGCTCACTATCCAACACACAGATCCCCACTAGATGAAGGTTCCATGCCAGGCCATTTCATAAGATGCTGCCCAGACTACACAAGGCTGCCTTGACCCAAGTTCTGATCTCTGATTCAGTTAGCTTGTAGCCATAAGGGAGGTCTCATGATTCAAAATATGGCAATCTATGGATTAAGAAGCCACTTATGGTTTCTTTCCTCTTTAGACAGATATTTTCATGTTAGGCCTGTATCTACTTTTTTTTTTTTTTAAGGCTTTGTCACAGTCTTCTTCAACAGCCCCTATGCACAGAGACACACAAAGACCCCTCTTTCCTTATCACTCCCCATTGCCAATTCTGACTTGGCATACGGGATGAAACTGGTTTGCCACGCCTGTCTATAGGATGCAGCACAAATGTATCAGAAAGCCACTGGACTCCAGCCCAAAATGTCACCCAGTTTTATCATAAGCAGTTCTTTATGCAACCTGGGCGGGCAGTCTGCATTTGTCCTTCCAAGTCCACTCTCCACCTTTCTCCAGGGAGACTGACTTCTAGGGTCCTGCATCAGCCAGGTTCCCAACCTCCCTGGTTTCCAAGGGTATTTGTTCAAAGTGGGGCACTGGCAGGATGTGAGCGAGGACAAATGGAGAATGTGTCTGAGATATGCCCTCCATAAACCTCTTGTATCCCTAACCCCTACCAATGGGGTTGGCCATGGTTGCCTTTCTCTGCAAATGGCCTTAGCTCTGTCAGAGGCCACTTCTGTCAGCTATGCTATAACTGTGTCTTAGGAACTAAATCTTATTTTTCTTTATACCTCTAAGGCTGAGCATTGTACCAGAATCAGAGTAGCTGATCAACCAATGTTGGTTAGAAATGAAGGAAGAAAGAAAAGATGAGATACAAGTAGGAATAATCTATTTTCTCCAAGGATTAAAGAAAAGGAGGAACCTTGCTTTCAGATTTGTTTATTCTACTACAACCTTCCCGAAGGGCAACTAGGTTATGTCTATTAGAATTCATAATATTTACATAATTCCTAATCCAGCAATTCTGTGTCTGGAAATATAAATTAGAAGATAATCAAAGATACGTGGAAAGATACTGGCATCATGATTTTTTAAATTTATTTATTTTTATGTGAAAAACAAAGCAACAGAGAGACAGATAAATAGAAAGAGATTTTCCATCCGCCCACAACAGCTAAGTCTGAGCCAGGCTGAAGCCAAGAGCCCAGAGCTCCATCTGCACCTCCCATGCAGGTGGCAGGGACCCAACTATTTGAGCAATTACCTGCTGTCTCCCAGGGTACATCAGCAGGAAGCTGGATTGGAAGCAGAGTAGTCAGGACTCCAATTGGCACTCCAATAAGAGATGAGGGCATCTCAAGCAGCAACTTAACCTGCTGTGCTACAATGTCTATCTGAGATGCTATTATTTTTAATGTAAAAATTGAGAATAGGGCTGGCATTGCAGCATGGTGAATAAAACTGCAGCCTGGGACACCAGCATCCCACATAGGTGGCAGTTCAAGTCCTGGCTGCTCCATTCACAATCCAACTCCCTGCTAATGTGCTTGGGAAAGCATCAGAGGACAGCCCAAGTGCTTGGGCCCCTGTACTCACATGGGAGATTGGGAAGTAGCTCCTGGCTCCTGGCTCTGACCTGGCTCAACTCTGGCTGTTGCAGCCATTTGAGGAGTGAATCAGTGAATGGAAGACCTCTGTCTCTTCCTCTTTCTCACTAACTCCACCTTTCAAATAAGTAAAATAAATTTTAAAAATTTAGAAGGCCCATCAACAGGCCTTTAACATTTTATACGGATATGCTATGTAGTGACGTGCAGCCATTAGAAGTCAGGCTGAACATTTACTGAATGATTATCTTTGGCCATGGTATAATGGACATGGACTTAATTTTTTCTTTGTGTGTGTGTGTTTTTTTTTTTTTTTTTTTGACAGGCAGAGTGGACAGTGAGAGAGAGACAGACAGAAAGGTCTTCCTTTTGCCGTTGATTCACCCTCCAATGGCCGCCGCGGTAGGCGCGCTGCGGCCGGCGCACCACGCTGATCCGATGGCAGGAGCCAGGTGCTAATCCTGGTCTCCCATGGGGTGCAGGGCCCAAGTACTTGGGCCATCCTCCACTGCACTCCCTGGCCACAGCAGAGAGCTGGCTTGGAAGAGGAGCAACCGGGACAGAATCCGGTGCCCCGACCGGGACTAGAACCCGGTGTGCTGGCGCCGCAAGGCGGAGGATTAGCCTAGTGAGCCGCGGCGCCGGCTTCTTTGTGTTTTTCTAAATTTTCTCCTCTGAACAATAGCGCTATCTATAGAAAAAAAATGGCCAAAGTGGCTCATATTGCCACTTCAAGCCTTGATATCCTACTAAAGACAATCAGAGCCTGAAGTCTGACCTGGTGGTTGGTTTAGTTATGATGAAGCTAAAACGTCACAGCGAACGTGACCACTGCCTTTAGCCATCACCTCCCTCATCACTAGGAGTGGTGCCTCACTTATGTCTCCATCTCCTCTGGGCCCTACTTCGGACCTGGGCTCCTCCAGAGGACTAGAATGCACAGCCACAGTTGGAAAGACATGCTTCAGAGCCTGTTGCAGATGGGACAATTGAGGCTCAGAGAAGTCCAAAAGACACAGAGGCAGACCTAGCGCAGGTCTCCTGACTTTCAGCATATATTCTTTACACTTTTAGTCAGTCACAACAAAATCAAGGGTAGAATTTTGTAGATTAACAGACTAAGGGGAAGCCAGATATTTCAAGAGGGAAATGAGGAGTACAAAGACTTCTAAAAACAACCTAGCTCTGATCTCCTTCCCAACCTAACCTGAGAAGTATCTCTGAGCTGTTTTCACAAAGCACTTATTGCGCAGATTGATATCAGGAAAGATGATCTGTAGCCTAATGTAATGATAGGGAGTGGCACTGCAAGATCTAAACCCAACTATATTGGGTAAGCAAAGATTTTAGAAATCAAGACTCCATTGTGTCCAAGGTTGGCTTTATTACAGAACAAATAAACACAGTTCTGACAGGACCTCTGCCTTCCTAGCTCTGTCCTAGGGTCCCTGTGCCTTGCTCAGGGCAATCTCAAGGCCATTGCCAAGAAGGCCCTCCTTATGGTAACCCTTGCAAAATGAAAGCCATACCTCCTTTTTCTGTTCCATCTCCAACATGGCCCAGCCTGCACTGAAACCTCACAGCTCTGTGAGTCAGACCCTGAACTTCTCCCTGCAAGCTGCAGAGTGAAGTTTAGAGTTGGGAGTCCAAAGCCCTGGCTTCCCCTGACTGTAGAGAGAGCTGAAAAGTCCTCAGCTAATGACTTAACCCTTCAGGATTCAGATCTTCTGGGAAATTCATGTCTACTGGGCAATCTCTAAGGCCCAATCCAACTTATTCAATGACAGGTTTGTGTGAGCCCAGCCCAGCCCTAGTTAGTAAAAGATGTAGTTAATCTTTAAACTTACTGCATGTAGTATAGAATTTATAGAGAAGCTCTCAATCATTTCCACACTTATACAGTTTCAAGGACTATAATACATAGAAAAAGTTGTGGAAAGTACATTAGATTCACTGAGACCTAAAATCACTCAAATGGAAGAAACAATTTCTCTATTTGAATATTCTTAAATCAATGTTCTAGGGCTGACTTCTAGACTACTAAACTAGGTGGGAAAAAATCATTTGATATTTTATTTTCAATATTTATTATTTACTTTTTAAAAGCCTACTGATTTTTAATTGCAAATTTCATTCATGGATTCACAAAACTCAGTAGGAAGCAGAACAGATAAGTTTCTGCCATTCTTAGAGTTTACCACCCACTGGAGGAGGCTGGTAGTAACCAGATACTCACGCCAGGGTATATTTACACAATGCAATAAATGCTGGAAGGAAAAAACACAGGAAGCAGAGCCTATCACAGGTGGAGCTAGCCTGGATAACAGCGGAGGCTCGTCCAGAGGAAATGACCTTTGAAAATTGAAGGCTGGGAGGAGGGTATTTAGAGAAAGGACAGGCAGCTGGGATGGGCCCTAACGTCCCATCAATTTTTGGGAATCATGTATGCAACCACTTTCTTTTGAGAATGCCACATGTGTTTGCGCCGGCATCCCATATGAGCACTGGTTCGAGTCCTGGCTGCTCCTCTGTCAATCCAGCTCTCTGCTGTGGCCTGGGAAAGCAGTGGAAGATGGCCCAAGTCCTTGGGCCCCTGCATCCACATGGGAGACCCGGAAGAAGCTCTTGGCTCCTGGTTTCAGATTGGCGCAGCTCTGGCTGTTGCAGCCAATTGGGGAGTGAACCATCGGATGGAAGACCTCCCGCTCTCGCTCGCTCTTGCTCTGCGTAATTCTTTCAAATAAATAAATCTTAAGAAAAGAAACTGACCCACCTTTAAAAACATTGATGTGCCTCTCATGGAGCCAATGCTCTCAAGTCCGTTGTTTCTCCCTACTACACACCAACACAATGATGTCTTGTCTTGGGTTTTTAGCTTTTTCATGATGGACAGTGAGTAAAGTCCTGGGCTGGAGGGGACAGGATGCTTCTGCCATTTGGCACTAGAAGACTCAGGCACCCAGGCAGCAGAAAGACTCCCCAGCAAGAAGCTGCTTGTCTTGTATTTAAAGGGGAACAGGATGCTTCTCCAGAACTTAAAGAATCATTACAATGAGTAATGTCTGAACAGGGTCTTTTTCAGCTTCCTGGATTAGAAAAGCTGGAGAAGGGCTGGCGCCGTGGCTCACTTGGCTGATCCTCCACCTGCAGCACTGGCATCCCATATGGGCGCCGGGTTCTAGTCCTGGCTGCTCCTCTTCCAGTCCAGCTCTCTGCTGTGGCCCGGGAGTGCAGTGGAGGATGGCCCAAGTGCTTGGGCCCTGCACCCGCATGGGAGATCAAGAGGAAGCACCTGGCTCCTGGCTTCGGAGCGGCGCAGCACTGGCTATGCCGGCCATTAGGAGAGTGAACCAACGGAACGAAGACCTTTCTTTCTCTCTCTCTCTCTCTCACTGTCTATAACTCTGCCTGTCAAATAAATTTTAAAAATTTTTTTAAAAAGCTGGAGAAAGAGTACAAGCTTGAGAGGAGCAGAACAGAGTGCATCCCAAGCCTCTGATACCTGCAGGTGCATGTCCTTGTGTTTACAGAAAATGCCACTGCACACTGCAGGCATGGGACTGCTTCCCCCCCCCCCCCCAGCCCCTGCCCAATCCACTCCCTAAGATAAGGCAAGAGGAAAGCAGGGTGGTCCCAAATTCATTTCAAGACTAATTAAATGTCAGGTGGAACAGAGAAGGGAAGATTAAAAGAAAAACACCATAGAGAAAGATTTCTCCGGAATGAAACCTCCTAAATGAATTCTGGAACTCAGTGCTCCTAATAGCCCATGAAGCTTCCGTCACTAGAGCTAAGAATCTACGCACAAACAAATGCCTTCTCCCTATCACCAAAACCTTCTAGGAAGAACAGAATGTGGCTTTTAGAGAGGAATCAGAACAGCTCAGCCGTTGCTTCTGCCTCATTTGCCCAGGGAAAGGGCAGCGCCTGCAGCGCCGCGGGTACCCATGCATCCCCAGCAACCATCTGCAGCCCGGCTGGTCCCTTCTGCCGGGAGTCCCGTGCACTGCGACGACACGCGCTGCTGTCCCCAGAGCCGCAGCGGGTTGTGTAACACAGGGTGAACGGCTCCCGCAACCTGCGCTGAGAACGCACTGGGACCAGGTGGCCAACGCCCCCCACGCCACCCCCAGGCAGCAGGGACCCCGGGATTCGAGAGCGGGGAGGAAAGTGCGGGTGCTCGTCGTCCCGTGGGCGGCCAGAAGAGGGGTCGGTATCCCCAGCAGCAATAGGTAGACCCCACGTTCGGGGCGCAGAGTGGGTGGCGCGGATCGAATGTATGCGGACCAGGGAACCGCGGGTGGGCGAAAACTCCAGAGTGACCGCGGAAATGTCAGAATTTCTCCCCAGAGAAAGCGCCAAGGACCGAGGTTACGTAACTCTTACCTACTTGGTGGAATGCACAGGAGCATGAATTCGACTATGACAGTAAGAAGTCTCCAAGCGGACAGCATTTAGAGGTTCTGGGCACAAAGTCTGAAGAGCCCCGGCGGCCACTCGGCCCCGGCAGCCGTGGCATCCTGGTGGCTGAACCCCCACCGCACTGCCCAGGCACCCCCTCCACGCCCAGCGCCCGGAGCCCGGCAGCCGCCACGGAAGCGCCCTCCCAGCTCGGCGGGCTCCGCGCACGCTCGGGCCCGGGTCCCGCAACTGTGGGGGCCCGCACATCCCCCGGCGTCAGGGCTGCTGCCCCCTCCTGCCTCCCCGGCCAACACCTGCCCGCGGTTACCTGAGGGGCCACGTCTCTCCGCAGCCCGTTGGGCGGCCCCCCGCCGCTCTTGCCGTTGGCCACGGGGAGATGCCCGACCCCGGGGACCCGTGCCGCGCCCTCCGAGGGGCCGGCGCCGCTCTCCCGGGGGCCTTCATCCGGCGCTGGGAAGAGCCCGCAGAGGCGTTGGAAGCGGGCCACGAGCTGGGAATCCTGCAGGCTCCGCAGCAGCTCCGCCATGGTGAGCCCGGGCCGTGCTCCGCTGCACCGCAACCGCTGCACTTTGCCGGGCCGGTGCCCTCGGCTCGGTCCCGCACCCCGGGCGGAGGGCGGGCGGGGCCAGGGGCGCCAGCCAACAGGTGTGCCGCCTGGGTCCTAGCGCCCGCACGGCCAGCGCCGCGCCCAGGTGTCCGCCTCCACCTTGCGCAAGACGCAGCCTCCCCCGCCGCCGCCGCCGCCGCCGCCCCTTCCTTTTCCTCCCTGCGGGCTCTAGCGGCTAGAAGCGTCCGGACTGCCTCCCCTGGACCCTCTCAAAACCCGGTGGAGCAGCGCAGGTGCCTGCGCCGCGCCTCTCTCCGCGTGGCCGCGCCCCCGAGCCTACCCGGTGGGCCCCCGAAAGGAAACGGCCAGCGCGAATGCACCTGCGCGAATCCATCCCTCGGCACGCAGGCTGGTCCCGGAGTGACCTTCCTTTCAACCCTTGAGCCCCGGGTTTCTTCGCAGGCCAGCTCCCGGCACCCAGCCCTACTCTCGCCTCTCTCCGCTTCCTGCACGAGTAGTGTAGGGAAAATCTCGAGTTCTTTTCAAACGCTGCGTGGGGCGACCTTTTCCCTAGAGGCGTCTACACCTTAACCTTGCTCAAGGTGGTCCCTGCCTCACCCTGCGCGTCGCTGCCCCCGCCCATGTGATCTGGCAACTGGGAAACACTGTTGCGTGGGTGGGAAGGAAATGAGTTTCCTTCTGGGTCTCCTGCGTGGAGAACGAAGTCGCTTGTCTGGCTCCTACTTCTTTCCATTCTATTCAAGAAAACGACGCTAGGAAGACGGACAAGACCGTTCTGGGGCTTAAGACCCGGAGAGAGAGCAAGGTGATAGAGGACTGGGAGGGGGATTGGGCATTTCACTGAACCCCCGCCTTCCTGGAGGGCTCTCAGGACAGCAGCCGCCAGGACACATTCCACAGGCCGTCTTGGCTGTCCCTCCCCCGTCCTGGAGGACCCCTGCCCTTCCTCACAGGAGTCAGAACGACCGGGCAATCAGGCCCAGGTGATCAGCCTGCAACAAAAGTGCGATTCAGTGCTTAGTCCTTAGCTTGCAGCACAAGCCTATTTCCTGGGTGACCATGCAAAGCCTACGATTTGGTTGCACAAATGACGGTGACGGAACACCTGCCACAACCTTGTCTATCCAGTTGTCCTTGTAGGCTGCCAGTCTTTGGGATGTAACTGCAAAGGCTGATTTGGTCTCCTTCCTGCTCTAGTTTCTGCTTTCCTTGTTTCAGAGTCCTGAGTGGAGACCACCGTCAGGGTAGCTGAGAGCTGTGAGACCCTTGGGAGATAGCATTTTCCTACAACAGAAGAAGCAGAGAACTGCTGCACACCCCAGCTGTGTCTGACCCAGAGGTATGCAGCTTGGGAGCCAGCAACTTCTCTCCCCAGGGCTGCTTGCTGTCACGTGCACCTGCACCAAACCCTGTGACTTGTTTTATTTTATTTAAATAAGGTAAATGGATTTCATATATACAGATTTAAGAGCATACTGGTACTTCCCACCCTGTTCTCCCTCCTGCCCACACTCCCACCCTCCTTTCTTTCTTATTTTTTCTTTTAACTTTTACAATGGCATGCTTTTAGTTTATTTTATAATCACAAGCTTAACCTGTCATTTAGTTTTAAAAGCTGGAGTTGTAGCAGTTCAGGACCTGTTTTGTTTATGTTTAAAGAAATGTGTTCTCTGATCTAGCATGGGAAGTGGGATACACAGCAGACTCATAGAATGCCAAATGCCCTAAACAGTACTCTGGCCTCAGAATCAGCCCTTACGGCATTTGGATCTGGCTAAAAAGCCCATGAAAGTTTCTCAGGCATATAAAGCCAAGCTACTGTGGCAAAAAATGACCTAAATGAAAGATCTCTGTGAGTGAGATCTTGGTGGAAAGAACAGGCCATCAAAGAAGGTGGTAGCTTTCTCTGAAGGGAGGAGAGAACTTCCACTTTGACTATGACCTTGTCTAAATAAGATCGGAGTTGGCGAACTCAAAAGGCTTCCATAGCCTTGGCAGCTCATGACAAGAGCCTCAGGTGATTACTGATGCCATCAATAAGAGTGTCAATTGTTAAATCAACAACAGGAGTCACTGTGCACTTTCTTCCCGTGTAGGATCTCTGACCTTAATGTGTTGAACTATGCAAATTAATGGTAAAACTAGTCTTCAAAAAGTACTTTATACTTTGTGTTTCTGTGTGGGTGCAAACTGTTGAAATCTTTACTTAGTAAATATTAAGTTGATCTTCTGTATATAAAGATAATTTAAAATGAATCTTGATGTGAATGGGATGGGAGAGGGAGTGGGAGATGGGATGGTTTGTGGGTGGGAGAGTGGTTATGGGGGAAAAACCACTACAATCCAAAAGTTGTACTTTGGAAATTTATATCTATTAAATAAAAGCTTTTTAAAAAATAAAAATAAAAAATGTGTTCTCCCAGGAAGGCACCTACATCATGAATCTCTCAACTTTAGTGCCTCAAGTTTCCTTTTTTTCCTTGTTAGGAAAAAGAAGTGAGGTAAAATATGGCCCACTTAGCGGAAGAGTAACACCAAAGGACTGTGGTTTCAGACAGGGCATTTTATCTCCTTAGAGGATCGAGTACTTCCAGTGGCTCGTAATGTAACCTGGGATAAGTCAGTATGTGCCTCAGTTTCTTCCTTGTCTTTTTGTAAAAATCTTTAGATAAGCTCTGTAAGGCACCAAGTGAGATCCTCATCATAGGCTTTGTGCTGGAGCCACTCAGGAAAGACTCCTCAGGGCCACTTGCCTCTGGACATCTTAAGTAAGACTGAGAAACCAGTTACTTGTGGATAGTGGTAGGTACGATTCTCCCAGAGCCTTCCTTCTCAACTTGACCAGTGTTCTGAACATAAATTTCCCAGCCAAGCCACCAGAGATCACATCTTTGAGCAGTGGTAGGGCTGAAGGTCTGCTCTAGCTGTGTAGGGATGTCAACTAGTAGCCGGAGATCATGCAAAAGGAAAAAAAAAAAAAAAGAAATCTTTTCATCTTATTACTCCATTGTGCCCCCAAATGAAGCCCTAAATCATTGTCCTGTTTCTCATGGTTGAAGCTGGGTTGTGGCCAACTCTGGGCTCCAGCTCCTAAAAATTGGGAAGCTAGCAGTAATTTTGTATTACACAAATGAAGCAGAAGTTGACACATCACTTCACTGACATTCCTTAAAGTGAGAATGTAGTTGCACAGCCTGAAGAAAGACTTGGAGATACCCTCTCTAGCAGGGCAGCCTTGTGCTCAGCTGACATAATATTACTAGAGAAGAGGACTGAGATTTTTAGTCTGCTATCAGCAGTCTTTGCCAGTATGGACACAAACCAATGTTGGTCTAAGATTTGTAAAATATGGCTTTATGTTATGTTTTAATCCATGATCTGCCCAATCTCACCTAGGCAGTCTGCATTTAATTTGGCATATTCAAAATATCCATGTACAGATTCATTGCCCAATAGAGAAAGAACAAAATTAAAAATACTAAAGAAAAAATAATCAAAAGTAGAGGAAATTTTTTTAAAATTATAAAAGTACTATGCATACCTCTATGAAAATAAATTTGAAGGTGTAAATTAAAATTATATTTCAAGAGTCTGGCATTATGATGTTGTGAGGAAAGCCACCACCTGTGATGCCAGCATCCCACTGATGCTCCTATTCAAGTCTGTCACTCCATTACCCATCCAGCTCCCTGCTAATGCACCCAAAAAACTAACAGAAGATGACCCAGGTGCTTGGACCTTTGCACCCACATGGAAGAAACAAATGGAGTTCCAGGTTCCTGGCTTCAGCCTGGCCCAGTCCCAGCCTTTGCAGCCATTTGGGGAGTGAAACAGCAGATGGAAGATCTTCTCTCTCCCTGTGTCTATCCACCTTTCTCTCTGTAACTCTGCCTTTTAAATAAATCAATTAATCTTTTTGAAAAGAGGTATTTTAAAAGGGAAACACAAGTTGCTCAAGTCAGCTTCAGCACAGGAAGGTCTAAATGACTGTAGGAGAGAGAAGAAGGGGTTAGAAAGCACCAGGCTTAGATGTTTTACAGGAAATTTTTACCCAGTCTTTTAACAATGGATAATCTCAATGCTATCTATCCTGTTTCAGATTATAAAAGATGAAAATTTTTCAAATTCCATTTATGAAACATTTATGATATTTATCTCAAAGCCTGAAATAGTATCAAAAAGAAAATAGGATACTCTTGCTTCTGAATATGATTCAAAAACCTTAAAATTACAGCAGTCAGAAGCCAGAAGCTCATTTTTAAAAATACATCATGACTGACTGAGATTGATTTTAGTGATGTAAGGAGGTTAAATATTAGAAAATCCATTAATATTATCCGTCGAATTAACAGCACTCAGCAGGAAAATCATATGGCCTACTATAGGTAAGATTGTACACCCCTTAAAATGGTATGTTGAAATCATAACCCCTAATACCTTAGAATGCCACCTTATTCGGAAGTAGGGTCACTGCTGATGCAATTCGTAGAATTTCCTGACAGATTTCAGAAGAGGTATGGCCCTTGACTTTGGCCTTCTGACTTCCAGAATGGCGAGACGCTAAGTGTCTGTGCTTTAAGCCATCCGGTTTGTGCCACATGAGGTCTTCCATATCCATTGATTTTAACTGATGGAAAATATTCAGAAAAAATGTACAAAACTTTCTTTCTTGTCAGTGTTCCCTTAACAATGCAGTGTAATAACTATATATAATTATAAGTAATCTGGAGATGATTTAAAGTATATGGGAAGATGGTATAGGTTATATGCAAATATTATGCCTTTTTCTATATGGAACCTGAGCAGCTCAGGATTTGGTCTGTGCATAGGATCCTGTAATGAATTCCCTGTGGATACCAAGAGGTGACTGTACCTTGTTACAGCAGACCCAGGAGATGAATCCATGGTCTTTTTGATAGGTGGAGAAGTCATTTGGCCAAAATATAGTGTTTTTTCTTGCTAAAACTCTTCACCAAAATATGAATGGTTGGTGTGTCTGGGATCATTGGATAAATATGTTTGGCTGAAGTAGAAAATATGAGGGAGTTTCAGAAAGGAAATGCATACTATTCTGAAACCATGCATGAATTTCTAACTTCTATGCAAAAATAAACTTATCTTTTAATTCCATTTTCCTGCAAACTTTTTGGAGTGCCCTTCTATTTGAGTGATGGAAGCTAATGTGTGAAAGATAAATTGTGTTCACAGCAGTGAATACCGAGGGTTGGGCTATAAAGTTTATAGTACAGTGTACATTTGAGAATATGAGAAGTCATTGAGAAGCAAATGAAAGACACAAGGAAAGCAGTGTTTCCAGAAAATTAATGGTGATGTTTGCTATTGGATAAATGTTATCTCGAGGGAAGGAAATTCTGGAGATGTAGAGATTCATTACAAGACCATTTCAATAATTCAGTTTTCAAGAGGATTTTTCAGGTGAAAGAAAGCCCCTCAATTGCATGTATAAGCAAACATGAATGTAGTGGGTGTTTTTACACAAATGGGAAAATTCTTTATACAATGTCCTCTGTCTGGCTTTTCTTATTTACGATACACATAGATTTTTCTGTATTAGGATAAGATCTCTTTTCGTAATTCATTCTGTAATTTATTCTGCCACTTCCTGTACAGGTGAAGGTCTGAGTTGTTTCCAAGGATACTATGAGCAGCTGCAACAAGTAACCTTTGTTCCCACCTGCACTTCTGCACCATAGTTCCTAACAGTGGAATCTCTGGGTAGAAAGGTTTGTGTATTTGCAGTTGTTAGCTGTTGCTAAATTGTCCTCTAGGGAAGTCTAGTCCATGAAACTGCCTCTCCCTCTACACCTTTGACCACATGGTATTAGCAAACTTTTTGATCTTTGCCATTCTATAGGATAAACACAGTATTTTGTAGTAGTTTTAATTTGTACCCCTGTTATCATGAGGAGGCTATGCAGTTTTTTTAAACATTCATTTATTTACTTGAAAGTCAAAGTTACACAGAGAGAAGGAGAGGCAGAAAGAGAGAGAGAGGTCTTCTATCCACTGGTTCACCCTCAATTGGCCACAATGGCCGGAGCTGCGCCAATCCGAAGCCAGGAACCAGGTTGCTTCCAGGTCACCCACGCGGGTGCAGGGACCAAGGACTTGGGCCATCTTCTACTACTTTCCCAGGCCATAGCAGAGAGCTATGGATAGGAAGTGGAGCAGCCGGGACTTGAACCTGTGCCCATATAGGATGCTGGTACTGCAGGTGGCGGCTTTACCCACTGTGCCACAGCCCTGGCCCTTTTTTCAATTCATTTTGATGGAAACATGAAGCTGTACTCTTGTTCCCAGATGGTAGATGTTGTAAGAGCACTGACCAATCTCATGAAGTTTCAGGAAAAACGTTAGGTCCTTGGTCTCCTGACTTGAAGGCTGCATTCACACTATTATGCCAGGAAGTGCTAATCAGTGTTTTCCAAGGTTCCAGTTGGTGCTGGCCCTGGAGTGTCTTTGGAGGTCACAAGTCTACCTGGGGCTTGGAAGAGGCACTGGCCTCTTTACCTAGCCTGTAAAGTCTGATCTAATCTCGGCCTAACTAGGTGAGTCTGGTCTCAAAGCTGTAGAAATTTCTCCCAGTAAAGGTAGTTATACATGACTGCTTGCCTTGTTCACCATTGGAAGTTGGGCTATTCCAGCAAGAACTAAATTTTTATGCAAACAATAATCTCCATTTATTAATCAAGTGCTGTGCTCATAGTTTCCTAGGGCTGCTGTGACAAATTACTGTGAACTGAGTTGCTTAAAAGCACAGAAATGTATTACCAGAACTCATAGTTCTGAAGGCCAGGAATCCGAACTCAAGGTATCTGCAGCTTTGCTGCAGGTTTCACTCCTGGCTCCTAGTGGTTGCCAGCAATCCTTTGAGTTCCTCTGTTATCACATGGCATTCTCCCCTTGTGACCAAGTTTCTGCATCCAAATTTCCCTTTTCTTAAAGATATTAGTCTTTTAAGCTTCATACTAGTCCAGTATAATTTCATCTTAGTGTTACTACATCTGCAAAAACTCTATTTCCAAATTAAGTCACATTCACTGATTCTGGGTGGGTGTGACTTTTGGGGGAACACCATTCAACCCATTATAAATATTGACTGTGTGCCAGGTCTATGATCAGCACTTTTGTAACACAACTAATTTTTTCATATTTTATGTTCCCATCAGCTCCATTTACGCATTTGACCATAGGTACATATAGTAGTGGTATCAGCTGCTGTTCAAACCCTGGGGGTGCATCATTTAAAAAAAATAGAATCTCAGGGTAATACAGCTTACATATTTCAGTAAGAGAATCTGATTTAATATACACTTTTAGGAAGTGGTAAGTGTTACAGAAAGTGTGGAAGGGATGGGGAACTCAAGTTTAGGTAAGATAGTTACCTCTGAGAAGGTGAAATTTGGGCAGAGACCTGAAAGAAAAGCCAAGTCCACCCTGTCAAGAGCAGAAGTAAGGGGCAGGCATTTGGGTTATCAGTTAAGACACCTATGTCCCACATAGAAGTCCTCGGGTTCAAATCCTGTCTCTGGCTCCTGATTCCAGCTTCCTAATGCAGATCCCAGGAGGTAACTGTGCTCACTCATGTAGTTGGGTCCCTGTCGCCTATGTAGCAGACCTGGATAGTGTTCCAACTCCCAGCTGCATCTCCCCACACCACACCCCCAACATCATGGGCATTTGGTGAGTGAGCCAATGGAATAGAGCTCTCTGTCTTTCTCCCTGTCTGCCTTTATACTTTAAAAAAAATGGAGGAAGAATATTCCAGACAGAGACAACCACAGCTGTTAAGATGTTGAGGGGGTATCAGCTCAGCATGTTCAAGGAGCCACCAGGAGTCTGGATGCAATGCCTGAGTGCTGGGGTTGACTTGTGAGAGGTGGGCAGAAGTTGAATCAAATAGGGCCATTTAGGTTGTGCTAAGGAGTAATGCTCCCAGTTTACAGATGAGAAAACTGAGGCTCTGAGACAGGAAACTTGCTCAAAGCCACACAATTGGTAAGTGGTAGGTAGAACAATTAAATCCAGATCTATTTGATTTCAAAATCTGTATTATTTATTATTAAACCACATTTTACTTCTGTGATTTATCTTTACTTTTTATTTTATTTTTTATAAAGATTTATTTATTTATTTGAAAGTCAGAGTTATACAGAGAGAGAAGGAGAGGCAGAGAAAGAGAGATGAGAGACAGAGGTCTTCCATCTGCTGTTTTACTCCCCAGTTGGCTACAATGGCCGGAGCTACACCAATCTAAAGCCAGGAGCCAGGAGCTTATTCCAGGTCTCCCACATGGGTGTAGAGGCCCCAGGACTTGAGCCATCTTCTACTGCTTTCCCAGGCCATAGCAGAGAGCTGGATTGGAAGTGGAGCAGCCAGGACTTGAACCAGCGCCCATATGGGATCCTGACACTGCGGGTGGTGGCTTTACCCACTATGCCACACTGGCCTACTTTCTACTTTAGTGTTAATATGTATTCCTAGTATGCAGTCAGTGCTCCACAAATATTTATTCAGTGAATGTTGTTCTACACTAAAAATCATTGTTTTAGATCTCTTAGTATTCATGATTCATTTTTCAATTCTGACATTTAAATTCTAGAATAACTCAGGGAGACAATTTTTTAATAGATTTATTTTATATATTTGAAAGGCAAAGTTATAGAGAGAAAGAGGAAGAGACAGAGAGAGAGGTCTTCCATCTGCTGGCTTACTCCTCAAGTGGCCCAAATGGCGAGAGCTGGGCTAGGCTGAAGCCAAGAGTCAGGATCTTCATCTGGGTCTCCCACATGTGTAGTAGGACCCAAACACTTGGGCCCTCTTCCAATGCCTCCTCAGGTGTATTAGCAGGGAGCTGGATAAGAAGTGGAGCAGCCAGGACCCAAACCGGTGCCCCTATGGGATGCAGACATCATAGGCAGCAGCTTTACTCATTATAGCATAGTGGCAGTCCTGGCAAGTATTTTTATCTCTACTTTATGGAGAAGAAAACAGAGGCTCAGAGTCGTGAAATTATTGTCAGCAGGTTACAAGATGTATCAATACACGTTGCAGTGTCCACTATATCACAGTCATATGGGAGAACTTCTTTCCATCTCCACCACAATGGGAGGGGAAGGGAATGGTAGAATTTGTTGGCTCACCATATTTGAATTGCAGACCCAGCCCCCTGGCCAGAGTTAATTTGCCCTGGGCTGGATACCTGACAAAATTGAGGCTTGTCTATGGAAATTTGGATTCAAAGTCCTTATTATGTATCCGTTGAACTTAGGAGAAGAAAATTCAAGCACTGAAGACTACAATAGGGGTCAGAAGACTGCCACATGCTGGGGAGGAGACAAAAAGCAGGTGCACACAGATGTCAGACAAGATGAGCAAACATCCTCTGAGAAGCAGCTCTCCTGTGCCTGCTTCCAGCCACTGTGAGACTGTTCCTGCTCCTGAACTATGACCAAATCCTTAACAAACTCCCCATTTCTGTTCCTTGTGACCTGAAGCAGCCAGGGATTGAAAGAACATGGAACGTGTGGCTCCAGGACTCTAGCCTGGTCTGTTTTCCACCTAAATCTCACAGGGACAGGTCATCAAAGCCCCACCCACTTCTTGCTGCCAAGAAAACTGAATTTCTGCCCATTCATCCCCTGGCAGGGTAGTGAAGTGCTGCAGAGTCCTCGGTTATGTCTGTTTCCCTTTCTCAAGAACTCGATGTATTAATTGATACTGTGTCACCTCACAGTGAATCAAACTGCTTCCTGGGCTCTGCTGGAATCCAGCCTCTTTACAAGGGCGCTTCATTCTGAGAGCCCAGCCAACTCTTGGCATCAACCCCTTCAGAATTTACAAGCTCCTGTTTATGAGTTTGGTAACCGGTAGTTTTTAAAATGCTAATTATATCTTTGCATCACTGGTCTATAAAATGCATGAGGATTAATAGCCTCGTCAGACTGGGGCATTTGTTGACAAACGGGTTTACATCTTGGCTCTGTGGATTATGAAGTTCACTGAAATTCTGAAATGTAAAGCATAACATACGTCTTTTGCTGCTCAGAGTGCAACTCATTTCCTCTCTTTAATGAAAACCATTTTTTTCCTATTTGGACATTTTCAATAAATCATCAAGCACTGCAATGCACAGCAGTTAAGACACCATTTGGAATGCTTATATCCCATATCCAAGTGCCTGGGTTCAAGTCCCAGCTTTGCTATCAATTCTAGGTTCCTGCTAATGTGTACCCTGGTGGTGGTAGTGGGGGCTGGTGGGGGCAGAGAGCAGCAGGTGACAGATCAAGTAGCTGAGTCTCTGTTACCCACATGGGAGAACTAGAATGAATTTCCAGCTCCTGGCTTCATGCTGGTATTACCCCAGCTATTACGGGCATTCAGGGAAGTAAGCTAGCAGATAGGAGACATATCTGTGTGTCTGTCTCTCTTCCTTTCAAATGTAGAAAAATTTTTAAAAATTCAGGCTGGCAGAAATTTCAGTGTAAACTCTTTTTTTTAAAGCAAAAGAATTGCACAGAAAACTAAAAGCAAAGAAGTAGGGCTACATCAAACATAAAAACTGCTGCACAACAATGAAATCAATCAAAAAGGAAAAGGAAACCTACATAATGGGAAAAATACTTACAAAATGTATCTCATAAGGGGTTAATCTCCAAACTGTCTAAGGTTCTACTACAATTCAAAAACAAAAAACAACAGCTTGATTTCTAAAACGAGCTAATGAATTGAATAGATATTCTGTAAAAAAATTATATAGGGAGATCAGCATTGTGGTGCAGCAGATAAAGCCTCTATCTGAGATGTCGTCACCCCATATGGGCACTGGTTTGAGCCCTGACTGTAACACTTCTGATCCAGCTCCTTGCTAATGGCCTGGGAACAGCAGTGGGAGATGGCCCAACTGCTTGGGCCCCTGCCACCCCTGTGAGAGACTGAGATGAAGTTCCTGGTTCCTAGCTTCAACCTGGCTCAACCCTAGTCACTGTGGCTACTTGGGGAGTGAACCAGTGTATGGGAAACCTCTCAGTCTCTCCCTCTCTCTCTGTAACTCTGACCTTCAAACAAATAAATAAAACTTTAAAAGAAAGAAAGAAAACAGCTACAGCTGATATTTGACAGGAAAGGAGAGGGAAAACAAGAAGAAAGACTGAATATTGGATTTCCCTTGCAGTGAACACTGAAGGAATGGTCCAGTTTGCATGCTCTCACACCAATGAATACTGGTTAAAGTTTAATTTCATTGAGGGCTTCCTTGGCCTAAATCCAACTGAATTAAACCATGTGCAGCAAAAATTTTCTCCTATGAGCTTTGATAGATTTTTAGCACCTTAAAAGGAACATTTTAGAATGCTATCGTGCTGGGCTGGCGCCGTGGTTCACTTGGCTAATCCTCCGCATGTGGCGCTGGCACCCCGGGGCTCTAGTCCCTGTTGGGGCGCTGGGTTCTAGTCCTGGTTGCTCCTCTTCCAGTCCAGCTCTCTGCTGTGGCCTGGGAGGGCAGTGGAGGATGGCCTAAGTGCTTGGGCCTCTGCACCCATATGGGAGACGGGGAGGAAGCACCCGGCTCCTGGCTTTGGATTGGCGCAGTGCTGGCCGTAGTGGCCATTAGGGGAGTGAACCAACTGAAGGAAGACCTTTCTCTCTGTCTCTCTCTCTCTCACTGTCTAACTCCGCCTGGCAAAAAAGAAAGAGAGAAAGAAAGAAAGAAAGAAAGAAAGAAAGAAAGAAAGAAAGAAAGAAAGAAAGAAAGAAAGAAAAGCTATCATGCTGTATCTAACAGCTTGAGAGAAGGGGGATATTTCTCACACCAATTAAGCTTTAAAAATTAATCCAGAGTCTATGGGAAGATAGTTTTAAAAAAGTGGTGAGAGTGCAAGCTCAGGGAAGAGTTAAGGTGAAAACAGAGTAAACTCCATGCAAATTAGAGGACACTTTGGACCTAGTGTTTGAGGTGAGGTGAGAGTAGACTGCTACAGCCAAATCCACTGACAATAAAGCTTCAGGAAGAGCCTGGAGTGAGTCCAGGTTAGAATCCTGTGGGGGACAGTGTACCTGCCAACCTAGAGGGGAAAAAAGAGGGCACACTTCTCTCTCCCCAGTCGCTTGGCACTGGTGTCCTGTAACTAGCCGAGAGAGGGCGGGTGCCATTATGGACATATATAACAGCTGTACCAGCTCATGTCTGTGTGCCCAGCAACCAGCCAAGAAGAGACATCTGTGTCTAGCTGGAAGAATTGACAGGGGGCTGGGAGCTCATGATCCTGGGAGCCTTGTGTGCCAAGAATGTGAAAAAACTGTGGCTGTG
This sequence comes from Lepus europaeus, assembly GCF_033115175.1. NCBI lineage: Eukaryota > Metazoa > Chordata > Mammalia > Lagomorpha > Leporidae > Lepus > Lepus europaeus. Next base: position 166,953,139 of record NC_084827.1, on the reverse strand, counting down.
TGGGAGGGCACAGGGTGTGGGTAAGACTTTGGGCAGTCACTGTGAGTAGCTCCACATGCTTGAGGGTCCCTAATTCCCTGGTGAGGGTAATTGCTGCAGGATCTGTGTTCACACCAAGAACTGCACAGATTGTATGGATCCTTTGCATTGTTCTTGTGGCAGATGAAAATTGTACCCACTGGGGTACAATGCCCAAGGCATTGGTCTCCTTTGAGGAGAGGTGAGTGTGAGGATATACAAGCAGAGCAGAACAAACCTCCCCTCTAATAAGAAAGAAAGAAAAATTTACCATGCCTAATTTGGGTGTCACCTTGGACACTCCCCTCACCCTGGAGCACTGAACAGAGATCCCTGATCACACCCGGCATATGTCTCTGGGTAACCACTGAAAGAACAGACACTCCACTAAGCCACAGAGGCATAGTTCGATGACAAAATCCATCATGGGGTGGGGGGCGGGAAGCCAATAAGTATCACCACAAATGCCTAATAATAAACACAGCAATTCAAGAAGCAAAAATAAGGAAGACACCAGGAAGCCCCCCAAAGAACACAATACTTCAATACTAGAATATGAGGATGAAGAAACTAATGAAATGCTAGAAGTGGAATTCAAAAAAATTGATTGTAGGATTACATAGAAGTAATCAGAGCAAATTCATGAACTAAAGAAATCCATACATAATATGAATGAAAATTTTTCCCACAAAATTGAGATTTTAGAGGGAAATCAAGGGACTGGCACTATGGCGCAGTGGGTTAACACCCTAGCCTGAAGCGCCGGCATCCCATATGGGCGCCAGTTCGAGCCTTGGCTGCTCCACTTCCAATCCAACTCTCTGCTGTGGCCTGAGAAAGCAGTGGAGGATGGCCCAGGTCCTTGGGCCCTTGTACCCACGTGGGAGACCCAGAAGAAGCTCCTGACTCCTGGCTTTGGATCGACACAGCTCTGGCTATCGCAATCATCTGTGGAATGAACCATCGGTCAGAAGACCTCTCTCTCTCTCTCTCTCTTTCTCTGCCTCTTCTCTCTCTGTGTAACTCTGACTTTCAAATAAATAAATCTTTTTTAAAAAAATAAAGAGAAATCGAAATGAAAACTGGAAATGAAGAATTAAGTAGAATACATTAAAAATACAGTGGAAAGCCTTAACAGACTCAGTGAGGCAGAAGAGAGAATATCTGAGTAAGAAGACAAATCTCTGGAAATCTTATAGCCAGATTAAAAAAAAAGAAGATATTTGAAAATTGAAAAGCAGTATCTGAGATTTATGGGATACTACCAAACAACCCAACATATGGGTCTTAGGAGTTCCTGAGGTATGGAAAGTGAGAACAGGTTAGAAGGTCTTTGTAGTGAAATAATTAAAGAAAACTTCCCCAATTTGGAGAAAGAAAGGGACATCCAAGTACAGGAAGCCCAAGAACTCCTAAAAGACATGACCAGAAAAGATCTTCACCATGACACATTGCAGTCAAACTACCTCAGTAAAACATAAATAAAAGATTCTTTTTAAAATAATTTTTATTATTTTTTAATTTATTTGCATGCATTTCATAAATACAACATTAGGAACATAGTAATTTTTTCCCACTGTACTTTCCTGCCCATCCACTCTCCCACCCTCCTTCTCTTCCCTTTCCCTTTCCTCTTACTGTTTTTTTTTTAACCAAGATCCATTTTCATTTAACTTTATATACAGAGGATTAACTGTTCTAGATAATGAGTTTAGTGCTTTGTATGAGGGAGAAAAAGAAAAAGAAGAAAAAAAAAATGTTCCTCGTAAGTCCAGAAAAGGACTGTTCAGTTATTGCATCTTGAAGGTAGTTTTGCTTTTTTTCCCCCTCCTTTCTTTCCTTTCCCTTCCTTGCTTTTCTTTTCTTTCCCCCCTTTCCCCTCTCTCTCTTTCCTTTTAGAAACTTAATTATCTTTAAGGAGGAACCCAAGAGTGGTACATCTTTTGCAGGCTCTTAGACATAACTGTAACTTATGACTCATAAGAATACTCTCCGCTTAATACAATAAAAAATGATTCTGTGGGAGCAAGTTTGCTATTAAGCCTCATAATACAACTCTTTGGGGCAGAGGTACTCCCTGGGAAGTTAGTGCACAGTGACTCTTGTTTATTTAACAATTTACACTCTTATATTTGATGTCAGTGATCACCCAGGGCTCTTGACATGAGTTGCCTAGGCTATGGAAGCCTTTTTGACCCACAACTCTCCGAGATCATAAGCAAAGTGGAAGCTCTTTCCTTCTTTCAGGAAACAGTACATCCTCTTTGGTGGCTGCTGCTTTCCACTGGGATCTCATCCACAGAGATCCTTCATGTGGAACATTTTTGCCACAGTGTACTGGCTTTCCATGCCTGAAATGCTTCCCTGGGCTTTTCAGCCAGACCAGAATGCCTAAGGGCCTGATTCTGAGATCAGTGTGCTATCTAAGGCTATTGCCATTCTATGAGTCTGCTTCCCATGTTGGAACATTCACACCTTTTTAATTCTATCTATTATTATTACCAAACACTTATTCCCATTTATATGATCACTTTAACACTTGCTCCTATCTATGTGATCACTTTAACATTTAATTCTATCCATATAATCCCTTTAACAGTTGACATGCTATTCCTACCTCTGAGCTTAAGGGAATTTGGGATCCCATGGAAAGTTTATAAACTGTACCCTTTGAAGTAAGTCCATAGCAATATGTGCAGAACTATACTGCTTTACAGTTACAGACTTTATACATTTCACAATTACAAATTTAGGATCATGATAATTTTTCCCATTGTGCCTGTTCTCCCCCTGTCCTCTCACCCCTTACCCTTCCCTTTCTATTTCACTCTTATTTTTTACTAAGATCTATTTATCAATTAACTTTATACACATGTGGTTAACTCTATGCTAAGCAAGGAATTCTAGGATTAATATGAAAGAATGATAAATAAAATAAGAAAAAGGAAAAGAAAAGATGGAAAAACAAAAGAAGAAAAAAACAAAACAACAACAACAAAAAAAGACAAAAAAAGCTGTTAAGAAAACATTCTAAAATGTGCACAAGAGAAACAGCAGATTACTTTCAGAGGATCTCCAATTAGATCCACAGCTGACTTCTCATCAGAAACCCTATAGGATAGGAGAGAATGGTGAGGTATATTACCAGTCTTAAGGGAAAAAATTGTCAACCCAGAATACTGTGCCCTGCAAAGCTCTCATTTATGAATGAAGGTGAAATAAAGACTTTCCTTAACAAACAGAAATTGAATTTGTCACACCTGTCCAGCCTTATAAAAGTTGCTTAAAGATGTGCTACCCACAGAAACACAGAAATATAGTCATCACTGTGAAAGAAGGTGAAGGCAGAAAATCTCCCAATAAAAGCACAAAGGAATTCAAAGTAAGAAATAGAAATACTAATGGGATTTATGGCAGGGCAAAGTTGTTTGTTTATCAATAGTCACCTTGAATGTAAATGGCCTCAACTCTTCAGTTAAATGATACAGACTGGCTGAGCGGATTAAGAAACAAAACCCATCTATTTGCTACCTATATGAAACACATCTCACCAACAAAGACACACACAGGCTGAAAGTAAAAGGATGGAAAAAGATATTACATGCTAACAGAAACCAAAAGGGAGCTGGTGTAGCCATCCTAATATCAGACAAAATAGACTTTAACACAAAAACTGTTAAAAGAGACAAAATGGTACTATATAATGATTAAGGAATCAATTCAAAAAGAAGATATGACTATTAAAACATATATGCATCTAATTATGGGGCACCTGTATATTTAAAAAGGATGTTAATGGATCAAAAGGGAGACATAGACTCCAATACTATAGTAATGGAGGACTTCAGTGCTCCACTTTCAGCAATGGACAGATCAACCAGACAGAAAATCAACAAGTAAACAATAGTTAATAGACTCTATATACCAAATGGACCTAACGGCTATCTACAGAACTTGCCATTCTGCAAATGCAGAATACAGATTCTTCTCTCTAGTGCATGGAACTTTCTCTAGGATAGATCACATTCTAGGCCATAAAACAAGTTTCAGTAAATTCAAAAAAATCATTATCATACTATGCATCTTCTCTTGCCACAATGGAATGAAACTGGAAATCAACAACTCAAGAATCTCTAGAACATATATAAATACATGGAGACTGAACAACATGCTCCCAAATGAGCAGCGGGTCACAGAAGAAATAAAAAAAGAATTTAAAAAATTTCTGGAAATGAATAAAGATGACAATACAACGTATCAAAACTTATGGGATACAGCAAAAGGAGTGTTGAGAGGAAAGTTTATCCAATTGGTGCCTACATCAAGAAATTGGAAAAACACCAAAGACCTAGAAAAACAGCATCAAACCAAACCCAAAACTAATAGGAGAAAAGAAATAATTAAAATTAAAGAAATAAACAACATTGAAACAAACAAAATACAAAATATCAGCAAAACAAAATACAGGTTTTTTGAAAAAAGAGAATTGACACATCATTTGTTCAACTAACCAAAAAAAAAGGGGGGGGGGGGGAGAGGACCCAAATCAATAAAATTAGCGATGAAAAAGGAAATGTAAAACAGAAACAACAGAAATAAAACAAATCATCAGAAATTACTACAAAGAGTTACATGCTAACAAATCAGGAAATCTAGAAGAAATGGGTAAATTCCTGGACACTTACAACTTACCTAAATTGAGCCATGAGGACAGAGAAAACCTAAACAGACCAATAACCAAGATAGAAATTGAATCAGTAATAAAGACCCACCTAACAAAGAAAATCCCCGGACCAGACAGCTTCACTGCTGAATTCTACCAGACATTTAAAGAAGAGCTAACTCCAATTCTTTTCAAGCTATTCAAAACAATTGAAAGAGAGGGAATCATCCCAAAGTCCTTCTATGAAGCCAGCATCACCTTAATATCTAAACCTTAAAAATATACAACAGAGAAAGATATTTCCCTGATGAACATAGATGCAAATATTGTCAACAAAATTCTAGGCAATTGAATTCAACAACACTTCAGAAAGATCATTCACCTGGACCAAGTGGGATTTATCCCAGGTATGCAGGGATGGTTCAACATTTGCAAATCAATCAATGTGATACATTACATTAACAAATTAAAGAACAAAAAGCATATTATTATCTCAATAGATGTAGAGAAGGCATTTGACAAAATACAACACCCTTTCATGATGCAAACTTTAAGCAAATTGAGTATAGAAGGAACATTCCTCAACACAATCAGGGCAATTTTTGACAAACCCATGGCCAGCATCCTATTGAATGGAGAAAAGTTGCAAGCATTCCCACTAAGATCCAGAACCAGAAAAGTATGGCCACTCTCACCATTATTATTCAATATAGTCCTGGAAGTTTTAGCTGGAGCCATTAGGCAGTGATAAGAGATCAAAGGGATACAAACTGGGAAGGAGGAAGTCAAACTACCCCTATTTGCAGATGACATGATTCTATATATAGGGGATTCAAAAGACTCCACCAAGAGACTATTGGAACTCATAAAAGTGTTTGGAAAAGTGGCAGAATATAAAATCAACACATAAATATCAATAGCCTTTGTATACACAGACAATGCCAGGCTGAGAAAGAACTTCTGGAATCATTCCAATTTACAATAGCTACAAAAAAACCCAAATACTTTGTAATAAATTTAACCAAGAATTTCAAAGATCTCTACAGTGAAAATTATGGCACATTAAAGAAATAGAAGAAGTTACAAAAAATGGAAAAACCTTACATGTTCATGGATTGGAAGAATCAGTATCATCAAAATGTCCATATTACCAAAAGCAATTTACAGATTCAAATGTGATCCCAATTAAAATACCAAGGGCGTTCTTCTCAGATATAGAAAAAATGATGCTGAAACTCATATGGAAACTCAGGAGACTCTGAATAGCTAAAGCAATCTTATATAACATAATAAAAGCCAGAGGTATCACAATACCAGATTACAAGACATAATACAGCACAGTTCTAATAAAAACAACCTGGTAGTGGTACAAAAACAGATGGATAGACCAATGGAACAGAATAGAAACTCAACCCATGCATCTACAACCAACTAATCTTTGACAAAGGAGCTAAAATTAATCCCTCGAGCAAGGACAGTCTCTTCAATAAATGGTGCTGGGAAAACTGGATCTCCACGTGCAGCAGTATGAAGCAAGACCCCTACCATACTTTACACAAAAATCCACTCAACATGGTTTAGAGATCTAAATCTGCAACCCAATACCATCAAACTGTTAGAGAACATTGGGGAAACCCTGCAAGGTCTTGGTATAGCAAAGAATTCTTGGAAAAGACCACAGAGGCAAGGCAATCAAAGCCAAAATTGACAAATGGGATTAAATAAAATTGAAAAGCTTTGTACTGCAAAAGAAACACAGCAAAGTGAAGAAGCAACCTACATGATGGAAGAACTTATTTGCAAACTATGCAACCGATAAAGGATTAATAACCCTACAATCTATAAAGAGTTCAAGAACAACCAGCCACAACAAAACAAACAACCCAGTTAAGAAATGAGCAAAGAACTTAAACAGACATTTCTCAAAAGAGGAAATCCAAATGGCAAACAGACACATGGAAAAATGCTCAAGATCACTAGCTGTAAGGAAAATCCAAATCAAAACCACAATGAGGTTTCACTTCACCCCAGTTAGAATGGCTTTCATACAGAAATTACAAACAACAAATGCTGGCGAGGATGTGAGGGAAAAGTTTCCCTAATCCACTGTTGGAAGAATTTATGCTTGTACAGCCACTGTAGAAGAAAGGAATGGAGATACCTCAGAAATCTGAACAGCCATCCCACTCCTGGGAATTTACCCAAAAGGAATGAAACCATCATATGAAGAGTTATTTGTACCTCCATGCTTATTACATCTCAAATCACAATAGCTAATATAAGGAATCAACCCAAATGCCCATCAACTGAAGGCTGGATGAAAAAATTATGGGATATGTACTCTGTGGAATACTACTTAGCAGTAAAAAAAAGAAAGAAAGAAACAAAGAAAGAAAGAAAGAAAGGAAGGAAGGAAGGAAGGAAGGAAGGAAGGAAGAAAGAAAGAAGCCCTGTCATTTGCAATGAAATGGATGAAGCTGGAAAACATCATACTGAAATAAGGTTGTCCCAAAAGGACAAATACCATATATGCTCCCTGATCTGTGATAACTAATAGAGCACCTAAAAGGTAACCTATAGAAGTGAAATTAACACTTTGAGATGCAATGACTTTGAACAGCCTTTGGACTGTTGAGGAACAGGTTTTTTTTTTTCATTTTTTTCCAAACAATTTGTGGAACTCTTTACTTAGAATAGAGTTAATCGTATGTGTATAAAGTTAATTGAAGGGGCTGGCCCTGTGGTGTAGCGGGTAAAGCCGCCACCTGCAGTACCAACATCCCATATGGGTGCCGGTTCAAGTTTCAGATGCTCCACTTCCAATCCAGCGCTCTGCTATGGCCTGGGAAAGCAATAGAAGATGGCCCAAGTCATTGGGCCCCTGCACCCACGTGAGAGATCCAGAAAAAGCTCCTGGCTCCTGGCTTTGGATTGGCGCAGCTCTGGCCATTGCAGCCAGTTGGGGAGTGAACCAGTGGATGGAAGATCTCTCTCTCTCTCTCTGCCTCTCCTTCTCTATCTGTGTAACTATGGCTTTCAAATAAATAAATCCTTAAAATGTTAATTGAAAATAGATCTTAGTAAAAAATAAGAATGGGAATAGGAGAGGGTGGAGGAAGAGAAGTGGTAGTATGGGCGGGAAGGTGGTTATGGTGGAAAGAATCACTATATTCCTAATGTTGTTTTTATGAAGTGCATGAAATTTGTACACCTTAAATAAAAGCTTCCTGGGGAAAAAATAAAAAGAATCTTTCTGTCTTTTGGGGATGGGTTGGGTTGGTGGTACTTATGCTTCTCTAAAACATCAAAACATCTAATAAAAAATAATCCATCAGGCTTGCATTAGTGTTGCCCAAGCCCAAGTACAGGGTGCCCTATTGTACTGCAATATGAATTTGTCTTTTTATGTGTGGCATCTTAGTGGTATTGTCTATAAGCTGTACTACCAATGCATAGTACCTATTAATATTACTCACTGTTGGGGCCAGCACTGTAGTGTACCTGGTAAAGCTACAGCCTTCAGTGCTGGCATCCTATATGGGCGGAGAGTTCAAGTCCTGGCTGCTCCACTTCTGATCCAGCTCTCTGCTATGGCCTGGGAAAGCAGTGGAAGATGGCCTAAGTCCTTGGGTCCCTGCACCTGTGTGAGAGACCTGGAAGAAGCCCCCAACTCCTGGCTTTGGATTGGCTCAGCTCCAGCCATTGCAGCCACTTGGGGAGTGAATCAGCAGAAGGAAGACCTCTCTTTCTCTGTAACTCTGCCTTTTTTTTTTTTTTTTTTTGACAGGCAGAGTGGATAGTGAGAGAGAGAGAGACAGAGAGAAAGGTCTTCCTTTTTGCCATTGGTTCACCCTCCAATGGCTGCTGCGGTCAGCGCATCGCGCTGATCCAAAGCCAGGAGCCAGGTGCTTCTCCTGGTCTCCCATGTGGGTGCAGAGCCCAGGCACTTGGGCCATCCTCCACTGCCTTCCCGGGTCATAGCAGAGAGCTGGCCTGGAAGAGGGGCAACCGGGATAGAATCTGGCGCCCTGACCGGGACTAGAACCCGGTGTGCCGGCACCGCAAGGTGGAGGATTAGCCTGTTAAGCCACAGCGCCGGCAACTCTGCCTTTTAAATAAATAAATAAAATATCACTCACCATTTAATCTTTCTTTTTTATTTTATTTTAAAATTTTTTGTGTGTGTTTCTTCTTTTTTTTTAACTTTTATTTAGTAAATATAAATTTCCAAAGTACAGTTTATGGATTACAATGGCTTCCCCCCCACCATAATTTCCCTCCCACTCGCACCCCTCCCATCTCCCGCTTCCTCTCCCATTTCATTCACATCAAGACTCATTTTCAATTATCTTTATATACAGAAGATCGATTCAGTATATATTAAGTAAAGATTTCATCAGTTTGCACCCACACAGAAACACAAAGTGTAAAAATACTGTTTCAGTATTAGTTATAGCACTACTTCACATTGAACAACACATTAAGGACAGATCCCACATGAGGAGTAAGTACACAGTGACTCTTGTTGTTGACTTAACAATTTGACACTCTTGTTTATGGCGTCAGTAATCTCCCTAGGCTCTAGTCATGCATTACCAAGGCTATGGAAGCCTTTTGAGTTCACTGAATTTGATCTTATTCTGACAGGGTCATAGTCAAAGTGGAAGTTCTCTCTTCCCTTCAGAGAAAGGTACCTCCTTCTTTGATGGCCCCGTTCTTTCCACTGGGATCTCACTTGCAGAGATCTTTCAGATAGTTCTTTTTTTTTTTTTTTCCAGAGTGTCTTGCTTTCCATGCCTAAAATACTCTCATGAGCTCTTCAGCCAGATCCGAGTGCCTTAAGGGCTGATTCTGAGGCCAGAGTGATATTTAGGACATCTGCCATTCTATGAGTCTGCTGTGTATCCCGCTTCCCATGATGATCGTTCCCTCCCTTTTTGATTCTATCAGTATTAGCAGACACTAGTCTTGTTTGTGTGATCCCTTTGACTCTTAGACCTATCAGTGTGATCAATTGTGAACTGAAATTGATCACTTGGACTAGTGAGATGGCATTGGTACGTGCCACCTTAATGGGATTGTATTAGAATCCCCTGGCACGTTTCTAACTCCACCATTTGGGGCAAGTCCGATTGAGCATGTCCCAAATTGTACATCTCCTCCCTCTCTTATTCCCACTCTTATATTTAACAGGGATCACTTTTCAGTTAAAATTTAGACACCTAAGAATAGTTGTGTGTTAATTACAGAGTTCAACCAATAGTACTAGAACAAAAAAAATACTAAAATGGATAAAGTACTACATTGTACATCAACAATGAGGACGAGGGCTGATCAAGTCACTGTTTCTCATAGTGTTCACAGGAGTGAAATGGACACTATTAGAAACCATTTAAGGCCGGCGCTGTGGCTTAACAGGCTAATCCTCTGCCTTGTGGCGCCGGCACACCAGGTTCTAGTCCCGGTCGGGGCACCAGATTCTATCCCGGTTGCCCCTCTTCCAGGCCAGCTCTCTGCTATGGCCCGGGAAGGCAGTGGAGGATGGCCCAAGTGCCTGGGCTCTGCACCCACATGGGAGACCAGGAGAAGCACCTGGCTCCTGGCTTTGGATCAGCGAGATGCGCCGGCCGCAGCGGCCATTGGAGGGTGAACCAAAGGCAAAAAGGAAGACCTTTCTCTCTGTCTCTCTCTCACTATCCACTCTGCCTGTCAAAAAACAAAACAAGTCAAGGGAGTGCCCGTTTCCCATCTCTAATCTTCAGTGGCCTGAACTACAAGTCTATAGTCACAGGCATGTTCTGTAGTAGTTTTTCTAAGGTAGACAATGCCCATGAGGAAAATTATATTCTCACTTTAAAACTTTCTTTCCCTTTGGTCTGAAAGGGAGGTTTTTTCTACTTACTGTATACTTCGCTGATGGCGAAGTGAATCTAGCTATGAGATTATTATTTGAGTTCTTATTTTGGCAATGCTATTGCAGAAAAATGTTAGCCATCTCTTTTATAAGGTCTAAAGATTAAATTGTGCATCCTACAGATTCCTTCATAATAGAATTAGTTTCCTACCTTGAAGAGAATAGAGACATGAAAGAACAAGTTGGGCTTAGAATAGAGAAATGAGGGAGCAAGTCCTAGATCGCTTGCTGACAATAGCAATATCACATGAATACTTAGCAAACTGTTTCAACCATTAGATAACAACTTAAGAAAACATTTACCAGAAGGTCCACTGCCTTCTATAAATTTTAAGAATCATGTATTTGAAAACACCTCTTAAATATCTAACATGGTGTAGTTTGTTTAACCAGTAAACTTAAGCACAACCATATAAAATGTTTTTAGTTTCTCTCTACCAACAAGTTTAAAACATATGATACACAGATTCAGGTCACACAAATTAAAATGTATCTTTGATTGATTTTAGCAGCTTAAATTTATGGACAATCTTATCTATAAGCCATTTAAAATAAAACTCTTAATAAAATTTCCCCATGTGGACATACAATATGTACACACATATAACATAGCATAGTAGACCAATATAGCAATTTTAATAATAGCTTTTAAAATCTTTAACTCTTTTTGTAGATTGCCAATTGATTTGAATTGCTTTTTCTTTTTAGTAACCTCAGTTAACCATACTTTCTCTCAGTTGGTACTGTTAATACATTATTGGCTTCATCTGTTTACAGAGCCATCCCAAAGTACTGAATACAATAAAAGTGGCTGGAAAAAGTCCATAGGAACCTATAGGAGGACAGCTAAACACAGAACCAACAACGCTTTAGTTTTATGAGCAGCAGATCATATATAACTGTGGATGACAAAAGACTTTAAGTCGCCATGTTTAAAATTATAAACTCATCAACCAACAAGAGGCACTTGCTTACTTCACAGTATTTTTGAAAGCACCTGTAGGATTTTACAAGTATTTAACCCTTTAAGTATTTAACTCCCTTGACTTGCATCCTCTGGTCTGCTTTAACACAAACCAGGAGGAAAAGAAAGCTAGGCATCAGAAGCAATGGGTGGCAGGCCTATTACTGGCTGATCTGTACAGTGATCTGCCCTCAAGGAGACCCAACAGGCCAGTCCACTGCAGTGGCTTTCAATGTGGTAAGCCTGGGCTTCAGCAGAAGTCAGCTTGTGAAGAGCCCTGGCAGCTCTGCCAAGAGTTGGATCACTGGAAATGGACCTGCCCTGGAGTCGAAGGATGCCCAGGTCAGAGCCACAGATCTTATTGGCTCTAAGCTGAAAAGCCCTTCACTCAGCCCAACTTCCAAAGTGACCACTGCAGCTGAGGGGATGGTCAAGTAGGGTCAGCAACATTACAGGCAGAACTGTAAATTTCTTGTTAGAGATGCCCCCTGCCTTTACCTGGCCAGCTCTCCTCCCAGGCCAGCCAAGTAATGAAAGTCAACAGAGTGCCTTCCCCTAGGAGGTTCACACCTCCCTTAGGATATACCCCATGTGAAGAGATAGATAGGTCTGGGCCTCTGAATTTACAAGGCCTAAAGCCCACCAGATTATTATCAAGCCCCTTCTATCAGGTTCTATTTGCCTCTCAATCAGAAAACTTAATTGTAGCTTAGACAGCACCTTTCTTAGCTCCTCTAATAATGACTCTGTCCTTTGTTCTAGGCCCTGTCTAGTGCACTTGGGCCTCATTCCTTTGTAATCATAACCTCTACTCTACCACCAATGGCTCTACTCCCAACATGTGTGTACTGATGGTCCTCTTCCCCACTTAATGCTGTATAATTGTTCAAACCTGGTAAATGCCACTCTTAGGATCATTGGTTACTATCCTCACTCTGTCTTTTATGACCTTGTCTAAATATGATCCGAGTCGGCGAACTTGGAAGGCTTCCATAGCCTTGGCAACTCATGACGACAGCCTAGGATGGTTACTGGTGCCATAAACTAGAGTGTCAATTTGTTGGGTCAACAACAGGAGCCACTGTGCACTTGCTCCTCAGGTGGGATCTCTGTCCTTAATGTGCTGTACATTGTGATTTAATGCTGTAACTAGTACTCAAACAGTATGTTTCACTTTGTGTTTCTATGTGGGTGCAAACTGTTGAAATCTTTATACTAAATTGATCTTCTGTATATAAAGAGAATTGAAAATGAATCTTGATGCGAATGGAAGGGGATTTTGAGCGGGAGAGGGGAGGGTTGCGGGTGGGAGGGAAGTTATGGGGGAGGGGGAAGCCATTGTAATCCATAAGCTGTACACTGGAAATTTATATTCATTAAATAAAAGTTTAAAAACAAAACAAAACAAAACAAAACAAAACAAAAACAAACAAAAATTCTAAAAAAAAAAAAAAAAGAAACTGTTTAATCTTTCTAACAACCAGTTTCCTGGGCACTTTTATGACGTGAGTCAGTTTATAGATCCAGTTAGCAACACTTCCCAAGACTACTTTTCTTAAATAGACCTGGATAGAGAGACTTAGCTACCAACATTTTTGAAACTTCATGTAAATCTCAATGAGCTTCCAAATCTAAATGAAGTACCTTGGATCATACTTCATGCATATATTCAAGTTCATGAATAATACAAAATCTAAAAGTTGGTTGGCAAACTTCACAGATAGATGCTTCCAACATACATTGCCTAATATAGCAAGTTCCAGAATAATGTGGCATAGGTATAACATATTGCTATTTATATCTAAAAATGCAAAAATACACATTTGAGTGTACATATATGTATGTGTGATGCATCCAAAAGGATAGAAAAAGACTTGGTGGAGAAACACCCATTTGATAATGGTTGCTTCTAGGTAGAGGTACGGGACAGGGGCCAAAGGGGACTTTCAATTTCTACTCTCTGTACTTGGGATTTGTTTGAAGTTTTCACAGACATGTACTCATTTTTTATAGAAAGCTTTGATTCTAATTTTGTAAGTATAGCTTTTGAATTATGGTGGTTCTTCCCCCCATACCTACCCTTCCACCTGCAAACCATCCCATCTCCTGCTCCCTCTCCCATCCCATTCACATCAAGATTCATTTTAAATTATCTTTATATAAAAAGATAAAGTCTATATTGAGTAAAACAGTTTGCACCCACATAGACACAGAAAGTATAAAGCACGCTTTGAAAACTAGTTTTATCATTAATTCTCATAGGACAACACATTAAGGACAGAGATCCTACATGGGGAGCAAGTGCACAGTGACTCCTGTTGTTGATTTAACAATTGACACCTTATTTATGACTTCAGTAATCACTCGAGGCTCTTGTCATGAGCTGCTAAGGCTATGGAAGCCCCTTGAGTTCACAAACTCTGACCTTATTTAGACAAGGCCATAGTCAAAGTGGAAGTTCTCTCCTCTCTTCAGAGAAAGGTACCTCCTTCTTTGATGGCCCGTTCTTTCCACTGGGATCTCACTCACAGAGATCTTTCATTTAGGTCATTTTTTTGCCACAATGTCTTGGCTTTCCATGCCTGAGATACTCTCATGGGCTTTTTAGCCAGATCCAAATGCCTTAAGGGCTGATTCTGAGGCCAGAGTGCTATTTAAGCACTTTCTTCTTTGATGACTACTTCTTTCCATGAGTTCTCACCCACCAAGGTCCTTCATGTAGGACATTTTTTTTGCTACAGTGTCTTGGCTTTCCTTGCCTGAAATGCTCTAGGGGGCTTTTCATTTGCTCTACTTTCAATTCCAACTTCCTGCTAATGTACACTCTGGAATGAAATAGGCTCAAGAGGTTGGTTTCCTGATACCCATATAGTAGAGCTAGATAGAGTTGCTAGCTCCTAGGTTTCACCTGGCCCAGCCCTGGCTATTGTGGGCATTTGGGGGAATGAATCAATGAATAGAAGCATATTCTCTCTCTCTCTCTCTCTTTCTCTTTCACTACCCTTCTCCCCCCTCAAACAAATACAAATGAAATAAAAATTTTAAGATTGGCAGAGGATAAGTTGTTTCATAATAAGTTCTGAATTCCCAAAGCAAATGTGTATTTAGAGCAAGAGAATATACTAAAGGAATTGTTTTGTGTAAAAAGAAGGGCTTCCAGGGATGGTGTTGTGAAAAGCCCTGGCCTGCAGTGCTGGCATCCCATGTGGGTGCCGACTGCTCCACTTCCAATCTAGCTCCTGGCTGATGCACCTGGGAGGGCAGTGGAGAATGGCCCAGGTCCTTGAACACCTACATCCACCTGGGAGACCTGGAGGAAGTTCCTGGCTCCTGGCTATGGATCAGCTCAGCTCTGGCCATTGTGGCCATTTGGGGAGTGAACCAGAGGATGGAAGACTTCTCTCTCTCTCTCTGCCTCTACTTCTCTGTAACTCTGTCTTTCAAATAAGTAGAATAAGTCTATATAAAAAATAGCTTCCAAAGTGAAAAACATTGCACAGAGGGCAGAGGCACCTGAAAAGGAGGCAGGAACATGAATGTCAAAGAAGGTAAATAATATGCAGCAAACATAACTTTTTCTAGGAAGAAATGGCAAAGGATGGTAAATGTGGGATATATTTGCTAGCCTGGTAATAAAGAAAGTCTTAAACCAAGGAGAAAATAAAATAAAAACAACCTCTGAAAAAGTTTGTGAAAGAAACTCCTCAAGAATATATAGTTATTATAATAAACACCTCACATTTTAGAGCATTGGGGAAAGCTGATAAATTATTATTGCCCAAATAATAAACAAAAGATCCTCTGGTTGTTGTTGATTTCAGAGTAAGTGATCTTTCACGTGTCACTTGAGCATTCAAACAATGAAGTACAGAGATTCTAATCCTGAAAAAGAAATCTCAGATACAATCACTGATCTACAAAGCCCTTTCATGAGTGTCTCTGAAATGCCCTATTTTTATCCCAGCTTTATTGAGGCAAAATAATGAGCTTTCCTATCAAATATTTAGTACTGTAATAAGAACTTAATAATTTTACCTAGCCAGAATTTTTAAAAAGATTTTTATTTATTTATTGAGAGGGAGAGTTACAGACAGAGAGAGGGAGAATCAGAGAGAAAGGTCTTCCATCTGCTGGTTCACTCCCCCAAATGGCTACAATGGTTGGAGCTGGGCTGCTATGAAGCCAGGAGCCAGGAGCGTCTTCTGATTCTCCCACATGTGTGCAGGGGCTCAAACATTTGGACCACCTTCCAATGCTTTCCCAGGCCATAAGCAGAGAGCTGGATGGGAAGAGGAGATGCCAGGACACGAACTGATATCCATATGGGATGCCAGCACTATGGATGGTTGCTCAACCCGCTACAGCACCAGTGCCTCTTTCATATTCCTTTCAACTACAATTTTCTTTATTATGACTACCACTGTATAGCTGACTATATGCTGCTATATATATTGCATTGTTTGACAGCACTGGTGTCACTAGCGGCGCCGGATTAGTCCCGGTCGGGGCACCGGATTCTGTCCCGGTTGCCCCTCTTCGAGGCCAGCTCTCTGCTGTGGCCCAGGAGTGCAGTGGAGGATGGCCCAAGTGCTTGGGCCCTGCACCCGCATGGGAGACCAGGAGAAGCACCTGGCTCCTGCCTTGGGATCAGCGCGGTGCACCGACCGCAGTGCGGCAGCCATTGGAGTGTGAACCAATAGCAAAGGAAGACCTTTCTCTCTGTTTCTCTCACTATCCACTCTGCCTGTCAAAAAAAAAAGAAAGAAAGAAAAATCAACCTAAGTGTCCCTCAAAGAATGGATGGATATGGAAAATGTACATATGTATATATGATGGGATATTATACAGCCTTGAAAACAAGATAATCCTATCATTTTCAGCAAGATGGACAAAGTTGGGGGACATTATATTAAGCAAAATAAGTCAAGCACAGAAAGACAAATATTGAATTATTTCACTTTTACTCATATGTGGAATTTGAAATAGTCAAACTCATAGGTACAGGATGAGGGTTAGCAGGGCCTGATAGGGAGGGGAAGGTTTGCAGATCTGTTCAAAGGACAAAAAATTCAATTAGGAGGAGAAAGTTGAAGATAACTGCTGTATAACATGGTGGCTATAGCTAAGAACGATGTGTGCTTGAATTACTGAAAGAATAGATTTTAAGTGTTCTCACAAAAAATTAAGTATGAGAGGTGATACATATGTTATTTAGCTTGATTTAACTATTCCACAACATACATATATTTCAAAACCTGATGTAGTACACCATAAATACATACAAGCTTGTTAACTTAAAAAAATCAGGAAATTTAAAAATTATATTATTTCAAATAAAATATAGATCCCTGTCTTCTCTTTAAAAACTTAAAGACCTGGGCCAGCAAACATTGTGATCAATCTCCTTAGCTGAATATTTGCAGCTTTTTAGATAGGAAATTGCTCTAGGGTTTTCCTTAGTTCTCAACACCCCTCTGTATTATTTTACCTCCTATCCCAATTGTCATTTCTTTGCCATCTCATCCCCTGAATCATTTAGTCATTTAGCAACACTATTCATTTGGAATCCCATCTCCTAGTGTTGGATCCCAAAAGAAATCATGGTCCCTCACCTTAAAGGATCTGGGATGCAGTGGAGGAAGTGGGAAAGCAGCTCTATCATTCAGTCTGGTCATTGTGTGGCCCCCAAATTTTCTTGCCTTCCTTAGCACTATTAGTGCCTATTAGTAAATAATCCTGTATTTGAACTTTCTTGTTAATTTCCTTGTTTTAAAATGTACTCATCTAGACATTTGCAGCATTTCCTGAAGAAGAGTCAAAATGTTTACTGGCTATTTTTATTTATTTATTTTATTTATTTATTTATTTATTTTTTGACAGGCAGAGTTAGACAGTGAGAGAGAGAGACAGAGAGAAAGGTCTTCCTTCCTTTGGCTCACCCCCCACATGGCTGCTACAGCTGGCGTGCTGCGCCAATCTGAAGCCAAGAGCCAGGTGCTTCCTCCTGGTCTCCCATGCAGGTGCAGGGCCCAAGGACTTGGGACATCCTCCACTGCCCTCCTGGGCCACAGCAGAGCGCTGGACTGGAAGAGGAGCAACTGGGACAGAATCTGGTGCCCCAAACGGGGACTAGAACCCGGAGTGCCAGTGCCTCAGGTGGAGGGTTAGCCTAGTGAGCCACGGTGCCGGCCTACTGGCTATTTTAATAAGGTAGGTTGTCTGCTTAAATAACAAATGCTTGTCTCCCCTGAAGAATAATTAACAGAATCCTGCATTATAATTTTGCACTTTGTGCTTTCTCATTGCTAATAATAGCCTCCTTTATTGCTAGTAATGCACTTCTATTACCCATAATGCTAGAAGCAGAATGATCAAGCAGTGCGGATTTGACTCCGGCACACCCAGATTCAGATCCAGGCTTCTTGGTTCTTGGGCAGTCCTCTTTATTTTTCCAAGTTTAAGCATCTATAAAGTGGGGATACCATTCCTTAGTCTGCTTTTCCTGAAAGGTCATTCATGGAGTTAATGAAATGAAATACTTGTTTTTTCCTTATAACTGTAACAGAATTTTCTCCAGATCCCTGAACTTCCTATGATTTGCATCATCACAGACAGTTTAACCTACGTCATTAGCTAGTTCACAGTGGGTGCCACTGTTAGGTGAGATAAAAAGCTTTGTCTGAATGCCGTTAAATCACACTTGCGGTCAATGTGCAATGAAGGAGAGCTTTCATGATGATCAGCTGCAGTGATAATAGAAGGCAAAGAGAACTCTCAAGCACTTTTTACTTCTGAACTGCGTATGTTAGTTCCACATTCTAGAGTCTTCAATGCAAACAGCTTTTACAGTATATTTCATTGTTGACATTATACTCCATTAAAGTGCCAGTGTACTACTTGGTTACTAAATACTCATAGAGCCTTGTAAATTCACATTATAGTTATGAGCTGAGTTTATTAACCAAACTATTTGTATTCCTCTAGTAATTACTATCTGGATTTGTTGAACCCTGGACAGAATGCTAGAAAGTTCTCTTAACTGTTTTGTAAATCACTTCCATACAAGGGAGTCATTAACTTATAGACAGAGGAATGCGTCCCACTTTTTAGTGAATGCAAAATCATCTTGCTAGCCTGGCTTAAGTTTTAAATTTTTTTCTCTATACCTGGTCCACCTTCCCTTTGGTGGTTAATGTCAGGTAAATAGAATAGCTGAATTTGTGTAAATACCATTGATATAGTAGCCATCACCTAGTCCAAAAGACCCCAAAATGAGAAAAGTTGATGATGTCATAGACTTCTAAGAGAAGGTGGCTTTCCCACTGACATCAACAGTTGAGTTTGTGGAATCTCATAGACGCTTCACAATCGAGAAGCAAGAACACTCACTCCACCTGCTAGTATGATCACAGCTAAAATTGTGCCTCTGCTGTGGGTAAGAAAGGAGGACATGTTGTTGTTACCCAGATCCATGGGTTTTCATTCTATTGAATCCTTTCTTTCCCTTGATGTTTGCTTTATGATCCTTCTGAGTGCTCCTCTTCATCATAGAGGCTGGAACTGTACTTCCCGCACTCACTCTTCCTGGCAAAATTCAAGTTTAGATTCCTCCCATAAGAGTCCTTGGTATGATAGTTGATGCCAGGGTGACATTTGAAGATGAGAGAGAAAAACAGAAGCCATTTTGCTCCCACAGAACAGAAAGTCCAATGTGGGGGCTTCAGCGGAAGACAGACATTAGATTGGGCCATCAACTTCTGCACATCTTGCTGTGATTCACTCGCTTCCTATGAATCACTCCAGGATTTTGTGATTCCTTTATTTCCTGATTACCTAAATGCCAGTGACGAATTCTATAATTTATGCTCCCCCAGTCTTTCCAATGGATAATGAGCTTCTAATCCTTGTATTAAGCCTCTTTCTACTTCAAGAACAGAACAGAGTATTAGTCATGGCCCTTTATTTCTTTTTTAATTAAAAAATTGTATTTACTTAGAAGCATTCAGAATATCAGTAAAACAGCTGCAATTTTTTTTGCAATTACAGAGTGATAGTTAACAGAGACACTGCTTCAGAGACACTGAAGATGAAAAAAACTACTTTCTCCATTTATAACTAGCTTGTGCTGTGCACCAAGAACCTGGTTCCAATTTCCATCCCAATTTACAATCCTCTTATATACAAGGCAGGGTTAGTGGCTACTGAGAATCCACTAGAATAGGGCTATCTGAAGACACATTGGTATGATGTTAGCTATTACAGGAAAATACACTGTATAGCTCAAGAAAAATCTTACACAGCCATACATTTCTTTTTTTTTTTTTCTTAAAAGGAGTGAATTGTGTCAAGAGTGTTAAATGCTTTATAGACAAGGGGAAAAAACTGTGGTAGAAAAAACTTATTCATTATCATCTTCTTTATCTTCCTTCTCCTCCTTTACATCTTCCTTGTCTTTATTTATTTATTTTTTAAAGCCCTGATGACCTTTTTTGTTGCATTAGGCTTTCCTTTAGCTCAATGAAATACTTGTCCTTCAAAACTTAGGAGCCTTTTCTTCAGTAGACCACCTGCCATCTGAGCTGTGGTATTCCACATCACTCCCATTGGCTTTGCAACATCACCAATAGAAAGGTCAGGGCGTTCTCCTTTGATATGGGGATGATGTTCAGAACAGAACAAGGAAAAGGTCCTCTTGGGTGCATTGGTATCCTTGAACATTTTTTTTGAGTGTTTATATTGCCTCTATTAATGCTGATATCACTTAAATTCAAATTCTGTACATTTTGCTCTCCATGCCAAAGCTAAAAGCCACAGAGAGCTTCATTCTCATGCTTTTCAGCAATCAACATTTGTGTTTTTTTGTTTTGTTTTTCATTTTCAATTAACTTTATACACAGAAGACCAACTCTATACTAAGTAAAGATTTTGACAATTTGCATACAAGTTTTACAGTTAATTCTCATAATACAACTCCTTGAGGACTTGCATGGGGAGTAAGTGCACAGTGACTCCTGCTGTTAATCTAACAATTAACACTCTTACGTATGACGTCAATGATCACCCAAAGCTCTTCACATGAACTGCCAATGTTATGGAAGCCTTTTGAAACTACAGTCTCTGTCAGTATTTAGCCAAGGCCATCAGCAAGGTGTACATTCTCTCCTCCCTTCAGAGAAAAGTCCATCCTTTTTTGATAGCCATTTCTTTCCACTGGGGTCTCACAGAGATCTTTCATGTAGGACATTTTTTTTTTTTTGCCACAGTGTCTTGTCTTTTCATACCTGAAATGTTTTCATGGACTTTTCAGCAAGATCAGGATGACTTAAGGGCTGATTCTGAGGTCAAAGTCCTATTTAAAGCCATTGCCACTCTGTGAGTCTGCTCATAGAGTCTATGAGATTGCTTCCCATGTTGAAATATTCTCTCCTTTTAATTCTTTTTTTATATAAATATTTTATTTATTTTTAACTATTTATTTATTTTACTTGAAAGAGTTACACAGAGAAAGGAGAGGCAGAGAGAGAGAGAGAGAGAGAGAGAGAGAGAGGTCTTCCATCCGATGGTTCACTCCCCAATTGGCCACAACAGTTGGAGTTGCACCGATCTGAAGCCAGGAGCCAGGAGCTTCTTCTGGATCTCCCGTGTGGGTACAGGGGCCCAAGGACTTGGGCCATCTTCTACTGCTTTCCCAGGCCATAGCAGAGAGCTGGACAGGAAATGGAGCAGCTCGGTCTTGAACCAGCACTCATATAGGATGCCGGCGCTTCAAGCCAGGGCATTAACCCGCTGCGCCACAGTGCTGGGCCCTCTCCTTTTTAATTCCATTATTATTACCAGACACTTGATCTTATTTATATGATCCCTTTAACACTTAATTTTCTTTATATGATCACTTTAACACTTAATATGGTCACTTTAATACTTAAGATGATATTTTTTACCACCCAACTTAATGGGATCTGGAGTCCATGGCAAGTTTATAAACTGTACCCTTAGATGTAAATCCAGGCCAGTGCCATGGCTCACTTGGTTAATCCTCTGCCTGAGGCACCAGCATACCATATGTGCACCGGGTTCTAGTCCCGGCTGCTCCTCTTCCAGTCCAACTCTCTGCTGTGGTCCGGGAAGCCAGTGGAGGATGGCCCAAGTGCTTGGGCCCTGCACCTGCATGGGAGACCAGGAGGAAACACATGGCTCCTGGCTTCGGATTGGCGTAGTTCCAGCTGTAGCGGCCATGTGGGGGGTGAACCAACGGAAGGAAGACCTTTCTCTCTGTCTCTCTCTCACACTAACTCTGTCAAATTAAAAAAATAATAAATAAATAAATAAATAAGATGTAAATCCATAGAAATGTATGCAGAACTAAACAGCTTTACAGTTACAAACTTCCTTCTCCCTCTCTCGTTCCACTCTTATTTTTTACTAAGATCTATTTTCAATTGACTTTATACACATATGATTAACTCTATGTTCAGTAAAGAGTTCAACAAATAGAATGGAGAAAAAAAATCTGTTCCTCAACAGTCAAGACAAGGGCTGTTCAAGTCATTGCTTCTCAAAGTGTCAATTTAACTTCTACAGATTTCCTTTTAGGTGTTCTATTAGTTGTCACAGATCATGGTATTTGTTCCTTTGGGATTGGCTTATTTCATTAAGTATGATATTTGTCAGATTCATCCATTTTTTTGCAGATGACCGGATTTCATTTTTTTTACTGCTGTGCAGTATTCCACAGAGTACATATCCAAAATTTTTTTATGCAGTCTTCAGCTGATGGGAATTTAGGTTGATTCTTAGCTATTGTGCATTGAGCTGTAGTAAAATGGGGTGCAGAAAACTCTTTTTATTTGCTGATTTCATTTCACTTGGGTAAATTCCCAGGAGTTGGATGGCTGGGTCATATGGTAGTTCTGTGTTCAGATTCTGAGTTATCTCCAAATTGATTTCACTGGAGTGGTTTTACCAGTTTACATTCTCCTCAACAGTGGATTAGGGTACCTTTTCCCCCACATCCTCACCAGCATTGTTGTTTGTTATTTCTGTATGAAAGCCATTCTAACTGGGGTGAGGTGAAACCTCATTGTGCTTTTGACTTGCATTTCCCTGATGGCTAGTGATCCTGAATATTTTTTCATGTGTCTGTTGGCAATTTGGATTTCCTCTTTTGAAAAGTGTCTGTTTAAGCCTGCCCAGCTCTATTCTCTCCATTCAACCATGTAATGTCACTCTCCCCCAGTCCAAGCAGTTGGGGATGGATGCCCTATCCCTCAATAAAGACTTATCACTCCGCAAAAAAAAAAAAAGAAAGAAAAAATGTCTGTTTAAGTCCTTTGCCCATCGTTTCTTGGCCTTTTGGCTAAAAGCAAGCGAAGTCCTTTGCCCATTTCTTAACTGGGTTGTTTGTTTTGTTGTCGAGTTTCTTGATCTCTTTATATATTCTGATTATTAATCCTTTATCAGTTACATTGTCTGCAAACAATTTCTCCCATTCCATAAGTTGCCTCTTCACTTTCCTGTTTTTGGTTTTTTTTTTTGTTTGTTTGTTTTGTTTTTTTTTTTGCAGTACTGAAGCTTCTCAATTTGATGTAATCCCATTTGTTAATTTTGGCTTTTATTGCCTGTGCCTCTGGGGTCTTTTCTAAGAACTCTTTGCCTGTGCCAATATCTTGAAGGGTTTCCACAACTGAACATTTTTTTGTTGTTGTTGTTAATTTTCATTCCTCTTTCACAACAAGCCTTGTCTTTCTTTACTATGATCTTTTTTTTTTTTCCTTTCTTTTTAGCAGACACGGCCTTCCACCCTTCTGAGTACTTCTTAGAAAACTTGAGAAGTTGATATAATCATCTGGGTGCTCCTTCTTCAACTCCTCCTGGCAAGTTTGTACAAAGATTTCAAATGGAGACAGTTTGATTTTGCTTTCTTGGGGTTTCATTGGCTCACATTTAGTTATTGTTCCCCAGCAAGGCACAGAGTCACCCAGTGCCCGTCCAGTTCTCTCTTGTCCCAGCTCTGCCTCTACAGTGCTCGATGCACTGTAATGGCTGTCGTAGTTGGGATTCTCCAGAGAAAGAGAATCAACAGGTTGTGTGCATGCACACACAAGGATTTGGCCCATGTGATTATGGAGACTGGCAAGTCCCAATATCCACAGGGTGAGTTGGTGAGCTGGAGATCCAGGAGAGCCAATAGTGTGGTATCATAGTGAGGATCAGGGGATCTGGGATTGCAGCTCTCATCTGAAGGCTGAGAGACTCAAGATCAAAGAAGGGCCGTTGTTTCAATTCAAGTCCAATGACAGGAAAAAGCTAATGTTCCAGCTTAAGGGCAGCCAGACAGCTTTCTCTGTTGCTTAGGGGAGGGTCACACTTTTTGTTCTAATCAGCCCTTCAATCAGTTGAATAAAGTCTCTTCATCTAACTGAGGATAATCATTCCATTCAATACCCCAACTGAAATGCCAATCTGACCCCAAAAACACCTACACAGAAACATGCCAAATAATGTTTGACCAAATATCCAGGTGCCCTGTGACCCATGCTACTGTGCCTGGGAGGCAGCAGGTGATGGCTCAAATACTTGAGTTCCTGCCACCCACATGGAAGACACTGATGGAGTTCCTGGCTTCTGGACTTGGGTTAGCCCAGCTGTGGCTAATGTGGACATTAACAGATCAAAGACCTCTGTCTGTCTCTCTCTCTCCACTCCCTCATTCAGCTTTTCAAATAAATAAATTTAAAAAAAAAACAACAAGCAACTACTGATTTTGGCTGACTCATAATTGATTATTATCTCATGTTCCATACATACAAAATGGCTGGAGCTGAGCCAATCTGAGATAGCCCATGTCCTTGGGCCCCTGAACCCATATGAGAGACCCAGAAGAAGCTCCTAGCTTCTGGCTTCGAATCAGCATAGCTCTGGCCATTGTGGCCATTTGGGGAGTGAACCAGTGGATGGAAGACCTCTCTCTCTGACTCTACCTCTCTCTGTAACTCTGTTTTTCAAATAAATAAAAATAAATATTTTAAAAACCTGTTCATATTTACTTCTCCTTTCTTTCCCTTGCTGTTCTCAATTCAGTACAAGGTGTATATCTGTGCAGTGCTCCTAGTAGTAGATCTCATCACCCAAGGAAACATCTGTTGCAACAGCAATGAGGTAGAGCCTGACTCTAGGGAGATGGAGAGGCATCTGGTTGGCAACCATCTCTTGTTTTACTCACATTTTCTCAGGTCATCTCTCTTTGGGAAATCAATGAAAAATCTCATTAGAGACTAAATAGGACTAACACCTCAGGTCCACATTCTTCTATGCTTCCTTATGTTTAAGTACATCTTGAAAATTATAATTCCCACCATGTTTCCCTGAATATTTCCAAAGGGTTCTTTTTAAAAAAGATTTATTTATTTTTTTGAAACTCAGAGTTACTCAGAGAGAGAAGGAGAGTCAGAGAGAGAGAACGAGAGAGTGAGAGGTCTTCCATCTGATGGTTCACTCCCCAAATGGCTGCAATGGCTGGAGCTGGGCTGATCCGAAGCCAGAAGCCAGGAGCGTCTTCTGGATCTCCCATGCAGGAGCAGGGGCCCAAAGGCTTGGGCCATCTTCCACTGCTTTCCCAGGCCATACCAGAGAGTGGGATTGGAAGTGGAGCAGCCGGGTCTCGAACTGGCACCCATATGGGATGCCAGCACTGCAGGAAGTGGCTTTATTCACTAAGCCACACCACCAGCACCCAAAGGGTTCTTTCTGTTGGTTCATCTTTTTGTTGTCTGTAGAAACAGGAAGTCTACTGTTGTATTCCTAACCCCAGATACAAGGAGAGTTCCCAACAGAAGGAAGTGTCTGAATTTCACACAGTCTTCTAGAAAACCATTGAAGTCTACCAAATGCTATAAACTCCATTTCTAAAATTTCTAGGTGGCCCAAGTGCTGGTGCCATCCCAATGCTGTCATTTTCAATATAACTTCTCTGGACTACAGTGGTTCTGCATACATATATACATACATACATACACACACACACACACATACCTGACACATGGCAAGGGGTTGCATTGGATGGTCCCTAGAGTCTCCTCTCATTCTAATTAATGCCTGACTTCTTCAGTTGGATGTTATTTGGGCTACAGAAGCTCTAGAATCAACCCCTGAGTGTACTTGGTGAACAGAATAATTCATGCCTCCTTATCAGAACCTTTTTATCAGACCATATTGGACCTTCTCATCTCTTTTCATTCACTTCCTGACTTTGACCCACCGTTTCTAGTCCCAGCTGTTCCACATCTGATCCAGCTTCCTGATAATGGCCTGGGGAAAGCAGTGGAAGCTGACACAATGTCTGGGCCCCTGCCAGACATTGGATCCTGGATCCTGGTTTGGTTTGTCCCCATGCTGGCTATTGTGGCCATCTGGGGAGTGAACCAGTGGATGGAAAATTTCTCTCTCTCTCTCTCTCTCTCTTTCTCTCTCTAATCCTGATTCAAATAAATAAGTAATTTAAAAAAAATGCTCAAGATCACTAGTCATCATGGAAATTTAAATAAAAATCACCATCAGGTTTCGCTTCACCCCAGTTAGGGTGGCTATCATCAAAAATCGAAAAAAAAAAAATGCTAGTGAGGATATGAGAAAAAAGGTACCCTAATATACTGTTGGTGACTGTATCTTCCATTATGGAAGATAGTATGGAGATTCCTCAGGAATCTGAAAATAAATCTACCATATGACCCAGCCATCTCACTCTTGGGAGTTCACATAAATGAAATGAAATCAGCCTTTGAAAGATTTATTTGTACCCCTCTGTTTGTTGCAGTTCAATTAACAACAGCTAAGATATGGGATAAACCCAGATGTCCAGCAACTGATGACTGGCTAAAGAAAATGTGGTATATATACACTATGGAATACTGTTCAGTCATAAAAATTAATGAACTCCTGTCTTTTGCAACAAAATGGATGCAACTTTTTGGAACTAGCTTAGTGAAATAAGATTGTGGCAGAATAAATAGGACTTCCCCCAAAAGCAGTCTAAGAAAAGATTTTTTATCCTAAAGTACATGATTTTTCTTTAATCACTAGACTACTAATGAGTTGATGATCAAAAATAATGGGTTAATAATATATTTTGGGCCGGCGCCATGGCACAGTAGGTTAATCTTCTGCCTGCGGCACCGGCATCCCATATGGGTGCCAGTTCTAGTCCTGGCTGCCCCTCTTCCAATATAGCTCTCTGCTATGGCCTGGGAAAGCAGTACAAAATGGCCCAAGTTCCTTGGCCCCTGCACCTGCATGGAAGACCGGCAAGAAGTACCTGGCTCCTGGCTTTGGATCGGTGCAGTTCCAGCCATTGCGGCCATCTGGGGAGTGAACCAATGGAAGGAAGACCCTCTCTCTGTCTCTCCTTTTCACTTTCTGTAACGCTACCCCTCAAATAAAAAAATAAAATTTTTTAAAAAAATGATATATTTTATAGCAAGTGATTTAACCTTTCCAAATCTCAGTTTTCTCATCTGTCAAACAGGGTAATAATAACTGTTCCTAATTTGATATTTGCCATGATGAGAAGTGATAATATTTGTAACATGTCAACTTAGACTAATATCTGGCTCATAATAGGAACTAAACTACAGTGACTATCAACAGACTGTATGAAGACAAAACAGAAGTATGAGATCATTCATTCTAGCCAATAGTTCAGTGTTTCTAATGAGAAAATTCACAAAGTAGGACCCCGATAACATTTCACTAAGTATTAATTTATATTAAAAAAAGTATTCAACACTAGCAAGTCACTAAATACATGTGCTGGTTTTGAAAAGATACAAGGTAAAGCCAGTTGCCACCTTAAAATTAGAGTATATCCCCATGCATTGATTGAATACTGTGGAGAAGAATTTCCTTTTGCTTTGGTTCTAGTTCAGAAGCCAGTATCAATGGGTGTTGGACACAAGAATGGGGTATTTTAAACTAAATAATTATATGCTTGGTTCATATGACATTAACCATAAAAATGACTTAAGATATAAAAAAGAGATCTATTTATTTCTTAGATGATTTTGGTCTGAATGTGTTAATTTCAAAATGAAAAAAAGCTGCATTTTACCAACTTTAATTAGGTTATCAAGATTATTCAAATACAATCATTTACTTCAGGTATATTATTTGGCAAAAGATGTGCTGTTTCAGGAAAGGATAGCTGCTCTAAACATGATTCTGAGGAAGAAAAATCTGTCTAATAACAGGAGCGGAGCTCATCTGGCAGCAGGTCAACTGATGGGTCCTATAACTGGCAAGGAGATCAGCTTCTGCAGACAGAGGAAGAAACATAATCATGTTGCTAAAAATACACATCAGTGTTTGGCTCCTAAGATAACAAATGGGCTGATCCAGGGCCGTAGGCATGAAACTGAGAATCCCTTGCAAAGTAGCTGTGACAAGGTGCCCTGGGATGTGGTCGTAACGACAGACCACTGCATTTTGGCTGTCAGACCCCTATTTGGCAAAATTAAAATAACATGCACAGCTTTTCCACACACTCAAGATATCAGGATAATGAATGCATAATCAGCAATGTGGCAGTGGAAGCAAACACTCAGGGAAATGTGAGTGCTGATCATCAAATTAAGCAGATGATGCTAATTATAGGAACAATTTCTATCCTCAAAACAGGCTCATTGTAGCAGGGATCATTTATGTGAACAGAGTAAGATCAGACAGTGATTGTGTTCTGTGATTTAGCATTGCTACACACTCGATTTTGAGCCACAGTATCTTAGTGGCTATGTTGCCTAGGGAAAGAATATATAGCATTATTCTGAGATGTTGCCTTCTCATTTATAAATGCAGTAAACAAAATCCCCATGGATATTTTGGGACTAGAATAAGATAACCAGAGACTGTCAGAAAGTATGCTCATCCTTTTTGCCTCCAGTTTAAATAACTGAGTTGGAAAATAAATAATTCAAAGTAAATATTTGTCAAATCAAGGAAAAATTACAGTTTTCTTTATTCTAAATTGAAAATGGTTAATAATTCAGGGATAAGAGACATTTGGGATTTTTTAAAAAAGATTTATTTATTTATTTGTAAGGCAGAGTTACAGAGAAGTGGGGAGAGACAGAGACAGAGAAAGATCTACTATCATCTGGTTCACTCCCCAAATAGTCGCAACATCTGGGGCTGGACCAGGTTGAAGCCAGGAGCTTCTTGCAGGGCTCCCTTATGGGTGGCAAAGGTCCAAGCACTTGGGCCATCTTCCTTTGCTTTTCTAGGCACATTAACAGAGAGATGGATCAGAAGTGGAGCAGCAGGTCTTGAACTGGCACCCACGTGGGATGCGGGTGTTGCAGACAGCAGCTTAATCTGCCGCACAGCAGTGCTGGCCCCAATCTTGAATTCTGTAAACTTGATGATGTTTTTAAGTGCTGTCGAGGTTGCTGCTGCTGCCGTAATTAATCAGCAAGTGGTTTTGGTTGAACTGTGGTATCTAGGTCCCTGACAACAACAGGGTCTTTTCCAGAGTAGAGGACATGGTGGGTCTCCTGTTGAGTAGTACCTTTTCCACTGACCCTTCCTAATCAGACCTTGAGTTTCCCAGACATGAGATTTGGATGGGGCTCCTGATTGGCTTCCAGTGG
Organism: Lepus europaeus; assembly: GCF_033115175.1. NCBI lineage: Eukaryota > Metazoa > Chordata > Mammalia > Lagomorpha > Leporidae > Lepus > Lepus europaeus. Next base: position 166,923,944 of record NC_084827.1, on the reverse strand, counting down.
TTGAGTAAGCGTGTTCTCTTGCCAGAGAAATGAGTGAACCAAGTAACACAGCTCCAGCCAACCAGCATGTGGTGTCTTCCTTCAGTGCTTTACCCGGGGAGGCCAGGTGACCCACACTGACTGCACCAGTGAAGTCTAACTCCTTTATTTAGTGGCCATAACATGAAAATAGCTTTCTGCTTTGTATGTGAGTTAAGAAAACACCCACCATCGTTATTGAAGAGTTAGTTACAGTTCCGCAAATTTGCAACAAACATTTAGGACAAAACATTTAGGACAAAATATGTGTGTGTGTTATGTACACAAATACAGTCCAACGTAAAAGCTCCCAGGGAGATGGCAAGCCTTCAATGAGAAATGTAGGAACTTCATTGAAAGACATTAAAGAATACCTAAACAAATTAAGATGCATATTATACTAATAAACTCGAAAATGAAAAAGAAAACAAATCCACTTTTTGCTTGTTCAATACTATCAGAAAATTTGCACTGAAAATTCTAACATGTCCTTTCAAGAGAATTGATAGGTCAGGTGCTCAGTAGCAGAATTGGGGAACAAGATATTTAGATGTTTACTAGCAGCCTGTCAAAGGAACAGGGAGGAAGCACAGGAAGAAGTTAAGCTATAATGCAGGCTAGTAGATCTCAACCAACCTGGGGAGCAGCTCTGAGAATAGTACTGCCCCTCAGGAACTCCACTTCAGGCCCAACGCAGCAGCCCCCAGAAAGGCAATATTAATGAGCTTGATTCAGTTATTTCACAATGTCTTAGGCCATCTCTGCTGCTATAACAGACTGGACAATTTGTAATAATAGAAATTGATTTTTCACAGTTCTGAAAAGCTGAAGAATCCAAGATCAAGGCACTGGATCAGAGTCTGGTGAGGGCTCACTGTGTGTCTTCAAGACAGGATCTCATTTCTACATCCTCCAGAAGGCGCAAACACACTCTTTGCATGATCACAAGACAGAAGGAATTACCTAGTTCCCTTGAGTCCCTTCGTAAGGGCACTAATCCTATTCAGGAGATAGAGGCCTCATAACCTAATCCCCTCCTGAAGGTCCTGCCTCTCAATACCATTGTATCAGGAATTAAGTGTTTCAAAATACAAAGGCACATGAGCATCTTAAAACAATTGGTTGTACACTATATATGCATAATTTTATCCCCTTTAAAATGCATTAATTAATTAATTTTAAAATAAAAGATGGGGGTCAGTGCTGTCATATACCGGGTAAAGCTGCCACCTGTAATGCTGGCATCCCATATGGGCGCCAGTTTGAGTCCCGGCTTCTCCACTTCCGATTCAGCTCTCTGCTATGACTTGGGAAAGCAACAGAAGATGGCCCAAGTGCTTGGGCCCCTGCACCCATGTGAGAGGACTGAAAGAAGCTCCTGGCTCCTGACTTCATGTTGGCCCATTTCTGGCTGTTGCGGCCATTTGGAGAGTGAACCAGTGGATGGAAGATCTCTCTCTCTCTCTCTCTCTCTCTCTCTCTCTCTCTGCCTCTGCCTCTGCCTCTCTGTAACTATGCCTTTCAAACAAATAATTTTTTCACAAAAAGAGAAGGACCCAGGTCTTAAAAATAATCATGATCCTAATATCGCATCTCCCCAAATACTTCCTGAATTGGTTGAACATGACTTAGTGAACAGCTATTAAATGCAGCTAAAATAACCCTAAATCCCACACTAAAATAGCAAAGAACACAAACAATAGCAAGTATTCATTTACTCACACACAGAAGTAAATTCCATGAGGACAGAAACCCAGGAGCTTGACTTCTGCCAAAAATGCTTACTTTCCCTGGTTTGTATGGAGCTGAGGCAATCATATGGCCCAATCTTGACTGGTGACGAAGGTGCCCCAGGTTCTCATGGAAATTACTTTGCTCTCAGTTAAAAGTAGGAATGGTGAGGGGCCTGCTTCTTACCTGCACTGAATGCAGTTTCGGTATGTGATGCCAGGTTCTTGTCTCTCCTTCCCACTGTCAAGAGTGGAAGGTCAAGAGAATCACAGAGAATCAGGGCAGTTGTGGGACAGCAGGGTAAGCCACTGCTCGGGACACCTGCAATCTCATATCAGGGTGCCTGGGATCAAGTCTAGCATCCCCTTCCAATCCAGCTCCCTGCTAGTGCATCTGGGAGATAGCAGCTAGTGGCCCAAGGACTTAGGTTCCTATTATCCAAAAGGGAAAACCCAGATGAAGTTCTGGATCCTGGCTTCAGCCTGGCCCAACCCCAGCTGTGGAGGGCATTTGGGTACTAAGTGAACCAGTGGATGGAAGATCTCTTCTCTGTCTCTGTCCCTTCCTTTCTCCCTTTCAATGTGCCTTACAAGTGAATAAATGAGTCTTTTTAAAACAAGAACTACAGAGGCCAGTGCTGTGGTGTGGCAGGTAAAGCCGCCGCCTATGGCTACAGAATCCTATATGGGAGTTTGTTTGAGTCTTAGTTGCTCCACCTCTAATCCAGCTCCCTGCTAATGTACCTAAGAAACCAGTGGAGGCCAGCGCCGAGGCTCAACAGGCTAATCCTCCACCTTGCGGCGCCGGCACATCGGGTTCTAGTCCCGGTCGGGGCGCCGGATCCTGTCCCGGTTGCCCCTCTTCCAGGCCAGCTCTCTGCTATGGCCCAGGAGTGCAGTGGAGGATGGCCCAAGTGCTTGGGCCCTGCACCCCATGGGAGACCAGGAGAAGCACCTGGCTCCTGCCATCGGATCAGCGTGGTGCGCCGGCCGCAGCGGCCATTGGAGGGTGAACCAACGGCAAAGGGAAGACCTTTCTCTCTGTCTCTCTCTCTCACTGTCCATTCTGCCTGTCAAAAATACAAAAAAAAAAAAAAAAGAAAGAAAGAAAAGAAAAGAAAAAGAAACCAGTGGAAGATGCCCCAAGTACTTGGGCCCCTGCACCCACCTGGGAGACCCAGAAGAAGCTCCTGGCTCCTGGCTTTGGCCTGGCCCAGCCCTAGTCATTGCAGCCATTTGGGATGGGGATGGAGGATCCCTTCTCTCTCTCCTTCTGTCTCTGTATCTCTGCCTTTCAGATAAATAAATAAATAAATCTTTAAAAAAATAAAGAACAGTGAATCATTAATCCAACAAATATTTGGCTATTTGTTGGGTATTAGGGTATGACCCAAGGCTTACAAAGATTGTGTGCATCTCTGTGTGTATGTGTGTGTGTGTGCTGGGGAAAAAGGAGGACACAGGCATGCAAAAGAAAACAATTACAGTGAGAATTGCCTTAATTGCAAAATGAAAAATCTCTACTTCTGTATTCTCCATAATATATTCCTTACTACAGATGCATAAGGTGAATCACATAAATAGCAAAACAGACCCAAAGAAAGCATATATTGATTTGTGTTTTTGAGAAAGATAAAAGGTTCTAATTGGTAGAGAATACATTCAGAGTAAATTTCCAAGAACTGTTAAGTATCAATCAATATCTTGAACTAGATCTAGCAAGAGCTATAGCTATTATCTATTTTTTTTGACAGGCAGAGTGAACAGTGAGAGAGAGAGACAGAGAGAAAGGTCTTCCTTTTGCCGTTGGTTCACCCTCCAATTGCTGCCACGGCTGGTGCGCTGTGGCTGGCACACCGCGCTGATCCGAAGCCAGGAGCCAGGTGCTTATCCTGGTCTCCATGGGGTATAGGGCCCAAGCACTTGGGCCATCCTCCACTGCACTCCCAGGCCACAGCAGAGAGCTGGCCTGGAAGAGGGGCAACCAGGACAGAATCTGGCGCCCCGACCAGGACTAGAATCCGGTGTGCCGATGCCAGAGGTGGAGGATTAGCCTATTGAGCTGTGGCGCCGGCCATCTTTTTGTTTTTTTAAATCTTCCATTCTGACATCTTAGGGACCTTGTCTTAGTGACTTTTTTTTAAAAGAGTAATTTAATTGAAAGTTAGAGTTATAGAGAGATGGAGAAAGAGAGAAAGAGAGAGGAAGAGATCTTCTATTCACTGGTTTACTCCCCAAGTGGCTGCAACATCCAAGGCTGAGCCAGGATGAAGTCAGGAACCAGGATGCAGGAGCTTCATCCATTCTCCCATGGGGATGTTGGGAGACTAAGCGATTGGGCCATCTTTTGCTGCTTTTTCCAGGACATTAGCAGGGAGCTGGATTGGAAGCGGAACAGCTGGGACTCAAACTGGTGCCCATAGGAGATACCAGCAGTGTAGGTGGTGGTTTTACCTGCTACACCACAATGCCAGCCCCTATCACTGTCATCTTAAATGCAAAAGTGCTGAAAACAGATGTGAAATATTCTCCATAGGAGGTGTTTTGATCTTTCCCCATTTTATGGGAACTGTAACACTGAGTTTCAATATCATTTATACAAGATTCCCAGATGCTCCACCCTTTAATGTGGGCTAGCTTGCCACCGAGAACACAAAGGACAACATTTACTGTGCTTATTTTTAAGGTGCAAACAAAGCTTCAGGTGTTGGCAGAAAATGCTTCAAGATGGGGCCAGCGCTGTGGTGTAGTGGGCTAAAGCCTCCACCTGTATGTAGCACAGGCATCCCATAGAGGCACTGGTTCTAGTCCTGGCTGCTCCTCTTCCAATCCAGCTATCTGCTATGGCCTGGGAAAGCAGTAGAAGATGGCCAGGTATTGGTGCCTCTGTACCCATGAGACCTGGAAAAAGCTCCTGGCTTTGGATCAACCCAGCTCCAGCCATTGTAGTCATTTGGGCAGTAAACCAGCAGATGGAAGACCTTTTTCTGTGTCCCTGCCTCTCACTGTCTGTAACTCTACCTCTCAAATAAATAAATAGAAATCTTAGAAAGAAAGAAAGAGTAAGAAAGAAAGAAGAAAAGAAAGAAAGAAGGAAAGGAAAGAAGGAAAGGAAAGGAAAGGAAAGGGCTCCAAGAATTTTATTCAGGTCTTGTTCAAATATATGAGTGTTCCAATCTCGAAGACTGTTAATATGACCACATGCTATCTGGTGAAATGACACTAGACAGGAAGGTAGATTATATGGACTCACACACCAGTCACACTCCTAACTAGGATATGGCTTAGAGTAAGACCTCAGATGGAATTTGCTTTGTTTCTCTAAGACCCTATGATCGTTACCAAACAAGAAACCAAGGCCCTTGTTGTTTGCTGCTGGACAGACAGTTGACCACAGTTGACAGCTGATAGGAGGAAAGAGTTGATTTCAAGACTCTGGCAGTCTTGGGAAAAGACAGGATTCAAACAAAACATGCTTGCTGTTATCTTCCAATGAAAGGGAAGGGGCAGCCAGCTGTAAGTGTAGGCATCCTGACACTGGCACTCAGCTGCCCCCAGCTCACAGCTGCGTCCTTTATCCTTAGCTAGTGTGACGTCCGCCATTCCAAGCCATCTCCTCTCAGTAGGCTCCTGAAATTCTCATGTAAACTTTACTAATCACAGGTAATTCACAACACCAGCAGCCAGTCTTCGTCAGCCAAGGTAAGAAAAGGGGAGGGAAGATACCTTCATCATGGTTACGTGATTCCTAAAGATGTAGTTTGGTAGAGTAACGCTGGGAGAGTGGGGAGGCGGTTGGGGAAAGGTTATTTAAAAGATACTAAGTTACAGTTAGATAAGCGTGAGAAGCTGGTGTTTTACTGTAAGGTAGGATGACTATAGATGATGACAATGTACTAATTTTTTTTTTGACAGGCAGAGTGGACAGTGAGAGAGAGACAGAGAGAAAGGTCTTCGCTTTGCCATTGGTTCACCCTCCAATGGCCGCCGCGATAGGCGTGCTGTGGCCAGCGCACCACGCTGATCTGATGGCAGGAGCCAGGTGCTTCTCCTGGTCTCCCATGGGGTGCAGGGCCCAAGGACTTGGGCCATCCTCCACTGCACTCCCTGGCCACAGCAGAGAGTTGGCCTGGAAGAGGGGCAACCGGGACAGGATCGGTGCCCCGACCAGGACTAGAACCCTGTGTGCCGGCGTCGCAAGGCAGAGGATTAGCCTAGTGAGCCGCGGCGCCGGCCAACAATGTACTAATTTTTTTAAATAAAAAGAAGTAAATCCTGGGAGAGAGGATTTTGAATGTATTCACCATAAAGAGATCATAAATGTCCAAGGAAATAGATGTGTTTACCCTGTTTAGATGTTGCACTATGTGTCCAGGTATCCTCACTCTCCTTTCTTCATCTCATTCATCACAGTTTGTAAGTAAAAGCTGATTTTACCTTTTGTTGAAATGAGTGATTCTCAAAGTGGAGCGGAATTGGAGGAAGAATTTCACCCCCAAGAGATTACTGCAATGTGAGAGGGAGGGTCACATGTAGATCAAAAACATAGTCAAGCATCTAGCATTTCCTTTTCTCCATATCCTCATCACATTTATTATTTTTTGTCTTTTTGATAATAGCCATTCTAACTGGAGTGAGATGATGCCTCACTGGGGATTTCATTTTCATTTCCCTGATGGCTAGTGATACTGAACAGTTTTTAGGTGTTCTTTAGGCCATTTGTGTTTCTTCTTTTGAAAATGTCTGTTTAGTTCCTATGCCCATTTCTAAACTGGATTATTTATTTAGTCGTTGAATATCTTAAGCTCCTTATATAATGTGGATATTATTCTCGAATCAGATGTAGAATATGCAAATATTTTCTCCCATTCTGTTGCTTTTCTTCTTGCTCTGTTGCTTATTTCCTTTGCTATGCAGAAGCTTCTTAGTTTGGTATAATCCTATTTGTCTATTTTTGCTTTTACCATCTGTGCTCTTTGGGTTTTATCCAAAAAATTGTTGCCTATGCTGAAGTCTTTGAGTGTTTCCCCTATGTTTTCTTCTAGTAGTTTCATGTCTTACATTTAGATCTTTGATCTATTTTAAGTTAATGTTTGGATAATGTGCAAAATAGCAGTCTTGTTTTAAACTTCTACGTGGGGAAGTCTAGTTTCCTAACACCATTTATTGAAGAGTTTCATTTCTTCAAAGACTGTTTTTAGCAGCTTTGTCAAAAATAAGTTGGTGGTGGATGGGTGGATTTATTTCTGGGATTTCTATTCTGTTTCACTGGTCTGCATGTCTATTTTTATCCCAATATCATGCTGTTTTGGTTACAATAGACTTACTGTATGTCTTGAAATCTCTTGTTATGATGCTCCCTGATTTGTTTATATATTGTTCAAGGTTGTTTTGGCTATTCAGGGAGTTTTGTGTTCCCATAAGCATTTTAGGATTTTTTTTTCTAATCCTTTGAAGAATGCCATTGGTATTTTGATACCTTTTCATAATATTGGTGGGAAGACAAATTAGTATGGAAAGCAAATTGGTATGGAAGACAGCATGCAGGTTTCAAAAAAGTAAAAATAAATCTACTATATGATTCAACTATCCCACTTCTGGGAAGATATTCAAAGGAAATGAAGTCAGTATATGAAAGAAGTACCTGCACTCCATGTTTATTGCAGCACTATTCATAATAGACAAGGTATGGGAATCGCCCTAGAAGTCCATCATTTGATCAATGAATATAGAAAATGTGATATTTACATACAATGAAATATTACTCAGCCATCCAAAAAAAATGGAATCCTGACATTTGCAACAAAATGCATAGAATTGGAGATTATTATGCTAAGTGAAATAAGCCAGACATGGAAAAACAAATACCACATTTTCTCTCATATGTGGAAATTATTATATATGTAGTCAAACGAAGAAGTTGCCATATTATTTGGTATATAGATCTTTATAAATCTATATACCAAATCTAAAACTGTATAACCCTTCCAAAATAATATACCCCTCTTTCCTCATTTTGTGATCTTTGTAATGAATTCTAAATTATGTAATATGAATATATTCACTCCTGTTTCAAAAAAAAAAGACAAATACAAAGGGAAGCTCTGACCCCCTGACTTAATTTGTCTCCATCATTAAAAAGTAACTGCAGGTAATGCCACCACCTGCAGTGCCAGCATCCGTATGGGTGACGGTTCAAATCCCAGCTGCTCCACTTCCAATCCAACTCTCTACTATGGCCTGGGAAAGCAGTGGAAGATGGCCAAAGTCTGTGGGCCTCTGCACCCATGTGGGGTACCCAGTTTGGCTCAGTTCTGGATGTTGTGGTCATTTAGGGAGTGAACCAGTGGATGGAAGACCTCTCTCTCTCTCTGCCTCTGCCTCTCTGTAACTCTGCCTTTCAAATAAATAAAATAAATCTTTTTAAAAGAGAACCTTACATTTATAATTATATTAGATTACAAGTTTTAGAAGTACATAAATATCTATTTATATAATACTCATGTTACAATATAATATCTACCTACTTGCTTAATCAACTGCATACTCATGGTTTCAGGATAAAGCTAGTTTTAATATTTTCTTCCATTTCAGCAACATCCTTAGTCTCCCCCTTTTCTATCAATTTTTGTCCTACTGCCTTTAAGTTTTTTGACATTCTCTATTCTTTGGGAAAACAAGAACAAAAAAAGTAAGATTTTTTTCTGAACTTGCTACCTCTCAGGATATCTTCCCAATTTTTTTCATTTTCTAATTTCTTAAGTCAATGCCCTTCTTTATTGCTGCCTACAATATGATGTCCATATCCACTGTTGTGTTAAAAGTTGAAAGTGTTTTCTTCTTTTTCATAAACATTCTACTTTTTCTCCTTGTTTATAAAATTGTTCTTCATTCCCGGTTTTCTGTTATCTCAAACCCACGTGGTTCTCAATGAGGAAGACTATGGGGTGGGTTTTGTTCTCAGAGAACATTTGGCAGCTTTTACATATAGTTCTGGTTTTCAAAGTGAGGAAGGGGAGTTCCTGACCTTGACTGATTAGAGGTGAGGGGTGTGCTAAACATCCTACAATGCACAGGATGGCGACCCACAAAAAAGATTCATACAATGTCAGTAGTGCCAAGTTTGGAAAACCATCATGCTAAGTGGTATAGTGCCTTCAGGAGCATGTGGAAATGGGAGGACTCATGGGCATTCCTTTGGTGGTAACAATGCCGGATAGGAGTACGCTATCAGCATGTACACTAGTATCTAGTGATGCAAAGCATCCTGTAGTGCACTACAGTCTCATGTGATGAAGACTTGCTCAATCTCAAACATCAGTAGTGCCTGTAATAGGTTAGGATTTGACTCCCCAAAACTCATGTAGAGTCCAAACCCTGATGTCTTAATATTAAAGACTGATAGATTAATGGAGATTTGTTGTAAATATGGGCTCTGATGTAGGTCTGGTGAAAAGTGTTTAGGTCATTAGGAGCATGCCCTCAAAAGGTGGTTCTTATGAAAAGTTTTATATTTTGAGTTCAGGTTCAGCCTAGCTGTTCTCTTTCTCTTCCCTCATGTGATCAATCCTCCACACCCACTATGACCAGCCTGATGTTGGTTCATTGGCTGCCAGATCCTGAACTATCATCTCCAAACTGTTAGATAAAATAAGCTTTTTCCTTCCAAGAAGCTCCTCTTAGGTATTTTAGTTACAGTAATGAAAAATGGACTAATACAAGATCCTTAAGTGAAACCATAGCAATCCAGGCACACTTCGAAATGCCTCTCAATTTCCCTTATGTTTTTCCTTTTCTCATTCATTTATTGTGACTGTATTCAAGTCCTTATTTTTTTTTCTCTAGCACATCATATCTCTAGATCTACTTTAGTTCTAAATACTATTGATGACAGTGGTAAGATTGGGTATCTATGAATGACAATACTATTTTGACAGTCAAAATAAAATCTTGGCATTGTCATTCAACATTTATTTTAAAGATTTTTATTTATTTATTTATTTGAAAGTCAGAAATACAAAGAGAGAAGAAGAAAGAGAAAGCAGGAAAGGGAAGGAGAGAGAGAGAGAGAGAGAGAGAGAGAGAGAGAGAGAGAGAGAGAATCTTCCATCTGCTGGTTCACTCCTCAAATGGATGCAATGGCTAGGGCTGGGCCAGGCTGAAGCCAGGAGCCAGGGGCCAGGAGCTTCTTTCAGGTCTCCCACATCAGTGCAGTGGCCCAAGTACTTGGGTCATCTTCCACTGCTTTCCCAAGCACATTAGTAGGGAGCTGGATTGGAAGTGGAGCAGCTGAGACTCAAACAGGTGTCCATTTGGATTGGTGGCACTACAGGTAGAGGCTTAAGCTTCTATGCCACAGTGCCTGCCACATCTTTCAACACTTTAAACATATCATTTTGTTGTCTTCTGGTCTTCATTTTCTCTGGTGATGTCATCCATAATTTGCTTTCTGTCTCCTAAATACAATGTGTCTTTTCCTCTGGCTATCATTAAGATTTTCCTTCACCTTTGATTTGCACAAGTTTAGTTATGATCTGCCTAGGGGTGTTTTTCTTTGTATTTTGCCTGCTTTGGGTTAGTTCAGCTTCTGAGATATGTGAATATCTTTAATCAGTTTTAGAATGCTGTTGGCATTATCTCTTCACATATGAGTTTTCTTTTGCCTCATTTTTCTTCCCAGCCCCGTACTTCTGAGGATCAAATTTTATATATGTCAGACTATATATATCATCACATAGATCTCAGAATGGATGTTTTTATTGACCTGTGTCAAATTCATTAATCTTTTTCCTCTGATGAGCCCGACCTGCTACTAAGCTCGTATAATGAATTTTTGTTCGTATTTTTCATTTTTAGCTTTCTTTTTTGTTATTTTGTATAGTGTCCATCTCTCTGCTAAACTCCACATTTCTTCACACAAACTTATCTTTTCCAAAATCGACATTAGCATTTTTATTGCAAAGTCTCTATCTGATAATTTCAACATCTGAAACATCTCTCTGTATGCTTCTATTGGTTATTTCCTCTCTTGACCATGGGGCACATTTCTTGCTGTTTTGTGTGACATGACTTTCACTCTATGTGGTATGTTTTATATAACAGAAATGTAGACACTAACATGAATAATAGTGATCTTGAGAAGGTGACAGTCCTCGTTCCGTGGGCTGATAGACTGAGGTCGAAGTCAACCTGATCTGTAGATGAGCTGGATCTGGACTTCATTGAAGCATCACTTTGATTAAATTTACCACTAGCATCAAATATTTTGAAAATATGTTTAGGATTCCATTTCCTCCATGGTATCGTGGAGTCTTAGTGCTGGAAAGATGTCAGAGACCTTTGTACTTCACATCTGAGCCACAGCCTTTCAAACAGTGAGAGGCCTCTCTCAGCTTTAGAAATTGGTGGCCAGCTTTGTGGTTCACTGTGGAATTCTTCTTGCTCTTAAGTGCCATCCTCAGTTTTGGGGATTTGAGGGACCACTGTCCATCTAATCATTACAAAGCTGCTACAATATACTCCAAAAAGTAAAAAAAAAAAATCAGAGCAGTGGCTAGGAGTGGTTCCTTGGTTTTTCCCAGCTTTTCTGCTCCACTCTCTCGCCAGTTGCTGAAAGCCAGAATGCCTCCTCTCAGCTTTCAGGTATCATCTCCAGCCTTGGTAACTGCAAGCCTACAGAGACTTAAGAGGATTTCCCTCAGTTCTCTTCCTCTGCCCTCATCTTTACAGGACTTCTACCATTTTTGTTGAGATCTGAGAATAATGCCTTTGGTGTTTTGATTGGTATTGCATTGAATCTAAATTAATTTAGGAAGAATGGACATTTTGATTATATTGATTCTTCCGATCCATGAACATGGAAGTTTTTTCCATATTCTAATGTCTTCTTCTGTTTCATTCTTTAAAGTTTTGAAATTCTTGTTATAGAGATCTTTGACCTTCTTGGTTAAATTTATTCCAAGATATTTACTTTTTTTTTTGTAGCTATTGTGAATGGGATTGATCTTAGAAGTTCTTTCGAAGCCATGGCATTGTCTGTGTATACAAAGGCTGCTGTTTTTTGTATGTTGATTTTATGTCCTGCTATTTTATAAAACTTCTATGAGTTCCAATAGTCTCCTAGTGGAGCTTTTTGATTCCAATAGATAGATAGATAGATAGATATAATCATATCATCTGCAAATAAGGATAGTTTGACTTCATCCTTACCAATCTGAATCCCTTTGATTTATTTTCCTTGCCTAATGGCTCTGGCTAAAACTTCCAGGACCATATTGAATAGCAGTAGAGAGAGTGAGTATCCTTTTCTGGTTCCAGATCTCAGTGGGAATGCTTCTAGCTTTTTCCCATTCAATAGGATGCTGGCTGTGATTTTTTCATAAATTGCCTTGATTATGCTGAGGAATATTTCTTCTACGCCCAATTTGCTTAGAGTTTTCATCATGAAAGGATGTTGTATTTTATCAAATGCTTTCTCTGCATCTACTGAGACAATCATATGGGTTTTTTTTTTAAGATTTATCTATTTAGTTGAAAGTCAGAGTTACAGAGAGAAGGAGAGGCAGAGAGAGAGAGAGAGAGAGAGAGAGAGAGAGAGAGAGAGAGAAAGAGAGACAGAGGTCTTTCATCCGTTGGTTCACTCCCCAATTAACTGCAATGGCTGGAGCTGCGCCAATCTGAACCCAGAAGCCAGGAGCTTCTTTTGGAGCTCCCACACTGGTGCAGGGGCCCAAGGACTTGGGCCATCTTCTACTGATTTCCCAGGCCATGGATTGCAAATGGAGCAGCTGGGACTCAAACCAGTGCCCATATGGGATTCATGCACTGCAGGCAGCAGCTTTACCCACTACTCAACAGCGCCAGCCCCAATCATATGGTTTTTGTTCTTCAATTTGTTAATGTCATGTATCACATTGATTGATTTGTGAATGTTGAAATATCCCTGCATACCAGGGATAAATCCCACTTGGTCCGAGTGAATGATCCTTCTGATGTGTTGTTGAATTCAATTGACCAGAATTTTGTTGAGGATTTTTGCATCTATATTCATCAGGGAAATTGGTCTGTAGTTTTCTTTCTTTCTTTCCCAGATTTAGGGATTAAGGTGATGCTGGCTTCATAGAAGGAATTTGGGAGGATTTCCCCCCTTTCAATTGTTTTGAATAACTTACAAAGAATTGGAGTTAATTTTTCTTTAATGTTTGGTAGAATTCATCAGTGAAGCCATCTGGTCATGGGCTTTTCTTTGTTGCAAGGGCCTTTACTACTGATTCAATTTCTGTCTTGGTTATGAGTCAGTTTAAGTTTTCCATGTCTTCATGGCTCAATTTAGGTAGGTTGTATGTCTCCAGGAATCTGTCCATTTTTTCTAGATTTCCCAGTTTGTTGGTATACAGCTCTTTGTAGTAATTTCTGATGATTCTTTTTATTTCTATGGTGCCTGCTGTTACATTTCCTTTTTCTCCTCTAATTTTATTGATTTGGATTTTCTCTATCCTCTTTTTTTTTGGTTAGTTGGGCCAATGGTGTATCAATTTTGTTTATTTTTTCAAAAAACCAGCTCTTTGCTTTGCTGATCTTTTGTATTTTTTTACTTCAATTTTGTTAAGTTCTTCTCTAATTTTAATTATTTCTTTCCTTCTACTGGTTTTGGATTTGGTTTGCTGTTTTTTTTTCTAGATTTTTGAGGTGCATAGATAGTAAATTTTTTGGTGCCTTTCCAGTTTCTTGATGTAGACACCAATTGCTATAAACTTTCCTCTTAACACTGCTTTTGCTGTATCTCACAAATTTTGGAATATTGTATTGTCATCTTTGTTTCCAGAGATTTTTTTATTTTTCTTTTGACTTCTTCTATGGTCCACTGTTCATTCAGTAACATGTTACTAATTTTGCATGTGTTTTCATATGATGTAGGGATTCCTGAGTTATTGATTTCCAGCTTCATTGCATTGTGGTCCAAGAAGATGCATGGTATAACTTCAATTTTTTTTTTGGATTTGCTTTATGGCCTAGCATGTGGTCAATCCTAGAGAAAGTTCCATGTACCAGAGAGGAATAAGTATATTCTTTGGCTGTGCGGTGGAAGGTTCTGTAGATATCTGCTAGGTCTATTTGGTCTATGGTGTTGATTAACTCTGTTGTTTCCTTACTGATTTTCTGTTTCGTTGTTCTTTCCATTACTGAGAGACTGAAGTCCCCCATTACTATTGTATTTGCATCTATATCTCCATTTAAATCCTTTAACATTTCTTTTAAATAGCCAGGTGCCCAGTAGTTAGATGCATATACATTTATAATGGTCACATCTTCCTGTTGAATTGATCCTTTGATCATTATATAGTGTTCTTCTCTGACTCTCTTGATGGTTTTTGTGTTAAAGTCTATTTTGTCTGATATTAGGATGGCCACACCAGCTCTTTTTTGGTTTCTGTGAGCATCTTTTTCCATCCTTTTACTTTCAGTCTGCAAGCATCTTTGTTGGTAAGATGTGTTTCTTGTAGGCAGCAAATAGATGGGTTTTCTCTTTTAATCCATTCAGCCAGTTTATGTCTTTCAACTGGCAAGTTGAGACAATTTACATTCAGTGTTACTATTGTTAAGTACTGACTTTGCCCTGCCATGTTTCTGTAAATAGTTCTTTCTATGTACTTTGGATTTCATTTTTTCTTTTGCTGGGTAATAACCTACTTTTCCAGTGATGTTCCTGTTTCTGTGTGTAGCCCATCTTTGAGCATGTTTCCTAAGACTGGGTGAGTACTTACAAATTCTTTCAATTTCTGTTTGCTGTAGAAGATTCTTATTTCTCTTTCATTCATAAATGAGAGTTTTGCAGGGGACAGTAATCTGGGTTGACAGTTTTTTTCTCTTAGGACTTGGAGTATGTCTTGCCATTCTGTCCTTGCCTATAGGGTTTGTGAGGAGAAGTCTGGGGTGAATTTAGCCAGGTTTCCTCTGAATGTGATTTGTCGTTACTCTCGTGCACACTTTAGGATTTTTTTCTTTATGTGTAATTGAGGAGAGCTTTGCCACTACGTGTCGAGCTGAGGATCTTTTCTGGCTGTGTCTATTGGGAGTTCTGTGTACTTCCTGAACTTGGATGTCTCTTTCTCCAGAAGGGGAAGGTCTCTGCTATTATTTCATTATGAAGGCCTTCTAATCCTTCCTCTGTTTCGATGCCTTCTGGAATTCCTAGGATCCATATGTTGGATTGTTTGATAGAATCTTGCAGATCTCCAACCGTGTTTTTCCATTCCCTGATTTCTTTTTCTTGTGTTTGATCTGACTGTGTTATTTCCAGAAATTCTAGTTCTGGTATTTGTTCTTCTGTTTCATTTATTCTATTATTGAGACTTTCCACTGTATTTTTTATTTGCTCTACTGAATTCTTCGTATCTAATATTTCATTCTAACTTCTCTTCAGTATCTCAATTTATTGGGAACACTTTTCATTTAGATACTGAATTTGTTTCTGATTGCTTCTATGTAATCTGTTGAATAATTTTCTGAATTCTGTTTCTGGCATATTCTCAATCTCTTCTTCTGCTTCTATTATTGAAGAGGTGATGTAGTGTTTCATTCTGCTGCTAATACTGTCTCCCTTACTCTTTAAAATTTTTCTGCTTGTTTTTGGGCATTTCTGATATGTGTCTTGGTGCTTGTGGACAGTTTTCCCTCTGCTATGAGCTGCTATGTGTCTGTGGGTTGCCGGTGGAAACACGTAGCCCCACCTCTGGAAGTTTTGCTCACTTCTGGATGATGATGGGGGCAGATAGGAGAGCTCTGGTGCTCTAAGCCCTACCAAGCTTTGGTATGTGAAATGAGCTAGGGATTTCAATGTTTAGAACTTCTCCCCATTGTACAGCTTGTGTGGTGGTGGGGGTAAATTACTCTGAAATATTGCAATCCTCATTCCCGGGCGGGGTGTGTGTGGTGAAGTGGCCCCCACAATTGATGTGCATGTCCACAGGAGGCAAATGCAGTAGCACCCTGTTTACATTCTGAGATGTAAACAGACAATATGGCTTCTCCCAACCGGCTACAGGTCCAGTTAGGGGGAAGGGGAAACGTGAATGGGCAGGAGTGTGCCTGAGTTCTCCATCTATTCCCCTATTCTTCCCTCTTGGAATTTCAAACACAGTTTGCCTGGCTCTCCCGCCTGCTGCTAATCTCAGCTCCATGGACTCACGAGCTTGTGTCCCACCTGGACTGCCTGGGGAGGTGGAGAGGGCGTGGCATAGTTGTCCTGTTTGGCTTCTCCACCGCACCTCTGCCATGTCTCTGTGACTTTTCGCTCCCTCTGTGTGAACCTGCTCAGTCTCTGCTGGACTCCTGGGCTTCTCTGCTTAAAACTCTCGTGGCTCTGTCGCCATCCTGTACCTGCTTTCCTTATTAATTATCCCCCCACCCCCCACCCCTGCACCCCCCGCAACTCAGAATGTCTTGTTGCTATACTGCCATCTTGGCTCCGCCCCCCCCCCCAAAAGAGTTTTCTTTTTTTTTTTTTTTTCTTTTTTTTTTTTATTTATTTATTTATTTTTTTTTAATTAAACTTTTATTTAATGAATATAAATTTCCAAAGTATAGCTTATGGGTTACAATGGCTTCCCCCCTCCCATAACTTCCCTCCCGCCCGCTACCCTCCCCTTTCCCGCTCCCTTTCCCCTTCCATTCATGTAAAGATTCATTTTCAATTCTCTTTGTATACAGAAGATCAGTTTAGTATATATTAGGTAAAGATTTCAACTTTTTGCCCATATAGCAACATCAAGTGAAAAAACTACCATTGGATTACTAATTATAGCATTAAATAGCAATGTACAGCACATTAAAGACAGAGATCCTACATAATTTTTTTTTCAAATTAATTAATTTTCTATGCCATTTCCATTTTAACACCAGGTTGTTTTTTTTTTTTTTTTCATTTCCAATTCTCTTTATATACAGAAGATCACTTCAGTATATAATTAGCAAAGACCTCATCAGTCTGCGCCCACACAGAAACGCAAAGTATAAAAATACCGTTTCAGTACCAGTCATAGCATCACTTGGCTTTAGACGACACATTAGGGACAGATCCCACATGGGGTGTAAGTACACAGTGACTCCTGTTGCTGATTTAACAATTTGACACTCCTGTTCATGGCGTCAGTAATCTCCCTAGGCTCTAGTCATGAGTTGCCAGGGCTATGGAAGCCTTTAGAGTTCGCTGACTTTGATCTTATTCCGATGGGGTCATAGTCAAAGTGGAGGTTCTCTCCTCCCTTCGGAGAAGGGTACCTCCTTCTTTGATGGCCCCGTTCTTTCCACTGGGATCTCACTCACAGAGATCATTCATTTAGGTCTTTTTTTTTTTTTTTCCATGATATCTTGGCTTTCCATGCCTGCTATACTCTCATGGGCTCTTCAGCCAGATCTGAATGCCTTGAGGGCTGATTCTGAGGCCAGAGTGTTGTTTAGGACATCTGCCATCCTATGAGTCTGCTGTGTATCCCACTTCCCATGTTGGATCTTTCTCTCCCTTTTTGATTCTATCAGTTAGTATTAGCAGATACTTGTCTTGTTTGTGTGATCTCTTTGAGTCTTAGACCTATCAGAGCTATCAATTGTGAGCTGAAATTGGTCACTTGGACTAGTGCGATGGCATTGGTACATGCCATCTTGATGGAATTGTGTTGGAATCCCCTGGCACGTTTCTAACTCCACCATTTGCGGCCAGTCCGATTGAGCATGTTCCAAATTGTTCATCTCCTCCCTCTCTTTTTCCACTCTTAGATTTAACAGGGATCACTTTTCAGTTAAAATTTAAACACCTAAGAATAATTGTGTGTTAATTACTGAGTTCAACCAATAGTACTAGAACAACAACAATAACAACAAATACTAAAATGGATAAAGTATTACATTGTACATCTAAAGTCAGGACAGGAGCTGATCAGTTCATTGTTGCTTATAGTGTCCATTTCACTTAACAGGTTTCCCCTTTGGCACTCAGTTGTCACCGATCAGGGAAAACAAATGATATTTTTCTCTTTGGGTCTGGCTTAATTCACTCAGCATGATGTTTTCCAGATTGCTCCATCTTGTTGCAAATGACTGGGTTTCGTTGTTTCTTACTGCTGTATAGTATTCTATGGAGTACATGTCCCATAATTTCTTTATCCAGTCTACTGTTGATGGGCATTTGGGTTGGTTCCAGGTCTTAGCTATTGTGAATTGAGCTGCAATAAACATTAATGTGCAGATGGCTTTTTTATTAGCCAAATTAATTTCCTTTGGGTAAATTCCAAGGAGTGGGATGGCTGGGTTGTATGGTAGGGTTATGTTCAGGTTTCTGAGGAATCTCCAGACTGACTTCCATAGTGGCTTAACCAGTTTGCATTCCCACCAACAGTGGGTTAGTGTCCCTTTTTCCCCACATCCTCTCCAGCATCTGTTGTTGGTAGATTTCTGAATGTGAGCCATTCTCACCGGGGTGAGGTGGAACCTCATTGTGGTTTTGATTTGCATTTCTCTGATTGCTAGTGATCTTGAACATTTTTTCATGTGTCTGTTGGCCATTTGTATTTCCTCTTTCGAAAAATGTCTATTGAGGTCCTTGGCCCATCTCTTTAGTGGGTTGTTTGTTTTGTTGTTGTGGATTTTCTTGATTTCTTTGTAGATTCTGGTTATCAATCCTTTATCTGTAGTATAGTTTGCGAATATTTTTTCCCATTCTGTTGGTTGCCTCTTCACTTTCCTGACTGTTTCTTTTGAAGTACAGAAACTTCTCAATTTGATGCAATCCCAAATGTTAATTTTGGTTTTGACTGCCTGTGCTGTTGGAGTATTTTCCAGGAAGTCTTTGCCTGTGCCTATATCTTGCAGGGTTTCTCCAATGCTCTCTAATAATTTGATGGTTTCGGGTCGTAGATTTAAGTCTTTAATCCATGTTGAGTGGATTTTTGTGTAAGGTGATAGGTATGGGTCTTGCTTCAAGCTTCTGCATGTGGAAATCCAATTTTCCCAGCACCATTTATTGAATAGACTGTCCTTATTCCAGGGATTAGATTTGGATCTTTGGTCAAATATAAGTTGGCTGTAGATGTTTGGATTGATTTCTGGTGTTTCTATTCTGTTCCATTGGTCTATCCATCTGTTTCTGTACCAGTACCATGCTGTTTTGATAACAACTGCCCTGTAGTATGTCCTGAAATCAGGTATTGTGATGCCTCCGGCTTTGTTTTTGTTGTACAGGATTGCTTTGGCTATTCGAGGTCTTCTGTGTCTCCATATGAATTTCAGCATCGTTTTTTCTAGGTCTGAGAAGAAGGTCTTCGGGATCTTAATGGGTATTGCATTGAATGTATAAATTGCTTTTGGGAGAATAGACATTTTGATGATATTGATTCTTCCAATCCATGAGCATGGAAGATTTCTCCATTTTTTGGTATCCTCTTCTATTTCTTTCTTTAAGGTTTTGTAGTTTTCATCGTAGAGATCTTTAACGTCTTTGGTTAAGTTTATTCCAAGATATTTGATTGTTTTTGTAGCTATTGTGAATGGGATTGATTTTAGAAGTTCTTCCTCAGCCGTGGCATTGCCTGTGTATACAAAGGCTGTTGATTTTTGTGGATTGATTTTATATCCTGCTACTTTGCCAAACTCTTCGATGAGTTCCAGCAGTCTCTTAGTAGAGTTCTTTGGGTCCCCTAAATAAAGAATCATATCATCTGCAAAGAGGGATAGTTTGAGTTCGTCCTTCCCGATTTGTATCCCTTTAATTTCTTTTTCTTGCCTAATAGCTCTGGCCAAAACTTCCAGAACTATATTGAATAGCAGTGGTGAGAGAGGGCATCCCTGTCTGGTACCAGATTTCAGTGGAAATGCTTCCAACTTTTCCCCATTCAATAGGATGTTGGCCGTGGGTTTTTCATATATTGCTTTGATTGTATTGAGGAATGTTCCTTCCATACCCAGTTTGCTTAGAGTTTTCATCATGAAAGGGTGTTGTATTTTATCAAATGCTTTCTCTGCGTCTATTGAGAGAATCATATGGTTTTTCTTCTGCAGTCTGTTAATGTAGTGTATTACGTTGATTGTTTTGCGAATGTTGAACCATCCCTGCATACCGGGGATGAATCCCACTTGGTCTGGGTGGATGATCTTTCTGATGTGTTGTTGCATTCTATTGGCCAGAATTTTATTGAGTATTTTTGCATCTATGTTCATCAGGGATATTGGTCTGTAATTCTCTTTCAATGTTGCGTCTCTTTCTGGCTTAGGAATTAAGGTGATGGTGGCTTCATAGAAAGAATTTGGGAGGATTCCCTCTTTTTCGATTGCTCTGAATAGTTTGAGAAGAATTGGAGTTAGTTCTTCTCTAAATGCCTGGTAGAACTCAGCAGTGAATCCATCTGGCCCTGGGCTTTTCTTTGTTGGGAGGGCCTTTATTACTGTTTCAATTTCTGTGTCAGTTATTGGTCTGTTTAGGTTTTCTATGTCTTCCTGGCTCAATTTAGGGAGGTTGTATGTGTCCAAGAATCTGTCCATTTCTGATAGATTTCCCTGTTTGCTGGCATACAAGTCCTTGTAGTAATTTCTGATGATTCTTTTTATTTCTGTGGCGTCTGTTGTTACGTTTCCCATTTCATCTCTGATCCTATTGATTTGGGTCTTTTCTCTTCTTTTTTTAGTTAGTTGGGCCAATGGGGTGTCAATTTTGTTTATTTTTTCAAAAAACCAGCTCCTCGTTTGGCTGATTTTTTGTAATGTTTTTTTGGATTCAATCCTGTTGATTTCTTCTCTGATTTTAATTATTTCTCTTCTCCTACTGGGTTTGGGTTTGGCTTGCTGCAGATTTTCTAGATCCTTGAGATGACTTGAAAGCTCATCTATTTGGTGCCTTTCCAATTTCTTGATGTAGGCACCTATTGATATAAACTTTCCTCTTAACACTGCTTTTGTTGTATCCCATAGGTTTTGGTATGTTGTGCTGTTATCCTCATTTACTTCCAGAAAATTTTTGATTTCTCTTTTAATTTCTTCTATGACCCATTGTTCATTCAGGAGCATGTTGTTCAATCTCCATGTGTTTGCACGTGCTCTAGGGATTCCTGAGTTGCCAATTTCCAATTTCATTCCTTTGTGGTCTGAGAAGCTGCATGGTATGATTCTAATTCTTTTGAATTTGCTGAGACTTGCTTTATGGCCTAGTATGTGGTCAATCCTAGAGAGGGTTGCCATCTTGGCTCCGCCCCCCCCCCAAAAGAGTTTTCTATACCCCATGCTCTTTGCAGCACAATTCACAATAGCTAAGATATGCCATCAGCCCGGATTTCAATAAACTATTGACTGGGTAAAGAAATTATGGTATATATTACACTATGGAGTACTACTCAGCTATAAAAAGAAATGATACCCTCTTTTGCAGCAAGATTGTCATTGGAAACTGTTATACTTAGTGAAATAAGCCAGGCCTGAAAAGGCAAATATCATATGCTTTTCCTGATCCAAAGTAACTAATTGAGTGACCCAAATGCGATATATTGGAGTGAAATAGACATTTTGAGAATCAATGATTGTTTTTAGCCCTTCTCTCTTCTGTTTAGGAATAGTGTTTTGTTTTTGTCTTTCTCTTCACACTATTTGTTGAACTCTTTTACTTAGAGTAGGGTTAAGTATATGATCATTAAGTATTCTGAAAAAAGATAATTGTAGGCCGGCGCCGCGGCTCACTAGGCTAATCTTCCGCCTTGCGGCGCCAGCACACCGGGTTCTAGTCCCGGTCGGGGCACCGGATTCTGTCCCGGTTGCCCCTCTTCCAGGCCAGCTCTCTGCTGTGGCCAGGGAGTGCAGTGGAGGATGGCCCAAGTGCTTGGGCCCTGCACCCCATGGGAGACCAGGAGAAACACCTGGCTCCTGCCTTCGGATCAGCGCGGTCCGCCGGCCGCAGCGCACCTACCGTGGCGGCCATTGGAGGGTGAACCAACGGAAAAGGAAGACCTTTCTCTCTGTCTCTCTCTCTCACTGTCCACTCTGCCTGTCAAAAATAAAAAAATAAAAAAATAAATAAATAAAAATTAAAAAAAAAAGATAATTGTAAAGATTAAGAGTGGGGGTGGTTGGTGCTGTGGCACAGCAAGTTAAAGCCCTGGCCTGCAGGCCAGCATCCCACATTGGCGCCAGTTTGAGTCCCAGCTGCTCCTCTTCTAATCAAGCTCTCTTCTATGGTCTGGAAAAGCAGGAGAAGATGGCCCATGTCCTTGGGCCCCTGCACCGCATGGGAGACCTGGAAGAAGCTCCTGGCTCCTGGCTTTGAATCAGCTCAGCTCTGGCCATTGTGATCATTTGAGGAGTGAACCAGTGGATGGAAGACCTCTCTCTGGATCTACCTCTCTGTGTAATTCAGTCTTTCAAATAAATAAAATAAATCTTTTTTAAAAAATTAAGAGTGAGAATCCAAGAGAGAGGCGGAGGAAAGATAGGAGCATGGGTGGGAGGGAGGGGAGGAGAGGAAGGGCCACTAAGTTCCTAAATCTGTATAGATGAAATATGTGAAACTTGTATAACTTATATTAAAAATTATTTAAAAACACAAAAATAAGTTATAAATATGGCTTTGAAGGCAAACACTTTCAGCATTAGCTAAAATAGAAAAATTATTCTAGATCATAAAATCTTTCCAAACCAAAGTTCCCATTTTAATAATATGGTAATAAGATACAGCATACATTTTGCCTCACTGAAAACCTTTTATTTCTTTCTCCATAGTTCAGGATATGAGATATGTTACCAAAGTATAAAATCTCTCTAGTTAATATTTTACCATTCTTACTTAAGTTGCAAAATATTTATTAATTTATTATTTTATTAAAAGGACACATACTTCTCAAAAGGAGCACTGCTCTTCTGCTATCTCTAGTCTCATTGAGTAGAATATGAACCAGAATATGCACCTTGCCTGTGTGAACTGATACTTCCCATCACTCTGTGAAGCTGACTCCAGGATCAATTGAACTGACAAGAGTTCCTGTCTGCTTGTAGTTTGGACTGTAGGGGGTGAGTGATTTTAAGGTCACTTTAAAATGACTCCTGAAAAAGGTATCCTGCATAAAGAAACATACAAGGGGTGCAAGCAAGAAGATTTTAACTTTAAATATGCTTTTTAGCAGCTGGATCTCATATCACTTGGCTCTCTTTTAGTTATGATTACAGTCCTCAAAAGCCAACCTAAAGCAAAGATACCACATCAATTTGAAGTAATTCATATTTATACTGAAAGTGGACCCAAGATAAACCTCTGTAACAGAAAACATCCTGATCATTGATAAACTTTTTAAAAGCCTGAAACAATGTGTTATTCCAACCTACAGTGTTATCAGCCAAACGGAATTGGCTTAGGCCTTACACTAAACAAAGTATGCTAACAAGGGAGGGAAGTATAATGAAAATAAAGTAAAGAAATCCAAATAACTTTCCAAGGACTAAAATAGAACATCGCTAAAAGATGGAAAGTATTTCTCCATCTCATGGAAAGGCAGTGGTCCATGGCATTGCCTATTCTATGGGGTTAAGGAAATAGCTCTGGTTTATTTTAATGTACCATGTAATCTGGTTCATTTCCCATATTGTTCTGTGATCTTTACTGCAATTCAAAGGAAAAAATGGACCAGTGTTTCGAATATCATCTTGATAAAACTTTTTGCATTTCTAAACTCACCTTGAAAATTTACTTTTCTTTCTCCCTCTTTCATTTATAAAAGCAAGCCAATGAAAATAAAACCAGTAAAAATAAATGAACTATAAGAAACAAGTCACCCCAGGACTCAAAGAGCATTGGTTTCATAGAGTCAGAGGCAAATTCCTAATGCCTCTGGTTTCTTTTGTGCTTACACCATGTATGAAGTATGGTTTCCTGTGCACTTACACAATGATATTTTACTTGGATTATTTCTTGTTGGTAAATGCTTCACTTTCAATTACTTCTTCTTTTATTCAATTTCTCTCTAAATTGTCTAGATATCTTGCACCCTTTCTGTATTTGTTCAAGGTTTTCTCTGCCTCTCCATTTCCCAGCCCCCACAATTGCTTCTATTGCAGTTTCTGGTATCAAGGTTATAGCTGACACAGTTCTGGCTTTCACAAAGGCCATTTTCAACAAAGGAATTCTGGTTTGTGTTTGAGTCTAATGTAGCTATGCTTAGGAACGCACCAAGTCGAGGAGAGTCCCATGGTGCCCCCAGCACTATGGCGCTCTGTTTAGGTACAGTAAGCCTTAGCAGGGGGAACCACAAAAACAGAAATGACTTCTGGGGGGAGGCGTGTATTTGGCTCTGTGGTTAAGACATTGGACGGGACACCCCATCATACATCAGAGTACCTGTGTTTAACCCTCAGTTCCTGACTCCAGCCTCCTGCTAACACAGACCCTGGGAGACAACAGTGATGGCTTAAGTAATTGGGTTCCTGCCACCCTTGTGGCAGACCTGTATTTAGTTCCCAGCTCCCCAACTTTGGTTTGGTTGGGCTCAGTCCTAGCTGTTGTAGGCATCTGGGGAGTGAACCTGCAGATGGGAAAATCTCTCTTTGTGTGTGTGTGTGTGTGTGTGTTTACCTCTCAAAGTTTTTTAGAAACTTAATGATTTATGGGGTCTATCCCTGACAGCCGTGATGCTGGTTGATGGCAGCTGTCTTTATAAATAAGGGGAAGGGCTGAGATGTTTTCTAAAGCTCTCTACTTGGCCAGCACCGTGGCTCACTTGGCTAATCCTCCACCTGCAGCACCGGCACTCCAGGTTCTAGTCCTGGTTGGGGCGCAGGGTATTAGTCCCAGTTGCTCCTCTTCCAGTCCAGCTTTCTTCTGTGGCCCAGGAGGGCAGTGGAGGATGGCCCAAGTGCTTGGGTGCCTGCACCTGCATGGGAGACCAGGAAGAAGCACCTGGCTCCTGGCTTCGGATCGGCGCAGTGCTGGCAGTAGCAGCCATTTGGGGAGTGAACCAACGGAAGAAAGACCTTTCTCTCTGTCTTTCTCTCACTGTCTATGATTCTACCTGTCAAATGAAATAAATAAATAAATAAATAAATAAAGCTCTCTACTGGGTATTCCTGTCTATTTCAAAGACCTACCTTAAGGATATTATTTGCAAAAAGAAAAATAATAAATAATCCTTTTATGGCATGAGGATGACACCTGTAGATAGCCCCAGCCCCACATACCACATTCTTCTATGGATACTTAGCACAATTAAGTCAAAATGTTTCAAAATCAATGTTTTGTCCGTTGTAATTTTCACCAGGCTGGTATCTAATAAGGGTAGTTAGGTAATTTGACAGACTTCTCAATGTTAATTTTATCCCAGCTACTCTGTGCTTTCTTTTCTTTGTGCTTTTTTAAAAATTTTTATAAAGGAGACAAATTTCATATACACAGTTTTAAGAGCATGATACTCCCCACTTAACTCTCCTTTCTTATTTTTCTTCTAATTCTTACAATGACATACTTTCTTTTCTTTTTTAAAAGATTCATTTTATTTATTTGAAAGGAAGAGTTAGAGAGAGAGAGGAGGATATTGAGAGAGAAAGAAAGAGATCTTCCATCCACTGGTGCACTCCCCATGTCACTGCAGTACCCAGGGTTAGGCTAGGTTGAAGCCAGGAGTCAGGAATTTCTTCTGGGTCTCCCACGTGGGTGCAGAGGCCCAAGTATTTGGGCCATCTTTCGCTGCTTTCCCAGGCACATTAGCAGGGAGTGGGATTGGAAGTAGAGCAGTTGGGGCTCAAACCAGCGCCATATTGCAGGCATCAACTAAAACCTTTATGCTAAAACACTGGCCCTACAATGACATACTTTCAATTTGCATTTTCTATCAACTTTATGCTAACTTGCTCGGGAGGCAGTGGATGATGGAACAAGTGCTCCCACCACGTCCCATGTGAGAGACACAAATGGAGTTCCTATCTGCTGGCCTCAGCCTGCCCCAGCCCCAGTGTTGTGGGCATTTGGGGATTCAATCAACAGTTGAAAGATATCTTTCCCCCTCTCTCTCTCTGCTTCTCCTCTCTCTGTGTAATTCTGACTTTCAAATAAATAAATAAATCTTTCTCTCTCTCTGTATCTCTCTTTTTCTCTCTGTCACTCAGCCCTTCAAATAAAGAAATAGATATTTTTTAAGTTCTTAGAAAAATGGAATTAAATATTCATTTTGGTGCAAGATGATTTTGAAATCTGTGTAATTTTTTCATAATATAAATTTTTCCATGAACTTTTTAATGACCCCATGAATATGTAGATTCAGAATTTTTGTAACAAAATAAACTTATCCTTTGACTCCATTTTTTCAAAAACTTTTTGAAGCACTCTCATACTAAAATGAACATTACTGTACATTCTAACCAAAAAAAATGTATTACTAAAAGTCATTTTTATCATTCTCTGGTCTTTGAGGACCTATTGTATCAAGACAGAAAAATTGTGTATGTACATGAATTAAATGCAAAAGAATTCCATTTTGAAGAAAAGAGCCAGGGGCAGCGTGGTGGCATAGCAGGGTAGCAGGTAAAGCTACTAAGATGCCAGCATCCCATATGGGCTCCGGTTCAGGTTCCAGCTGCTCCACTTCTAATCCAGCTCCCTGTAAATGCACCTGTGAAAGCAGTGGAGAATGGCCCAAGTGCTTTGGCTCCTGCACCCTTGTGGGAGATCTGGGAGAAGCTCTGTCTCCTGGTTTAAGCCTGGCCCAGCCCTGGCCATTGTGAACATTTGGGGAGTGAACCAGCAGATGAAAGACATCTCTCTTTCTCTCTCTCTTCTCTCTCTCTGTCTCTTCCTCTCTCTGTGTAACTCTGTCTTTCAAATAAATAAACAAATCTTGAGAGAGAGAGAGAGGGAGAAGAGCATGCCTCAAATATTCTCTCTTGAACAACATAAACTGCAGCCCAAAATCATTTCCCAGATTCAATTATAAGAGCCAGGACTCGGCCCAGCTCTAATTGACTCCAGGAATATTTTTTTTTTCATTTGAAAGATAATTTAATTCACTGCCACATGTTTACTGGGGTAGTTCTCTGATCTTGGCCACGATGGTTTCTCTGTCCTCACTACCAGGTGTGGTTTCCAAGGAACCCAGAGACTCACTCTGCTCTCATCTCCTCAGTTGTTACCGGCTTAATCTTCTTTTCTGAATGGCATTTATTCTTCTGTGGTTTTCCCTCCAGCGTCTTTCTCTTTTTGTAATCATTGAGCTATTCACGCTTGAATTGAAATAGTGAAGTCAGCTTTTAATGCTAGATCAAAAATATCAGAGAGGAGCTACCAATTTCATGGTTCACGAAATAATGTTATCAATCTGGACTGCTTAAGAGATACCAGAGTCTGCTGACCCAAATGCAAACTCATTGGCCTTGAAATAATTTTGCTCCTATCTGATGACTGAAGAGCCATAGTAAAGTTTTGCTTAGAATTTTCCAGGCCAGTGACTGTCATCATTGACTTTCATCCTCAAAGAAGTAGAATTTGGGGGTTTTAAGAGAGTGTTCATTTGAACATTGGAAGGTCCAGAATTATATTCTCTGAGAAGGCAAAATGTCCTCATCCAAACTTTTAAGAGCTGTGGAGCTCACTTTTGGGAAGGAAGAGAACAGGTCTTTATTAAATATGATATTCATCTTTCCCAGTGTGTAAGTCAACTATTGTGTAGTAAAGTATCCCTAGACTTAATGACAAAACAGCAGCCATTTATGGCTGTTCTTGCAGCTGTGGGTTGGCTTAATGGCCCTGCTGACCTGGGCTGGGCTTGCTCTGTGTCTGTGGTCACCTGGCTGGTTAGAGAGAGAGCTAGTTGGTCTAGCATAGCCTCAGAAGATAACTCATTTCCCTGCCCATGTCACCTATATCTTTTATGCAGCCTAGCTCAGGTATTTTCTCAAGGTGGTGGCACACATTCAAGAAAGGGGGTCCACTTGTTTAAGAAGGCAAGCAGAAATAGGCATACACTTTCAAACCTTTACCTTATCAAATTTGTTCTTGTATCATTGACCAAGGTGAGTCATAAAGCTAAGCCCAGAATTAACATAAAAGGCACAGCAAAAGGCATGGGTACACAGAGGCATGAGAAGTTGAGCTACAAATGCTCTCAACCCACCACCCCTATCCAGGCATAACCAAAGCAATGCAGCCAGCAAAGCCATAGAAGGGGCCACTTTTTGTGCTACTACTTTGTGACGATGGAAAGGGAGGGAAGGCATAGAAGTAGAATCCAAGTTTACCAAACCAAAGACTGGAAGTCAAAGTCAAAATCAGGTGATTAAACAAGACATCAAGGGGAAAATGGGGGCACACCTGTATAAAAAAATGGAACAAAAGATAGAAAAGCCTGCAATGGGGACATAGAGTATATGAAGGTACTTCAAATAGTTTGTAGAAAAATGACAATTAAAAGATATGTTTATTTTGGTGAAAAAAAAATTGAAATCCAGGCATACAAGGAGGCTTCAAAGAATTCTTGGAAAATATATGTATGAAAAAAACTATGCATGGATTTCAAAATTTTTGTACTAAAATAAACTTGTCTTCTATTTATTCTTTTTAAAAGAGATTTATTTATTTATTTATTAGTCAGAGTTACACAGAGAGAGAAGGAGAGGCAGAGAGAGGTCTTTCATCTGATGGTTCACTCTCCTGTTGGCTGCAACGGCTAGCGCTGCGCCAATCCAAAGCCAGGGGCCAGGAGCTTCTTCTGGGTCTCCCATGTGGGTGCAGGGGCCCAAGGACTTGGACTATCTTCTACTGCTTTCCCAGGCCATAGCAGAGACTTGGATCAGAAGTGGAGCAGCCGGGACTAGAACCAGACCCCATATGGAATGTCAGCACTGCAGGCGATGGCTTTACCCACTACGCCACAGTACCAGCCCCTCTATTTATTCTTTACAAAGATTTGTCTATTTATTTGAAAGCAAAGTGACAGAGAGAGAGGGAGAGACAAAGAAGGGAGAGATTTTCCACCTGTTGGTTCACTCCCCAAATGGCCACAATAACCAGGTCTGGGCCAGGGCAAATTCAGGAACCAGAACCCTATCCTGATCTCCCATACAGGTGGCAGGAACTCAAGCACTTGGCCATCTTCTACTGCTTTTCCAGATGTTGGGTAATGGTAGTGGATCTTGGCCCCTGTTTTTATTGCAAAGTCCTTGGGACCCTGCTCTCTCTGTCTCCTGCCTCTCAGAGAGAAGGTATAACAGGGATATTCTATCCCACTCAGGCTCATCCTGTCCCCTACAGAAACTGGGGGCAGGGAGAGCTAATGTTCAGAAATAAGAGATCCGGCTTCCCGAGCAGCCAGCCACAGGGCACTACAGACGCAGAGCAGTTCCCACATCCAGAATTGGGGTCAAGAGGATGCACTGTCCTCATACGGAGCTCTTTCCCCAATGTTTTACCTCCTCTTCAAGCCTTCCCACAAATAATTCTTAGTATAAGTGTGTCCCAAAGGT
The DNA here is from genome assembly GCF_033115175.1 of Lepus europaeus. Taxonomy (NCBI): domain Eukaryota; kingdom Metazoa; phylum Chordata; class Mammalia; order Lagomorpha; family Leporidae; genus Lepus; species Lepus europaeus. Next base: position 166,894,728 of record NC_084827.1, on the reverse strand, counting down.
TTCCTGGGACATACCTATGCTGAAATAAAAAACAAAAACTTACACATTGTTTATCTGAAATTCAAATGTATCTGGGAATCCAACTGCATCACATAAGTAGAGTCATTCTCAGAGTTAAGACTGCTTTCACTCTTTGCGGACCAGCTTATACAATGGTACTCACTTACAAGGTGTACACAGGAAAATATTTTCCTTAGTTACATTCTTTAAAAGCACTATTTCAAATGTTGTTCAAAAAGCCAGATGCTCTGTGAACTTAATTTCTTTTTCATCCCAATAACACTTACTCAGGAAAGGGAATGAAGTGGATTATATCCAATTAGTTTGCTGTTCATTAAATCAATGCCTCTCAAAATAATCCCATCTTGAAATTTTGCATTGATGAGGGCTTACTGTTTTGGAGATATTCAGGCAGTCCAGTACAGAATTGTACTTGAAATCCTTTGTCTGAAAATATGTTTTCAGCCAAATCCACAATGTCATTCCATGGGACATTTGACATACTCCTTCAAGAAGTTAATGGTCCCAGAAACCAACTGGAATTGAGAAGAGAATGTTCCAGAATAAGGGTTGAGGCAAAGGTAAGATCATTAACAACCAAATATAATGAGTGGACCTTAATATGTTCAAATCAATTTTAATAAGATTTTTTAGCAAACAGAGGAAATTTTAGTATTAAATGGAATTAGGGATTATTACTAGTTTAATTATGGATGGTCTAGAACTTCTTTTTTGAGAAATTGCTTTAAAAACTGAAAAGGGGGGAGAGAAAGAGAAAGAGAAGAAACAGGAAATTAGTTTGGCAAACTGTTAATGGCCAGTGAAGCCCTATGACACACTCATGAAGGTCTTGATATTTCTCATTGTTTCATGTTTTGAAAATGTATATATATTGGCCGGCACCACAGCTCACTTGGCTAATCCTCTGCCTGTGGTGCCGGCACCCTGGTTTCTAGTCTCGGTTGGGGCGCCAGATTCTGTCCCGGGTGCTCCTCTTCCAGTCCAGCTCTCTGCTGTGGCCAGGGAGTGCAGTGGAGGATGGCCCAAGTGCTTGGGCCCTGCACCCTCATGGGAGACCAAGAGGAAAGACCTGGCTCCTGGCTTTGGATTGGCGTAGCGGCCATTTGTGGGGGTGAACCAACAGAAAAGGAAGACCTTTCTCTCTGTCTCTCTCTCTCACACTGTCTAACTCTGCCTGTCAAAAAAAAAAAAAAGAATTACAAACTTCAATCTAGTATTGAAATATTACACAGAAAAATGCTTACAGGGAAACCATTATTTTTTCAACTTCCTAATGTTCTAATTTATTTATAATTTTGTTTCTAGTTATAAAAATAGTGTATACTTAATATTTTTTACAAAAGTAAAAAACACAAGAAATTAAACAAGACAAAAATCACGTGAAATCATGTATAGATAATTGGAGGAGCAACAAATGAGATTTCTCTATAGTCCCATTTTATTATTATTGCATATACTTATTTTAAATGAGTAGGTTTGGGGCCACCTGTTTGCCCAGTAAATTTCCTTTTATTCTAGAGTGGGTTTTGTTAAATGATCAATTGTTGGGTTAGTAACAATAATTGATGGTAACAATAATTGAGTTGTGGATAATCAATAAAGATGCTTCCTTTTATTTTTTCTCTTCCTTTTTTTTTGGGGGGGGGGGGTCAGGCAGAGTGGACAGTGAGAGAGAGAGAGAGACAGAGAGAGAGAGACAGAGAGAAAGGTCTTCCTTTTCCATTGGTTCACCCCACAGTGGCCACTCCGGCAGCACGCTGCGGCCGGCGCACTGCGCCGATCCGAAGCCAGGAGCCAGGTGCTTCTCCTGGTCTCCCATGCGGGTGCAGGGCCCAAGCATTTGGACCATTCTCCACTGCCTGCCCAGGCCACAGCAGAGAGCTGGACAGGAAGAGGAGCACCCGGGACAGAATCCGGCGCCCCTACCGGGACTAGAACCCGGAGTGCCGGGGCCACAGGTGGAGGATTAGCCTAGTGAGCCATGGTGCCGACCTCTCTTCCCTTTTAAAAAGTTTACTTTGGGCCGGCACTGAGTTCTAGTGGGTAAAGGCAACATCTGTACCACCAGCATCTCATACAGGTGCTGGTGTGTGTCTCGGCTGCTCCACTTCCAATCCAGCTCCCTGCTATTGTACCTTGTAAGCAGTGGGAGATGGCCCAGGTGCTTGAGGTCCAGTACTCACGTGGGAGATCCAGAAGCTCCTGGTTCCTGACTTCAGCCTAGCCTAGCCCCAGCCATTGTGGCCATCTGGGGAGTGAACCAGTGAATGGAAGGTTTCTCTCTCTCTCTCTCTCTCTCTCTCTCTCTCTTTCTGTCTCTGCCTATCTCAGTCTCTCCTTCTCTAACATTCAAATAAATTTTAAAAATCTAAAAACAGCTTTTCTTACTTAATTTCAAATTCTGATCAAAACAATACCATAATGCAGTAATTTCTTTGCCTCAGTGGTGGTATTAAGTAGAACTTCAGCTTTTAATCTTTAAATATCTACTAAGTGTTCAAGAGTTAAGTAGTCATTTGGTTATTTTAAGATATTATCTTGATTTTGTCTGTCAAAATGGACATCTGTACAATTCTAAAACATGATAAAGTCCTTAGAAACATACCAATCAGCATTACTTTACATTGGTGTACTATGTGGTTATAACATGGTAAGATAATTTCCATCTGGCCCTCGACAAATGCTGTTGCTAACTTGGGCATATAGCTCACTCAAAACATGTCAAAGGGATATCACCACTTGTCACCATTATTTTTTTTAACTTTTATTTAATGAATATAAATTTCCAATGTACAGCTTATGGATTACAATGGCTTCCCCCCCCCCATAACTTCCCTCCCACCCGCAACCCTCCCCTCTCCCACTCCCTCTCCTCTTCCATTCTCATCAATATTCATTTTCAATTCTCTTTATATGCAGAAGATCAATTTAGTATATATTAAGTAAAGATTTCAACAGTTTGCACCCACATAGAAACACAAAGTGAAACATACTGTTGGAGTACTAGTTATAGCATTAAATCACAATGGACAGCACATTAAGGACAGAGATCCCACATGAGGAGCAAGTGCACAGTGACTCCTGTGGTTGACCCAACAAATTGACACTCTAGTTTATGGCGCCAGTAACCACCCTAGGCTGTTGTCATGAGTTGCCAAGGCTATGGAAGCCTTCTGAGTTCGCCGACTCTGATCATATTTAGACAAGGTCATAAAAGACAGGGTAAGGATAGTAACCAATGATCCTAAGAGTGGCATTAACCAGGTCTGAACAATTATACAGCATTAAGTGGGGAAGAGGACCATCAGTACACAGAGGTTGGGAGTAGAGCCATTGGAGGTAGAGTAGAGGTTATGATTACAAAGGAATGAGGCCCAAGTGTGCTAGACAGGGTCTAGAACAAAGGACAGAGTCATTATTAGAGGAGCTAAGAAAGGTGCTGTCTAAGCTACAATTAAGTTTTCTGACTGAGAGGCAAATAGAACCTGATAGAAGGGGCTTGATAATAATCTGTTGGGCTTTAGGCCATGTAAGTTAAGAGGCCCAGACCTATCTATCTCTTCACATGGGGTACATCCTAAGGGAGGTGTGAACCTCTTAGGGGAAGGCACTCTGTTGACTTTCATTGCTTAGCTGGCCTGGGAGGAGAGCTGGCCAGGTAGAGGCAGGTGGCATCTCTAATAAGAAATTTACAGTTCTGCCTTCAATGTTGCTGACCCTACTTGGCCGTCCCCTCAGCTGCAGTGGTCACTTTGGAAGTTGGGCTGAGTGAAGGGCTTTTCAGCTTAGAGCCAATAAGATCTGTGGCTCTGACCTGGGCATCCTTCGACTCCAGGGCAGGTCCATTTCCAGTGATCCAACTCTTGGCAGAGCTGCCAGGGCTCTTCAAAAGTTGACTTCTGCTGAAGGCAAGGCTTTCCACATTGAAAGCCACTGCAGTAGACTGGCCTGTTGGGTCTCCTTGAGGGCAGATCACTGTACAGATCAGCCATTAATAGGCCTGCCACCCATTGCTTCCGATGCCTAGCTTTCTTTTCCTCTTGGTTTTTGTTAAAGCAGAGCAGAGGATGCAAGTCAAGGGAGTGCCCAAGTCCCATCTCTAATCTTCAGTGGCCTGAACTACAAGTCTATAGTCACAGGCATGTTCTGTAGTAGTTTTTCTAAGGTAGACAATGCCCATGAGGAAAATTATATTCTCACTTTAAAACTTTCTTTCCCTTTGGTCTGAAAGGGAGGTTTTTTCTACTTACTATTTACTTCGCTGATGGCGAAGTGAATCTAGCTATGAGATTATAATTTAAGCTCTTATTTTGGCTATGCTATTACAGAAAAATGTTATCCATCTCTTTTATAAGGTCTAAAGATTAAATTGTGCATCCTACAGATTCCTTCACAATAGAATTAGTTTCCTACCTTCAGGAGAATAGAGAAATGAAAGAACAAGTTGGGCTTAGAATAGAGAAATGAGGGAGCAAGTCCTAGATCGCTTGCTGACAATAGCAATATTACATGAATACTTAGCAAACCGTTTCAACCATTAGATAACAACTTAAGAAAACATTTACCAGAAGGTCCAATGCCTTCTATAAATTTTAAGAATCATGTATTTGAAAACACCTCTTAAATATCTAACATGGTATAGTTTGTTAAACCAGTAAACTTAAGCACAACCATATAAAATGTTGTTAGTTTCTTTCTACCAACAAGTATAAAACATGATGCAGAGATTCAGGTCAAACGAATTAAAATGTATCTTTGATTAATTTTAGCAGCTTAAATTTATGGACAATCTTATCTATAAGCCATTTAAAATAAAATTCTTAACAAAATTTTCCCATGTGGACATACAATATGTACACACATTTAACATAATGTAATAGACCAATATAGCAATTTTAATAATAGCTTTTAAAATCTTTAACTCTTTTTGTAGATTGCCAATTGATTTGAATTGCTTTTGTTTTTAGTAACCTCAGTTAACCATACTTTCTCTCAGTTGGTACTATTAATACATTATTGGCTTCATCTGTTTACAGAGCCATCCCAAAGTACTAAATACAATAGAAGTGGCTGGAAAAAGTTCATAGGAACCTATAGGAGGACAGCTAAACACAGAACCAACAAGGCTTTAGTTTTATGAGCAGCACATCATATATAACTGTGGATGACAAAAGACTTCAAGTTGCCATGTTTAAAATTATAAACTCATCAACCAACAAGAGGCACTTGCTTACTTCACAGTATTTTTGAAAGCCCCTGTAGGATTTTACAAGTATTTAACCCTTTAGGCCTCTGGGACTTTCTCATTAAGATAACTATCATGTCTAGTAACACAAGATCATTAGACTTTTTAATTCTCAAACATTTGTATTAATAGCATTTTCCATTATAGAAACTTAAAGTTTGGTATCACATCACATCTTGACAGTACTTCTAATATAATCCAAATGGCCCGATTAGTTGGTGTCGCTATAAGATGAGAGACATAGGTCTTTCGATTTTTTTCAGTTGGGCCCAAACTGGAAAAACCAAGGTCCAAGATTTACTGGAAATTTTAGAGTCCAGATTGTTTGGAACTTTGATTTTTTGAATGCCTGTCAAGAATGCCAAGAAGGCTCAAAATCCAAAATATCTGGTTGAAATAAGATTCCTTAAAATCATGACATAACATAGACCAAATTTGATCATTGTTACAAGGTGATTATTCAAATCTTCGAAAATAAGCACATATTTAAATAACCCATAGCTCTTAATAAAAATTCAGCTGTTTTTGAACAATTAGAATTTAACAGACATCAAGAGAACATAATAGATTACTTTAACACATTGCTTTAACAGAGCATCAGAGTTTAATTCTATGTCAAAGAGAAATTGAGCTTCCTGTGATCTTTTGCTGTGTGGTTTCCTTCCTTTACCTTCTTTCATATTGATGGCCATGTTTCTGTGTTTCTGTGTGTAACACATCTTTAAGCATCTTTTGCAGGGCAGGACGAGTGGCAACAAATTCTTTTCAATTTCTGTTTTCTATGAAAAGTCTTAGTTTCACCTTCATTCACAAATGAGAGCTTTGCAGGATATAATATTCTGGGCTGGCAGTTTTTCTCTCTTAGTACCTGGGCTATGTCTCGCCATTCCCTTCTAGCTTGTAGGGTTTCTGATGAGAAGTCTGCTGTGTGTCTAATTGGAGATCCCCTGAGAGTAATCTGACGTTTCTCTCTTGCACCTTTTAGGATCTTTTCTTTATGTTTCACTGTGGTGAGTTTGATTACAACATGTCGTGGTAAGGATCTCTTTTGGTCATGTTTATTAGGGGTTCTATGAGCTTCCTGTACTAGGATGTCTCTGTCCTTCTCCAAACCTGGGAAATTTTCTGCTAGTATGTCACTAAAAAGGCCTTCTAATCCTTTCTCCCTCTCCATGCCTTCAGGAACTCCTAGAACCCAAATGTTAGGTTTTTTAATAGTATCCTGTAGATTCCTGACAATATTTTTTAGATTTCTAATTTCCTCTTCTTTTCTTTGGTTTGCCTGTTTCTTTTCCTGTTCTTTGTCTTCTAAGTCCGATATTCTCTCTTCTGCTTCGTTCATTCTGTTTTTAAGGCTCTCTAATGTGTTTTTCATTTGATCTATTGAATTCTTCATTTCATTATGATTTCTTGTCACTATCACAGTTTCTTGTTCTACTAGTTGTTTCATTTCATTTTGATTCCTCCTTAATATTTCATTTTCGCAAGAGAGATTTTCTATCTTGTCGATTAAAGATTTCTGTAGTTCAAGAATTTGTTTTTGAGAGCTTCTTAATGTTCTTATCAATTTTTTGAGATCTGCTTCTTGCATTTCTTCTATCTCATCATCTTCATAATCTTGAATTGGGGTGTCTTTTTCATTTGGGGTGTCATAGTGTCTTCCTTGTTCTTGTTAGCTTGGTTTTTGCGTTTGTTATTTGGCATGTTGGAGATATTTTGTTTCTTCACTGTGGTGTTTTTTCTTGTTACACTATGGCTCTATATTAAGTGGACTGTCTGCTTTCAGTGGAGCCTTAGAGGCTTGAGATGAGTGTGGACTGAGAGCTGTGTTTGGTTCCTCAGGGTTGAGGGTGTGCCAAAGGTGACACTCCAAGGTTAGGCGTGGTAAATCTCTCTTTCTTTCATTCTTTTTTTTTTTTATTCAAAAGGGACGTAATTCCACACAGCTGAACGGAATTGGAGGTAGTTAGCAGGCGAACAATATACCCACAGGAGCCAGAGATCAGAAGCTCTTTCCCAAGGACCACACAGGGAATCTGTGCTGCCCTCAGTGTGGGCTCCAATTCTCCTGCAGTCTCCCACTGGGTTGCCAAGTTAGATCCTAATCTCCTGTTATTTCAACCCCTCCCCCCAGAGTCAGGTTTTTCTGCTAGGCTCAGGGCCGGTGCCGACCTGAGGTTTCCTGCCTATGTCGTTTGTCCAAAATGAAGCCTGCTCTTTGTCTTGCTCGCCTTTGAGAGGTGAGCGGAGAGAGAGAGAAACTCGTGTCCGTATCGGTCACTTTTTTTTTTCTCTCTCTCTTCTAGTTAACCTGGTGAAATTTTCCCCACAGGGTTTCAAGCCTCTGAGATGTGGAGGTGACAGAGGAGATACCGGATTTAAAAAAAAAAAGACATAAAACCCAACTTCAGTGTGTGAACTTTATGGAATCATTATTCAGGAAAATCAAAACAGCTATAAAAATTCTTTGGACAACTGTAAAAACTGAATATGGATGAAATACATACTTAAATTTTTTAACATGATAATGGCACTGGATTCATACAGGGAATCAACCTTATTCTCAAGAGATGCAAGGTGACATATTTGGAAATGAGTTGTTACAATGCCCATCACATGTTTTCAAATGGATCAGAAAATGATAAGCCTGTAGCAGGTGTTTGGCATGATGGTTAATAAATCACTTGGGTTGCCCACATTCCACATTGAAGTGCCTGATCTGAGTCCTGGCTCCCTACTTCCAATCCAGCTTCCTGCTTACACCCACCCTCAGAGGCAGTGGTTATGGCTTAAGTACTTGGATCCCTGCCATTCATGGGGAAACCTGAATTGAGTTCTTGATTCCTGAATTGAGTCTGATCCAGCCATTCTCTTGCAGGCATTTTGGGAAGTGAACCAGCAGATGGAAGATCTCTCTGTTTCAGCTGTATGTCTCTGCTTGTCAGTGAACTGAAGATAAATAAATAAATGGAAACTCTTTAAAACTGATATGACTATATGTGATAGGAAAGAGAGATAAAACAGTATTGCATGCTGAGTTGGTCCTTCAGAATGCACCTGTTGAAACACTAACCCCCAACACCTCACAACGTGACTACTTCTGGAGCAGAGCATTTGAAGAGGTGATTAAACTAAAATGAGGGCAGTGGACTGGGCCCAAATCCAACCTGACTGGTGTTCTCCTAAGAGATTAGGACACAGACTCACACCATGTGCGGACCAAGGGAGTGGATGCCATCCATGTGCTGAGGAGAAAGGCCTGGAAGCAACTTTGCTGAGACTTTGATCTTGAACTTAAGCCTTCAAAACTGTGAAAAAAATAAATTTCTGTCCTATAAGCTGCACTTTGCTACAGTGGCCCAAACATGCTGTTCATTGTGAATCCTGCATGAGGATCTACAGGTGTACATTGTGTGAATTTTTTCCAACTTCTTGAGATAATTTAAAGTTTATATATTAAAAAAGTGAGAGGGCTATGGAAGGCTTCCATAGCCTTGGCACTCATGACGACAGCCTAGGGTGGTTACTGGCGCCATAAACTAGAGTGTCAATTTGTTGGGTCAACCACAGGAGTCACTGTGCACTTGCTCCTCATGTGGGATCTCTGTCCTTAATGTGCTGTCCATTGTGATTTAATGCTATAACTAGTACTCCAACAGTATGTTTCACTTTGTGTTTCTATGTGGGTGCAAACTGTTGAAATCTTTATACTAAATTGATCTTCTGCATATAAAGAGAATTGAAAATGAATCTTGATGTGAATGGAATGGGAGAGGGAGCGGGAGAGGGGAGGGTTGCGGGTGGGAGGGAAGTTATGAGAGGGGGAAGCCATTGTAATCCATAAGCTGTACATTGGAAATTTATATTCATTAAATAAAAGTTAAAAAAAAGTGAGAGGGATTTGTGGACTGATGTTGTGCCCCCAACATCAGTCAAAAGATGAGCCTTCTGGTACACCTCCTTAGTCAGCTAACAAAACAGCATCTTCAACCAAGTATAATTAAATTCTGAAAAATAGAGAATTGGCTGTGACTCTTACTTAGATGATAGAAGATGATAGATGAGTTGTTGGAGAGCTGGCAAATCAAATCAGAAAACCCATTTCTTACCACATTCCAGTTCTTTTGTTTTGGGTTTTAGGCCATTAGATCTAGAAGAGAATTAGTGATATTGAAATGACACCTTGACTGTAGGGACTCCATTTTGGAGGCTCGATCTTGAGAAAGCACCCCACACCGTGAGACTATGGTCTGAAACTAACTATGGTCTAAAACTTAGACAATAACAGTATCCTGCATCTCACCTGGCAGAACATAGAAACTCCCCAGCATGATCACTCAAGCTTAACACAGAGAGGCTGCACCTGGACTACTGTCAAGATTGTAATTGGTATTGTTAAGATTGTAACTGGTATTGTCAAGATTGTAATTGATATCAGTTTCACATAGGTCTTAGGTCAGCTTGACCCTAGTAACCATGTATTCCTCCTCTCCTCTGTGGTTTTTGCCTTTATGAATCCTGTTGTTTTGAGCTTCAGGGTCGAGAGTTCTTTAGGACATGAGCCCGCTCTTGACTGCTGGCAATAAAGGACTGAAAAGTTTATCAGTGTGTGGAGCTCCTCTGTCAGCACTCACTCAGGCACAATATGATTAATTTGGAAAAATATTTTGTGCAACGGAATAAAAGAAAGCGTGACAATTGCTGTGAGTTCCAGCTCTAAGTTATTTCAAAACAGTAGCAGTGGCTCTTGTCCAACTTAGGAACACAATAATATGAACATGGGACATCAATACTGGATTATTCAAACTGCATTAATTCTGTCAATGTGCCAACAGCTCAATAAAACTTTTCTGTGGCCAAAGTTATGGTATAACAGATAAAACCTTTCCCTACATGTAGTTGCCAGTTAAAGTCCTGGCTACTCTACTTCTGATCCAGCTCCCTGGGAAAGCTGCAGCAGATGATCCAAGTGCTTGAGCCCATGCACCCTTGTGGAGAACTGGAAGAAGCTCCTAGCTCCTGGCTTTGGTCTGGTTTAGCTGACCATTACGGCCATCTGGGGAGTGAACCAGTGGATGGAAGATTTCTCTCTCCCTCTCTCTGTAACTGTACCTTTCAATTAAATAAGATCTCTTTAAAAAAAAAAATCCTGATAGTTTTATTGCTTCCTAGTAAAAAAACTTAAAAGCCTTAGGGCCAGCACTGTGGCATAGCAGGTAAAGCTGCCCTTGGCAATGCCAGCATCCCCTGTGGGTGCTGATTCAAGTTCCTGCTGCTCCACTTCTGATTCAGCTCTCTGCTATGGCCTGGAAAATCAGTAGAAGATGGCCCAAGTCCTTGGGACTCTGCCCCTGGCAAGGGAGACCCAGAAGAAGCTCCTGGCTCCTGGCTTCAGATCAGCCCAGCCCTGGCCATTGCAGCCATTTGGGGAGTGAACCAGTGTATGGAAGACTCCTCTGTCTCTGTCTGTCTCTGCCTCTCTGTAACTTGCCTTTCAAATCAATCAATAAATAAATAGTTTTAAAAACTTTAAAAGCCTTAATGATCAGAATTTAAAATTTTATTGCTTATTTTACAATTTTTTTAACCAACCTCTGGTTACTGCCCAAGTGGTTACAGTAGCCAAGGTTGGGCTAGGCTGAAGCTGGGAGCTGGAAACTCCACACACTTGATCTTAGCCAAAAGGCCAAGAAGCGATAGGGAGCTGGAAACTCAATCTGGTTTTCTCACATAAATGGCAGGGACACAATCACTTGAGTCACCAGCTGCTGTCTCCCAGGTTGTGTATTAACAGGAAGCTGGAATTGGAAGTAGAGCCAGCACTCAAACCTGGGCACACCAAAATGGGATGTGTCCATCTCAAGTAGCATCTCATTACACAACATTTAGTCTCTAATCATCAGGTTTGACTTAAGCAAAAAACTCAATTTATGTAATTACCTGTTCTAGGTTTGTTTTTTTGTTTTGTTTTGTTTTGTTTTGTTTTGTTTTTGACAGGCAGAGTGGACAATGAGAGAGAGAGACAGAGAGAAGGGTCTTCCTTTTGCCGTTGGTTCACCCTCCAATGGCTGCCACTGCCGGCGCACTGCGGCTGACGCATCGCGCTGATCTGAAGCCAGGAGCCAGGTGCCTCTCCTGGTCTCCCTTGCGGGTGCAGGGCCCAAAGACTTGGGCCATCCTCCACTGCACTCCTGGGCCATAGCAGAGAGCTAGCCTGGAAGAGGGGCAACCGGGACAGAATCCGGTGCCCTGACCGGGACTAGAACCCGGTGTGCCGGCGCCGCAAGGCGGAGGATTAGCCTATTGAGCCATGGCGCTGGCCTGTGTGCCTGTTCTTGTTCTTTTATACTGTTCTTCCCTGCAATTGCACAGTCACTTAATTGACCTATTTCTCTTCTCCCTAGCATCAGTGAGGTGTAGAAAGAAATGATCACATATTCAGATATCATTTTTATTTTCAGTGGTGCTTGCATTTTTTATTGGCATCAAGATCCCAAGAGAGTGGTTCAACCATAGTAGCATGTAAAGACAGAGTGGGAAGACTGAAACAAAATAAATATAAAACAAAAACAATGATGCTACGATATACCGGCTCCTTACCAAATACCCATTTATTTTGAGGTAGGATCTTGATATCAGTGTTTTTAGAGGTTTCCCAAGCAAAAATATGTAGACAGACAAGAAAAACTACCCTAGCCTAAAAGAAGTTCCTAACCACAAGAAATCCATGCACTTCCTGGGAGTCCCTGGAGAGCCTCTAAAAGTTCTTTGAATCATCTCCAAAGGTATTTTGTCTTTGATTTTAAAAATTATTCTTAAAAAAAGCCTAAGCATATTATTAAAGTATGATTTCACTGCAAAAACTTTTTAAAGACCTATTTATTTATTTATTTATTTTTTATTTGAAGAGGGGAGAGAGAGGAGAGGAGAGGGGAGGGGAAGAGAGGAGAGGGGAGGAGAGGAGAGGAGGGAGGAGAGGAGAGGGGGGAAGAGAGGAGAGGGAAATCTGCAACTGCTAGGACAGGGCCATCCTGAAGCCAGGGATCAGGAACTCCATTGGGGTCTTCCAGATGGATGGCAGCAAGGCAAGTACTTGAGCCATCATCTTCTGCCTCCCAGGGTGCTCATTGGCAGGAAGCTGGACCAGAAGGCCGGACTCGATTCCAAGCACTCCAGTGTGGGACGTGGGTACTGCAAGTGGTGGTTTAACATATTACACCACAGTGCCCACCCCCAGAATGTTTCAAAAAGTTTCAAAAGATAAAATGAAGAAATTTCCATTGGTTAGCTTTGGTACAATTTGAGCATCAAAAGGAATAATGACTATAAAATGATAGCAACACAATGAATAATACAAATCCCCAATCCACAATGACAGTCCAAATTCAATGAAAAGAGCAGAAAAAAAGAAGAAATTTGTTGGCCACTGTTGGCAGCCACTATTATAGCCCCTTACTCTGAAAGAAGAAAAAGGGTTAAACATTAATTCTGTCCTTATAAGGAAGCATAAAATTTCATCTCCAGTTACCTTAGGATAGCTCTTCTTTACAGATGAATACTACTTAATTTTTTAAGTATATTTTTTAAAAGATCAGAAAGCCCAGTGAAATAATTGATAATGTAACAATCATTAATGGATGTTGAAAACACTAGCTGCAAAAGTTAATGGGACTTCTGCTTTTAAGGATTGAGGGATAGAGACAGATATATCTTCCCACCTACCATAGCTAGAACAATAGACAAAATATGTGAAATGATGACATTCAAGATATTAGACATTGGGCAACAAAGGACAATGCTCCCTGAGAGATGGAAAGGAAATGAGGTGAGACCTCTGACTGCCTACTGGATTGCTTGGAGTTAGTTTCCAGGCTGCAGAGTAAAGAAGGGGCATCCCATATGGGGACTGGTTCGAGACCTGGCTGCTCCACTTCTGATCCAGCTCTCAGCTATGGCCTGGGAAAACAGTGGAAGATGGCCCAAGTGCTTGGGCCCCTGCATCCACGTGGGAGATGGAGAAGAGGCTCCCGGCTCCTGGCTTTGGTTTGGCCTAGCTCTGGCCATTGCCAGCATCTAGGAAATGAACCAGTGGATGGAAAACCTCTCCTCTCCTCCCTCTCTCTGCCTCTGCCTCTCTGTAACTCTGCCTTTCAAATAAATAAATAAATCCTTTAAAAAAAAAGCAGCAAAGAACCTAGAACAGCAAAACAACTTTAAAAAAGAACAAATTTGGAAGACTTGTACCAGCTTCAACACTTATTATAAAGCTGAGGAATCAAGGGTGTGATATTAATATCAACAGATAAATAGATTAATAGAACAGAATAAATCTGAATGCAGAGCCACACTACAAAGTCAATTAATTTTCAACAAAGATGCAAAAAAAGTTCAGTTAATAAAGAATACTCTTTTCAATAAATGATGTTGGAACAATTTGATATGCACATGCAAAAATGAATTGTGACCCATATATCACACCATATCCAAAAATCAACTCAAAATGGATCACAGATCAAAAGGTAAAACCCAAGTGATAAAACTTCTAGAAGAAATGAAAAAATAAATTAAGACCATGTATAGGACAATGATTTTAATATGTAACAAGAAAAGCATAATATAAAATTCATACTACCAAAATTATTTGATAAATGCATATTATCAAAACTGAGAACTTTTGCTTGTTGAAAGACACTATTGGGTAAATAAAAAGACAAATAAAAAGAGTTGGATAAAACACCTGAAATTCACATATCTGACACAGTTCTTGTTTCCAAAATGTATGAGGATATTTTTAAAAATCTATGGAAGTGAAGGATTAGTTATAGTAACCTGGCTTTGTTTCTGGTTACTGTTCTAGAAAGTCTAGGCTGTCTGTTTGTCTTCTCTGAGCCTGTGAATACTTCTGCTACTTCAACACTAGATATCGCCCTAAGTGGTGTCTTTTCCAGTTCCACTGTTAAGTTTTTACTGACTCAGTCTTACAATACTCCCCAAACTCAAATTGGTGCCAGACCTGCGGCTGATGTGTTATAGAGCATGAATTGGGGAAGTGCCTAGAAGAGGGATAGTTCTTCACTAGAAACCTTCTCCTGGGCCTGTGCTGGGCTCAGAGTTGCTGTCCTGTGTCCATGAATGCCATGCAGTTAGATCCCAACTGGAGCTCACCACCCACCAAGACCAGCCTTGGGGTAGCACCAAAGTTCACACTGCGGTGGTCTGCCTGCTGCTAAGGTGGCTTCAGGCACTCCTATCGGCCACTGGTGATGCTGCCTGCAGAGTGAGACTGCTCATCTGGAACCACAGGACTTTACTGGGCACTGAAGCAGATCCAGTGACTGTCTGCAGACGCTGGCCTGGGAATAGGACTGTTAGGATCTGCTCAATGCTGAGTATCATCAGACTGGCTCTGAGTTCCAAAGTAGCTCTGTGATTCTTTGCTGTCTGCCCCAAGTTGTAGGAGGGTTGATGGAGGTAAGTACCTAAGCTACTCCTGGAACCTCTGTGTTGGTCACACCTGGGTCTCACAATTGCCAGGTCTTGTGTGACCATGGGTATAGGCATGAGGCCTATAGGAAACTGCTGTGATATATGCCTACACAAATCTGTCTCACCAGGATGAGGGTCTCTGCCTGACATTGAGACATAGTCTTGTGGCCCCTGGCTAACCACCCAAGTTTGGAGAAGAGTGATATAGGCAGCCTCTGGCCGCCTTGACTGGGCCCAGGCTGATCACACTTGGCTCCCACACTCAGATGAGATGTCCCTACAAAGTCCCAGGGGTGTCCACAAAGCCCTGCAGAGGACAGCAGTGACATATGTCAAAATGAGTCTGACCCCTTGGAGTGCAGGTTTCTACCTGCTGTCTGGGGAGTCTAGAGGCTGTGAGCATCAGCTGGGATACAGGCCTTTGGGCTTTATCAGGTGCGGGGTTTGTCTCTAAGCTCCAAGACTTGGTCCCCAGCTCCCTCTCTTGGCTTCTCCACAGGCCTGGAGTTGGATGTGAAAGTTTTAGAACACTCAGTCCACAGACATGGACTTGGGGAGCAAGGGGCCCATCCAACTGAAAATTTTTGCAGTGGGCCTGACATTGGGATCTAGTTCACTCTCACTCTCCTAAGCCGAAGGTGTCTCTCCATGCAGGACTCCTTGGAGCTTTGGGAGAGGTGACATGGGCAATTTGCTTTCTTTAATGTGAATTTTCTTTGGATTGGAACAAGATGGGATACTGTGGTCTCCCTCTGACCTCCACAGCTCTTGTGAAAGTGACTTGGGTTGTGTTTAACAGTTCACATTGGTGTCTCTGTGGGGAGGTCTCAGCTGCCATCTTGGTTCCACCTCTTGCCAGATCTTTCTCTTAAATCTTATTTACCTTGTGACCCACATCTAATTCTCATGAAGCCATGTACCTGAAAATGGTAAAGATGGCTTGTGGCCTGGAGCAGAGGAAGAAGACTGAAGTGGTTCTTCAAGGAAATGATATACCCACTCCAGAATTATTGCCTTTCTACTTTGAAAAAGCTTGGAAGGGCTGGCGTTATGGCATAGCAGGTAAAGCAGCCACCTGCAGAGCTGGCATCCCATTTGGGTGCCAATTTGAGTTCCAGCTGCTCCACTTCTGATCCAGCTCTCTGCTATGGCCTGGAAAAGCAACAGAGGATGGTCCAAGTCCTTGGACCCCTGTACCCATGGGGGAGACCCCGATTCCTCCAGAGTTCCTGGTTCCTGTCTTCAGATCAGCCCAGCTCCAACCATTTGGGTAGAGAACCAGCAGATGGAAGACCTCTCTCTCTCTCTCTCCCTCTCTCTCTCTCTCTCTCCTTCTCTCTTTCTCTCTCCCTCTCTCTCTGCCTCTGCCTCTCTGTAACTCTGCCTTTCAAACAAATAAATAAATCTTTAAATTGAAAAAAGATTTTAGAGAGATTGGCAGCACAACCTTTAGTAGTAGGTACCAGTGGAATCACTTCTAGGGTTTTCTTTCTTGTGGGGCAATAACGTCACCAATCTATTTTATCATCCCCCTTTGGACATGCAAAGACCATGGATACATCAGAATGGAATTTGCAAAGTAAAACTTCCACTGGGAGAAAAGTCTTAACATTGGTGGTAGAGATGGAGTCCTAGGATGTTTAGCACATCCATACAAGCTTTTTGGAGAAGAAATGTGTGTGTTTTGTGCCTTGCCAACTAAGTAAACAGTTATGGCAAAGACAGTTGCCAACCTTTCTGCAATACATCTGGTCCATTTCCAGGAAAGATATTGATTTCATCAAACACAGAACTTCACATCACTGCTTTAAAAAATATTTTTTAAAAAAAAACGAGAAATGCCCTGGCTTTGTAGAAGACAAACTTTGAACATTTGAATGAGCCTCGGGCAAAACAAAAAGAATGGAGGGGAGGGACAGAAGTGCTGAGAGTAAAGAACATTTACTTTGGACAGTTGGACATGGGTAAGTTTATTCATGGCTTGACTTATTTGGTGGATACTTTTGATCAAATCAATGAGGTAATTCTTTCCATTCCAAGGCTTACATGCTATTAGGAAGTCTGCAGATCCATTATGAGCTCCTCTGTCCAAATTTCTGCTCTGGAAAAGGAGATAGGAGGAGGCAATTGTATTAAGTTGTCAATGCTAGGGGAAAAAAATGTTTCCCTAGGCTGAAGCAAAGAGTAAATTTTTTTTTCAACTTCTCAGCAGGGAAAAATCCGTAGACACCTGGAACACTGCAGAATTCTTTTGATGGTTATTTCTGCTCCAGTAACCTTGAAATTAAATGTGTGTTCATGACCCTCAACTTGCTGACATCAAGCATGAAGACTCCGCCAAAAATGACCTCACAAAGAAATTGATGCTACAGGGATTAACCCGAAAGAGTCTTGGAGAAATCTGTTGTTGCTTGACTCAGGCCTGCCCTTGTCTCACAATGTGTACCGAGGGAGCTCAGATTCCATTACTATGTTTATGAATGATGTGAATGAGAGCTCTTCATCACTTGTCAATCAAATCAAAGGATAAAATCCACTGCCTGTCAAAAATGACATTAGCATTTCATTGAATAGCATTCCAATTTCATCTTCTCATTCAGGCTGAGCAGTAGCACTCAGCTGTTAAATACACTTTTGAGGAGTGGGTGTTCAGAGTAGCATTAACATACCACTTGCGACACCTGCATCCCACATCAGAGTGCTTGGGGTATGCTCTGGGAGTATACCCTGGGAGACGGCAGTAATGGCTCAAGTACTTGGGTCCCTGCCATCCACGTGGCAGACCTGGGTTGAGTTCTGGGCTCCTGGTTTTGGCCTGGCTTAATCTCAGCTGTTGCAAGCATGTGGGAAGTGAGGCAGTGGATGGGAGCTCTTTCTCTGTTTCTTTGTTTTTCTCTTTCTCTCTGTCTCTCTCTGCCTTTCAAATAAATAAAAATAAATTTTTTTAAAAATATCTGTAAAAAACAATAAATAAGGGGATACAGTTTATAGCAGATTGTTATCTGTTTTTATGGAAAGTTTTATATATTTTTGCATATGTTTAAACAAGTTTACATATTTTTCCAAAATGACCTTTAATGTTTTTCTGAAATATGTGGGTGAAGCATAAAGATTGCTTTTAGGTTTTGTGTGAGTGGATAGACTAATCTGCTTTCTGGAAAATGGTGTGAAGCATTACAGGTCCATGTCTATGTGCTTTTTACCACTACTCCCATGGCTTCTCAAAGTAGTACTGTAATCTTAAAAGTTAAGGAATTATGCAACATAAATGAAGCTCTGCTGGTCCATTTTTATGTAACTAAATACTCAAGGCTGGTACTTCATAAAGAAAAGAGGTTTGTTTAGTTCACTGTTCTGGTGAGGGTATGGTGGTAGCATCTGTTCAACAATGGTGAGGGCTTCATTGCTAATGGCAACACCATGGTACCCATGTGTACAAGAAGCAGAGATCCCATGGTGAGACCAAAAACCAAGGGGAGACTGGGGCCCTTTGAGAACTACGCAATCTCTTCCAAGAGCACACCTCCAGTGACCTGATAACCTTCTTCTAGGGTTCACTTTTTTTTTTTATTTGAGAAAAGGCATACAAATTATTATTGTGCAAAAGGAGAAAAGGATCACTATAATTCAGAAACCTATATTTTTTTCTTTCTTTTCCAAAAATTTATTTTATTTATTTGAGAGGCTGAATTATAAGAGAAAGAGGGAGACACACACACACACACACACAAGCAGAGAGACAGAGAGAAAGAGAGACAGAGAGGGAGGAAGAGAGAGATTGTCTAGATCTTCTATCCACTAACTCATTCCTCAAATGGCCACAATGGCAGGGCTGGGCCAGACTGAAATCAGAAGCTAGGAACTTCATCCTGGTCTCCCATGTGAGTGGCTGAGGTCCAAGTACTTGGGCCATCTTCTTCTGCTTTCCTAGGTACATTGGTAAGGAGTTGGATCAGAAAAGGAACAGCTATGGCTTGAACCAACATTCCAAAATGGGACGCTGGAGTCCAGGTGGTAACTTAACTCACTGTACCACAACACTGGCCCTTGTATTACTGTTTTTCTATAGACCAGAGAGAGAATAGAGATTTTCAGGGGAGCATTAAATGATTTGTAGGGGAACTCAGTGGAACTGAAGGGTTTGAAGAATACACAGTGAGGCAGGTTCTAGCGCCCAGGGAAAAAGTCTGTTTGGCTTGCAGCACAGACCATGGATTAGGAATGATTCTCTTCAGAATCAAAATAAAGGACAATGGCTGGCCTTGTGGTACATCAGGTTAAGCTACTGCCTGTGAGGCCAGTATCCCATAGGAGTGCTGGTTCAAGTCCCGGCTGCTCAACTTCTGATCCAGCTCTCTGCTAATGTGCCTAGAAAAACATCAAAAGATGGCTCAAGTGCTTGGGCCCCTGCACCCACATGGGAGACCTGGGTGAAGTGCCTGGTTCCCAGCTTCGGGCTTGCCCAGCCCTGGCTGTTGCAGCCATTTGGGGAGTGACCAGCAGTTGGAAACTTGCTCTCTTTCTCTCTCTCTGTCTCCCCCTCTCCCTCTGTAACTCTGACTTTCAAATAAATAAATAAATAAGTATTTTTTAAAGATTTATTTTATTTGAAAGTCAGAACTACAGAGAGAGATCTTCCATCTGCTGGTTCGCTCCCCAGATGGCTGCAATGGATGGAGCTGAGCCAATTTGAAGCCAGGAGTCAAGAGCTTCATCTGGGTCTTCCACATGGGTGCAGGGGCCCAAGTGTGTGGACCATCTTCTGCTGCTTTCCCAGGCAAATTAGCAGAGAGCTGGATCAGAAGTGGAGCAGTCAGGACTTGAAATGGTGCCAATATTGATGTGTTGTGTCACGATGCCAGCCCCTAATAAAAAAAAAAGGATAATGGTGTGTGACAATAGTCCATCCAGGTGTGGCAACAGACTTCAGTCTTTCTTTCTGTAATATGAGCTTAATTAATACTTCAGAAATGGACCAGATATAATTATTTCTCCTTTGATGGGTCAGGACTAGAGGCACATGACAAAATCTTACAGAAAGCCCCTCCTTGCCTTGGGAGAGGGAGAAATGAGGGAAGGTCAGAGGACCATTGATTAATATATATTTGTGTGTGTGTGTGTGTCTTTTAAAGATTTATCTATTTATTTGAAAGGCAGAGTTAGAGAGGCTGAGGCAGAGAGAGAAGTCTTCCATCCACTGGTTTACTCCTCAAATTGCCACAACAGGTAGAGATGAGCCGATCTGATGCCAGCAGCCAGGAGCTTCTTCCAGGTCTCCCACCCAGGCAAAGAGCCCAAGGACCTGAGCCATCTTCCACACTGCTTTCTGAGGCCACAGCAGAGAGCTGGATCAGAAGTGGAGCAGCTGGGACTCAAACTGGCACGCACATGGGATGCCGGCACTGCAGGTAGTGGCTTTACCCACTAAGCCACAGCGCCAGCCCTGAGAGGGCCATTGATTGTAAGGCAAGTTCTAAGACCTCTCAATTTCTTTTAGATCAAATTTCTCAGATGCCAAAAAGTGCAGGAGTGGTACTGTGGCACAGTGAGCTAGGCTGCAGCATGCAATCCAGGATCCCACATTGAAGTGCCAGGTGAAGTCTGATCCAGCTCCCTGCTAATGCACCTGGGAAGACAATGGATGATGTCCAAGTACTTGAGTCCATCCCACCCTTATGGGAAACCCAGATGGAGTTCTGGACTCCTGGCTTCAGCTTGACCCAGCGCTGGACGTTGCAGCCATTTAGGGAACAGGAGGTTGAACCAGCAAATGGATCTTTCCCCCTCCCTATCACTTGGAGTGCCATATTAAAAAGACAATGTTTTATTAAAATGTCATGTTGTTGTGTTTTGGAAATGTCATCCCCTGAGCCCTAACAGTAGTCTTTTGTGTCTTTTTTCTGTTACTTAACACAATATTTTTTAAACCCATCCACATCATTGAGCATATCACTACTTCTTTATTGTTGAAAATATTTCCTCATATGGAGATCATTAAAATCATTAAAGTGTTTGTGACCTTCTGTGTCTAGTTGCCCTTTACTTATAAAATAAAGAGCCCAAAGATGCAGAATTGAAGCTTGGAGAACAAACTTAGGATTCCAGAATAGACAAGGGCAATATATGATGCAATAGTCCCCAAAGGGACTATTCTGTGGTCCACAGAACAATCTGCGAGGACCTTACAATTTCAACATATGAAGAGTTAGAATAACAGTGCCATATAATTTGTGTAAAGAAGGGCTCTAAGGTAGGCGCTAATAGAGGGTCTGGGTAATGTGCTCATTTTTCTAAGATGAACCGATCTTGACTACACCTCAAGAAACTGCTGATGTTGAGTCTCTTGTTTTTTGCTGAAAATGACTGCCTTTTGCTTTGTTGAGTTTTGCTCTATAGTTCTTGAACAAAATTTGCAGTCTTCATGGTTCTATGTTCACAAAAATTTTATTTATTTGAAAGGCAGAGTTACAGAGAGAGAGACAGACAGACAGAGAGAGGTTTTCCATCCACTGGTTCACTCTCCAAATGGCCACAATGACTGGAGCTGGACCAATCTGAACCCAGGAGCCAGGAGCTTCACCCAGGTCTCTCAGATGAATGCAGAGGCCCATGGATTTGAGCCATCCTTTGCTGCCTTCCCAGGCCATTACCAGGGAGCTGAATTGGAAGAGGAACAGCTGGGACTTGAACCGGCATCCATAAGGGATGCCAGCACTGCATACAGTGGCTTTGCCTACTACGTCGCAGCACCAGCTCCTCTATGTTCACTTTTGAGGTTATTTCTTTTTGAAGACTGGGGTTGGATATGAGTTTTCATTGAACAAGATGCTCAAATCCTGCAGTGGTTTTTTAGTGAACACAGATTGTTTCCTTTATGAATGTTTATGGTGCTTGTCTTTATGAAAGCCCTCAGAGCTTGACATCTAACCCAGCTGTGTTCTTATGCTCAGCTCCAGTGATAAGCTGGGACTCATCTCTCAAAGGTCCCACCACCTCTTCGTATTGTCACACTTAGGACCTAGCTTCCAACAGATGAGCCCTCGGAGGACAAAACACACCCAAGTCATGGCAGGCTGAAATGGTGGACCCCAACTCTGGCAATGTGTCTGTTGCTGCAGCAGGATCCATAAAGCAACCAGCTCTCTCCAGTGCCCTAAACCCTCACCTCCAAGACAGTCCCCTCCATCGGCTCTGCCTGAACTCATACATGCCAAGTCTGCACAAGAGGTGAAAAGTCAGATGCCTCCTAATCTTTATAAAACTTGTCTTTTTCGTCCCCTCGAGCTTTGCCCGCCCGGAGCTGCGCTGCTCCGGCCGGCCAGAACAGAGGGGTAGAGCAGCCCTCGGTGGTCCAGGGGCCGCGCGAGGTACAAGACACCGCGGCCGCTCGCAGGCTGCGGGGCGCCGTGACACTTTGCGCTTTGCCTCGGCAGGGCGGGTCCGTGCGGCTGCGGCAGCCGGAGCCGGACCGACCTGGGTCCTGGGACTGCCCCTGCGGCGTCTGAGCACAGACCAGGGTCCAGGTGATCAGATCCACAGACTGCTGCAGCCTTTCTCGGGGCTCATCTGGGATCCTCCAGAGGGTTATCAAACTCGAGAAGGAATCACATATGCAGGCCTTCCATCCAGGACCCCTGGCAGGCCTCTGGAGGAAGAACCCTGACTCTGTCCCCAGCATCGCCTCTCCAGCTTGAAGGAGCCAGAGCAGTCGTCGGCCCTGCTCCCTGACAACGGTTACAGTCACCTCTTCAGACGGCAGCAGCGGCAGGGGTGCCCCTCCCCACTGTGGTGCTGAGACCTGGAGGCAGCCAGCTTCTGTGATTGCAGACTTAGCTGTCATCCAGTTCCCACAGCCAAGAACCAATCAGAAGTCACTGCTGAGTGTCTCCTTTGCCTCTCCCAGACCAGTCATGAAAACTTTCCTTTATAGCCCATAAAAACCTCGATAGGAGCGCGTCTCCTAACAGCAACCCCCTTTGGGGACATCTCTTCAATAAACTTTGCACATCTAATCAGCAAAAAAAAAAAAAAACCACATTGTCTTTTTTAAAAATGTGTCTTTTTAACCAACTGTTTTATCACTATTTAAATGTTCTCTGGCCATACTCAGTTGCCATGCTCCTCTGAGTTTACTTAATATAGAAGCTCTGATTCTGAACTTGTGCATTAGAAGCAGTGGGAGGCAAGCCAAGGGGCATCTTCATCATATTTTTATATTTGATGCTAATAATATCTCAGTCTGTGTGCTATATTTTGAACATGTTCCTGGACATAGTTTTTCTCTGTTTGCACTAAAAAATAAGTCTGATATTGAAAATATTTCTGTTGCTTCAGGGTTGATCCATGACTAGAAATAGAGACAGTCAAGTAAAAATAGAGTAGGATCATTAATTATATAATTGATGCTGTATTATTACATGCAAGGTCACATTCACTTTTCTTTGATATATGAATCAATGATACCTGAACACAGATCAGTGTGATGTAAAACCACAAATTTCCTTAACCTTATTAACTACTTGCTAATTAACAAAGTAGTTTGAAAGCTATGATAAAATATTGCCATTCAAAACTGACAGCATAGGGCGTGCATTTGATGCAGTGTATAAGTTGCTAATTGGCACATCAAATCCCATTCTAGAGTTCCTGGTTTTAGTCTCATCTCCACTCCCAGTTACAGCTTTCTGCTAACATATAACCTGGGAGGCAGTAGATGATGGCTCCGGTAGATGGGTCCTTGCCAACCATGTGGAAGACCTGGCTGAAGTACTGGACTCCTGGCTTCTGCCTGGCCTAGTCCTGACTGTTGTGGACATTTGGGTAGTGAATCAACAGATGGAAGATTTCTCTCTCTGTGGCTTTGTCTTTGTCTCTGCCACCCCAACCTTTCAAATAAAAATAAAAATAATAAATAAATAAATAACCTGACAGCAAAGGTCAGCAATTATGGCGCAGCATGTTAAGCCACTGCCTGTGACATTAGCATCCCATATGGGCACTGGTTCATATCCAATCTGCTCCACTCTGATCCAGCTCCCTGCTAATGGCCTGGGAAAGCAGTGGAAGATGGTCCAAGCACTTTCACACCTGCTAAAGTACTTTCACACCTGCTATCCATGTGAGAGACCCCATTGAAGCTCCTAGCTCCTGGCTTCAGCATGGCTTAGCCCTGGCTTTTGCAGCCACTGGGGGAGTGAACCAGTGGACGGGAGCTCTCTCTCTCTTTCTGTGTCTCTCTCTTTCTCCTCCTCTTTCTGTAACTCTCTCAAATAAATAAGAAAATAAAATGAATAAAACCTCACGGAAAATGACATCATTTATAGATATCACGCTATTACAGTGACAAAATACTTCCATTAAAAAGGGAAATTTCTCCTCCTAGATACACTCGATCTTTTTTGAATCAATAAGCTTTTATGTAGATTTTGGAATAAATTAATAAGCTTTATGGAATTGACCTAAATGTAATTGAGGCATTTCTCAAGTAGGAACCATAATATTAAATGTTTTCTGTTAGATATAGAACACAAATAGAAGAGAAAACCAAAATCTATACAAATAATTGATTGCATAATTATGCTTCCCTTCAAGTCTCTACTGTGTATGATCTGTAAGATGACATTGTAGAAAACTTAGTGTCTTTTTCTTATAGAAGATTTATTTATTGATTTGAAAGGCAGAGGTACAGAAAGAGAGAAGGGGAGACAGAAGGGGGATAGAGAGAGAGAAAAAGATTAAGGCAGAGGTACAGAAAGAGAGAAGGGGAGACAGAAGGGGGATAGAGAGAGAGAAAAAGAGAGAATCTTCCATCTGCTGGTTCATTCCCCCAAAATAGCTACAAAGGCAGGAACTGGGTCAGGCTGAAGTCAGTAGCCAGGAGCTTCATCCCCGTCTGCCATTTGGGTCATCTTCTGCTGTCTCCCAGGCACATGAACAGGGAGCTGGACCAGAAATGGAGCAACCAGGACATGAACCAGTGCCTATTATGTTGGTGTCGTAGGTGGTGGTTTAACCCACTGTGCCACAAGGTCGGTCCCAACTTAGTTTCTTCAAAAAAATTTTTTATTTCAAAGACAAAGTGACAGAGAAAGAAGGAGAGGCAGAAAAAGTGATCTTCCATCCACTGGTTCACTTACCAAATGGTGCAACAGTTGAGTCTGAACCAGACCAAAGCAAGGGTCCAGGAACTCCACCCTGGTCTTTCACAGGGTGGCAGGGGCCCAAGTACTTGGGCCATCTTTCACTATCCTCCCAGCTGCATTAACAGGGAGCTGCATCAGAAGCAGAGCAGCTGGAACGCCAACCAGCACTCCAACATGGGATGCCAGCTTTGCAAGCAGCAGCTTAACCAGCTGTGTCACAATTCTGGTTAGAAACCTTAGTTCTGGCTAGCACCACAGCTCAATAGGCTAATCCTCTGCCTGCGGCTCTGGCACACCAGGTTCTAGTCCCGGACAGGGCGCCGGATTCTGTCCCGGTCGCTCCTCTTCCTGTCCAGTTCTCTGCTGTGGCCCAGGAGTGCAGTAGAGGATGGCCCAAGTCCTTGGGCCCTGCGCCCGCATGGGAGACCAGGAGAAACACCTGGCCCAGGCTTCGTATCAGCTCAGTGCCCTGGGGTGCCCAAGGGTGAACCAACGGAAACAGGAAGACCTTTCTCTCTCTGTCTCTCTCTCACTGTCCACTCTGCCTGTCAAAAAAAGAAACCTTAGTTCTAAGTGTTAACTTTTAGAAGACTTAGTTCCTAAAATGTTACAAGACCTTATAAATGTTTTTCTATTGACTCTTTGACATCTGAGAACAGATGCAATGGGACTAACCGTAAATATTTTAAAAGCTATATTTTTACAATTCATTGCAATAAATATTATTTCAAAAAGTTTAGGTTCTTTATTCTACAATATCCAACGTTTAGGTATCTATCAAACTGGTTCATTAAAGTACATAATAAAAGACAAAAGACTGCTATTATATCAATATCCACCCATTTCAACAAGTACTCCTGGTAGCATATAAGGGAATACTTTAATATGATAAAGACTGGGGCCAGCACTGTGGCTTAGTGGGTAAAGCTGCTGCCTATAGTGCCAGCATCCCACATGGGCGTTGGTTTGAATCCCGGATGTTCCACTTCTGATCTAGCTCTCTGCAGGGGCCTGAAAAAGCAGTAGAAGATGCCCACGTCCTTGGGCCCTTGCACACACGTGGGAGAGCTGGAAGAAGCCCCTGGCTCCTGGCTTCAGATTGGCACAGCTCTGGCTGTTGCAGCCATCTGAGGAGAGAACCAATGAATAGAAGATCTCTCTCTCTCTCTCTGTAACTCTGCCTTTCAAATAAATACATCTTTAAAAATATGATAAACATTGCTTACAAAAATCATATGACAAACATATTAAGCAATAGCAATTGAATTGATTTCCATTAAAATCAGGATCAAGAAGTGTGTCCACAATTATAATTTCTAGTTTTAACTGAAATGATGATACAATAAATAATCATTATAAATGTCAAAAAAGAAAAAATAAGATTATTTTGTTTTCTTCTTAATGTTATTGTATATTCAGAAAAGTCAAGAGGCTAGTAAGCTTTTTGAAAATAATAAGAGAAATCCTTAATGTTATTAGGTAAAGATACATTTACAAAAAACCCACAGGAACTTTATTTCATAACAGCAATAAAAAGTTAAAAGTAAATATGGAAAAACATAATTCCATTATTATTAGTGAAACCAAAAACCAGCAGACAGACAGACAGACAAAAACCTACAACCCAAGACAGGGATGAGACCTGTATTTATAAAACTCTAACTCTTTTTTGAGGGGTATAAAACAGAACCTGTGATAACAGAGAACCATTTATTCCTGGCCCTTGAAGTCAATTTGTGGCTTTGTTGTGTGCTTTTTTAAGATACTTGTTTTGAGTTTAATTATACAAACAACAGAGGAGGACGCCAGGTCCATGAAGATAGCAGCCCAGGGGAAACACCAGTCCTAAAGTCCTCAGACTCGACAGACAGAGGCCCTTACTATGGAGCCTTCATGGGGGTCTGGGCACCTTTTGGGTCTTGGGCACCTTTGGGAGCCTGAGCCAGATCTGGAGCTAAAGCTGGTGCAGCATGGGCCTGGGCCTGGGCCTGAGCACGGTGCTTGATTTGAGCCTTGCCCTAGGCCTTTTGGTCAGGACAGACTGAGACCCGCGGCAAGGTGGGTGTGAGTACTCTTCCTGAGCTTGCAGTGGGCGGTGCATACAAGTCAGTTGAGCTTGTGACCAACACCTTTTTGACTCTCAGTCTTAACTCCCTTGGGCTTGACAGGGTCGTCTGATAGACTTGGCAGGTGCACTCACAGCCTTCATGTGGTTGACCTGCATCTTCTTCAGGCCCTTGCAGTTGTGCTCCTTGGAAAAACTCGTGATCCTCCCATTTTTCGTGATGGCTTTCATTTTTTAAAAAATATTTATTTTATTTATTTGAAAGAGTTACAGAGAGAGGTAGAGACAGAGAGTCTTCCATCCGCTGGTTCACTCCCCAAATGGCCACAATGGCCAGAGCTGTGCTAATCCAAAGCCAGAAGCCAGGAGCTTCTTCTGGGTCTTTCACGTGGGTGCAGGGTCCCAAGGACTTGGGCCATCTTCTACTGCTATCCCAGGCCATAGCAGAGAGCTGGATCGGAAGAGAAGCAGCCAGGACTAGAACGGGCGCCCATATGGGATGTCAGCACTGCAGGCCAGGGCTTTAACCTGCTGTGCCACAGTGCTGATCCCTTGTGATGGTTTCTTAATAACATTTCTGTGCAATTTTCAGGACTGATTGTGAATAGTGTGACTTTTGGATTTGGAAGCTCCTGAAGCATCTGGGACCAGAAGAGCTATGGGAAATCTTAATATTAAAAATTGTCAATCATTTCTAAATGGATGCAGTAAC
Source organism: Lepus europaeus (assembly GCF_033115175.1). Classification (NCBI taxonomy): domain Eukaryota; kingdom Metazoa; phylum Chordata; class Mammalia; order Lagomorpha; family Leporidae; genus Lepus; species Lepus europaeus. Next base: position 166,867,057 of record NC_084827.1, on the reverse strand, counting down.
AATGCAAACTCAATTATAATAGCAATGATTCAAACCAGATAAAATGAGTATGGTTAGATGGAGGATCAATATCTGAGAAGAGCCAATAATTTGAATGGAAGGTGTGTGCACATGCACATGGGTGCAAATATAGGAGATGCCTTGATAAGCATTAAAATGTATTATAAATATGCTGTGATAAGAGGATATTCCTGGGGTGGGCATTTGGCTTAGTGTTTGGGAGCCATCTCTCTGTCTTTCTCTCTTCCTTTCAAGTAAACAAAAATTTCCTAAAAGATAATGCAAATTTTCCCATGAACTTTTTGAATATCCTTCATCTAAATATCGACTTTATTTATACACTGTTATATGTTTTACATGTAAATAATAGAAATTCATTTATAAATAATAAAGATTTGTTTATTTACTTGAAAGGTAGAGTTAGAGAGAGAGATGGAGGACAAAAAGAGAATCTTGCATCCGTTTGTTCACTCCCCAGATGACTGCAACAAGCCGGGCTGGGCCAGGCTGAAGACAGTAGTCAGGGGCCAAGAGCTTCTTCTGGGTCTCCCACGTGAGTGGCCAGGACCCAAGCACTTGGTCCATCTTCTGCTGCTTTTCCCAGGCCATTAGCAGGGAGCTGGATAGGAAGTGGAGCAGCCAGGACAGGAACCATCGCCCAGAGAGGGTGCAGAAGATGGCTTTACCATTTGGAGCCCCTGAGCTCCAATTCTTAGACATCATGTTCATTGGCAGTGTGAAATTTCTGTCTTCATTAACTTAACTAATGCCTGCCGTTGTATGCTGACATTCTTGTGCAGAAGACCTCCTGAAAAGTCATACTGGGGCCGGCTCTGTGGTGTAGCAGGTAAAGCTGCCACCTGCAGAGCTGGCGTCCCATATGGGGGCCGGTTCGAGTCCCAGCTACTCCACTTTTGATCCAGCTCTCTGCTGTGGCCTGGGGAAGCAGTAGAAGACGACCCAAGTCCTTGGGTCCCTGTGCCCATGTGGGAGACCTGGAGGAAGCTCCTGGCTTCTGGCTTCAGATTGGCTCAGCTCCAGCCATTGAGGCCACTTGGGAAGCAAAGCAGCAGACAGAAGTCCTCTCTCTCTTTCTCTCTCTCTCTCTGCCTCTGCCTCTCTGTAACTCTGCCTTTCAAATAAATAAATAAATCTAAAAAAAAAGAATTGGAAATAATAACGGTATTTTTTTAAAAGTCACATAAATATTCAGTGAAGAAGGATTATGTTAATCCAGGATAGAAGATCAGCTATAATATATCATGGTAAAGAGGTTAAATAACTATCAATAACTGACAAAATACACAAAGAAAATCAAAGTGGAAACAGGAATATTATCCTACACAATCTTTTTAAAAATTTATTATATTATTTATTTAGAAGGCAGAGAGACCAAGAAATTGGTAGACACAGAGAGATCTCCTATCTGCTGACTCACTCCCCAAATGCCCACAAGGGTTTATTAATGGTCTCAATTCTCTATTCCCCTTTGGGTATGAATACTCTTCTGAGATTGCATTACTTGGTCTATATTTCCATGTTGGATTTTTTAGAGTGATCTGAGCCCTAAGTTCAGCACAGAGATAACTGATAGTTTCTACTAAATCAGTCTTTCTTTTTTTCTGCAGCTCAACTCATATTAACTCTAAGGGACAAGATTCTGATATAGCATTTCATAACATCATGGTATCTTACATCACCGATGCTCCTCTCTCATACAAACAGCTTCATTGGCCAATATCAACTGGTCAGATGTGATCCAAACTTCCCCAGGCTTACAGATTCTTTTACTGATCTTGGTTAAATTTCCAGTATATATTGTGTTTTTAGAGGTATTCAGAAAAGAGTGAAAGGTAAGTGTGGATTTTATATTTGAATATAGGGCAGAAATTTTTTTCAAACTTATGCCTGGCTTTCATCTATAAAAAAAATTAGACTGCAGGCTGGTGCTGTGGCACAGTGGGTTAAAGCCCCACCTGCAGTGCCAGCATCCCAAATGGCTGCCGGTTCGAGACCCGGCTGCTCCACTTCCAATCCAACTCTCTGCTATGGCCTGGGAAAGCAGTAGAAGATGGCCCAACTCCTTGGGCCCCTGTACCAGCGTGGGAGAATTGGAAGAAGCTCCTGGCTCCCGGCTTCTAATCAGCTCAGCTCTGGCCACTGCTGATGTTTGAGGAGTGAACCACAGATCTTTCAAGTAAATAAGATAAATCTTAAAAAAAAAAAATTGGGCTGAGACGGGCATTGTGGCAGTGAGTTAAGCCTCCTCTTGAGACACACACATCCACGTTGGAGCAATGGTTCAAGTCTACTTCCCATTCAGCTCCCAGCTAATTCAACTGGGAGGCAGAAGATGATGACCCAAGTACTTGGATTCCTGCCACCTACAGGAGAGACCTAAATGGATTTCCTGGCTCATGGCTTTTGTCTGGACCAGGTCTTGCTCTTGCAGGCATTTGGGGAACAAACCAGCAGATGGGAGATCTCCCTCTCTCTTTTTCTCTCTGTCACTCTTTCAAACAAATAAAATATTTTTTAAAAAATTGGATTGAATTTTGTTAGAATTCATCTGATTCCCCATTCAAGTCTTTCCTTATTAACTGTCACAAAAGCTATTGTAATTCCCAGAAGTCTTTCTTTCTTTCTTTGACTATCATGGAAAAAACTATCAATTCCCATCTATGGAATGAAGAAAGCCAAACTTTCTTAAAGTTTCGTTGGCCCAATGGGAGAATATTTATTGAGGAAAATAATATTAGTTGATGCAATTTCCCCAGGTAGGTGTTTCTGTAAGTCTATGTAGAGCTGTCAGACTGGTGTTCTGAGCTCTTGGTAAGGCCCTATCTGGTATTTCCTTCCTGCTGTGCCTATATCAAGGTTTCAAGAGATGGTGATTTTACTTCCAGAAATTAATTACATCAGTAATTAAAATAATGAAATCAAAGGCATCCCTTTGCTTCCGCCTACATGTGCTTTGACTCTACCACATATGTCAGTCAAGTTGTACATTAGAAGCCAGCTATAACTTTTAGGAACTCCAATATTATCCCTTATTCTGATGACCATATCTTCCTCCAGAGTATACATCTAGATTACAGCACTTGTTCTGAATAGCTTCCAGCTGGAGAGCTACAGTTCTCAGATTTTTTTTCCCATTTATATATAAGATTTATTATCAGAAAGTAAGTTTTTCAAGGAATAATAAGCTCTCAAAAAATAAGTCTTTTAGAACTTAAAACTGAGGAAAGGAACCATGACATTAGTATAAGGAAAGCCACTCTGTCTTTTGAAAAATACCATTGACTAAAATTATTAGTATGGTTTGGATTTATGGCAATAATTGATTAATGAATTGTCTACTTATTGCCATTCCCATAGTAGAACCTACATATAGTGTGACGGCTCAATAATGATCATTTTAATTAATGATTTTATTTCTCTGCAACTAAAATGCCAATATGATTATAACTGCTTGTTAAAGACAGAATTCACCAAGCACCAAAAAGGAAACCTATTGAAGTGAAATGGACACTATGAGAAATGGTGACTTGATCAGCCCTTGCCCTGACTGTTGATGAACAACTTAATACTTTATCTCTTTTAGTATTTTTCTTGTTTGTTCTACTTAATACTATTAGTTGAACTCTGTAATTAATACAAAATTATTCTTAAGTGTTGAAGCTTAACTGAAAAGTGATCTCTGTTAAATATAAGAGGGGAATAAGAGAGGGAAGAGATGTACAGTTTGGGACATGCTCAATCGGGCTTGCCCCAAATGGTAGAGTTAGAAACATGCCAGGGGATTCCAATACAATCCCATCAAGGTGACACGTACCAATGCCATCTCACTAGTCCAAGTGATCAGTTCCAGTTCACAATTGATCATACTGATAGGTTTAAGAGTCAAAGGGATCACATAAACAAGACTAGTGTCTGCTAATACTAACTGATAGAATAAAAAAGGGAAAGAACGATCCAACATGGGAAGCGGGATACACAGCAGACTCATAGAATGGCAGATGTCCTAAACAGCACTCTGGCCTCAGAATCAGCCCTTAAGGCATTTGGATCTGGCTGAAAAGCCCATGAGAGTATCTCAGTCATGGAAAGCCAAGACACTCTGGAAAAAAAAAAAAATGACCTAAATGAAAGATCTCTGTGAGTGTGATTCCAGTGGAAAGAACAGGTCATCAAAGAAGGAGGTACCTTTCTCTGAAGGGAGGAGAGAACTTCCACTTTGACTATGACCTTGTCTAAATATGATCAGAGTCAGCAAACTCAAAAGGCTTCCATAGCCTTGGCAACTCATGACAAGAGCCTAGGGTTATTACTGACGCCATAAACAAGAGTGTCAATTTGTTAAGTCAACAACACTACTCCTCATGTAGGATCTCTGTCCTTAATGTGCTGTACATTGTGATTTAATGCTATAACTAGTACTCAAACAGTATTTTTCTTTTTTTTATCTTTTATTTAATGAATATAAATTTCCAAAGTACAGCTTATGGATTACAATGGCTTCCCCCCCCCCATAACTTCCCTCCCACCCGCAACCCTCCCTTTTCCCGCTCCCTCTCCCCTTCCATTCACATCAAGATTCATTTTCAATTCTCTTTATATACAGAAAATCAGTTTAGTATATATAAAGATTTCAACAGTTTGCCTTCACATAGCAACACAAAGTGAAAAAATACTGTTGGAGTACTAGTTATAGCATTAAATAACAGTGTATAGCACATTAATGACAGAAATCCTGCATAATATTTTTTTAAAAAAATTGATTAATTTTCTATGTAATTTCCAATTTAACACCAAGGTTTGTTTTTTCATTTTCAATTATCTTTATATACAGGAGGTCGATTCAGTATATACTAAGTAAAGATTTATTCAGTTTGCACCCACACATAAACACAAAGTGTAAAAATACTGTTTCAGTACTAGCTATATCATTACTTCACATTGGACAACCCATTAAGGACAGATCCCACATGGGACGTAAGTACACAGTGACCCTTGATGTTGATTTAACAATTTAACACTCTTGTTCATGGCGTCAGACATCTCCCTAGGCTCTAGTCATGAGTTGCCGAGGCTATGGAAGCCTTTAGGGTTCGCCGACTTCGATCTTATTCTGACAGGGTCATAGTCAAAGTGGAAGTTCTCTCCTCCCTTCAGAGAAAGGTACCTCCTGCCTTGATGGCCCTGTTCTTTCCACAAACAGTATTTTTCACTTTGTGTTTCTATGTGGGTGCAAACTGTTGAAAGCTTTACTTAATATACACTAAATCGATCTTCTGTACATAAAGATAATTGAAAATGAATCTTGATGTGAATGGAAGGGGAGAGGGAGTGGGAGAAGGGAGGGTTTGGGGTGGGAGGGAAGTTATGGGGGGAAAAGCCATTGTAATCCATAAGCTGTACTTTGGAAATTTATATTCATTAAATAAAAGTTTTTAAAAAAGACAGAATTCATTGGAGTCTCTCAATAGGGGCACTAAAATAGAAGACAGTGAGGCATGTGGGTCAGTCTTGGGGAGAGACAAGTGTCAACAGTCCCTTCTACTCACAGATAAACTCCAAATCACCAGTGTTCTGCACATTGGCTATGACCAAGTAAACACTTAGGTCTTTATTTTATGCTCAGATCTTGCCTCTGTTGGCACCATAATTTGTGCCACCTTTGCTTCACAGGCAACATGTAGGTTTTTGCAATCAGAGGCTTCTAGGTTGAAACTTATTTACCAGTTAAAGTGTGACTTTGGGTAAATGGCTTAACTCAAAGAGCCTGTCTCTTCACCTGTAAAATATCTGTAAAGTATCAGGCACAAAGAGGCATTCAAAAATGGGAACTGTTTTTTTTTTTTTTTCTCTTCAGGTTCCCAAATCCAATCTAATTCAGGATCTATGTTATTTTATATTTAAAAGATGCAGAATTTTACCTGTATGCAGTCTTTTGAGAGAAGTGCTTCATAGACTTTCAACTATGAAACTGTGTCATTTTTAAACTTAAGAGGAGTATGGAAAATCCTTACTTTTTCTTTTTTGATTCAAGATGCTATCCACTCAGGCCAGTACTGTAGTGCGGGTTAATCCTCCGCCTGCAGCTCCAGCATCCCGTATGGGTAACCTGTTCTAGTCCTGGCTGCTCCACTTCTGATTCAGCTCTCTGCTATGGCCTAGGAAAGCAGTAGAGGATGGCACAAGTGCTTGGGCCCCTGCACTTGCATGTGAGTCCAGGAAGAAGCTCCTGGATCCTGGCTTTGGATAGGCTCAGTTCTGGCCATTCCAGTCATTTGGGAAATGAACCAGCAGGTGGAAGATATATCTCTCTCTCCCTCTCTCTCTCTCTCTTCTCGCTATCCATAACTTTGCCTTTCAAATAAAATGAATAAATCTTAAAAATAAAATAAAATAATAAAAATAGTTGAGATTGAAATCTAGAGTATTGTAGGAGATGCCTAAGTTTAGGTATGATAGACAAGTTTGAGAGAGGGCAAAAAGAAGCTAAAAACACAGGAATAGGCTGACAGTTATGTGTGAAGTAGCTAACTCCTCACTGACATCTCCTACAGTCACATAAGTTAGATGAGACATCCAGCATGTATCCTCCATGGAAAAATCAGATGATTCTCCCACAAAAAAATAAAATAGATCCACAGCTGGACCACATTTTAATCTCAGGTGCTTTGCATTTTGTCATTTGATAAGTCCTCCAGAAAGTCAACCACCTGCAAGATCACCTTTCACCAGCCAACAGATTCCACATAAATGCTCCAATCTCCTGTCTAGTCTAGTAGATGGGAAAGTTGACGTTGAAGAAAACAGAAATAATTTCAGTAATTCAAGAGACCTTTTAAAAATCTTGGCCGGTGCCGCGGCTCAATAGGCTAATCCTCCGCCTAGCAGCGCCGGCACACCGGGTTCTAGTCCCGGTTGGGGCACCAGATTCTGTCCCGGTTGCCCCTCTTCCAGGCCATCTCTCTGCTGTGGCCAGGGAGTGCAGTGGAGGATGGCCCAAGTGCTTGGGTCCTGCACCCCATGGGAGACCAGGAGAAGCACCTGGCTCCTGCCATCGGATCAGCGTGGTGCGCCGGCCACAGCGTGCCAGCCGTGGCGGCCATTGGAGGGTGAACCAATGGAAAAGGAAGACCTTTCTCTCTGTCTCCTCTCTCACTGTCCACTCTGCCTGTCAAAAATAAAAAAATAATAATAAAATAAAAATCTGTATTAGCATCACCAGGGATTGTATTTAAGATATAGCACTCAGAAAAGTACTTGTCCAAGGGGAGTTCTCAAAAAGCAAGAAACAGGGCTGGTGCTGTGGTGTGCAAGTAAAGCAGCTGCCTGCATCATGGCATCCCGACATGAGTTTGAGTCCCGGATGCTCCACTTCCAATCCAGCTCCCTGCTGATGGCTTGGAAAAAGCAGTGTAAGATAGTCCAAGTGTCTGGGACCCTTCACCAACATGGGAGACCCAGAAGAAGTTTCTGGTTCTGGTTTTGGCCTGGCCCAGCCATGATCCTTGCGACCATCTGGGGCATGAACTAGTGGATGGAAGATCTCTCTGTGTCTCTTCCTCTCTCTATGCAACTCTGATTTTCAAATACATAATTTTTTTAAAAAAAAAGAGTTCTTGATAAAAAAGACTAATAAAAAATTTAAATCTATGAAACAGTTGAAGATGAAATAAAAGAAATTGTTATTGGCAATATTAATAGCGACAAAACCCTAAAGAAACTAGGAGGAAAGAATAAGAAACACAGATGATCAAATCACTCAACCAATAAAAAATTCTAATAAAAGACCACCAAGGAGAAAATGAAAAAATGAAGACACTTCCTATGTTTTATTTCCATTGTATTATCCTTTATGTCATTTCACATGTCCTTAAATATTTCTTAGTAAAGTCATTTTTAGACATCCATACTTAGGGGCTGGTGTCCTGCTGTAAAGGGTTAGCTGCTACCTGCGACACTGTCATCCCATTTGGGCACTGGTTTGAGTCCCAGCTGCTCCATTTCAGATCTTCTGCTATGGCCTGAAAAAATCAGTAGAAGATGGCCTAAGCATTTGGGCCCCTGCCACACATGGGAGTCCCTATGAAGTTCCTGGCTCCTGACTTTGGCCTGGCCCAGCCCTGGCCATCATGACCATCTAGGGAGTGAACCAGAAAATGGAAGATTCTCTCTTCCTCTTCTTTTTTTCTTTGTAACTCTTTCAAAATAAATAAATAAATCAAATCAAATCTACATCATCCAGATGTGTCATTGTGAAACTTCAAAGCACCAAGTATAAAAGAATATCCTAAATTTTCTAGACAGGGACAGGAAGTCACTCATAGTATGTAAGACTAGACTACATTAGCCTTCTCAGCAGCAAATTTCTGAGGAAAAATGGTTGTGAAATGACAATGTTGTGCAATAACCATGTCAATGGGGAATAATCCCTTTGCTTTTCTAACTTGGTAGAGTTTATTGTGCAACATCTATTTCTGAAAAATTTACTTGAAGGTAGACACTGGGCAGGTGTGTTACAGACTATAACGCAAACCATATCATTATCCAGGAATCCAATGAAAACAAGATCCAAGGTGACAACTGAGCAGTTGTTCTGGAAAAAAGGAATCAACCCAAATTACCAAGCAAAATCAGTGACCTGTAGGACACCCAAGTTCGGGAAGAGGAAATGGGGAACAGGAGGGCCTTGAATATACTCCAGTCCACAAAAATAAGATATTCAGTATACAGTGAGTAAGGTGCATTTTCTTCATTCAGTAGCAATAATAACAATAGAAAACAATCAAAATAGGAAAAAACAAAACATCCATTAAAATCATAATTCAAAGAAAAAAACAATCAGAAAGGAGGAAAAATATCCATTAAAATCATAATTCAAATGTTTAGCAACTAAATTAGCATGTGGTTTTAAATAATCAATAAAATATATAAAAAAGAAGACATTTGGCCCTGGTGTCCAGAACATTTCCATTTAAGAGGTTATGGTCATGAAAGTGAAGCCCTAGAGGGGTGTGTAATTGCACCATATGGCATGACTCTGCACCAACCAAAAGCATGGGGAAAAGTTTCTTCATGAAAGTGTAAATACAGTTTTGTAGAGCCCAATACATAGAATCAACTTACAGAGCACAGGAGGCTTATGGTTACAGTGCAATATTAACTTAATGTTGACAATATAAAGGTTGAAGAAGAGCTCACAGAGGTATGGACATACGGGAGGAAAGAGAGGTGGAAGAAGGGTAATATCATCATAGAATAGGGGTAATCAAGAGCTACTTCTAAAAGTCAGTGGAATAAAGAAATAGCTGTAAGCTGTATTTGTGAAAGGTGGTGAGAAGAAACAAAATTCAAGGAAGGGAGAAGATGAACTGCAGTATGGTCTGTAGGACCAGTGAGGCTCTGGAATGAAAACAAGAGGTCTTCAGAAAAAGCATGGAAAATGTGCATTATGAAGAAAACCTGTGAGTGGATTTCAAAAAAAAAATTTTGCAGTAAAATAAACAACCCTTTAAAATTTATTTATTATCATTTTTTTTTGTGAAAGAGAGAAAGAAATCACCCATCTGCTGGTTGATTCCCAAAATGTCCCCAATAACCAGGGCTTGGTCAGGCTGAAGCCAGGAGCATCTAACTAATCTGGATCTTCCTCACATAGGTGGCAGGGCCCCAAGTACATAAGCCATCATCTGCTACCTCCCAGAATACACACGAGCAAGAAGCTATATTGGAAGTGGAAGAGCTGGGACTCAAACTAACATTCCAATATGGGATGTGAGCATCCCAAGTGGTCAGTTAACTGCTGAGTCAAATGCCTACCCCATAAACCTATCTTTTAATTTCATCTTCCATGAACTTTTTGTGGTCTCTCATATTGCCTAACAACCTACCTTGCACCACAAATGGCTGAGCTTCATCCCCTGCCTTTCAATGCAAGCTGCCTTGGGAAAGACAATCTTAGACAAATTAGAGCCCTAAAAGCATTGTCTGCCAGAAGGTGGGCACTGAACATCCTCCCCAGAGCTGAGCAGTGAGCTCTCCCTCATAGGGGAATCTGGGTAGCACATCTCTGTGTGCACCCCACCACTGATATGTGAAATTGAAATGTAGAAAACACCTCATATATGGTATATCTCATGAGGGAGAAATATATTTAGTAAGCTAAGCACACAGAAAAATGTGCTGTCCCTCACATTTCTCATGTGAGAAATAGCTTTGCAGGTAATTTCAGCCATCCCTGGCTCGGTTCAGAAGCTTTCAGAATCCACAGCCCTTGATGTACTTGGAAACATTCTTTTATCAGCCTCTGTTGGTTCTATCTCCTATGGCCTTGGCTTTTAATGCCACCGTTCTACCTAGCCTCATCTGTTTGACATTCTGATTTTGGACTGTTAGTTGGGCTGAGGCATGAGTCTTAGGACACTGCTTGCAGGAACCTCAACCAAACAGTAGGTAGAAAATGCAGATTACCAGGCAAGGTCTATAGCACCCTTTCCATTGCCCCAGTTGTCAGCAGCATAATTTCAAATCTACATAACACCAGAAGCTGGAGAAGTCAGTGAATTCAAAGGAAGCAAGTCCACCCTCAGTTAGAAGTAGCTCTGGAAGCCAACCTGTCTTCCTTACAGGAACTTCCACACCTTTTTCAAATCATGTGGTTCCACAAGGCTGACCCAACTCCTGTGTCCCTGAGTAGTCATGGGGTCCCGACAATCTGGACATATGATTGATCAGAAATGGGCACCTGACATAGCTGGGCAAATAAAACTCTAATGTTTCCATCAGGAGTTATTGAAAGACATGCTTTGTTTTCATGAGAAATACTCTTTGTGGGGATAGTTTAAGGCTCCATGAAGCCCTGCCTGCCATGGGGATTTTCAGCCACAGGAGCCAGTAAGCTGCTGTCAACGCTTGACCTAATCTGAAATGTGGTTTTCTTCTGTGTGCACCCAAGAAAGTCTAGACTAACACATATCTCTCTCAAAATTTTACCAAGTGCTGGTTTAATAGTTACTAAAAAGAAATAAAAAACATAAAAAATTCTTACAAAAGCTGGTTCCATCTATTAGGTGGGGACCATACCACTCTTTCCACACCAAGTCAAATAATATCTCTTGGGGCTATCAGAGTGTCTTGTTCTGAGTCCTGCCTCTGCTCCTGACTCCAGCCACCTGTTAATGAGCACTGTGGAAGGCAGCAGTGATGACTGCTGAACTACATGGGTTCCTGCCACCTACATGGGAGACCCAGATTGACTTCCCAGCTCCTGTCTTTGGCCTGGCCTATCCTCAGTTGTTAAGGAGAATGAACTAGTAGATGGGCAAGATCTCTCTCTCTCTCTCTTTCTCTTTCTTTCAAACAAAAAACCAATAAGCTCTCTATTTGGAAATTCACCCTTGATTGTATCCTGCAGAGCTGTAGTGGGCAGAGGCATTCATCCAAATATTTTGTGTATCAGTGCTTTCCAAACTTGGCAGCACATCAGAATTAACTGGGATACCTTAACATCGAAGATTCCAGGGCCTCACCCTAGATCCACAGAATTGGAATTTCTGGGTGTGCAGCCAAGGAATATGTATTTTCAAAGCTATGTGAACAGTCCTAATCTCCCGCCAGATTTAAAAGGCACTGATCCATATAATGCCAAGTAATTGTTTGACTGGACTCAGTAAATGTCCAGCTGTGTGGCAGTCATGAGTGTGTCCCCTTTGCTTAAGCTGTATTCTGTACAAATCCGGCCCCTAAGTTCAAGATGCAAATGTACAAAGAAACAACAGCAGTTCCAGTGGAAGAAAATTTGAGTGTAAACTGGAAAGAAACAAACAAAACTAATGAGGCTCAAACTTCAAATCCCCTCACTTGAACTTGTAAGTGTTCTCATGGCCATATGTTCTCATAAAATTTATAGGAATACATAATTCTAACTGCAAATAGCTGAGATTATAGTCTCTCTCCACTTTAGTTGCCCTCAGTTCTATTTCCCCATTTTTCAGGTGCTGTGGGAGATGCTATGGACATTTTTGGGATATAACTTAGGAAGTTGAAGATATATATATATATATATATATATATATATGTAATCTATATAGATATAAACATATATCTATATAGATAATTGGTTTACTTGGATGTTTATGTGTTTCACAGCCTCCTTATAGAGCTTACATGGTGCTAGCTGTCTGAGTCAAGAACAAGTTTCTGTAATAATCTGACTACCTACTCTACCTGTATGCCCCATTTTGGGAAATGAAGGTGCAAGTTCTGACATAACCCTTGTGTGATATGCCACAACATTAGGGACACCAAAGACAGACTGGTAAATGAATGTTGTAACCTCAATGAGTATTTAAGTTTCCTCCCTGCAACACAGAAGCCCCTGAAATGCCTTGAAATCTTTCAGCTCATTTTTGAAAACATGTGAGAGAGGTTTTTCTAAAACTGATAACAATCCTAAAAGTGACATGTTCATACCAATGTTCAGTTGTGAAGCCATAAGAAACCTTTCTATGCTGTCAATAATAAGAAATACAATTTGTCCCATCATGCTAGAGGAAAAATTGATTTCTCCTTCCAGTCTCCCTGCATAAAATACAGCAAAATCACTGTTGCATAAATAGGCAATCCAATGGCAAATTATTTTATTGAAGGGTGTGTCAGATAGCTAATTACTAATAATTATTTTTTTCTGGATCATTTCTCTAGAATTGTTTAGCTTTAAATTTTTGTTATGATGGTGATTTTTAAAAAATCATTCTAAATGAATATTTAATTTCATACTTGTAATAGGAATTATTTTTCTTAAAAAGGACCCCCAAAACTATATAAGCTTCAGGCCCACAGGCTTGCCCTGGTTGAAGTGAGAACTTCGTCCACGCACCCTCATAGTGGATGGGAAAGACCCTAATGGATCTGCCCTTTGCAGCTGCCTCACTCGCCTGAAAACCAAATCTGCTTATTATTAAGTCAGCAAATGCACAGTTGATGGATTGTAATGACTCTGAAGGAATCTGTGTGGCCAGAAAGATAAATAATACATTGTTTAAAGGTTTTTGAACTCTTACAATGTTTTGAGAGATGCCATTTAAAAAAAAAATACAAAAGAGATTAGGAGGGAGGAGACATCATGGTTAAAAACAAAAATATATAAACAACCAATTATGACTAACCATGATAGATGAAAGGTAATTTATCTCTAATTTCCATCTATAGGAAATATTATAAACCCATCATCTCGTGAAGAGTTAATTAAGCAGATTCCATCCAGCAGAGCTGGTCTGGCATGGCTCAACACACCCTCAGAATCTGTTCCTTTTCAGCCAGGGAACTGCTGCAAGTAGGATGGTACATGGCTTCGTGCAGATGATGCAAACAGCATATGGAAAGAATTGCCCACTTCCTTTATTGTAAACACATCCCAGCCTCTGTGCACACCAAACCTCACTCCCACTCTAGCCCCTTCAGGGACAAAAGGAGAAATCCGTTCCTATGCTGATAGATGGGCTCCTTGGTCTCATGTCCCCAGTTTTATACACTACTTTAAACCATCTCTGTTTCCACAAAGCCACATGCAAAAGCTGTTCAATTAAAATTCTCTGCTCTGAGCACCTCTATTCATACCTTGGATTTTTAATGCTTACTAAAAAAAAAAATGTGTGGCTGTTCTAGTTTTGTCAACACTGGCTTATACAACATTAAACAGATTTTTACAAATTTTAGGGGCCAGCATTGTGGTGTAACAGGTAAAGCCGCCACCTGCAAAGCTGGCATCCCATTGGAGCACCAGTTTGAGTCCTGGCTGCTCCACTTTTTTATTCAGCTCCCTGCTAATGTGCCTGGGAAAGGAGCACTGTTGGCCCAAGCATCTGGGACCCTGCCACCTATGTTGGAAACCCAGAAGGAGCTCCTGGCTCCTGGCTTTGGACCAGCTCAGCTCTGGCCATTGTGGTCATTTGGAGAGTGAACCAGCAGATGGAAGATTTCTCTTTTTGTTTCTCTCTCTCTCTCTCTCTCTCTCAGTCTGCCTTTCAAATGAATGAATAAATCTTTCTTCTAAAAAAAAATGTATTTATTTGAGTGGCAAAAAGCCACATGGAGAGAGTTAGAAAAAGCTCCTTTCTGCTGGTTCACACCCTAAATGCCCACAATGGGCTGGAACTAGGCCAGGCCAAAGCCAAGAGCTGGGAACTCAATCCAGGCCTCCCACATGTATGGCAGAGACAGCAGAAAGCTGAAATCAGGAGTGGAGCTAGGACTCATATCCAGACACTCTGAAATAGGATTCAGGCATTCCAACCAGCGGCTTAACCACTACACCAATCACGCAACCCTAAACTTATTTATTCGCAATAGCACTTCTCAGAGCTTTTAGTAATCAATCTGTAAGTACAGAATATAGACTATACTTTGGAATTCTTCCCAAAGTATTTGATCACAAAACCATTTTGTGAGTAACTCATATTTAAGATACTGTAATTTTGGGAAGTACTACTTTGGACCACAATAAAATTAGACAATAGAATATAAATACTTTATATAAAATAAAAAATAAACAAATTATAGTATAAAATAGCTATCACTACTATTATTAAGACCACCATACTCAAAGGACTCACTTGGATTCATTATTTTTTTCTATGTAACTATCTCAACTCAAAAGCAAAAGATCAAATGACCCATTTTTAAAATGAGCCAAAACCTCCTATAGGCATTTCCCGAAAAATGATGTACAAATGACTACCAAGCTATGAAAAGATGCCTACTACCACTAACCACAGAGAAATGCCAATCAAAACCACAGTGAGATATCACTGCTTCAGACTAGGAGGACAATTATCACAAAACCAGAAAATACCAAGGGTCGTTGAGGATGCAGAGAAACTGGAACCATTCTGCACTGTTGGCGAGAGGGTAAAATGGAGCAAGCACCATGGAAAACATTAAAAATAGAAGCAATTTTTAAAAAAAAAATTTAAGCTAAAAAAAAGTCAAGCTAACATATGATCAATCCAGTAATTTTCACCTTTGACTACAAATCCAAAGGAGTCAAAATGATATTGGCACTCCTAGTAGCACTATTCACAATACCTAAGAGATGGAAGCAACCCAAAATGTCCACTGTTGACTGAATGAATGAATAAACAATGTGGTCTATACACAAAATGAAATATTGTTTAGCTTTCAAAGGAAAAGAAATTCTAATACACGCTACAACATGGATGGACCTTGAGAATATTATATTGAGTGAAATAAGTGTGTCATAAAAAGCAAAAACCATATAATTTCACATCTGTGAGGCTTGTATAGGGCTAGAGTTCATAGAAACAGAAAGTAGAATGGTGGTTACCAAGAGCTGGGGAGAGGTGGCAGGAAAGGGGTTGTTTAGAGGGTATGCAGTTGCGATCTACAAGGTGAAAAAGTTCTGGAGATCTGTTTCATAACAATGTGAATATTCTTAGCACCACTGAGCTACACACTTAAAATTGGTTAAGATGGTAAATTTTGGCCGGCGCCGCGACTCACTAGGCTAATCCTCCGCCTTGCGGCGCCGGCACACCAGGTTCTAGTCCCGGTCGAGGCACCGATCCTGTCCCGGTTGCCCCTCTTCCAGGCCAGCTCTCTGCTGTGGCCAGGGAGTGCAGTGGAGGATGGCCCAAGTCCTTGGGCCCTGCACCCCATGGGAGACCAGGGTAAGTACCTGGCTCCTGCCATCGGATCAGCGTGGTGCGCCGGCCGCAGCGCACCTACCGCGGCGGCCATTGGAGGGTGAACCAACGGCAAAAGGAAGACCTTTCTCTCTGTCTCTCTCTCACTGTCCACTCTGCCTGTCAAAAAAATTTAAAAAAAAAAAAAAAGATGGTAAATTTTGTATCCTATGTTTTTTACCAGACATACATAAAAAGAATAGTGACATTCCTAGAGCCACCCAGACAA
The DNA here is from genome assembly GCF_033115175.1 of Lepus europaeus. NCBI lineage: Eukaryota > Metazoa > Chordata > Mammalia > Lagomorpha > Leporidae > Lepus > Lepus europaeus. The sequence goes on along the minus strand of NC_084827.1, from coordinate 166,851,112 downwards.
GCTGGAAGTCATTTCTAGTACTTTTTCTGTTTATCTTTTTTAACCATCTGATACTTTTTTCACATTAATGTTAGATTAATACAAAGAGAATAGACTCAATGTAGTTCATAGATACAATTCTTCCTCTCTCCCCCACCTCCCTCCTTCTCTTTCTTTCTTGATTTTTGAGATAACATATTATAGTTTACTTTATAGTCAAAGGCTTAATGCTCCACTAAATAACAATCTGCTCTAATCAAATGTAGGGGTCCTTTTTACAAAATTCCTTTGGAGCCAGCATACTTAAGAGATTATAAGTAGACTGCATATGTGTATAGAACCAGAGAATTAAAGAGTGAGAAACTGACAACTGGTCTGAGATGTTTTCATTTGAAATCCCTTTCCTTTCAAATTTCGCAGTTGGAGCTCAAACATAAGGACTTGCTCATCCGTACAGACTGTGAGGTCTCTGACCACTTGGATCTTTGCAAAATAGCAAAGAAGGTAGAGTGTCAGAAGCTGCACCATTTCCTCGCCTCCCACGGTGCACAAGAACCCACAATATCTCTCCTTTCAGTAGAAGAACATGATTAAATATTGCATGATTAGACTTTCACCATCCTTGGCTTGTAGTCTCCCTAGAGGTCAAGACAATCCCCGGTGTTAGGTTCACAACTTGAATGCCTTTAATATTTTACAGCTCTCAGGCAACCTCTGGAATTTTAGGATTCATTGCTATAATACAAGCATAAGAACAAATAACGGTAAGAAACAATACAGTTGCAGCTTCCTTTCTCCTCTCTGAGGCATCTAAGATGTTTTTGTTTTTATTGAAAGTGTTATATCTTATTTTTTATCTTTCAAAAAGAAGATTAAGGGGCAGACATTTGGTGTAGTGACTAAGATGCCACTTTGGATCCTGGCATTCCTTATAGGAGCGCCTGGGCTCAAGTTCTGGCTCCACTCCCAATTTCAGCTTCATGCTAATGCACACTCTGGAAGGCAGCAGGGGATAACTCAAGTAGTTGGATCCCTGCCACCCACATGGAACACCCATATCAAGTCCTGGGCTCCTAACTTTGGGCTGGGCCAGTTCCAGTCATGGTGGGGAGTGAACCAGCAGATGGGAGCAGTCTTCCTCTGTCTCTCTCACTCTCCGTTTCTCAAATTAAATGCATAAATAAATCTTAAACAATAAAAATAAAAATAAAAGAATCTCTGTAACTTTAACACACATTTTCTACCTAATTGTTTTTACAGCATATAATTAAAGGGCCAACTTACATGAGGGAGAAAAGCTTCTTGCAACAATACAGACTTGATTTAAAGGGTCTCAGGCTGCAGAAGCTCTTTAAGAAAAACAACACTGCACAGATGTCCAGCTGATCTTGTGTTTGCCATACAAAGGACACCAAATGATAAAGAGAAAGCTGTTTTAAAATTAAGCCTATGGCTGGTTGGCCTATAAAGCATACATTCTTGAATGGCTCCCAGAGATTCAAGTTAAACTGTCTTGGCCCACAAATGGTTCTAGGTGAGGATATGACCAAGCCTCCTAGATCCACATGTCTTTAAAACTTTGAAAAGTTCTGGGTAGCAAAAAAGTGTCAAAGACCATGTATGGAAGAGAAGCAGGTACTTAATGCACTGTAGGGGCCAGCGCTGTGATGTAGTGGGCTAAACCTCCATCTGCAATGCCGGCATCCCATATGGGGACTGGTTCAAAACCTGGCTGCTCCACTTCTGATCCAGCTCTCTGCTATGGCCTGGGAAAGCAGTAGAAGATGGCCCAAGTCCTTGGGCCCCTGCACCCAAACGGGAGACCTGGAAGAAGCGCCTGGCTTCCATCGGCTCAGCTCCAGCCATTGAGGCCATTTAGGGAGTGAACCAGCGGAGGGAAGGCTTCTCTCTCTCTGCCTCTGCCTCTCCCTCTCTAACTCTGCCTTTCAAATAAATAAATCTTTAAATGCATTGGAGAGAAAGCTCTTATTTTTCCATTCTGCTCATACAGCATTGATGAGCTCCTACATTCCCTCCTCATCTCCCTGATCCACGGATTTCAAGTTTTTGAGCAATGACATCAGTGCTGTCTGGGCTCCGGGCTCTGCAGCCTGAGCTGGACCTGAGGAGAGGGGAAGAAGGAGAGAAGGGCTCCAAGGACTTATTCTGGGCAGTCAGCTCTGAAATCCTTGCTTTTCCTCCTTGTTTCTACAAGAGATACCTGGGCTCACTGGCACTCCCTTGATTTCTTAAAGAATGTGGAGAAGAAGAAAAAGATAAAGAAAAAAGTAAAGAACAAAAGAACCAAAGTGCTTAGTGAGGTCTCCAAAAACATAAGCATTATTAGTGCTTTTTATATAAAAGTGATCTCAAGTTCGAGTCTCTAAGACTGATGACTAACAGGAACATTTAAAAATATTACAGAGAGTAGTTGTATAATAAATGACTGCACTTCTATCACAGCTTTAAACACTATGATACATTGTGAAAATCAAATTTCCTCTATCTTTTCACTTTTTAAATGTGTTTATTTTGGCTGAAATATTTGAAATAAGTTCAAGATATCATACTTTTTCTGCTTGAAATACTTCAGTATTTCAGATAAGAACTTTTCTTGTAACCACACTGCTGTTATAAAAATCAATAATAATTCTTTTATATCACCAAATAACATACCTGGGGCTCCACTTCACCTGTCTGGTTCATTGGCCAAAGAAGTCAGAGCACACCTCTCTGATACCTTCCTTTCCTTATCTCGTCTTCCTGCAGACCTTTGCCAGATCAGGCTAGCTTCACATCACTTCCTACTAAGACGGAAACACCTTTGTTCTTTTTTCCAAGGTGAGACTTGCTTCCCTTTTCTTCAAAGTACTAAGAGCAAAGCAACTCAGAAGAACACACACATGCATGCATGGGCAAACAGAACCTACAAGGATACTTAACAAAGTTTACAGAAAAATGTAATTAGAAGATAAGTTTCTTTTGGTGCAGAAAGATTTCCATCCATGCTTAGGTTTTCTTTTTTCTTTTTTTAAATATTTATTTATTGGGGCCGGCGCTCTGGCATAGCAGGTAAAGCCACCACCTGCAGTGCCAGCATACCATATGGGTGCCGGTTCTAGCCCCGGCTGCTCCTCTTCCAATTCAGCTCTCTGCTATGGCCTGGGAAAGCAGTAGAAGATGGCCCAAGTCCTTGGGCCTATGCACCCATGTGGGAGACGAGGAAGAAGCTTCTGGCTCCTAGCTTTAGATCGGCGCAGCTCTGGCTGTTGCAGCCATCTGGGGAGTGAACCAGCGGATTTAAGACCTCTCCCTCTCTCTCTCTGCTTCTCCTTCTCTCTATGTGTAACTCTGCCTTTCAAGTAAATAAATAAATCTTTTAGACAAAAGAAAGGCAGAGTCACAGAGGGGCAGAGGCAGAAACATAGAGAAGTCTTCCATCCGCTGGTTCAGTCCCCAGGTGGCTGCAACAGCTGGACCTGTGCCGATCCAAAGCCAGGAGTCATGAGCTTCTTCTGGGTCTCCCACGTGAGTGCAGGGGCCCAAGGACTTGGGCCACCTTCTAGTGCTTTCCCAGACCATAGTAGAGAGCCGGATTGGAAGCATAGCAGCCAGGACTTGAACCTGTGCCCATACGGGATGCCAGCACTGCAAGTGGCAGCTTTACCCACTACGTCACAGCGCCGGCCCCACTTAGTTTTTCTTAATGCACATTTTCCATGAACTTTTTGAAGATACCTTATGCATCAGCTTAATATGTTTGTATTATTCCACATTATCTAATGAGCCTATTGTTCCCTAGGACAACTTCCATGCTGCTAAATAAATAGGCCACAGTTCAAATAATCAATAGAAAATGCAATACTTTCTTGCAGCAGTTGTAATATTTTATACTTAGATAAACTCCAATTTTACTTAATTATCAGCAAAAGTGCAAACTTAATTTTGCCTACAACTCTAACTTCCTTTCCAACATAAAAACCACCTTTTGGGGATAACTGTTCAGTGAGTTCAGAATGTGATCCTCTTCACTTTCTTCTCTCTCTGGATGGCATTTGGGCTCAAGGAAGGCAGAGTCAAGAGGTTGGAAGGAGCTAGTGTGTCCTTGCTGGCCTCTGCTCAGATGAGCCTTATCTTTAGTGGGGGCGACTGTCCCTTACGTTGTACTACACTGGACCCATTTATTCTCAAAGGGGCTAAAGGAACCAATACTTCCAAGTTCATTTACTTCCCACCAGACCCAGTTGGAGTTCCTGGCTTCAGCCAAGTCTAGCCCTGGTTGTTTGCAGGCTTTGGGGGAGTGGGCCAGCAGATGGAAGATCTGTCTCTCATCTGTCCTCACTCTGTTGCTCTGTTTTTCAAATAAATAAATAAATCTTTAAAGTCAATTCCTACCCTCCAGTGGTTCACACGTATGTGTGTGGGGACAGACAGCAAGTCAATTAGTTAAATATGTAGCACCCATAATAGGCAGAGCTGGCTTCCTGGACATGAAACAGGGCCCTGGACTCGGAAGGGCCTCATCCTTGCTTTAAGGCTCTGCTGGCAACCTGGAAATCCTTAACTTTTTAACAAGGCCTCACATTTTAATTTGTACCAGGCATAGCCAATTACGTTCTGGAATAAAATATAGCAGGTAAGAGGGACAGGAAGTGAGCAGCGGTTGCACTTTTAGATTGGATGGTCAGGGAAAGCCTCATTGATGTGACATTTAAGCAATGTAAAGGAGGCCCTGGTTACAAATATGATTTTAAAGGAAAAACTCAATTCCTATTCAGTAAAAAAAATTATGTACCCTGAAGTTTTGGGGTAGCAAAACAAAACCTTGGAAACTGCTCTCTTCCCCTTGCTCACGACATCAGCAAATCCTGTCAGCCCCACCTTCAAATGAAGTCCAGAATCCAGGCAGTCTCTCTCTCTAACCTATGCTGTCCCTTGGTCCAAGGGCCCTCCTTTCTTTGTTAACTAAGCCAACAACTCTGATTAACTGTAAACTTGCCTTCTCCAGTCTATTCCTCACATAGCAGGTGCGATGGTTCTTTTGAAATCTGAATCACATCCTGTACCTTTCTGCTTTAAACCCTTGGCTGGCTTCTCATCTCATTCTAATTAAGGATGAAAGGTCATTAAAATGGCTTGTACATCCCAACAAGATCCACCCTGCCCCAGCATCCTCTGAGGCCTCATCTGTACCCTCTACTCATTGACTATGCTTCTGCCACTGCTTCTGGCAAACAGCACTCTGACCCCAGGACCTTCTCATTGCTGCTCACTTTCTTGGGGGCACTTTTACTTTAGAGAGCCACATGGTTCTGTCCCTCACTTCCTTAAGGTCTTTGCTCAAATGTCACTTTATTAGCTGGGCATTCTTGGCCACCTTACTTAAAATAGCAAGCCATCCCCTCCACAGACCAACATTCCCCCATCCCTCTAGCCTGTCATATTTTTCTCCATGGCACTTTCTACATCCTATCATATTAAATATTCATTAATTTTTTGTCTTTCACACACACATGCATGCTATCATGAGGACAAGCATTTTGCGTATCTTATTAACTCTTTCTGTATCCCTGACCTTAAAAATACTATCTGGCACATAGTACATACTATAAATAGTAATTTGAATTAACAAATCAAATTAAAGCAAGGTATATGCATTATTATTATAACTATAGAAAAACATGTGCCAGCTGGCGCCGCGGCTCAATAGGCTAATCCTCTGCCTGCGGCTCTGGCACACTGAGTTCCAGTCCTAGTCGGGGCACCAGATTCTGTCCCGGTTGCTCCTCTTCCAGGCCAGCTCTCTGCTGTGGCCTGAGAATCCAGTGGAGGATGGCCTAAGTGCTTGGGCACTGCACCCCATGGGAGACCAGGATAAGCACTTGGATCCTGCCTTCGGATCAGCGTGGTGTGCCGGCTGCAGCGCCGGCCACGGTGGCCATTGGAAGGTGAACCAACAGCAAAGGAAGACCTTTCTCTCTGTCTCTCTCTTTCACTGTCCACTCTACCTGTCAAAAAAAAAAAAAAAAAAGAAAGAAAAGAAAAGAAAAACATGTGCCTATGAGAATAACTTCAATGATGGCAATAGCTATGCTAAAGTGATGAGATCCAGGTGATTTAAAATTTTAAAATTCTCTCCTGAATTTTCTTTAGATAGTTGTACTATTTCTATACATTTTTAAAATTATTATTATTTTGGGAGAGGGATGTGTAACAGTAGGTTAAACAGCCACTTGCAACACTTGTATCCCATGTCAGAGTGCTAGTCTGAGTCCCAGTTACTCTGCTTCTGATCAGCTCTCTGCTAATGCACCTGGGAAAGCAGTGGAGAACGGTCCAAGTACTTAGGCCCCTGCCACCCACATGGGAAAACCTGGTTGGAGTACCAAGCTTCTGGCTCCATGGCCAATTAGGAAGTGAAACAGTGGAAAGAAGATCTCTATCTGTATGTCTCTCCTTCTCCAATTCTACCTTTCAAATAAATAAATCTTTTTTAAATGACTATTATTTGAAAAGTTATAAGTTTTATGACACTCTACTGCAATCAATTCTAAGGAAAATGTTCCCTTGGAAGGCTTTTCTTTCATTTTTTTAAGATTTATTTGAGAGGCAGAGTTACAGATGGAGGGGGTGTGTGTGTGTGTCTTTCATCCACTGGTTCACTCCCCAAATGGCTGCAATGGCAGAAGTCGAGCCTATCTGAAGCCAGGAGCCAGGAGTTTCTTCCGGGTCTCCCACGTGGGTGCAGGAGTCCAAGCATTTGGGCCATTCTCCACTGCTTTCCCAGGCACATTACTTGGGCCATATTCCATTGCTTTCCTAAGCACATTAGCAGGGAGCTGGATTGGAAGTGGAGCAACCAGGACCCAAACTGGTGCCCATACGGGATGTCAGTGGCACAGGCAGAGGCTTAACTTACTATCCCACAGCATCAGCCCCTCTTTTCAAATACACTTAGTGGATTCTTTTTGAAACAATAATATACAAATGAAGTGAGCAGATATACCCTCATCTAAAATTCTTCAGGAATTTTAAATGGCTGGGTGAGTGCAAATTTTCATAAACTGTACATTATCAAAACATTTTCATGTGCCCCATAAGTATATACAAGTAACATTTTTAATTTTAGAATAGTTTTAGATCTAAAGAAAACTTGTAGATTTCTAGTATTCCCATTAATACTTCATACTCAGTTTCCTCTATTATCAATCTTTCATCAATACGATATACTTATCATAACTAATGGACTGAAATTTATATATAATTATTCACTAAATCCCATGCCTTATTCAGATTCCTTAGTTTTCCCTAATGCCCTTTTTCTGTCCCAGGATCTTATCCAGGATATCACATCACATTCAGCATCCTCCTCCTTGGGCTTCTCCATTAAATTCTTCATTCCTGGAGGCCAGGTATCATCATCAGCACCAATGCCTTCTAAAACAGGACTCAATAAATATTGAATTGAATCGACCTGGTTTCTATTTTAAAATGTCAACTGCTTGATTGAATCATTTCTTACTTGCTTCTGAGTGGCATTATCTCCCTATACATCTAGCCCTCCAATACTGCCAGTGGGATTTCGCTTTGTCCTAATGTTTTATGCAGAGCTTTATTTATTAAAACTGGCAGATCAATAATGCATAGTTAAAATCACAGGTCAGGCCCCCACCTGGTCTTTTTGACTGAGATCCCACCTGTGTCTATATCCCTGAAACAGCAGTAGTGTTGGGTGAGAATCACTCTATTACCCACGGCTGCTCACACAAACCTCTGGGCCTCTCTCCCTGGGCATTTGTGAGGATTACTGAGATGAGGTGGGAAAAAACCCTTATATCAGTAATAATGAGGGTTAGCAGGGGCTGAGGACTGTTCTTTCAATTTCCACATACAGCATATTCAATCCTCACAACAGACCTAAGCAATAAGAGACCTTATCCCCATTTTACAGTTTGGGAGACTGAGGCTCAGAGAAGCTAAGCAGCATGTCTAATACTACACAAAGGATGAGACGTAGACTTAGGGTCTGGACTCAAGACTGTCAACCTACACTCTTTGTGAGTGCTTGTTCCCTATGATGTCCTTTGTAAGACAGCTTCTCCCAAATTAAAACATTCTCTCCCCTTAGATGGTCCAGGAAGGAGAAGTACAAAGGAGCAGCCGGAGGCCATGACAGTCTCGCCTTTACTCAGGTCCTCAAAAACAGAACAATTCAGCAAATGCTGAGTGTGTCGTATGTACAAGGCGTGAACAGGAGTCTTACGGTGGTATGCATTTGTAGCAGTGCTTGGTACTCCTTAAGATACTGGAGTGCCTGGGTGTGAGGCCTGGCTCCATTTCTCCAGCTTCTTGGTAATGTATACTCTAGGAGGCAGCAGGTGGTCCAGTACTTTACTCTCTGCCTCATATTGGGAGACTGGGAGGAGTTCTGTCTCCTGTCTTCAGCCTGGCCCAGTCATGCCTGTTGTGGATATTTGGGAGTGAACCAGTAGATGAAAGAATTTCACCTCCATCCCCCACTTTTCAAATAAATAAAACATACAAATTAATTTTTAAAAAATTTTTACAAATCCCATTCAGAGACTGACATGACGATTGAGTTCCTTATTTCTGACTTGAGGTCCCTTTGAGCACATCTTTCCCTCAGTGAAACCCCAATTCCCACATGAACGACCAAGCTCCCCTGTTCACTCCTGCAGGCAGCTCTGCGGACACTGAGCCTCACAGTCCATTAGGACGGATGCTAGTGGCCTGTGTCACACAGACTCTTCAGCTCCTCGTTGCACTGATGGAAATCCTCACATGACACCTCTGTAAGTGTTAAAAATGAACAACTGGCCCTAGGATATGAAATAACTTAAGACATTAGGCCCCACCAAAAGCTATGCAATGCAGAGAATAAATTCTAGCATCATTAACCAAATTCTGGCAACTGTTTACAATTCCATCAACAGAATGTATTATCAGTAATTGTACTTAGTCCTTCCAAGGAGCGCATAGTGGTACCTAAAATACCGTGAGTTACAGAGAAAATGCCTATACCCGCTAACTAATTACTTTGGCCATGCTGTGCTTGTTTGCACTGGTTGAATGTTGAAGGTGTTTCTGGCTTCGACTTCACATTAACCAAATCTGTGATTTTGATGTAGCCCCATGGTCCTCAGCCAGGGATGATTTTGTCCCCAGGAGACATTTTTGGTTGTCACATCTGGGAAGAGGCTGCTAAACATCTGACAATGCACAGAACAGCTCCCAGAACAAAGAATTATCCAGTTCAAAATGTTAATAGTGCTGAAGCTGAGAAACCTCAGTGTATGGTGAGAATGTGTTGTAGAGTAAAACTTCAAAATCTTAAGTGTTTTGCCCAAATACATGCTATGTCCAAATAGATAAGACCCTTCGTGTCCTAGGACCTGGGTGGGTAAGAACAAGGACCACATTGTGCTCAAGTGTCTGAACGTCTCTTTTCCCCAAAGCTCTGTTGATAAATTTTTCCTATAGTTGAGGTGGGCACTTGGCCTAGCAGTTAAGATGCCCATTAGGAACTCATGATCTAAATCAGAGTGCCTGGGTTCGATACCTGGCTCTGGCTCCTGATTCCAGTTTCCTGATAATGTAGAATGTGGGAGGCAGTGGTGATGACTCAAGAAGTTGGGTCCTGGGGCAGGCACTGTGGTATAGTGGGTAAAGACTATAGTGCCGGCATCCCCTATGGGCACTGGTTCAAGTCCTGGCTGCCCCACTTCTGATCCAGTCTCTGCTATGACCTGGGAAAGCAGTAGAAGATGGGCCCCTACACTGATGTGGGAGATCAGGAAGAAGCTCCTAGCTCCTGGCTTCAGATTGGTGCAGCTCCGGCCATTGTGGCCATCCAGGGAGTGAACCACCATGTGGAAGATCTCTCTTTGTCTCTCTGCCTCTACCTCTCTATAACTCTGCCTGTCAAATAAATAAATAAAAGAATAAGAATAATAACAAGAAGAAGAACAAGAAGAAGAGAAGGAGGAGGAGGAAGGAGTGGGGGGAGGAGGAGGAGGAGGCTCCCCATTTTGATTTAGCTTTCTCTTAATGTATTCCCTGGGAAGCCATAGGTTATGGCTCAAGTGTGTGGGTGCCTGCCACCCATGGGAAGCTCATACAGAGTTCTTGGCTCCTGGCTTTCATCTGGCCCAGCCCTGGCTGTTGTGGGCGTTTGGGGAGTGAACAAGTGAAGGTGAAAGTTAGTTTCTCTCTCTCTCTCTCTCTCTCTCTCTCTCTCTCTCTCCAGATTAAAAAAAAGGCACATATCACATTCACTACGCATATAAAGTAACACAAATCTAATTTCAAATATCACAGGAACATATGTTACTTATGACAAGTCCTCTCTCCACCCCTTGACTGTACTTTAGGTGTTGGCTGGTTTCCTTCTTCCCATCTTCCTTTTCCTTCTGCTAGCTTCTCTTTTGTTCATTCTTCTCAAAAACACTCCCTGGGGCATCCTGCTGCCATCTGCAGAGATTCTGCACAGAGCGAGACATCTGCATCTCCAGGGAATCCAGAATCTTCTGAAGCCAGTAGATTCATCTCTCTTCATATGGTGACGCCAAACCTGGAGAACAAGGGAACAGGGTTTCTGGTTAGGAATATGTGAAAACTGCCTCTCAGATGGGCCCCAACTCCCCACTCCTGCATCCTGCCAACAGCTGCTCCAAGAAGTTTTATTTTTCCCCAGCCCGCCCAGCTGACTTTCCACCAGTTTTGATAACATCCAGATCTGCCCTCTGTTACTCACGGAGTTTTCTGCTCCCTACATTTGGAGCAGAGTTTAAGTAGGCAAAGAAAACAAGCGGTGCGAGGAGTGAGGTTAAGGCAGGACTTTAGAAATTCTGTGAACCTGTTTGACAACTCTGCCTCCTCCAAGGAAACAGCTAGCTCGTCCGCTGTGGGCAGCGACAGGAATAGAGCCAGACCTGCCACGAGTCTGTGTGGCATGCCTCCTTACATCTCAAGAAGCAGAACGCCAGAGGGGGCAAAGGGGGACTGTGTTCAGCTCCACTCCAACATTTCCTCCAAACGGTGAAGGGAAAAATGCCACCTCTCCACTTCCACCCCGAGAGGCGCGCTGCAGGGCTGCCTGGGATCTGCTAATAAAAGCGCAGAGCGTAAACTGCTTGGTGATTATTGGCTTTCGCCCTCGGACGGAGAAATGAGATCACGATTTTCACGAAGGGCAGGAGCCGCTGCTGCCAGTCTGCTGAGGCCGCTGCCTCCTGTCGCTGCGCGGGTTCCGCATTACATCACGGGTGAGCTCTGGCTGGTGGGGGGAGACGAGGCCGCGCCGCCGGGGACCCGGGCCCGGACAGAGCAGGATAAACAACAACGCGGGGCGGGAGTGGTGTGCAGAGAGAGGGAAGGGTTTCGAGAAAGCAGGACCCAGTTTCCCACCACCACCCCGTGGGAGGGGACGCTGCACAGGCGAAACGTAACCTCTCCAAGCAGCCGCGCCCCAAACCCCGGGTCCGCACCGCCTCCCTTTCGCCCTCAACCCCAATTCCGGCTCCAACAAAACCCAGTATCCGAAGCTGCCAGGACAGCTACCTGGAAGGGGCCGAGGGGGACAGCAGAGAGACGCCCGGGGACTGGGAGGGACAGAGGCTCCCGCGCCGGGGGAGGGTGGGGTGCGGGGACGCGAGTGGGAGGCGGTCGCCACTGCGCCCCCGCCCGGCCCAGCCAGCGGTGCCTCCCCCGCCAGGCGACAACAGTCGGAGGGGGGCGGCAGAAGCGCCTCCTCCCCGCCCGGAGCCGAGGCAGCTGCGCCGGGGGAGGAAGGCGCTCACCTTGCCCCCCGATGAGGGGCGGATCATGCCATGGCAGCGCCGGCGAGCCACAGCGGCGGCAGCGAACAGAGCCCGAGCAGCAGCCCCGGGAGCCGGGCGGGAGCCGGGGGCGCCGCGCTGGGAGTACGGGACGGCGGGGACCCGGGAGTCCGGCACGCAGCCGCGACGGCTCCCGGCCTCCCTCCGCTCGAGGACTACGAGTGCAAAATCTGCTACAACTACTTCGACTCGGACCGGCGCGCGCCCAAACTGCTGGCGTGCCTGCACACCTTCTGCCAGGAGTGCCTGAGCCAGCTGCAGCTCCGCGCCGCCGCCGCCAGCGCAGCGCCTGAGCGCCCGCCGCGCCCGCCGCCCTGGCACGGCCCTCCCGGCGCCATCGCGTGCCCTGTGTGCCGTCACCGCACGCCGCTGCCCGACAGCCGCGTGCACGGCCTGCCCAACAACACCAAGCTCGCCGAGGCCTTCCCGCTGGCCCTGCGCGCCGCGCAAGACCCGCTGCCCCAAGACCGACTGCCGCCGCTGCCTGCGCGCCGCCCCGCGCCCGCCGCCGCCGCCGCGCCGCCCGCCGCAGCCCCGCAGCCCGAGCCGCCCGCCGAGGACGCGGCTCCCGAGCCTCGCGCCCGCACCGGCCTGCGCGCCCCGGGCGCCTACGAGAGCTGCCAGAACTGCAAGCGAGCCGCGCTCACCGCCGGCTGCGTGTGCGTGGTCTTCTCCTTCCTCTCCATGGTGGTGCTGCTCTTCACCGGCCTCATCTTCGTCAACCACTACGGCGGGGGAGGCGGCGGCGGCGGCGGCGGGGGATCCCCCGGGGCAGGAACCACGCCTGGCACGGGCCCGGCGTCCGGGACGCCCTCGCCCTCCCCCGTGGGACCCATTTGTCTGTCAGTGGCCAGCATCCTGGCGCTCTTCTCAGTCGTTGTCACCTGGGTCATCTGCTGGCTCAAGTACCGGCCCGAGGGCGCGGCCGCCGGCTCTGCGGGAAGCGGCGGCCCGAGGGCGCGGGCGGCGGCGGCTCCCGGCGGCGCGCGGAGGAGCGACACGTAGCGGACAGCGCCCCGGGTCTCTCGCCCGCCCCTGGAGCCCGCACGGCCGGAGAGAAGGGAGCCTCTGGCCGGGTGCGCCTGAGCCTCTCCGTGTCTGCGTGCGGGCCCCCTCAGGGCGCACACGCCCTCCCGACCCCTGCGAAGCCCGGGTTTTTCGTCCCCTCGGGTTCTCCACACTCGACCTGCTCAGCCCTGGGCCAAAGAGGGAAACCAAGGAGACGCCCAAACTGTGTGAGCTCGGCCCCTGCGTCCTGCACCACTCCCATCCTCGCCAGAATGCGCTGCGATCCCTTCCCAGAGTCCCAGGATTTGCAGAGAAAAGGCAGTGGGACTCCCGCTGCGCCTGCGGAAAACTGGTTTTCTAGGGGCTGGGATTTAGGAGTTTCCTTAAGGGCGCAGGTGCGCGCGCGCGCTCCCGTCTGCCGCCGCTGTGAATGAACTTGACTCTCCCAGAGGAAGAATGTAACGAGTCCTACACGTGAGGGAAACGTGTCCCTGCTTCCCCGCCGTCCCAGTACCCAGTCCTGGGTGCTGAAAGCAGCGCACGCTGGGCGCGGGCACAGCGCGGGCGTGAGGGCGCGGCGGCTGGAAGCGCCGCCCGCCGCATCTGTGCGGGATTGGGCAGATGCGCAGCGCGCGTGCGTGTCGGGGCCGCCGGCCACGCCGCGGTGCAGGGGCGCGGCCCGCGCGTGTCGGTGGATTCTGCTGCCCGCCCAGAGGCGGCTGTGTGAGCAGAGCCCGCAAGTCCCAACTCCTGGAACGTGGTGGCGGGTTTATTCTCGAAGCCACTGCTTGGAAGTCATTTCATCTTCTGTAACTGGACTCAGGGAGCTTGAAAAGCCCGTTTTCCCTTTTCTCAAAACTGACTGACTGTTGCCCCCACCTGGAAGATATTGAAAGCTATTCACACAGAATATCCTCCGTAGGCTTTCCTCGACTTTTTTCTCAGTTTCATTTAAAATAGCCCATTTTCGAATATTTAATTCTAGAAAATCTTCGGCATTGAGTTTTCCAGAAAAGTTGTTTGATAAGCAATGACGTTTCTCCCATACCTCCAGTCCAAATACATTTCGAAACAAGGAGTAGAAGATAACGGTATGTTGGTAATTATTCAAGATTTTATACAGTATTCAGTTATAGGATAAAATATTAAATAGTGCCCAAAGACGAAACTGACGAGTCTGCTTTGACTATGAGGATATATAGTGTACATTTACAAGAAAAAAATATTATCTTGAATTTAGGTGTGTGATGTTGTTGGAATCACCAAAATGTTTGCATCTGGTCATGTGATATGAAAAAGAATAGATATGATTTTGTAACTAAAAAGATGAACCACAAATGTGTGTGGCAGGTGGATTAGATGCCTTTTTTAGGGAAAGAAAAATATCTTCCAAATGTATTTTATATGAAAACATTCTTTATTCCAAATCTTGAAGCTTGGAATAAGACAAAGTTTTCATGCTTAAACATCACAGAAGATGCTGAGGGTGTGTTGTTATTCCTTGTGTGTTTATGCAAGCCATCTGCATGATATCTTGACACTATTCTATTAACTGAACTTGAATGGAGCATTTGTATCTATCCTAGGAGTGAAGTAATTTATTGGCCCATGATAAGTGGTGTGGCTGCAAATATAGGAACTACAATATGATGTGCTATATGTCTGCATTGTCTTAATAATAAAAAAGGAATTATTTATAGAAAAACCTTTTTGTTGATGTTTATTTCATAGTGAAATTGTTTCCAGTTATTTGTACAGTACTTCTGTTCCTTAGACACATTTCCATCCAAATTCCAATTTCATATTTTGAATGGGGCTGAGAGAAATCTCACACATGGGAACATCCATTACTAAGAGGATCACTTCATGGAATTATTGGTAGTGTTTAATAGGAGTCCCTGTAGACCCGGTAAGAGCTGTTGTGGTATTCTGAAAGGAGAAGTGACTGCCACTAGAACACTCACTACAGCTAAAATCTGTTGTCAGACTCTGTTCTTGGTTTCTATGAAATGTTTTCAGATTCCTCATACTAAGAATTATGCTTCAGAGATTGTTTGTTTGGAACTCCAAAATCTTGCATTACTTCTATATTCATTTTTTTTCTTTTAGTCATCCTTTTCTTTCACCCCCATTGCTGGTATTTGTTTACATTCACACAACTATTTAAATGCACGGTGCATTTACACATATATATGGGTATATGTTATACATATGTAAATATATAGAATACGTATGGCATATTGCATAATAATATCAGGACTTGGCATTTGTATGTAACCATGTGCACACATATGTTTATTATTTAATTTTCTTGAACTGGCCACTGAGAAGTCTGTCTAAAGTTCCTTGGGACCCAACTTGCTTCTTACAGAGTCTATGTTCCACAGGAGTATACCAACCTAAATTATTCCTCATGAATGAAAAAATCTTTGAATTGTTACACTCACCATAAAAGTCATATTTTGATTCTTTCATGTATTGCACAAATTTCTTACCATAACAAATTTGTTAGGATCCTTTAAAAATCAAATAGATGCAGGTAATAGCTCAGTACCTAATCATGGAGAGGTCCCCCCAACCTTGGGTGACCTTGTTTTATCACTAATTTTGGACTTTCTTACCAAGAATTGAATGGCAGGATGGAGCCATGAAAAGCATATTCTGGTTTTTATGGTTCTCTAGTATTCATGTGTCCCATTCTGCAGATTTGACTTAAATAACTCCTATTTAATGTGGAAAGACCTGGCATACCAGCACCTGAGATGAAGCAGGCATTGAAGAAGACATAATTGTTGAAATAATCAATAGGTTGTCTGGAGGGCTACTAGTTCCAGTGGAGTGCTTTTCTCCTTTCCCATGACAATTTTCATCTTCTTGGAACTCTTGATTCAATCCTGGACACATCCCAACTTATGAGTGAGAACTACCAGTAAAGTCACTGGTTCCACCTGCCTGGGGAACTCGGAGTCTCCCAGCTCAGGTTCTGCCTAGGTTCTGGGGCTGCAGGTAAACGTTATCATCATGCTTCTTTACAGTCTAAATTTCAGGTGAAAGACAGCCATTATGCAGGTGAGGACCAAAGGTAACAGCATTCACATACAGACAGCACACAGGGTTTGGGCTCTAACTACTGGTATCTGCAGCCAGGAGATGCCAATCTGAATATTGGCTCTTTTTCTACTTGGGAAATCATTTAACCTCTTTGAACCTCCAGCTCCTCATTTATAAAATGGAGAGAAAAGATTTCAGCCTCATGTACCTCATGGAGTTGATGTGAGGATTGCACATCTGAGAAGAGGTTGGATAAAAGTACTTAGGGAATTAAAACCCCATGTAGGCCTATAGCCTTGTTTTCATTCAGGTCTCCAAGAGTCTAATATCACCTCCCCAGAGAAGTCTGCCCTGACCACTCTGTTCCTGGTTGATACAGATTTCAGTTTTACTTTCTTCTGAACACAGCTATCTGCAGTGGTCTTATTTACTTCTTTTCTTTCTTTCTTTTTTTTTTTTTTTTTTTTTTTTTTTTTTTTTTTTTTTGTCAAGCTGCAATCAGAATGTGTAGATAAGAAGATAAGGACAGAAACCTTCTGCTCATCCGCTCTGTCCTTTCCTCAGCACATAGTAAGTGCTGGTACTCTGTTGAATCTGTTAAAGGGAAACCCTGGGAACCCAGGGAACTTGGCTCCCCAGACTCACACCACTGCTGAGTAACTCCTGAGTCCCTGGGGATGGTGGCTTTCCCTATTTCATAAAGATTTTTTAAAGGTGAAGAAACAATTTCCAGGCTCTTTGAACTGTGAGAAAAATCAAAGTTACTACATGATAGTCAGTGAGAGGGAACTCTAGAAAGAGTAAAGAACACTTGGCTTCCATTGTCAACATTTCTGCGTTGTAATTGCTTTTTGGGTTTTTATGCACTTTAATGGTAACAGAAATGGTTTTTGACTGCAAACAGAAAACCTTATTAGAGTTGGTTTATACAAGGCTTACTCACTTTCTGGGTGTTCCTTGAGAGAAGCAAAGAACCTCGTCTCAATGCAAGGCCTTTTCAGGAGATGATGATAGAGCTGATAGTCCTTGACTAGACATATGGCTGAACAAGAAATGCAACTGCAAGCAGAGTGCACATCAAACACAAGTTATGCATCCCGTTCATGAGTTGCATGGTGACGGTTTAAAGTATCTCTATGAACATGTCTGCACTATCCACTTCAAAGACAGCAGCAGCATAGTTGGAAAAGCATTATTGCAATGGAACTGCCCATATTAAGGATGAGATTAGTTGTTTTCAGTTTTGTCACTCTGATGCATCAACTCTTCAATGTTTTCATTTTAATAAAACATTCTTCATATGTTTGATAATTTTGTTGATCCCAATAGCTGAGTAATATCTCGTTATCTTGTGACCCAACTGATGTCCTCTCAATTCAATTTCCAGTAGCTAATTTTCATATTTTACATTTCTGCTGCTATATAAAGATTATTGAGTGAGTGTTATGAGCAATGAGTTGAATTCTTGCTTAATATGTGTTTGTATTTTTTTCCTTTGAAATTGTGTGCTGTTATTGTATATATATTACACACCAAGGTTTTTTTTTTTCTTAGTAAAAGCTGATATTTACCATACTAATTATTTTGAAATGAGTTTTAGGGCTTGGTTTGAACTTAGATCAATGAAGAGTGAAAAGGATTGTATTTATTTGTTGCTAAATTTCTTTTGATTGTCCATAAGATAAACTTTGTAATATGAAATATTAGCATTGCTTCTGTCAATTTAATTCAAAGGCTTCTGTTCTCTTATGCTTGAGAAGAAAATTTGTTTCTCTTGTAAATTCACAATCATTGCTAATTACAAGACATATTTGGGGAATAATGTTTAATGTCCAATTTCCAAGAGGAAGTTGAGGAATAATGTGCACACTTCCTTTAGGGAAAAAAAGTGTTGTACTTGCGTTTAAAATTGGATCATCCATAGTTTAGAAATACCACCTCTCTGGGGCTGGCGCTGTGGCAGTAAAGCCACTGCCTGCAGTGCCAGAGTCCCATTTAGGCATCGGTTTGAGTCCTGGCTGCTCCATTTCCAATCCAGCTCTTTGCTATGGCCTGGGAAAGCAGTAGAAGATGGCTTATGTCCTTAGGCCCCTACTTGAGAGATCCAGAAGAAGCTCCTGGCTCCTAGCTTCAAATCAGCTCAACTTTGGCTGTTGTGGCCATTTGGAGAGTGAACCACCGGATGGAAGACCTCTCTCTCTCTCTCTCTCTCTCTTTCTCTTTCTCTCCCTCTCTCTCTTTGCCTCTGCCTTTCTAATTAATCAATAAATCTTAAAAAGAAAAAAAGAAAGACCACATCTCCATGGGGTTTTTGTGGATGTTGAAGTGAGAAGAAATGCAAAAAAAAAAAAAAATTCTCCAGTTCCTAATATTATACACCACAAAATGAACAGAAGAGAAAGTGTTTTGTCACTGAAAGAATAGAATGCCTTTATTTTAACAGCTATGATTTCAAAGAATCTTGGTAACATATGGTCTGCTGTATGGTCTCCAACATAGAAAAATACTTTTATATCTACAGTACACATTTAAAAATATTTTGTAATCCAATTGTAGAGTGCAAGTTGCATCTCACTATAGTTTTGGTCTCCCAGCAAGAATCAGTTATTTCCTGGGAGAGACTGGGAGTGAGAGGAGTCGAGCTCCTTATATTCAGAGGCCATTTCTTATAGAATTCACACACAGCAAATTTGTTTCCTGACATGAGCCTCAAGGATGTCCTTAGCCTGGGTTACAAGTTAGGATAACCAGGAGAGGCTTTAAAAAACAAATACGGAAGCACCCCTCCTGTCCCTAGAGACCACATATTTAATTGCTCCGTCTCCTGGGAGAAGTGTATCCCTGTCTTTAAAAGGCACCCTCGGTTATTCTACTGAGTGACTAAAATGAGGGCCATTATATTTCACAACCATTTTATTGAACTACGAATGTCTCCCTAATCTCAGTTTAATGAACTAAATGTCGCCAGGTGCGTTTTCTTTGAAACTCATTAGGAGATCTGGTGACAACGCTTCCATTTTGGAAGTGGCCATAATTTGGAGAACCAAAGGAAGGTGGGTCTCTCTCTCTCTCATTCACACTCCTATTGCTTTTGCATTCCCAGAAAGTTAACTAAGTATTTGTATCCCTGTTTAATTTTTTAAAATTTTTTTGAAAATTTTTAATTGTACATATTTGTGGGGTACAGTGTGATAACTCAATACACGTACTCAGTGTGGAAGATCAAACCAGGTTAGCTTTTCTATCTCCTCAACCACTAAAAAAGTTATTTTTATTACCATTTAATAATCGTACATGTTCACGGGGTACAGGGTAATCTTCCATACATGCATGCAGTATGTCTGATCTCATTTGGCAAGCTGTGATCTTTTCTGTCATGGGCGGGTGAGGGTGCGCCTTCCCCATCCTAAGCCATTTCTGAGGGCTTTCCTAGCTCCTGCAAAAGAGGTGTTTTCATGTTCGAAGAATCTGATCAAAATCTGGTGACAACGTGGGGATTTGCTGGCAGTTATGTGAGTAACCACGAAAGTCTGGAGGTTAAATGAAAAAAGGGTCGCCCCTGGCAGCCGAAGAGGAACTCCCAACTAGTTTGCAGGTCGCCAACAGGTGCGCGCGCGCGAGCAGATCCAGCGCGCATTGTCGTGTTCTCAAACGCTCCCTAGGAGAGCCGTTAAATGCTTTTAAAAGACCCTTCGGAGTAGCCGTTCAGCGTGCAAATTAATTCCATGCTCTCGGATCCAGGTGTCAATGGATTTGCTGGGAGGCGGAGCTGCCCGCGGTGAGTGTGCGACTGGAGTTGGCCTGGATTTCTCTCTCGGTTTGGGCGCGGGTGCGTGGCGCCCGCTGAGCTCAGGGATTCTGCGGGGAACACGGGGCGCACGGGACCACAACGACGGCCGGGGGCTGGGGGCAGGACAGCCTCTGGAACCCTGGGCGCGGCTCTGAGGTTGGCCTCGTGGAACCCTCAGCCTGGGTTGGCACCGGCTGCCTCACCCTCGCGGCCTTCTACGCGGGACACAACCCAGGGTGTGTTCAGCGATCTCCTCTCCGCTGGGCCGACGACTCTTAGATTGTCCCCTTCGCCCCATTTCCCAGCCCAATTAACTGTGGGCTTGAGACCAGAAAGGCAGGGAGAAATCTAAGCACAAGGACACGGGCCGCATCGCACCTGGCTAGTGCGGAGGTCGGGAAACGGCGGTCCCGGCATCCACCCGGTCAACATCTCTGCTTAGCCTATTTGTTTTTGTTTCGTCTTTGTGCGGAATCTGATCCTCATCCTTCCCTCTCCTGATTTCAGGGTGTGACGGGCGTTATGTTAGACCAAATGCTGGTTTAACACCCTGCCTGCCCCACGGGCGGCTGCCAGCGCCCACCTGCCAGCTTCGCGCTCCGGTCTGCTGTTAAAAGCGGTACAGGTGCCCCAAATAAGTAGGTTAGGAAGAGACGCGCAGCGCGGCGGCCGCAGCGGCACGCACGCCGCAGGCAATCGCGTTCAAGGCTGCCGAGGAGCGTCCTGAGCTTTGGGCCCCCAGCAGGGATTTGCAAATCCCAGCCCCCAGCGGCTCCCTGAACCCAGGGTTTCCCATTCCCCATCTCCCCCGGCTCCCGGAGGTGTGGAGGGGCCAGACAAGTCGGTGTGCCCCTGACACCAAGCGTGGGGTTTCTATTGCAAACACCTTGGGAGTCTTGGGGGTTCCGTTTGTAAATTCCTCCCAGCCCGTACCAAAGAGCCGCGCTTGCATGCTCCCGCCCAGGGTCCCCAAACCGGCTTCCCCCGGCTTCCGCAGCCGCTCAGTCCTTACCCTAGGCCTTCCACGACATCTCGAGGAGGCGGGCGCACTCCACAGAGGTTCCTTGGGACGCCGGGAGGATTCCGCCTTGCAGACCTAGAGCGGAACGGTTACAGCTAGGGGACTACGAGAAACTGGAGTTCTCTTTGCAAATATTCCCCGCCTACCAAGGCTTGTCCCGCCCAAATTACCATCAGGGATGATGCTAACGTGTCTCAGGTTCTTCAACTGGAAAATAGAGACCAAAGAATTCTCCCTGGGAGAAAAACAAAAACAAACATTTTAAAGCAGGAATATATAATTGAATGTGTTTCAAAGGGGAATTGAAGCAGAATTCAATTCCAAATTCTTTTCTGTCAGAACAAGGTAGGTCGGTGCCTAGCAGAAAAATTAAAGGTAAGCAAGTTCTGTTGAAATTTACTTAAGAGTTGGAACAAGGCAAACAGTGCGAGGTGGAGAATTTAGTTAGGTTTCAAATGTTATTCCTTCTGGGTCTGATCTCAATGATGGAAAATTAGGGCTTTCCGCTGAACCCACTGACAATATGACGTAGACCTGAATTTAAATCCTAGCACTGAGGCAGGCTTTGACCCTGTGATACTGCTATTGACAACTGCATCTCCTATTTCCATATCAGAGTGCCAGGGTTCAATTCTGATCTCCCTCAACTCATGATTTCAGCTTCATGTTCCTGTACACCTTGGGAGGCAGCAGGTGATGGCTTAGCAATTGAATCCCTGCCACCCACTTAGGACACCTGGATTTAGTTCTTGGCTGGAGGTGGGGGACTTGGTGGGTGTTTGGGAGAGTGAACCAGTGGATGGGAGCCCTCTCTCACTCTCAAAACTCAGTTGTTGGAATAAGTGAATGTTTATAATATACTGAGAACAGTGCCAACATGAACTAAGCATTCAATAAATATATGCTATTAGTAGTATAATTCACCACTATTGTTAAGCACTGTCACCACATCCTAATTTCCACAAGACTCCTGAGATAGTTTGTTCAGCTTGCTGGGTAGAGAACCCATACCACTGGACTGAGGAAGACCAGGCTCTCAATGTGCCAATTCTAGGACATTGAATACCTTGATGAAGTCAGATAGAATGGTCTGATTCACAGGACAGAGACCAGGACAGCTGCCATGTGAGAGTGTTTGGCAGCTTGGTGCAAAGGGAGTGCTCCCTTCCTCCAGCCTTCTGCCCTAACACGTCCATAGCCTCTATTTTTTTTAGAGGATTTTTTTTCAAGTGTTCACTTTGTTCATATCCACACTTACTCTCATGACTTTGTTGTCTACAATGTTTGTGCTGGCAAGGTCCAATCTCCACTTCACATTGTTTTTAAAATAAATAAATTTGAAAACCTTGGTAGAAAACCAAACAGAATTATTCTTAAGGCAAAATGAGGTACAAGGGTCTGGCACATAGTAGGGTTGTAACTATAGTATTTTCCCATCTAATATCTTCTTCCTAATTTCAATACCCTAGCTCTTGCTTCCTCCAAATATACAAGCATCTCCTTTACATATTCTAGAAGAGTAAAAGGTTTAGATTTCTTCTCTCAGTGTTCTTCAAATCAAAAGAACTCACCCAAGGCTGCCCAGTATCAACTCACCTTGATTTATGAGGCATCAGTTAGGGTTCAAGTCATCAGAAATATCGTAGAGGGGTGTTCTAGTATTTGATGTCTGTCCCTTTTCAGTTTGGAGCAATCCTTTCTCTGAGTTTTCTTTTTCCTTTTTCTTATTCTATCTCTAAACCCAAACATTCTGAGACTATTTCCCTGCCTTTTTAAGCTCAGAAAACTTCTTTAATTTCTGCCTATCAATGTGACCAGCTCCTTGACTCCTCAGTGTCCCAGGGTCTGTTCCCTGACCTCCTTGTCATCCTCCCCCAGAGAAACCACAATTCACTCTTCTGAAATTGAGGCTTCTTCCACAACTTGAAAAGTGGAGCATACACACACTGATCAACAAATGAGACCTTGTTCAAAGGTGGATCTCCTTGTCTGTTATCATGATGGGGGGGGGGGGCTGCCTGGTGTTTCTGCTTTGGAGATAGAAAGCATGAGTCTGGAGATGTCATGGTGATTTTCTTTCCATATAGACCCTCTCCCCTTCTTCTATAGCTACACATTTCTGTTTCAACCCCCTCCTAAGCTTCTCTGAGGTATGTTGGGGCTTTGTTTGATCAACAGTTTCTGAAACAAGAAACAATCACTCTCTAGCTGAGCAGTGTTTCTACATAGTGCTCTGTTGGCTCTACATCCATTCCATGTCTTGGTCCCAAATGATGAAGTTATTCAAACGTGTTCTCAAAGCCTTCATATCAATAACTAGTGAAGATATTCTCTCCTGAATGTCCTTGCTGGTTCCATTTCTATTTATCTCACAAAACAACCAGCCAATGAAAGATGTTTCTTCAGGATCTTGGGCACTTCTGGATGCACTGGGAGAAAGAGTCCCCCTCACTCCGCCACCTCCCATGATAACAGGTGCCAGGAATAACCCAGAAGGAATAAACACAGTGCCTTCAACTTGCCCAACAGTTCCCCAGCCTTGGGGGGGGGGGCGTCTCCTCCTATTTGGGGACTAAGAAAGGCAGATCCAGGAGAGGATGGACATGGCAAGCTTTCATTTTTTATCCAATAAAAATGCGATTTTCAGCCCAAATCCATACTGGGTTTTTAAGCTATAACCACAGGAATGGAGGAAACTTGGTAGCCTCAAGCCTCTGACTGGCCAACAATGACATCTACTTTACTCCAGGAGGCTGAGGGAAGGACAGAGCTCAAGAAAGCATAAGTTTGTTAGAAGGAGTGTTCAGTACTCCTGTCTGCCCTCCACTAGCCAGAGTGGAAGATAGGGAGGAATTTTGGGAGGAATATCTTTCCCCAAAGGACCCAGGAGCCACCCCTTTCTATGCAAAACATATCAGTGTGTTGGGGTGCCCAGGGCCCACCCAGTTTGCCAGGACCTCAGACTGCTGGCCGCACAGTACAGGGGTTGCAGGTGTCGGAGAAACTTGGCTCCTTCACTCCCTTCCTTTGCTCTTGTCCTGCCTTTAGGGAATGCTGCTTTCCACTCCCTTCTTTGCAAGAAACTCTCTGCAGAGCCTGCCCACACCTCCCTGGCTAAATAAGAACGCCCTCACCCATACCTCAGCCATACATACCAGTCCACCTCTGACTGCCACCCAGAGTTAAGTCCAAGTCCTACAACCCAACTCCTGGTAACAATCATTGATTGATGGTTTTCTGCCACTATGATCTGTTTGGTTTACTGACTTAGCAACACAGCCGCAGCACTTGGAATAGCACTTAATCGAAGCCCCATACGTTTTAGTGGACAGAATGAAAAACCATGAGCTAGCACTGCAGTCTACTTAAGAGAGAAGCCTGGAGACAGGTCAGTCCGACCACCTAGCAGGGGAGGAGGAGTTAGATAAAGTAATCAGGTGACTCGTTTGCTAAGTGACCCGAGAGCAGATGAGCCTGAGCCCTTGATGAAAACTTACAGAGGAGGTGGAGGAATGAATGCTTGATGAAGAACTCTGGGAGCTGGGGTGTGCCCAGCTGTGGCAATAAGGAAGGGTAGGGAAGAGGGCGGTGCTTCCGACGCTGCCAGAGCCCTGAGAGTGTTGGTCTCAGGCTAGCCCACGCACCTGTCTGCTCTGTGCCCCATGCAGCACAGCAAGGCAGGCTTCTCCATAGGCCGCCAGGTCTTCCAGGCTACACGACAGGGCTCGGCAGCTCTGGAGAGAGCTCAGCTTGCAAGACTTTCCGCCTCTTGGGGACGCTCCATAGGCCCTCCAGTCAAGGGCACACAAGACGCAAGGGGCAGTCCTTTATGGCAGCGATGGCGGAGGACACAACCTCCGACGCCAGACTTGACTCAGCTATTACAATTGCGTTTAAATTCAGGACAGTCAGCCAGGAGTCGGCTCAGTGTCCCTCGGGGTCTGATTCTCGCTCACTTGCGCAGCTCCCACCTGCTCTGCTACGGTCTGAGACGGCACTGCCCTGTTGGGCGTGGGCCCTGAAATAAGTTTCCCCCTTCTCCCCCCACTTTGTTTTCCTTTCTCAAATCCAGTAGAATGTCCTTTAGGGGTTCGAGTGGAAGATTCTCAGATGGGTCGGGCTCTGGTCACAGAGAACCCACGATCTGCCAGGGTAATTTTGGGTGAGTGAGGTAGGGGTATAGAGGAAGCTCAGGATGAGAGGCCAGAGCTTGTCAGGTTGGAAAGGGTAGTGCGTGCACCATCCGTCCCGGGACGCTCTCCTGCCAGCGCTCAGTGTCCCTGCCTCCCGCAGATGAGAGGACGGCGGCGGAGGTGCCCGCTGCAATCTGCATTTACATTCCCCCTTACCTCCAGCAGCTTTCCCCCTCGCAACACCGAGGCTGTGAATTTTCCAGGGTCTCCCTGCCCAAAACTGAACGTGTGCCCGGACCCCCAACACGCACCTGCGCAGTGCGCTGGTGCGCTGTGCCGTCGGCTACTGGGAGGAGGCTGCCTGGTCAGCTTCTAAGATCTGCCGCACCGCAGAACCCTTTGGGCAGTTTTCCGGGTAGTCCTCGGACGACTGGACTAGGTTTTCAGCCTCCGCCGGCTGCCTCGCCCTGGGGATAAATTCAATCTCCCCAGATGGCTGCTCAGCCGGGATTTGAGCCTCGGACAATCGAGTCTTGTCAACCGCCACTTTGGAGCGTTCCAAGGGGAAGCAGGGGGCTGGAGCTGTGTGGGCCCGGAGAGGCACAAGCGGAGGGAATACACTGTGGGATGTGTTCGCACACGTCAGGGTGCGAGTTTCTCTTCTCTCTCTGTCTCTCTCTCTGTCTCTCTCTCTCTCTATCTGTGTGTGTAAACGTGCACGTGCCCAAATAGGGGACCGCGTGAGTGTGGGGACACTTGCAGGTGCGTTAGAGGCCCTCGGCGCTGGCGGGAGGACACGCAGCAGGCTAGAGTTTCGGTCCGAGGCCTCCACGCGCAGTCCCGCGAACTGCGTCTCCTCCGACCGCCTCTGCACCGAGAGCCAGAAAGGAAGAAGCCGGCACCTTGGTTCCTTTTGCAAACGCACTCTGCGAAAAGATTAGGCGCCCCCGCCCCTCCCACCCCGCAAGCCCCCGCCCTTGCACTTTCCGCTTTGGGCGTGATGGATGCGAACGGCGCCGCACTGAGGGCTGCGTAATTAATAAAGATTACGCCCGTTTTGTCGAAACGTCCTTCTTAATTAATGGAGAAGGGGGAGCGCGAAGGGTGATTTATTTGCATTTGGAAAATTCCCTCGGCATCTCGGGCTCCGCGGTGGAGGCAGCCACTGGGACCCAAGACTAATTGGCAATCCACAGGCTGCGGCGTTCTCCTTCGGTTCAAGTGTACCTCTGCCGGCTCCTTCGCCCCGCAGTCTACCAGACTCATCCCCTCCCCAGCTCTCCTGCATCCGCCCCTCTCGGCGGGCCTTGTCCTCACAACGGATACTTCTGGGTCTGGCGGGTGTCCACTCTCCAGCCCGCATGCTTCCACCTGCGCCCCCTGTTTTGCTACCCGTTGACGCTTATGGAGGAGCCCAGATCACCGATCCCGGGTTTGGCCAGAGCTTCCGTCCGTGCCCCGTGGGGAGATGAAAAGCATAGCAGGCTCCGAGTCCACAAGGCCAGGGACCTCCCGAGAAGGCTGAAAATCTACTCCCGGGCCCGTTCAAGTCTGTATTTCTGAATATCCGGGAGTGGTACGTTTTTGACAAAACATCACTCTCTCTTCCCGCCTCACCGTTCACCTGCTGCCCAGGTCGGGGGGGGGGGGGGGGGACGGGACTGGAGCGCAGCCTCTCTGTTGAGCCGCCCGGTACTGAAATAGACCCCAGTTTCTACCGTAGACTCCCCCACCAAAGAGGAGAGCGAGTGCCTCCGGCCCAGCAGGGGCTGGTGGGGAGAGATGGGGGCGCCCGGTGGAGGGCCCGAGAACCGGGAAGCAGCTTCAAAGGTTTCGGTAACGACTCTTTGGCCTTTATTTATGTCCCTATTAATACAATATCCATCATGCAGATATCGATCTTTATCCTTTAAACTGATACGCTGGGAATCAATTAGCCATGCAGATTACGTTTCCTGCATATCCAAATGTTAATCTTTCAGACTCAAGGCCGGTGATATATATTTTTGCAGCCAGATAGTATTAGATTTCGTTTAGAAAAGAAGAAAGGCTCTCTGAAGCTCATTCCTCTTGGGGCTACTTGTCTTAACTCCTGGCCCCGACTGGGTGCTGGGGTCCTGGGGGGCGGGGATACCCCTTACGGGATCTTCCGGGGCAAAGGGGCGAGAACCGAAGGTTGCGCCGTGCGCTGGCTGTCCAGGGGGCTTTCAGCGAGACTGCTCCGGGCCCGCGGTCGGTTAGGGCATTTCCCTCCAACCACATCGCCCTACCTCGCCGCCTCCTTCAGATAGGTTTCGGCGTCCTAGAATTTTTCGTGTTTTTAAGGTTTCTCCTCACGAGTCTGCCATTTCCAAGCTTCCAAACCAAAGTCATCCCCTCACCCCAAAACCTACAACTGGCTTATATGTTCATCTTGGAAAAGGAACTATTTAACCGACTGATTTCCTGGTGGACGGGAGACGAAGAATAAAGTTTAAGGTCTTCCTAGGAGGGAACTCGAAGCCAGTTGTGTCTAGAGACTCAAAGGGCTGAGGCGTCCTGTTTTGGTTGAGATCTTGCCTCCCGTCTCTCCCACCCTTCTTTTTTTCTCTTTCTTCTCCACCCCACCCACTAACACACACACACACACACACTGCTTTTAAAAGGGTGAAGGGTCAGGAGAGCATGTGTCCCAAGTCGGGCGTGCCCCTTGCCTGTTCCCCGGTTTGTGCGTGAGGCGCTCTCCAGGCCGCCTTGCAAGGGACCAAGGTCTCCAGGGGGCAGGTGGGCAAACCAAGGCTCCTAAAGTCTCCCTCCAGCTCCCGCCCGCGCCCTCCAAGGTTGCGGCCAGATCGTGCCTGGCTCGGCTCCTGGAAATCCCGGCCTCTTCCACCTGTTGAGTTTACTCCGCTCGGTTGGCTGCGCAGCCTCTGGCTCCAGGCGCGCTTTTAAATAGGACCGCGGATGCTGGGCTCACTCGCCGTCCGCCGCCTCGGGCTCGCGCGACTCCACGGTGCCCCAGCTCCAAGCTCAGCGGGAAAAGCCTAAGTTTGAACCCTCGTCTCCTGGTTGTTCTCGATCCTTGCGGAACCCCCTCCCCAGTCCCTCCTGCAGAAATCTAGCTCCGGAAGAAACTTCCTGCGGGGCTGGGAAGGGATCCAGGCTGAGAAACGCAGGCAGCAACGCACTGTGCGGCTCCGGCGCTAGGGCCCCGTGGAGCCGCAGCAGAGGCCTGGCCTGATTCTACCCGAAGACCGGTTGGCGCAGCAACCCCCTCCTTCCCCGGGAGGCTGCCCAAGCAGTTACCGTCCCGGTTCCGTGTGCTCAGATTCCCTGGGGAAGTGGTTATTTGCCTACCTTTTGCTCGCAGGATAAACAGACCCCTCAGAAACCCAGCAAACCCCTCTGTGCTTTCTTCATTCTCTTCCCCAGCTCTGCTGTCGCCCCACCTCAGACTCTGTCTGGCCTTTGCACAGATCAATTCTCCCACCTCCCCAAAGGCCAAGCTGCTCCATGACCAGTCAGTCCTCTGGCTAGGGCGCCTTACCTTTGCCCACCTGCGCACACACACGCACACACACCGAGCCCGGGCACGTGCGTGCGTGCGTACGCACAAGCACCGCAGTTGCAGGTTTCTTTTTCAAATATCAAATTCCTCCCGAGTTAGCCAGAACATTATTTTAACAATACAGAGCACTTATTCTATTTTTCAAAGACATCTTTCCTCTTGCAGAACCGGGCTCTGGCATCTTGCTTGCCTTGTTTGCTTACAAATGATTTTTAGACACAAACGTCCACACAAGGCAAGTTTCTATATTTCGTTCTCTCCCTCCCTCACTGCCTTTCAAACACTTTTTTTCTTACATCTTTCTTCTTCCTCTCCCTCTCTCTCCCTTTGCTTTTTTCTTCCTCCTTCCTTTCTTCCCACAAACCATATGTTTTTTATTGGGAACCGGCTCGCACGTTCCCTGGCGGCTGCCTCCGTCACAGGGGCACGGCAGGGGCAAACCCATTGAGGCTGACCCGCACCGCATTTCAATGCAACGTCCAGATCCTCATCCACTCCCAAATCCGAGCTCATCCCGACTGATTTTCCGTCCGGGAGAATAGCGGCGCCAAGGCTTTTGACAAATAACTGCGGGGGGCCTGGTGACGGTCGCCGAAGCAGTGGCTGCGCTGGGCTACGAGTTTAACCCGCTCATTCACCAACCCTTATCCTCGCTTCCGGCCCGGAGGCTTGGGATCCGGAACCTCCCCGCCAGCGCGAGGCACCCTGGTTGTGGAATGGAGGGCTTCGCAGCGCTGCCCAACCTCGCAACTACACCCGTGTCCTGTCCATACCCGACCACGCCAACCTGTCGGAGCTCGGCCTTGCTGCGGGGGTGGTGGGGGGAAGGCCTGGGTGGCAGACACCACCACCTCTCCCTGCCACACACACACACACACACACACAAGGTCAGAGACATTATTTTGCATGGATCATGGTTTGTTTTTAAGACTTGTGTCCGGCTGGAAGTGAGGTCATCTCTCAGGGGCACCATCAGCTCAGGGGCCACGAAAGGTGCCTGCCGGAGTTGTGGGTCTCTGGAAGAAGCCCACCTAACTGGGCTTACAGATGCTTTCTTGGAAACCGGCTGGGAGGACGCGCCTTCCAGCGAGGCGTGCTCCACCCAGGCCTGCACAGCCAGATAGATCGTGGTCTAGTTTACCCAAGATGTCACTGCAACTGGGAGCAGGGGAGGAGAGGAGGCAGCACCAAGTTTCCTCCCTTCCTTCCTCCCTTCCTCCCTCCCTCCCTCCCTTCCTTCCTTCCTTCCTTCCTTCCTTCCTTCCTTCCTTCTTCCTTCTTTCCTTCCTCCCTCCCTCCCTCCCTCCTTTCTTTCTTTCTTTCTTTCTTTCTTTTCTTTTCTTTCTTATTTTCTTTCTTATTTATTAATTCCTCCCTCCCTCTCTCCCTTCCCTTCCTTCCTTTGTCAAAAGTGTCTGTTGCTCTCAAAGCTCCGGTTTCATTTTGCATGTCCATCGATAAAGCAGGTGGATGCCCTGCTGGTTCACAAAAACTGTCTTAGGGACTTTCAGGGATGCTGTCTGGGTAATTTGTCAGCCCGTGGAAATCACGCTTCCTCCTAAACTTGGGTCTAGGGCTGCACGCTGCTGGCCCTTGCCTTGCAAGCGTGGTCGCTGCCAATTAGTGTCTGTGTTGCAGCCAGATTCGGCGCAGGACCTCAAGAGTTACCCAGGCTCCTGACGGGAAAAGTGGACAGAGTAGAGACCTCCAGCTGCAGAGAACTGGAGGCAGAATGGCTTCTGCTTCCTCAGAGACTTTGGAGAGAATTAAGTAAGGGTGGGTAGGCAAGCCTCAGAGGCAAAGAAAGAACAGCTGAGAGTGTGGAACTGGGCTGCGTCCTTCAAAACCAGTCTGGGAAGTCAGGAATTAGCCGATCCTCTGGCAATCTGTTGCATGCAGTTCTTCAGAGTCCCAGGCTCTGGGGTCTGGTTTGATCTGGCAGTGGGTTGGTGCTATTGATGGGTAGCCTCGACCAACAGTGTACATAGGACTTAGGAGATACCAGCCACAGGGAGCTTGAACTCCCAGGGCATTTGGAAATGCAAATGGACCAGGGGTGCAGATCCCAAGGGTGCCCACCAGTCTCTCCTTGGAGTCTGGGACTCCATATAGACCTCAGAGAACTGGGCAGGGGAGAGGCCCTGGAAGGACACAAAAATGGGTCACCTTCTGACCTTGGAGCTTCAGGCTCCCAAGCTACCCAGGTGCTGGTGGCCAACATTTGTACCTTTTCATAGCAAGTGGAGCGAGCTTGTGAGTGCTACTGCACCAGCACCCATAGGCGCTGAAGACACAACTCAAGCAGTAGAATCTCCGTTCCAGGGTCCAGCCGGCTCTCCTGCCTGTGGACCCTGGAGAACGAGTCTGCAGTACGCACATCACTTCCCAGATCTGCCTGCTTACAAGGCAAAGAGGAGCTGGCGGGAAAGTTCTGGGATACCCAGCCTTGGCTCAAGAACAAATAAGACTCAGCCCCAGACATTCTTCAGCTGCTCACTGCAGGTCTGGGATTCTTTTCAGCTAAGAGGTAAGCCTACATTTGCCTCTTAACATGTGCTGGAAACACCTCCCTTCCCCAAAAGTACTGGGAACCCCAGCCAGTGCTCTGTGGGCTCCGTTCAACCCTTGGGAGGTAGAAAACTTGGGAAAAGCCTAGCATCCAAAATGCTGTCTGGTGGTCCCCAGTCCTCAGGAAGGAAATGAGAACTTTTTTCCCCCTTTACAAGTTGAATAATTTCATGTAAAACCAGGTTAAACAGGGCTTCATTTTAAGCAACTTGTTGACTTTGTACAATGAATGCGAATTGCCTCCCCCCTCTCCGCACTCCCTTCCCAGCAATGGGTGGGAGGGAAGGTTTCAGGCATTTTCTGAAGTCTCCAGGGGCCTGTCTCAGCTGCTCCGAGAACCAACCAAGCCTTTTGACGTCAGGGGAGCGGACCAACGCTGGTCTGTTTGCTCCACTTGGAGAGGGTTTTTAAATGACTAACGTGTGACCTGTTGAGCAGTTCCACTCCCCCCCACCCCCCACCCCCGCCTCCGCTTGCGCGCGCGCGCGCACACACGCACACACACCATCTTCTGAGTTTGCCTTAATTAGGAGTTGGAGAAGTAGGGTTGGGGGCCCGAGTTCATGTCAAAACTGTCAAGGGAGGCGGGGGAAGGAGGGACAGAGAGAGGGGTGGAGAACTCCCCAAAAGGGGGAACTTGAAGCCCAGAAGTCATTGTTTCCTTTATTTCAAAGGGAAAAACCTGCCCGATTCTCATCCTTTTGATTGATTAAGGCCCTGAATACCTCCCGGCCCCAGAGTGACAGTCCCTGAATAGAGTCAAGCGAATAAAGCGCAGTGCAGAGCGCGGGGCTGGCACTCGGGGGTGTCAAGGAGGCCAGTTCGCTGGCACTTACCAAGTTATAAATAAAAGGCTATGCACAATGCTACCTTCTCCGAGGACAGACAGCCTTTACAACACTCCTGGCGTCACATCCTGCTGGGGACACTTCAGCTCCTAGCCAAGACCCCCGCTCCTTTTATTTTTCCAGCAGTTTAGTCTGAATGCCATAATAAATTCCTAAGAACAAACGCTGCGGCCGGGCAAAACTTTACCATATAGGCGCATCTCTGCACTGGAGGTCTAGACCTCTGCATTGCGAGCCCCCGGCTCCCCAGAGCAGTTTTCAAATCAGGGAGAGATTTTCTGTGTCCCCCCCCCCCCCCCCATCCATCCCTAACCTTCAACTAACACATCCTGGGGCCTAGCCCCTGGTTCTTTGCGCCAACCCGCCTTCAAAGTAAGAAGACAAAAGCAGGTTAGTAATAGTCCCGGGACTCCTCCTGAGAGGAACCCCACTGGGAGAACCCGTGACCGGCCTAGGCCACCGGACCCTAAGCCCAGGAAGGAAGCCCAGGAAGGAAAGCCGGTGCTGTCTCATTGGAACCGTGTTTTCTCCAGCGGCTGCAAGCCACGAAAATGAAAAAAAAAAAAAAAAAACAAACTAGGGAGCGAGAGAGAAGCAGACACAGAGACAGAATGAAGAGTAGAGTAAGAGAAAGGCACACACAGAGACACGAAAAGAGACCGAAAAATAGCAAGTCAAGGACAGAGAGGGACATTCGCAGAGGGAGGCGGACAGAGATCCTCTCTCCACCCGCCCAGGCTGCTGTCACCCTCGGGTTGCCTCTCCCGGTTTGCACGGGTCCACCCTTCTCTCCCGGGGAAGGGGCGCAGCGCAGGTTCCTCTCCGGGCCGGTGCAGGCCTCGGCACCGCCAGGGATGGGAAGAGAAAGTGGCCGCTGTCGCCCAATCAGCGCGTGTCTCCGCCACCCGGGACGGTCTCCCCGTCGGCCAATCGCAGCTCAGGGCTCCTGACCAAGCTTTGGGTGAAAGAACTAATAAATGCTCCCGAGCCCGAATCCCCGCACTCGGTGTCACGACGGGAGGAGACTCAGGCCGCGCTCCTGCCTCGCCCCCCACCCCACCCCTCTCCGACTCCTCGTGGAGCTCTGAGCCCCCTTTCCAGCGCCCCCAGCCGCGGGGCCGTTCGCCCTGACTCTCAGCAAACTTTTCCGCCCTGGGCTCGGGATCCTGGACTCTGGGGCCTCGCCGCCCGCCCCTTTCCCGGGTTCCATCCCGAGCCTCTGGACCAAGAGCGAGCAGCCCCCCCTCCCCGCGTCCCTCCCTCTCTCACTCTCCAGCCTTTTTTGGGGAGGGGCTTTACACGCTGCGGAGAGTTCCCGAGGGTCACCCGCGCTCCGCTCGCCTTGCTGTTTCGTCTTCACCTGGATATAATTTCCGAGCGAAGCTGCCCCCAGGATGACCACACTGGCCGGCGCTGTGCCCAGGATGATGCGGCCCGGGCCGGGGCAGAACTACCCGCGCAGCGGGTTCCCGCTGGAAGGTAAGGGAGGGCCTCTGCGCCGCCGGATCCCGGCCTGGGATCGACCGCTCCACCCCTTCTAGGTCTCCACCGGCTCCCGTGGCGCACCCAGGGCGCCAGTGCCCCGGACACTCCCCACCCCAAGAAGTGGTAGCACCGCGGGCGCTTTTCTCTCTGCGAACCCCGTGCGGGGCTGCCCTCGGCCAGGCCCTGCAGAGCTTGGCGGCCAGGCCTGCACCAGGCCGGGTCCACTTTCCAGCGTTGTTTTGGAAATGTCTTGGTGGGGAAGGAGTGAAACGACTTCTGGGCCCTAGAAGCGACTTCTATGCCTTCTGTCCAGCCAGAGTCGCGTCAGAATTGTCCCGGCTGCACCCGCTTTCGTGAAACTCTGGTTAGTGCGGGAAGAATTTCTTCGCCGTGCAAAGTTGGGATTGGCTAGTGCTCTGCCGGCCGTTGACACTGGCATTTTTAGTATTCACGAATCAGTCAGAGTTCGGTTTATCCCAAGTGGCATCGTGAAGTTTCTGTCCCTTGATTGGGAACCAGCTTTCAGTCGGCCGCGGATTTCTGGGACTCGCGGGCGGAGGGGCAGAAAGCTTTGCAAGTCGGAGCTCTTTCCGAGCCTCTCCCGAGGTTTACGCGCCGGAGCGGGGATTCTGGCAGTACCCTTGGCCCTCGGTCCAGAGAAACAGGTCACACCCAGAGCGCGCCTGGAGGCCCGCCCGGCGCAGCCTCTGTGGTCAGGCGTAACAGGTGATTGCGCTCTCTGGAGTCCCTCTGGGACTCTGGGCTGCAGCAGCCGAAATCCCCTAGGGCTGTCAGCGGGCCCCAGTGCCTCAGGGAGCGGAGGCCACCAAAGCCAGGGCCTGTAGGAGCCTCTCTCGGCCACGGAGGTTTCTGGAACGACACCTAGCAGCCTCGGGGTCTTGCTCTAAAATGCCAAGACCCCCTGGACCCAAAGGAAAGACAGGTTCTCTGGGGAGTTATCTTGTTTGATTGCTGTCTTCACAAAAGATTCTGCCTAATTATCTGAACACGTGTGATTTTAGGAAGATCTGGGGCTGGGAGTCTGAGCCAGGCTGTAACGTGTGGATTGGCCGGAAGAGTGAGAAACGAAGTGAGTTTGTCTTTCTGGCTGCCTCCTCTTCTCCCGGAATGATTTTCTTGCCTCTCTTTCCTCCCAGTGTCCACCCCGCTGGGCCAGGGACGAGTCAACCAGCTCGGTGGTGTATTTATCAACGGCAGGCCGCTGCCCAACCACATCCGCCACAAAATCGTGGAGATGGCCCACCACGGCATCCGGCCCTGCGTCATCTCGCGCCAGCTGCGCGTGTCCCACGGCTGCGTCTCCAAGATCCTGTGCAGGTACCAGGAGACCGGCTCCATTCGTCCGGGCGCCATCGGTGGCAGCAAGCCCAAGGTGAGGGCGTGGGCCCGGCCCTGCCGCCTCCGGGTCCCCTGAGTTGGGGAAAAGCGGACTGGGAGCAAGGGTTGCTCTGTGGGGCTTTCTTTTTCCAAGTCTGTAGAGCGGCGTCTGTGTGCGCCCGTGCATACGCGTGAGGAATTGGGGTGGCGGTGCGGGGGATTCGGTTGCTCCCAGAGCCCGACAATCCTTGACACACGCAAATGCCTTTCTGCAAAGGGGAGAAAGCATTTTTAAAACTACCCGGGAACCTTGGAATCCCCATCAAATTATGCTAATAGACGAACCCCCAAAGCCTGCAGTCTGCATGCGTCCACCTGTTGCGGGTTTCTTCTGAGTGTATTCCTAGCCCTGCCCATTGCACACTCCTGTTCCGAAGGATTCCAAGGAGCCCGCTTTTGGTTTTCTGATAGCTTCTTTCCCAACTTCCGCCCTCGGTCTCCGGGAGTGCAAATCATTTTCCTGGAGTTTTCTTGGTGATGAACCTATGACTTCGTTTTTAAAAAGTAATTTTTTGCTACCCTTAAATTATTCTGGCTCTCTTTTAAAAAGCCAAGTCAACCCTGGCTCCCCGTTGAATGGGAGGAGATAGCATAGGGTCTGTCTTTTCTTCTGAATTTAGGGAAAGGTCTATATGACTTTCCAATTGCCACAGGGCAAAATCTAAAAGGTTCTGGTAAACCTGCTGTTTCCAAACGCCCTCCCCTTTTCTCCTCCCTACCGAGACACCCTCGCAACCTCCCTAAAGGTCTTTGGAAATTCTTTGGGGGAGGGAGAAATCTCTGAAATTATCCACACGTGTTATCCACTCTTTTTTTTCCCCCCAAAAGATACTTAGCTTTGACATTTTATTCTGCTGTTCACTTGAGCTAAGAATCTTACGCCCCTTTAGAGAGACACAAGTTGCAGACCTAACTTGATTTTTCAGTTTCCCTTTCAAGCGCTCCTTTTTTAGTTTCGTTTTCCTATGGATTCTCTGTAAGGCGTTGTCTTGATTTCCAAGGATGGGACAGTACAATCTCCATTCCCAAGATGTTATGATCATTCTTAATTTATCCTAAAACTCCAACTTCTGTGGGGAGGTGAAGGGGAGGTGGTTGGAGTGTTTTCCTGTCTGGCCCTTCCTAAAGTCAAGCGCCTCAGAGAGTTGGGGTCCTTTTGTTAACGAGGGGAACCTTCCCAGAGGATGCAGGGTGAGCATTCCAACCGAGCGCGGCTGGCCCCGAGTACCGGGTACCAACGCCCGGCTGTTCTCTTAAAGCAGGTGACAACGCCTGACGTGGAGAAGAAAATCGAGGAATACAAAAGAGAGAACCCGGGCATGTTCAGCTGGGAAATCCGAGACAAACTGCTCAAAGACGCGGTCTGTGACCGGAACACCGTGCCCTCAGGTACCAGGCCCGTTAGCTTCTGCCCCAGGCGTGACCGTCAGTCCACTTTACCCCGGGCGGGTCCGCGGAGCCATTATCAGCCCAACTACCTACCCAAGCCGTGAAGAGGTGGCCCCTGCCAAGGCCCTGACCTCGTTACGAACCAGGCGTCCTTGGCGTTTTCTGCAGCGAGGGATGAGCTGCTTGTCCCGGAGGGCGAAGGCTGCGATCTCCCCAAAGAGCTTTTGGGTTGCGGAGGCGGAGGCCCCGCGTTAATATTGATGTTTCCTTATAAAGAGAAGCGAACGCTTTGGTAGCCCCAACCGAAGGAGACGGGGCAGAGCCGTTTGCGCCCCGGAAGGGAAGCTTCGGTAAACAGCCTCGATTTTCCCTGAGAGTCCCCGGGATCGTGCGGCGCCCCCCGGCAGCCTGGAGGAGGCGGAAGGAAAAGGCGGCGAGCGCAGGGCCAGCGCGCGGGCGCGCGGGCGAGTTTGTTTTTAATTAAAAGGAAACTCCCTTTTTCCCTCTTCGAGAACGATATATTTGAGAACATGGATTTGTTTACCAGACTGGGATCTGGAAAAAATAAATGGAGGAGAGTGCATTTTTCCTTTTGATTTTTTTTTTTTAACAATAGGAAACGATCCTGCAGTTGAAATTGAAACCCTTTCAGAGCCTCCAAAGAAGTTGGGTTGTAGGGAACAGGTCCGCTGGGGTCTCCTTCCCTTGTTGCGACCCGCGGGGCGGGGGCCTCAGGTGCAGAGGCGGAGGGCGCACCCCGGCGCAGTGGGGGCTGGCACAATTCGCTGCGACTGGAGACCTACAGTCCGCCGGATCTGTGGAGTCAGGAGGGAAAACTCTTCCTGCCGGGAGGAGAGAGGTGTTTTCTGGCCCTTACTTGGGGCTTTCCAGGCTCCGCCGATCTGAACCCAGATGAAGATGATGTGGCACGGGTTTGAGCGGGAGGGTGGACAGGTGGTGCAGGAGCAGACAGAAGCGAGGTGTCCGGGGCAGCCATTCTCGCGCCCCGGCTGCGGGTTTGGGAGTTTCTTCCTCTACACCCCCGCGTCTCAGTCCTGTGCTCTCCTTTGCCCCCCACCCCCACCCCCAGTGAGTTCCATCAGCCGCATCCTGAGGAGTAAATTCGGGAAAGGCGAAGAGGAGGAGGCCGACCTAGAGAGGAAGGAGGCAGAGGAAAGCGAGAAGAAGGCCAAACACAGCATCGACGGCATCCTGAGCGAGCGAGGTAAGCGGCGGCGGCGCGCTGGGCCGCGCGCTCCAGGCCTTGGCAGGCATCAGCTCCCCGACGTTGGGGGCCGGATCGCGGCCCAGCCCTGGCTAGTGTCGAAGTCCCTCTACACTCGCAGCCACCGAGTCTCGCTAAGGGCATCCAAGGGAAAGACCGGAGAGCGCATGGAATTAAAGCAAAAGTCTACTCTGTTTGAGTTTTCTACTTCGCACATCTTTCTTCCGCACTACTTTCCAGCCCTGCGGAGCCTAGAACGCTGAATTATGCTCTAAGTGGAGAGGCTGCCCCTTTGCCCTTAGGTATAGGAGGGGACTGG
This sequence comes from Lepus europaeus, assembly GCF_033115175.1. NCBI lineage: Eukaryota > Metazoa > Chordata > Mammalia > Lagomorpha > Leporidae > Lepus > Lepus europaeus. Next base: position 166,813,493 of record NC_084827.1, on the reverse strand, counting down.
ATATCTCTGAGCCACTGGGGGGCTGGGGATAAGAGTATATGAGCCTCCTGAGGTTGAAGTAGCTTCTGTACCCTCAGGAAAGATTCAATTTCCCAGAGAGAGAGACAGAGACAGAGAGAATTTTAAGCAGTGGGCCCCCAAAGTGGCCCCACATCTCTGCTGTGTTATATATGTGTATGTAGGTTTGCAGACTGTTTTTGATTTGTTCTAAATTGGTTTTCAGATGTGATGGGGTTTAACCTGTGTGCTCCTGGGACTCCAAGCTCTGGGTTACAAATCAAAGAGATCTGGGTTCGAGCCTCATAGTGCTGACACCTTTTGTACCCCAGGGTGCAGACCACCCCCACTCCATGTTGGCTATGGCCTATTTGCTCTTAGAGTAAAATTTCCCCTCAGGGGAACCAGAAATGCAGCGTGCTTCCCTTTTACCCGATGGGACTCATCTTCAAACTTGAGAAAGAGAAAGGGGTGGGGAAAGAAAAGGTGAGGGAGATGGGTCAGCGTGGGCTCGAAGCTTCAGCCTTGGACAGAGTTACAGCTCTTCACAGGTGCGATGACTGGGAGGAGCCAAGCACCCCACCCACACCTGGAGTTCCCTCACCTGCAGTGTGGACTTTGCTGTGCTCAGTAGAATTTTGTCTCTCCAGGTGGGCTTAGAGGGGTTACCTCCTATGACCAGCTGGGTCTAGCCCCTCACCAGAGTGACTCTGGGTCCAAGTGGGACTGTGGGTCCAGCAGCTGGTGCTTCTATCCCCTTCATTGTCCAGCCCTGGAGCAGCTGCTTTACCAACCAACACAGAATAGAGGCACACCCTCAAAGGCACTTCTAGATTTGGATGCTACAAATCCAAATGCCTTAGTTAAGGCATGCACACAATCAAGGAAAGACACCCCAAACCATAGCAGGTTGCACAGGGAGGTAACGTAGGCTATTGCCTTCCCTCCCCATGGCCCTTTACCGCAGGGGTTTCACAGGGACTCAGTCCAAATCCCTCACTTTTGGAGGGTTGTGTTTCTTTCCTAATCTCTAAGAAGATACCCCAGCTTTTAGCCCAGCCTTAGCTGCAGCCGGGAGGTGTTGGGGAAGGAGGAAGGCAAGGAGCTGTACAACTCCAAGTCCCTCCTGGGCTCCTGCAGACAGCGAGGAGAGGAGCCTGAAGTGGTTAGAGAGCTCAGGAGGCCCACGGCTTTGCTACTTGTTACCAGAGGCTCTGGCAGGGCTGATCGGCTGCTCCCTCACAGCACAGGCAGCAGAGGCCCAGGAGACAAAACGTCCCAAATGAGCTGGTCAAACATTTGTACAACTTTTCCAGCTTTTACAAAGAAGGCCTTCTCTACACAAACTACACTTGGAGATGAACTTGGGAGACAAAGCCTGGAGAGTCCATTGAAACTCACACTTTAGCTTGGGCCAGACAAAGCTCCAGCTCGGAGCAGCTTGATGTGAACAAAGGAAGGCAACCTTTTTATAATTCAAGGAGAAAAGAAGAGAAAACAGCCCCACAAAGGGCTGAGAATAGACATTATGGGCTTGCAATGAGGGATGAATTATTCAATGAGCCCCAATAGCTGCTGCGCCAGGAAGTTTTATGGACTCTCCAGCGTGGAAAAAGTGGCCATTTCACCTACAAAATGTTTCTAGTCTTTGGGCCCTCTAGCTGGGCTGGCTTCCATTCAAGGGCAATTGCTACCATTTTTAAAATCAGAGTATTCTCCCCAGTGGGGGCTGTACCCTTGAAAACACACACACACACACACACACACACCCCTCCAAGGCTGAAGCCTAATTTAATTTGGGGTTGTCAAGGAAGATACAGCGGCATCTCTCCAGTGCCTCTGGCTCCTTTTCCGGATGAGCCCTGCAGGGCAGGAGTGGTCCAGAGAAAAGGACGCAGTGAGATGTAATTTGAAGCCTAGAAACCTCAAAAATTCCCTCTGCGTTGTTTAGGCATCCAAAGTCGCAGGCTGTGCCACTTGCACTGTGGGGTGAATGTTGATCAACAGCTCGGAGCGTCCGGCGCAGGGGGAGGAGAAATCTGACAGAGGAGGGACTTTGGAGTGTCCTGACCACTGCGGCCTGCCCTCGCCGGATGTGCCCGCTGATGGGCCTGGCGGGTGCTGCTAGGGCTGGCTTTCCAAGGGAATCTTCTTTGGCCCAGGGTCTACTTACACTATACACAGGGAGCTAGGCACTCTGAAAGAGGTCGGAACCACCCCCGTTCTTCTCTCCAGGGCCTTGCCATTTCTGCTGGATGGCCCCCTTTACCTCCCCAATTTCCCATTTATTCTCTCCCAACCCAAGAGCAGCGTGCTGGCCTGGTGCGCTCTGACCCGTGCGTCCCGGCTCTGTGCGCCCCTGCTGGAACCAGCCCCTCTCTTGCCGGGGTGAATGAAGGCGGCTGGGCAGCCCGGGAACATCCAAGTCCCGTTCTCTTGTTCCCCAACCCCCGACCTGCACTGACATCGGAGCAACAGCAGGAGCAGCGGGAGAAGCCAATCCCCGGCCGAGGCTTCGGGGGCTGTGGGCACAGCCTGCGCTGCGGCTGCTCAATGGGCGCCTCTGTTCCTCCCCCGGCGCGGCGGAGCGGGCCCGCGGGCGCAGCCACAATGGGCTGGGCCCCCTCTCCAGCGCCCAGCGCCAAAGCACCGCGCCGCGCCGCCCCCTCTTCTGCGCTCCGGCCGGCTCGAAGCTTAGCTCGCCGGGCTGCAGCCGACTCAATTGCCTCCTTTATGTCCTTCTCACTTTCATCTAGACACAGCCCGCCTCCCCCCTTCTTCTCCTCTTTTTTTTCCCCCCTCTCTTGCCCGAGGCTCACATTAGTGAAATTTCTGCAACCTCCCCCCCCCCATTTTTTTCTTATTTTAAAGAAAGCCCTTAACACAAAAGCGGTGACTAATCAATAGAAACTGCTCCTTCATCGTCATCTCCTCCTCCTCCTCCTACTTCACTCCCTCCTCCTCCTCCTCCTCCTCCTTCTCCTCCTCCTCCTCCTCTTCCAGCAGGGTGACGCTTTTCCTGTTTGTGAGTTTTGGGAAACATTTTTGCTTTGTGCCGTAATGGAATTGGAGGACAGATGAGGACTGTAAATGGACACGCGACTGCAAGACTCTCGCTTAAACATTTAGATGCAACGCTACAATTACTGACTTGTTGTAGCGGCTTTGAAGTGGCGATTGGGGAGTGCAAAGGGAGAGAGGCCAGATTGCCAAACTGATGTTTTGATTGGGACTGGAGATACACTTTCACAGGACTTTACCCCCCCACCCCCCTTTAAAATCAGAAAGTGAGCGTGGGAGGTTTGCAACAATTTCAAAGATTCAGCTAAGAGACCTCAAGCATAAGGTCGGCCTGGGGCTTCTGTTTCTTTAATTTCCCTCCCTGCCAACTTGAGGGTTGTGGAAGAGTGCCGCCTGTATTATTGTTGTTGTTGTTCTTGTTATTGTTATTTGAGAAAGCAGAAGGGACAAAATTTTGCTTGTGTCTCCATTTTGTTTGTAAGCTTGTGAGCTTTTCTAGAATTCACAAGGACAAATGACTTCAGCTTTTATGGTGGGCAGAAGATAAAGCAGTTGAAAGTGCAGAGAAAGTTTTAAAAGTCCTGGGAGTATTTCGTCTACCGTGGGACGGTGAAAAGAGCAGTTTTATCACCAAGGGAGCGATGCTGTGGAGGGAACTCAGGGCCGTTTCTCTACACCCCCAGCCCCCAAGTTAGCAAAGAAGGACATTTTTGCATTGGAGTGGGGAGGGCAACGTAGGCCCAACTTTCCCACAGATGAAAATAACAGGGTACAGGCTGTGTCCTCTGAACCTTTATTAGAGTGGACAGCTCAGCCCACTCTCGAGGTCCACTTACCAGGGTCAGGAATTGGACCTCCACTTCGGCTCCAGTCTTCACAGTACATATCCTCTCTTCTCAAGTCCTGGAGGCACTCAAGGAAAGGTTTTTTTTTTTTTTTTTTTTTTTTTTTTTTTTTTAAGGATTGGAAATATCACAACTTGAATTAAATTAGAGCATCATGCTGTACTTCTTTGCTCCAGCGTGGCTGTAACGATTTTCCTGCTGGACCAATTTGAAAGGGAACACGGGAGTTCTGCCTGTAGCTTTTTCTTTTTCACTTGTTTATTTGGTTGACTGCTGCATGCATACTCTCTAGCCTTATTGAAAACATGCAGATTTTCTAATTAATGCTTGAAATCGTATGTTTATTTTAGGGTTTGATTTGATTGTTGATAGTCCTCCTGAACAGGAGGTAGGGGCTTCAAGTGTGTAATAATTACTGAAGGGTCATTTAAGAGTCCCCAGGGCTGAGCAATAAAACCCACCGGGGCGGTGAGGCGGAACCGGCAAGTTGCATGTACCTCGGTCCAGATGAGTGGAATATGCTGAAACCAATCACGTGCATGGGACCACTGCCTCTGAACCAGGGTGGCTTAACAGATGTACTTTGAGGAAAAAACAAAAATCTTCCCTGCTTGTGAGATGCGATGCTTAAGCTGTACATAAATAAATGAAAGTTAAAAGCTGCAACAACAGTCACAAACAGAGGGGGAAGAAATTTGGCCTGGGCTGGGAGTAGAGAAAGTTTAAATTCAGTGGGATTCTAAGTCAAGCTACTTCTTTATGCAGGTAAATAAAGATTAAAGAACCATTAGGAATTTACATTTATAACTAACAAGACACTAAAAGGCAATTAAGCAGTCAGTTTAATGTCTTATCTCCCTGGCTGCTCTGGAGTTGTTTTACAACCAGGAATTAAAATCTGAAAAGGAAGTTTTCAGCAGCTTTGGCCAAATATTGATTAAGTAGCTGTTTGTTGATACCATTGTTACGCATTAAAAGGCCGGGAGAGCGGCCCCTCAGTGGCCATCTTCCATTGTGCAGGATTCTTAACCACCGAGATCAAAGTGGGATCATTTCAATTTATCTGTCTTGGAAAATCCTCCTTTTCCTCTGAAGGCTCTCAGGAGGACTTTTAAGAAATAGGAACTGGAAGCAGTTACATGTTGTAGGTTTGTACAGAAGACTCTTGGGGTGTTTTTAATTATCCGATAGTGATTTCTTGTTTAGAGCTGCGGCTAAGATGGTGAATTTATCATCAAACTGATTCTCATTTTCGGAGGGAAGGCATGGAAGCGACTACTCTCCTCCTTGTTGCTAAATTTCTCGATAAGGAAGTTCCACTATGGTTGCCTTCCAAGTTGGGAGTGATGTAAAGAAAAAAAAAGTCAGATTTTTATGTAAAACTAGATGGGTAGTAATTAAATACACAGGAACTTTGGAGTTATTGACAACATCTTTCTGCATTGTTTCCATATTTTTTTGTTTATAGATGATTAGATGATTTGCTTGTAGATTTTTAAACGCTGCAGTATAGGAACAGATATGTGTGTGTTTGTACAGTATGTGCATCGTTAGAGTTTATATGTAAGTTGGTCACTAAAAATTATTTTGGCACTGAACTACATCCAATTGCACTAAATACAGGTTTATTTGTCCTGTAGATTGCATTTTCTACAGTCGAAAGAATATGAGGCAATAGCACAGTCTACCAATTCATACTCTCTAAATCATCTTATGACTTTTCTTTTTTTGGCTGTCGACTTTTAGATGAAATATTAAACTGTTGCTTGTTTATTTTTTTAAGAGTATGATATATTAACATACATTTTTCTTTTATTATGAAAGCAAAAATTCCTGCATGGGCCTTTTGGAAATACCATCCGTGTGCTTAATTTGTGAATTCCAAAAAATAATCCTAATCGAGGTTCTAAAATTTGTGCCAGATTACTATGTATCGTGGATCTTTCTCAGTGTAGAATTTTTTGAATCCCCTTCTCTCTACTTTTCAGTACTAAATAATGATCCTCGTACAGTTTATTTTGATTTTTTTTGTTACTCTTTCTTGTTTGCTCTTGAACAAGATCAGCCTTCACACACATAGCAGAATCATTAGTGGATATTTTCTAACACATTCTGTTATAATAGCCCAATTAATTAATAACCCATCTCTGCTCAGATACTCTCTGTTACAAAATGCATAGTACGGGGGGGTTATAGTGTAGAAAGACCACCTGAAATAGATTAAACTAGAAGTTAAGAGCTTCGATCTGTTACAATTCTTCTGTCTTGGATCCAGGGATAGCATCAGAGAGCTCTTTGTTGCGTGTTTCACGTGTACATGTATGTTTCATATACACATGTAGTTAAAGTGACTTTTCCACCTCTGGTTTTAGGTTGTCTGTTTTTGCACTGCCAGGAGAACAAGCAGAATCCGGCTCCAATTTGGGCCTGTACTTAGCATCAAGATAAAATTGCTGTCCCAAAGACTGACTACTTTTTGCTGAGGAGCTGTGATCTGGAAGGGTGCAGAGAAAGTGAAAGGGAGTTTTAGATGTTACCATTATCCTTAAAGATGGATGCCAACTGGAAACAGAATTTCCCTATGGCAAAAAAAAAAAAAAAAGTATTGTTTGCCCATTCATACCAGTCTTCAGTAAAACAAGATACAACTCAGCTTTTAGTTCAGTCCTGTGATGTTACACCAAGCCCTGAGTTCCCATGGCATGGCATGGAAGTTTTTACTGGAATCAGAACACCTCTCTTCTAAGGAAGCTTCCCTCAAAGTAACTGTGTTCTGAAAAAAACAAAATAAATTATGTTTTCAGTTTTTAGTTGGGACATGCACAGTTACAAAATGCTCATTAACATTATAAAACCCCATTCAAACAAGATGAGTTTGAATGTTCACTGTTGTCCAAGTCAGATATGAAAATCATGGATTGTAGTTGTTCAGGACATTTGAGAAATAATAGGCTTTAAGAATTCTTACCTTCAATTTCTGCCTTCTTTCCTTCCTTTCTGATAAAAACTAACACCGAAATAATTTCTGCTGTGGAAGTGGTCACTTCACTTTTTTAAAAAATACACTTTTGTGAAAGATAGCAGTGTAAAATTTAGAACTTGATTTACATTTCTCCTAGAAAGGAAACACTTGAGAAAGTATTTTCCCAAGCACACTGCATAAAATATAGCAAAGTTTATAGTATTTAAAATTTTCCTGCAGGATTTTAAATAAAGCAAAAACAAAATACCTCTTCTTTGGGGTAAACCAACTTGGTCAAAGTAGTCTTAATTTTTATATCCTCTTACTTCTGTGATTGAAAGATGACTTTCCCTATTAAAACAGACCAGAACTCATGACAAGCAATGTAAAAATAGTTGTATGTGTGTTTTCTTAAGCCCACTCAGTAATTTCTTGACTGAATTTTCTTTTGTACTTTTATTTGGCCAGATACATTGCATCAACCAGTAAATAGTGTACAAATATCAATGCTTGATGTTAGGAGTCAATTCCTCACTCATCTTGGACTCAGTCCAACAGATTACATTTAAAAATAATTGACCAAAATGCTTTGTGACAAAAATGGGAGACTCTTGTTGGTTGATCAACACCATATTAAGGGAGAGGAAATACTACTGATTTTCAGCATGTAAAAATTTACAGAATTATGTTGAAAATTCAAATAGTACATATTCTCAAAATTTTCATAAATGGATAGTAGGCCTATTTCTGGAAACAAGTGCAGACTCAAATACCCCGGGTCTTATGCCATTAAACAGAATAAGTAAGTTAGGGTGTAATAAAGGAAAATTAATTGCTCTGTGTTACAACATGGAATTAATTAGCTTAGTTTGTTGTGTACTTTCATAGTAATTACTGATATTGTCACATACACACTTGCATTTTTAACAGAAAACCTACATCTGTATTTTGTGATTTTTAAAAATAGGTCCACAGATATGCTAAAGTATAGCCACCATATCCTTGTTAATTATGCAAACCCTAGTGTAGGCATAATTTACCCTGTTAAGCACTTGGGCATTGCATGTGGGTACTAATATCTTCATTATTTCCTTTATAGGCTCTGTATTCTTTTTTTAACATTTTACTTTAAAGTAATTATAAATCCATAGACTCTTTCCTCAAACACATATTTTTAAATTTTTCCAGAATTTAAATACATTTTCATAAATAGGAACACCTTGGCCAAAGGCTATGTGCATGTATGTGTCTCAATTATCATGGTTGAGCTTAACCTGAACTAAAGAAAATTAATTGGTCCAATTCATTTTATTATAAGAAAAGCAATAGGTTTCTTCTTTCTGAATCCCCACTTGCCCAGTTTCCCCATTGAGGGGCACTAAAGCAATTGAATGTTTCTTGTCTGCTCTAATTTAGACACACTCTAAAGTACCTGTTGTGTCTTTTCGTCCCTTATAAGAACACAGTACCCTAGGTAAAAGTGGCTTGCTCTTGCGTTACCAGTTTTACTCTGAAATTGAGATCAAGCACATTTCAGGTATGACCTGTTGAATTTCAGTTTCAACATCTGTAAGATGTTGATCATCATAGCAACACTTCAGGGTTCTGTGAGAATAAAACGAGAAGATCTGTGTTATGTGCAAATTACACCTATCGTAGCAAAACTCAAGTCTTAGGGGAAAAAACTGGACATGAAGAAACTGACCAGCCTACATGTTAGCAGATGGGCTCTGCCCAAGGGCAGATAAAAGCTTAATTCAGGGCTTAGAAGCAACAATGAAGATCAAACATGCGCGCACACACACACACATGCGCGCACACACACAGACACACGTTCACTTTCACTACACCAAAAACATTTTTTGTAAGCAATTATTTAATGTGAGAGACTTCACTGATTTAACAGGGATAAAAAATAAAAAAAATATACAGTTGTAAAACCATTCAATGAGATGTCAAAAGATATTTCTTAATTGCTTTTCTTCCCAGTTTATCAAGTTTACTTTCTTTTCTTTGATTAATCTGGATTTTCAAAACTCTTCCAAATCTAACTTTACTTTCTTTTTTTTTTTTTTTTTTTTTTTTTTTTTGCACAAGTTCATTTCGCTGGATTAGAGATGGATAGGCAAGTTGTTTTGTGAAAATGGGTCTCATACATACGTTTTTACTCCTGAAACTCTGTTGTTGACTTTCATTTTGTGGGACCTTTTTTTCAGTCCCCTCTTCAGCTCGTTTCGCTGTTCTTAAACATATTCACCCCTGTCCGTGTGAGATTGTGTACATTCTTCTTTCTTTGTGCGTGTAATTCTTCTTAATTTCTTCTCCTTTATACCAGAGTTTAGACATAAGGAAATTTTCTAAAGTGTCATTCTTTAAACGGGAGGATACATTTCAATGGCCTTTCTATTCAATTTTCCTCCATGTAGTAAAGGTTGGGGGCTCCTGTGTTATTGGGGTACAATAAGAGAATGAAAAGAAAGTAGTCTGGCTTATAGGGCTCTTGGGGGCTTCAGAGCTCCTGCCCCCCATGTTTCGCCCGTTTGGAGCAGCTTGACAGCGCAGCCCCTGGCTGCAAGGAAAGTTGTTTTCTTATCCCCGCTTGCACTGGTCTGACCTGTCTCCGAAATAGGTCAGGCTGGGGCACAGCCAGTTTATGCAGCTGTTGCGGCTTAGGCGTCACAGCAGGCAGCCGAGTTCCTTGGCCGGCAGGCCCCCAGTGAACTGATAAAAATTCGTTGGCGAGCTGTACATCTATGGAGCCTTCCTTCTGGATGGTCCTGGCCCCCTCAAGGCTTTTAGATGCAAGGGGACTCCTGGATTATGTGGGCCAACTATTAGGCTCCAAAGGGAACCATTCTTTTATTTGGAGGATTGCATTCTTGTCCACTCAAGCACTCACGTGAAATAGATGTGTTGTCAGATTTTTTTTTTTAAATGGTTACTTATTTTTGACTGGGTAAAACATTCACTTAACAAAATTCAAAAGCTATGACAGATCTTCAGAGAGTTCATGGAAAATGAGTATTGTGAAAACTATACATGGATTTCAATTTTTTTTGTACCAAAATACACTTATCTCTTATTCCATTTTCTGTCAGCTTTTTGAAGTATCCTCCTGGAAACGGATGTACATTGATACATCTTCTTCCCACTTCTGTTCACAAGTTGTTAAATACCTTGTCAGTGTTTCCATAAATGATTACGTTGCTCTCTCATTTAAATATTATCTCCCCACATTGTGCAGAAGCAATACTCTACCATGTGAACTATTCTGTACCTTGATTTTTTTTCCTTTCACATTAGACTATATCTCAGCAATCATTCAACATCTGTGTCTGATGTTTTTCCTCCACCTTGTTTGGAAAGCTGCATAGTATTCCACTGGATTGGCAAATGATGATTTTTAAACAACATTCAGATTCTTGCCAATCTAACAGCACCATTTGGCAAGTGTGTGGTGTGGGTTTATTTGTCAAATAAGGGAATGACATTTGTGATTTGATAGCTTTGGTGGAATTTGGGTTCTGCTTTGGGAACAAATGGTGGAAGAGTTCTTAAAAAGTGCAGAGTAAGGGTTTGTTTGCCTATGAAGCAACACTTGCAGTAGAAAAGTGAGACGGTTTCCTCTATCACTGTATACCAGTATACTAGAATATTGAAATATACCAGGTATTAAAATCACTGCTTAAAGTTGTTCCACTGACAGTGACCACCCTCGGGAAATTCCTCCAATATTCTATTCTGCCTGCAAATGAAGAACTCTAGAAGCTCAAGGAAAATTTTGCCTTGTACCTACTGATTTCTTTAAATCTTTTTTTTTTCTGTTTACTATTTAATTTCACCCTATCAAACATAGCCTCTGTATGTTAAACTCTCTTTGCTGATTTTTCTTTTTGTGCTGGAAAAATTATGGATCATTTCACAACAAATTTAGAGGCAACTCATTCTGATTGTTTAGTTACAAAGGAGAAATTGTCTTCCAAGATCCGCAAATGAGTATTGAACTGGTAAGGGAGCAGAGCTTGAATAATCAAAAGTGGTCTTGTGCTGTTCCTCACTCTTTGCAGCTGCTGACCTGATGCTCTGGGGGTTTCTCGATTTTTGTAAGGGCTGATTTTCGATTTTACGAATTTTGGGGAGAAGGTATCCATTCCCTTCTATGCACAAAAGACTTTTTATGCTTTTTCACATACCTGGCCTCCCTCAAATCATTTCAGCCTATTTTCCCTTAAATCTGATGCTTGGGAATTCAGTTGTTGATGCTGCTGGGTACCTGGCCTACTAAGCTAGAAGTCAGAGTCTGTGAAATGAGCCAGAAAGCACTGCTCCAGCTCCACGAGAAAAACAACCCTCTCCAAACTCTCCTGAGAAAACTCCAGAGGTGAACGCCAATCAGTATGAAACAGTGAAGGTTTCAAGCCATTCCCCCTTCGGAATGGGCCTTTCAGAAGAAACCGGAGGCCAAATTAGGGACTACAAATTTATTTTGAAAAATCAAAATCTTGATTTGGTTTATAAAAATAACAGACAAGCAACACAACAAGTCTTCTTTGTGGACCGTTCTTACCCAAAATGTGCTGCTCACTGTGTCCCAGGTGGGAGGAAGGGAGGTGATGGAACTTTTTCCTTTGTGATGGAACTTTGGTTTGTACTGAGATGGGAGGCTGCTGGGTGGGTGCTGTGGCAGCCTTCCTGCGCTTCCTGGACCCAGCTTCTGCAAACCTAAAGAAGTCAGAGGATGTAAACAGGCCTGGCGTTAACCAGCTTCTGCAAATAGCTGAGAAGAATTAAAAAAAAAAAAAAAAAAGCTTTCCCTCCCCCAGCTCTGTGCATAATTTGGAAGGAATCAGGCCCGTAATTTGTGGCATCTGATTACTACCTGTACAAGTCTGCAGTAATCCACGTAGGAAGAAAGGCTAGGGAGGGTTAATCCCAAAGAGGAGGAGTTTGTTTGTCATGTCGTTGTGGTGTTCTGTACAGACATTTACGCCATATAAATAAAGTAAGTTGCCTGCACTGGCAGAGTGTGCAGACTTTAGATTCGTGATTCATCATCACATTGTTATTATCTGTGCAGGTAAAGGGAAGTGGTAAGCAGAGTTGTTCTCCAGGAAGTTGGCCAGCTGCGTTTTGTTGAGGGAGCTGCCCCTTCACCTCCAGTGTGTAAACTTGAAATCTCTCAAAATAGGAAGAGACCCATGGATTCGTCTGGGGGAAATGCTTCAATTTTCCATTTCACGACTGTCAAGTCGACAGGATCTCAGTGTCTGGAATTGGTGGTTGCATTTTGAAAAGTTGGAGGCCTTCTAACTTTTCTGCTCAGACCATTTCTGAAGGAGGCTAGGAGTCCATTTCAGGGCATTGAGCAAATAAATAACGGTCTCCTCACAGTGCTGTTGGCGGAGTAGCGATGTACCAGGGCAAAATATGATTTGGGAATCTATCCAGTGTGGAAACTTTCCAGGTGGTAGATTTGTTTGGTTTTCATGCAGACGGGGCACATCCACCACATGTGTGTGTGCAACACACATTTATCAGAGGGCAGTGTAAAAGCAACTTCTATAGTTTCTTACTAGAAGCCAATGTCTGCTTGTGGTCACTGGCTCTGCCAAGCTCTGAATACTTGTTGAATTTGTGTCTAGAAGAAGGCAAATGTAAGACTGGGGACATAGCATCAGATCAAAAATTTCAAAGAGCCAGGCTTAAGAAGGCAAGGGCTAGAGGGATGCCTGGGTGGTGGGCCAGTCCCTGTTACATAGGGGATTGGCTCCAGGTAGAAAAACAGGGTGGGAGCTTTATTTGGCATTTAGTTTCTGGGCTTTTTTCAGTGATATTTTTGTGCCTTGACTTACCTGTGTCTTCTCCTAGCCTACAGAAGTTTTCAACTGGTCTTTTCTAGAACATTCTGGAACACAGAACGAATTGGTAGCTGAGATGGTCACCTCATGTTCGTAACAGGCTGAGTTAGTGGTCAGGAGAGAGCAGGTTAGTGCAGCTCTCATGGAGGTCAGAGCAGATAATCCCTATCTGGCATGGCTTTGCCTCATATTTTCTGTCCTTTTTAGAGAATTTGGAACCAGACTAGGTCATTGCACAAGTTTCTATTTCTAATGAGTATATATATTGGTCAGATAAGGAGAGAGACAATTTCTTTATTACAAAATACAATTGACATAGACAACCAAATTTGGTCTGAATCCTTGTTGGCTAACCTTCATTATTTTATTGAATTACTATAATTTAATGTTACTAGTTTAAGCTAACAATTTTTCCCCTGAAATGAATCCTTTCTATTTTTTTAAATGGAAATCCAAATTAAATTCATTAGGAAAGACAATGACTATCTTTCACATTGAAGTTTCTGGTGCTTAGAAATTCCTTTTGGAAGAACTTTAGGAAAAACAGAGCTGTCACTCAGACTGTGCTTTATAGGAGATGATGTTACCAGCCCACGTTTAGCCTTTTTCACAGGCATGTTTGGAAGTTGCTCTGTGTCCTAACTCTACTTACCCAAACCCTTTGAACATGTTTTCCTCCATTTTTCCATGAAAGCCTTGTGGGCTAAGCTTAGGTGAAAAGGGAGAAGTCAGGCTCAAGGCTGTTCCCTCTCCTTTCCAGCCTTGCTTCCATCTGCTGTGCACACCACTCCACTCCACACACACACACACACACACCCCACATTTGTGCAGACACAGGCAGACGTATGTGCACACGAGTACCCCCCCAACCACCATTGTATTTCCATCTAGTTCTGCCTCATTACAGCGACACTTGTGAATCTCAGAGATGCATGCACTTTTCAAACAACCCTCAAAGTAGGCTACTTAGCATAGAGGAATGGATCCCTGGTGGTGGGACTTTATTCATAGAGGAAAGCTCTTGCTAGGAGTAAGGAATAGCTTTTAAAAAGGTTTATGAGGCCAGAGTTTTGGCACCATGGGTTGAGCTGCCACTTTTGATGCCAGTGTCCCATATGAGAGTACTGGTTCAAGGCCTGGGTATACCATTTCTTTCTTTCCTTCCTTCCTTCCTTCCTTCCTTCCTTCCTTCCTCTCTTTCTTTCTTTCTTTCTTTCTTTCTTTCTTTCTTTCTTTCTTTCTTTCTTTCAGAAAGCTTTTATTTACTAAATATAAATTTCATAGGTACAGCTTTTGGAATATAGCAGTTCTTCCCCCTCCCACCCACAAATCATCCCATCTCCTACTCCCTCTCCCATCCCATTCTTCATTAAGATTAATTTTTAATTATCTTTATATACAGAAGACCAACTTTATACTAAGTAAAAATTTCAACAGTTTGTACCCACACAGACACACAAAGTATAAAGTACTGTTTGAAGACAAGTTTTACTATTAATGCTCATAGTACAACACATTAAGGATGGAGGTCCTACATGGGGAATAGTTGCACAGAGACTCCTATTGTTGATTTAACAATTGACACTCTTATGATGTCAATGATCACCTGAGGCTCTTGTCATGAGCTGCCAAGGCTATGGAAGCCTTTTGAGTAGGCAAACTTCATCAGCTGACTATACCATTTCCAATCCAGCTCCCTGCTGATGTACCTAGAAAGGAAGCAGAGGATGGCCCAAGTGCCCCTGCCACTCATGTGGGAGACTTGGATGAAGCTCCAGGCTATTGTCTTCAGCCTAGTCAAATCCCAGTCATTGTAGCCATTTTCTGAGTGAACTAGAGGATGGAAGACCGACCTCTCTCTCTCTCGCGCTCTCTAACTCTGGCTTTCAAATAATTAAATAAATCTTTTTTTTAAAAGAGACATTTGTTTATTTGAAAATCAGAGAGAGAGAGAGAGAGAGAGAGAGAGATGTCTTCCATTCTCTCATTCAAAGAGAGAGAGAGAGAGAGGTCTTCCATTTTCTCGTTTACTTCCCAAATGCCCACAACAGCTGATTCTGAACCAGGCTGAAGCCAGGAGCCTAGAACTCCATCCAGGTCTCCCATATAGATGGCAGGGCCTTAAGCACTTGAGCTATCATCTACTACCTCCTAATATGTGCATCAGCAGGAAACTCAATCAGATGCAAATTAGCCTGGACTTTAACCATGCACTTGGATATAGGATGTGGGTGTCCCAAGGAGGGGCCTAGCTTACTGCTGAGAATAGCTTTTTGATGCCCCTCACTTCACACCCCAGAAGAGTCTAGTCTTGCTCTGAGCAGCTAGGATCAGTTCTGCCATGAGTCAGCTCCTTGCTGGTGAGCAAGACCTGCCAGGGCATGGTGCTTCATTGAACTAGACAGATGGTTGCAAGGCCAGGTTAGGCCAAGGGCATCCTCCACCATAGGCAGGTTTATCCACTTCCTTTGTGCCAGGCAAGAGCCTTGGCTTGTGTCCTTTGGGCTCCTTGGCAAAGATGAAGCCCAAAGTCATGTGGCCTAGAGTCCTAGAACAGGAAAACACCGTGGTGAGATTACTCAGTAACCCCTGGAAGCAGAGCTCTGATCTGAGCTCTAACATTTCCAGTGGCTCCCGGATGGTTGTCAAAGTTCTGAAGAAATGAGACTCCCTTCCTAAAGAGGGCTAGGGTTCAAGGGAAGTCCATGATAGACCCACCAGCTGGGTTCTGGCAATGCAAGGCAGAGGTTTAAGTCCCCAGAGACTCCTAGACTTTCAGTTCGTGGGCCCCAATTCTTGGAGCACATAAGCCAGTAGGGTCTGAGTGGAAGAGCTGGAATTTATTCCACCAATCATGTGGTAGAAATTGTTGTGTTTGTGAACTATTTAAATGATCTTGGGCTCCTAGTGTTCCAAACTTAACAGGTGTTTTATATATATTAGGTCATGAGAGTGAATGCAAGCACCCAGAAACAGCTTACATTCCCCCAGGCAGGGAGTCTGTTGGAAGGAGTTTCTCAATAGAGCTAATGAACCTATGGGACCTTAACTCCAGGCCCTAGGAGGGGCCTTAATGATAATTTCATTGGGTTTTTATAAACATTGCAACATTGAGAAGTTAGTATTTATTTCTCAAGAAGATCCCCCTAAATCGGAAAAGCATCAGGTCTCACGAAACGGTATCTACCCTTGTCCATGTCAGCAGAGGTGAGGCACAATGGCTCTTTCCTGTGGGCAGAGTGTGAGTCTGAGTCTGGCACAACCCTGTGTAAGAGTAAAATAATGACCCCAGTGCTCAGGCACTCTCATGCCTGCATGTCTGGAACTTCAAAGCTGCCAGGATGCTTCTACATTCCTTACACCTTGTCTTGTTTACTCAAGGAGTCAATATGTGGGTCTGGCAATTCACTCATGTGGTCCTTACATGGCAGAGCAACCCTGCGCTCCCAGGGAGACTCTTAGAGGGATCTTGGATGGGCTCCTCATGACAGAAGCATCCGCTCACTGGATTAGGGCAGGGGACAAAACCCTTAATTTGGGGGTGGGGGACTCTTAGTTCCCTTGGCTATAAAGATTATATCAGACAACATGTAGGTGCTTCTCGTGGGTCTTTGAAGCTGTTGCTGTGACAAAGTTGCTTTCCATCTCTGGACCTCATTCTCCCCTCCTGTGAAGAGTGGACGCTCTGCCCCAGGTGAAAGCTATGGTTTCTGCCAGGGCTGGCAGCCTGTGGGAGCTGTGGCCATGTCTTGCTCTCAGCAGACCTTGACGAGCTCCAGGTAACTCTCCAGGCAGCCAGGAAAGCAGGGTAAGCCCAGAGCTCCATGGTCCTTTGATGTCCTAGGAGGTGAGCAGCTCCTACTTTGTCCTGAGTTTGGGAGAAAGGATCCTTTTTGGTGCTGGAAAGAAGAAGTAGAAACAGAACTGCAGTGTTTCTGTGCGCTGCACAGGTGCACATGTGGGCTGTGGCCCATCCGTGCTGGGGAATGCATGTTCTCCTGCACCTCCTGTCAAAGCTCTGGCTTGCAATAGAGGTGGGAATGGCCTGAGGGTATTGTTTAGGGAGCTTTCCTTTTAAGAGATTGCATGATTTTGTTGAGAAAAAGTTAAGACTTTCTTAGCCATGACGGTTGTGTACCGTCTTTTAAACAATGTGTGCATAGACAGTTTTTTTCTGGGGCCAAAGAGACACGTGGGAATTCTGGTTGCTGAACAAGCCAAAGCTAGAAACTATCTGGGACTGAAGAGACAGTAGGACAATGGTGTATCCACTTCAGCTGACTCTCAGTGGTGTCTTAGACTCCAGTGAGCTCCCTCTTGTCTCACACTTAGTAGTTGTCAGAAACAGCATCGGGCACCAAGATTATTTTTTTTCTTATGTTGCCTCTGAGTTAAATACACACATATACACTCATTAATAAAACATTGTTATTTGAGTCAATGAAAAATTTCCAGACAAGAAAGAATTTGGGAGAAAATTCATAAGGATTAAACAGGAGATCATTTGAAATAAAAAAAAAAAAAACCAAACAACTTTTATTTTTTTAAAAAGCTTGGCCATGAAGCCAAGAATGTAAGAAATAATTCTTGTTAGGTTGCAGACAATTCAAGGCCAAATGTCATAGCCTTTCAAGAGGAGATTTTACTGAGTATCCCCTCCCCCCACCTTTTGCCATTTTATTTGTGCAGAGGGAAATTATTTCAAAAGTCAACATCTACCATGTATTGACTTTTTAGCTATAAATTCTGAAAACAGACAATGATTCATTCAGATGCTGCAACCCTAAATTGCAGGGAGTAAACGATCAAATTGACAAAGTAAATAAAATGCATTTTGAAAATGGTTTCTTTGCTTGAGGAGTTTTTTAGTGCATATAAAACATCCAACAAAATTTGCACACATAACTTTTCTCTCGCTTTGCTGTTTTCTTTATCTTATGGAAATATATATATATATATATATATATATGATTATGGAAACACACATAAGCAAATATTGCTGTAAAACACTTTGTAATTTTTTAAAAAGAGAGGCCAAGCATTATAGATTGAAAACATTAGGAAGAGGAGCTCTATTTCTTTATACTTTCAGAATAATAAACGCTACTGTTTCTCATAGGAAAGAATTTATTTCCATTTTTCTTAGTGATTATCCTATACTCAGATCAAATATGTTGCAATCTTGAACTTTCAATTGCAAATTAAAATTTTCTTTTGATAAGAGTCAGTCAGTACTTGACCTTCATATTAGAGAAGAAATCTGATATTCGCCCCTTTTAGGCAACATTAGAATTTTTGTTGAGTAATTCCACAAGCATCAAAACAATTCAAATTTTTGACTAACCTTTTTGTGTTCATAGACAAACCTCTGATGCTGCCATGTGAATTGGGTTCCAAAAAGGTCTAAGATGTTACATTAGTGAGAGTTTGGGCATAAATTTGTTTAATATAGTTTGAATAGTGAGATAAGCATATAACTTTTAAAACAGCAAGCATTTATAATGCTTTGCCAAGTTTGGGGTGGTGAACAGTACTCGATCTGCGTATTTGATTTCCTCAACTTTTTTTTCCCATGTTTTCTTAGGGAAGTGCTAGTTGAGATTCGAAGAAGAGTTGTTATTCTGTTTAACTATATAAAAACATTAAAACATTTTAGGGAATGCAAAAATACATATGCTTCAGGTTAAAATATTGAGACATCTTGGATATTTTAATAACATTTCCACTCTAAAGTATCGAAAGCAGACTTTTTAAAAAACTTCCTTTATAAAGAAGGTTACATTTGTTGATTAAAGTAATCTGAACACTTAAGAACACTTGAACTCTACTGTGGTGAGACACTGACTGTTTTCCATGCTATGAAAAGAGGTATTTTTTACTTATAGGCAAAACACTACTATGATCATTTTTGCAGTTGTTCAGAGGGATTTTTAAAGTTAATATGAATGTAAGTTTATACTCATTAAAGAGATTAAAATTAACAATGTTAAAGTGAAACTGTGGAATTGCATTCTATAAAATAAGACAAATATGCATTTCATTGAAAATGTTTATATTGATAAGTAATAATTAAACTCAAAGGTTTTGTTATATACTTCTGTTTGGAATTAAAACTATCCCATTGGGATTTGGAGAAAATGAAACTGTCGCTATTTGGAGAGGATGAGACCAGGACAGCAGAAGGAAGTGGAGAGAACTCAATCCAAATACTCCTCAAACACTGAGGATTCTGTAGGTTTAATTTCACAAGTCCTTCATGAAGTTGATTTCTCACATACAGGCTTTCAAAGGTAACTTCCATAGGAACCAAATAAATACCAAAGTCCAAATTCACTAGCAGGGCAGATTAAAATTGAGACCTGCTTTTATTAGAATGATGGGAATTTTCTAATGAAGGAAATGAAGTAAAAATTACAGCACCTACTTTGGTATGTCATACTTTAATTTTTATCCAATTATAATCTTAAGAGCTGTCAAATTCCTAGAGGAAACAATTATTTTCTCAAAAGGAAAAAAAAAAAGAATTATCCAGAAATGCTGCAAGTACAAAGCAATCGTCCCTGCTAGGCTTTGTGTGACTTTGAATACAATGGGATATTAATTCCGTCAGACCCAGTTGACTTAAAAGCTAGAATGGACCAGGAGCTGATTTTTGGCATTCCTTCATTTTTCTGTTCTTTTGTTCACTTGACGCACAGCTTTTATACCCTGGCTTTGCGGGAACTACTGGCGTGATCTCTGGACAATCTGTGTGAGGAGCGAAGGGCTCCTCCAACCAGCAGGCAGAGTTTTAATTAAATACTGTCCATCCGGCCTACCTCAAACAGCTGCAGAAATAGCTGTTGGCGTAAAGGTACCAATAAGCTTATGTTCTCTGGTGTTAACAGAGCAAAGAATGTTCTTGGTGGTTTTAAAAAAACCCCACACTTCAAAATCATGTGATCATTATTATTATTATTTTTAAGCTAAGAGGAATCCCCACGAAGCAAAAGTCCTGCTCTGTGGCACTAGACTTTGTACCATGTTGGAACAGACATGCAGGTTGAAGAAATTATTTTGTTTATGAATTCAGCTTCCGCGTGCTGCCAGGCAGGCTGGAGGAGAAGGAAAGCAAGGTGTAACTTTAAGCACACACTGATTTGTTCTTATTATATAACAAAAGTCTATTTCTTTATCATGTTATCATTCAGTTAATAAAAATTAGCTACAATAACAGCATCAACTTAAAAACCCCTCAAAGTCCAGGGGATTTTCTTTCACAATGAACATGAATACTGTTCAGAAATACAAACAGTCAAAGGATAACTTTAGGTCTGAAAGAGAAACCTGGCAAGGGTAATTGAATAAGCCTGGGTCCCCTGACTGTGTCATGGTGAGGGCAGTCAACATGTCATAATTAGGTTTATTGAGGGCCATTCCAACAATCTGCTTCTATTCTTCCTGCCTTATTGTCCACAGCTAGGCAAATAGCCAAGGGACAAAAGGAATCAAGTGCTGACAAAACATGAAAGAGGAAAAAGATTTAGCTGCTTTTATCAAAGAAACTGAGAAGGACTTTGTGTAAATAAAATAAGTGGCTGGCCATCCTGCATTTAGGCAATGCCGTTTTCATTAGAATTAATTCTTGACATATTGGAAGAGTTCCAAGGGAAGGATTTCTACTTCTGACAAGTTTAATTTGTAAATTAAAAACAGTTGGTTAAACATGAGCCTCCATCAACAAAACTTAACCAAAGCCATACACAGTAAAGGCCTAAGCAGGTGAAAAAGAGAATTACTTTGAAAACAAAGTCTTCCCCAAAATTATGCAAATTCTTATTGCTTCATAGCAAATGTTACCCACTGAAGCTTACAGCAGGATGTCTGCTCCTAGAGGTTTGTTTAGATCCCATTTTCTTCCCCTTTAAGCCTCTTTAGTTGACATAAGACTCCATTCTTGGGCAACTTGCTGGTGCGTGGGAGAAGTGGCTCCAAGATTAGAAGAGGTGCACTTTCGCTTTTAAAGGAGTAATGCTCAGACAGCATTTCTAACTCTGCAGATTTCAGGGTGATGTGCTCTGCTTTTTTTTTTTTTTTCCCTCCCCCATTGAAAGCAAGAACTTCTCCTCAGTGTGCCCTTGATTTCTAAGTGGCATAAACAGTGGTGGCTATTGCACAGTGTTACTACATATTCATCAGATCTCAGGTCAATGGTGTCTGGTAGGACAGTTGCAGGCAATGCGGGCAGCTTTGTGGTCCTGACTTGGGGACACAGAGAAAGTGAGAACTTTCAGGAGAGAGGTCCAGCCACATCTGGACAAGGCCCTTATTTCCGTTTGGGGAAATCCTTTAAGCACACGCTCCTTGTGATGTTGGAGCACCTTGTTACATTTTTGCAGCTTGCAGCTTAAGTCTTGGAGGGGAGTCTTTCTCATGGAGCTGAATATCAGAAGCACCTCTTTCCAGTTGCAAATGAGAATTGGCTGGACAAGAGAACGCCATTTGGGGCTGATTTATCTCATGGGAATATAAATTTTACTCAGTTATCAAACACCCCTCCATTTTATTGAGAGTTATATGGGAAACCTATGGCTTGAGTAGCTACAATGAGCCAGGCTATTTAGGTTTTTTAAACTTCAAATTGCTTTACTTTCCTTGACAATAAGGCACAGTTACCTTATTCCTTGGCACTTGAAATGAAAGTGAGAAATATCAACTCAAAAATACAATTACATCACAGAGTGGGTGTGAAACATTCTTGAAGAGGTATAAAGCCATAGACAAATGCAAGATTGGGGCACAACCTGTCAGCATGAGCATTATCTCCACCAGCGTGTCATCAATCCCATCACCATATTGCTGTGTTTGGGATTAAGTTTATCAATTGCTGCATACATACAATCATAGCATCCTGTGCAAGATTGAAATACATGATCCAAACCATTTTTTATTTTAGTGTTTTGGTAAGCTGGATTTGTCATGCCTTGATGTTGATTCTACTTGTGGATTTTGGTAAAGCAACCACAGCACGCTGGGTTCAGCATGCTGAAGTCTAAGTCTGTACCAGAAATAACCACGGCTTTATGAAAGGTTTTGGGCTTAAGAGACTTTGGTTTCTGTCCCAGTTCACTCTTTGACTACCTTTGGGACCATGAGTCACTGTCTTGAGCTGGATTGCTTGGAAATAGAGGTGATAATACTTGCTCCACTACTTGTTAATATATGTGAGTGACCATGAACCCAGTAGAAGTTGTGAACAAATATAAAATGTGATTTACTCATAATCTGCTGTTGGCTTCTGTACTCACTGAAACAAGATTGGGCAGCTGATAGATTTGCTTTTATGCTTTCTTAGAGTACAGTGCAACAAGGATTCAGCAGATCCTCTGTGGTAAGTTGGAAATATACTCTAGACCATAATTTTGTAAATATGGAAGTAAATAAATATATTTCCAGGCCACACAAGACCTGGTTGCTAGGATAACATTGTTTTATGGCAACACACTATGGTGGCGCGTATCTAGTGGAAAACCCATGTGAGAGAAACCGCCCTTAAAGGTTTGGATTTGGGCAAAATAAGTCTTTTGATTTTCATGTAGTTCTGATGCCTGTTGGCTCACGTCACACGACTGGAAGTCCCAGCAGGCCAGGAAGGAGTTTCTCTGGAAGGAGCTGGAGATGTGTGCGGTTTGGCTGGCTCTCTGACATTTATTTGCTGCCCTTCTCTCACTCCGTTTTGGCAACTCCGAACCAGATGGACAAGCTCACAGAAAATCAGGCCAGTGAGGAGGCAGGCGATGCTTTTGAGTTCCCCAAAGACAGCAGAGACCTCTCTTTCTCTTAGCATAGCAGTGGCAATTTTATAAAAAGTCAACTGTGTGAAGCATCTGACCAGAGCCTTCTGTCTATGTCACTGAGAGTACCATAAACTCAGTTTACCAGGGTGTCCAGTGAAGAGATGGAAGTCTAGCGGTCCAGGCCATGGTCCACATGTTGTGTCAACCAAAGGCCACAGCATCCAGTTTGTAGCAGGGCCCAAAGGTTGCCAGTTGGGGCTTTAGCTAAGATGATAATTCACCAGGACTGAACACTTTCCTTAGTCATCAGTTGTTCCAAAAGGAGAATGATGGCGAGAGGAAGCGGGGCTTATGGTTTCACTCTGTAATCATTGATGGTTTGAGCTGAATTTTACCTTACGTTGACCTCTGGGGCCGTGGACTTGCTTATTCTCATAGCTGCAGCTACAGCGTTACTGGGGACAATGAAGACAGTAGTTGCTTACTGGTGATTTCTTTGGGAGAAATGTAAGCTATGGCCTCAAAGTGTAGATACAGATATATAAAATGTTACTATCTGGGGCTCCAACTAAACTCTGCATTGGGACTCAAGAAGCACACAATGTTCCTATCAAAAGTAAAAGTATTTATATCTCAAGCAGTGGGACTTTTTTTTTTTTTTAAATGAAAGCTGCATTTTAAAGACAATAACATTTTTCCTCTGTGATACCCATGGTGCAGAATTTCAGACTGAAACTGCTTTATCTCAGGCATGTTGCTGAACTCAGTCTTTGGCATTTCAATGTTGAAATATGGGATTAAAAATAGTGAATGGATTTGCTAATGAAGTGCAGCTTTTTTCCTTTTTAAATGGCAGCGTGAGGGATGTGTGTGTGACAGCAAGCAAGCAAGCGAACGAGCAAGTGAGAGTATAGCTTTTGAATTTAGCCTTATTATTTATTTTATGTTGTCGCTGTTTGTAGACTTTTTTTTTTTTTATTTGTTTACTCTTGTTTGTTTGAACTAATCACTACTTAAGGAGAAGTCCGCTCAGGCCAGCCTCCCCTTCACGAAGCCTTTAGCCACGGTGACCACTGGGGCATAAAGACGTGGTTATCTGCAAATGAATGGCAGCTCTTGGCTTCATTAAAGCCCCTTTCTCTTTTGGCACTCGCATTGTGACCCTTTGATATTAATTCAAAGGGCAATTAAAGAATGCGGTGCATCTTTGAAGTAAGGCATTCAGGGCCAGGGTAGGGAGGAACCTGGGCCTCTGATGGACTGTACGCATTCAACAGGCCTTTTCAAGGCAGTTTGAAGTGAGTCAAAGAAAATGGGCAGGAGAAGGTCAAAGAGAAAAAAGGGGCTAAAGAAACAGTCTGTATTTGTTCGGAGTATTAGCCAAGCAAACTGCAAATAGCAACAAAATGAAACAGTTAATAGAGCAGCCAGACACAGCCATGTCAATCACTTAACTTCAACAGCATTAGGCTTACCAAGGCTCCCTCCACTGTGTTACCTAATTATCTTGGGAAAGGCAGTAACTGGAAGTAATGGTATTGTATTTCTTTCTGCTTACTGCCCAGAAAAGGTGATAAATACTCACTGCTCCATAATTATGCAACATATATACATAAAGGAATGGGGGGGGGGTGGCGGGGCTCTGGGGGTACCAGGGCTGCATTGAAGATGCGTTCCTAGCAAAAGGCTGGAATATGGCACAAACATGGCATTTTCAAACGTTAGCATGCTGGAGAATCGCTTAACTCGTTTCATCTGGAGCTGGCTAAAATATGCATGATCTCTCCTAGAACAACCCTTAAAGACAAACACGTTTGCCCATTCTAGGAAAGTTGTTTTTTTTTTTCCAAAAAAAAAAAAAAAAAAAAAAAAAAAAAAAAAAAAACCACAACACCAGCCTGCAAAAGTTGCTGTACTCAAAGAATATGAAGGATTTGGCGAACACTCCCCTCTGCTCCCGCGGGAAAGAAGGGGTTCAGAGCGAGCAGGAATGGAAACCGGGCTCTTAGCTCCGGAGCCCATTGTGCCAGGCCATTCAGACACCCTTGGGGAAAGGCACCAGATCGTCCCCCTTGGTAACCACTGAGGCTGCTCAGCCCGGAGCGCCTGTGTTACCTGAAGCGGGGCGGAGGGGTGGGTGGGGAGGAGGTAGGGCTAGGGGACTGATTGGACAACTGATCGCTTTCTATTGGTGTGGTTCGGAAGGGGATTCGGGGATTCTGCTTTCATTGGTCATTATAAAAAACAAAAGGGCATCAACCCGGCACTTCTTTGAAAGTGTGAGTAAACTGATTTTTAAAAGATTTCCAAACGCCCTTGGGGGAGCATGGTAAGAGAAGGGGGAAGCCTGCGCACCACACCCCTGTCTGCGGATTCGTGGGACCTGCCTCTCTAAGTGCCAAGCCCGGCGGCCTTTCCAGGGCCCCTACGGACTCTGTTCAGATTACTTGCAACATGCGCTGTTACAGATTTTTGTTTGATGTTGCATTTGTGCATAATGGGTTTTGTTTGGAGAGACAGTTATAGATCTGAAGGGTCTGTTAGGCAGCTTTTGACATACTGTTCCAGAATGTAACTATTATAAAAGTTACTGCCTTTGTAAAAAGTCCATTACCCAACAAAGTACTCGTTTGCTCTGAATTGCAGCACACCACTCATGTATGCTCCTACTTGAAAACTTTCCTTTTCTTAAAAGGAAAAATCTATTTTGGGACACCCAGGGTGAATTGTTTATAAAAAAACAAATGATATGATTTTAACAACGTTCTTGAAACATTTTAAAAAAACATTTATTTGAAAGGCAGAGCAAGGGATAGAGAGAAAGACACTTCTATCTGCTGGTTTACTCCCCAGATGCCTACAACTTCCAGGGCAGGACCAGGTTGAAGCCAGGAGCCAGGAACTCCTGGTCTCCCGCATAGATGTTAGGGACTCAAGTATTTGAGTCATCACCTGCTACATACAAGGGTGTCTATTAACAGGAAGTTGGATTGGATGTGGAGGCAGGACTGTATCCCACATTTTGTGATATGGGGTGTGGGTTTCCCAAGAGGCAGCTTAACCTGCACCACAAAACCTTCCCAAAATGATATGATTTTTTTTTTTAAAGTTAGTAACTCCAACTATTGGGTAGGACAACTAATCCATTCTCTCTGGTGTCCAGTTTAATGCTACAGCAGAACAACTGGAGCGGGGTACAGATATTGCCACCATGGAAGGAATTAACAGAGTAGCTACTTACTAAATAAGAAGCATCTTTGCAACATTGTAGATTTGCTTGGGTGGTTTTTTGGGGAGAAAAATATCACAAAATATCCCAAATAATAAACTTAAACAGTAAATTTTTAAACAAAGGGAAACTAGATGCACAATAAGCTAGGATAATGTCATCAACAGTAACTAAGGAAAATTTTCCACAGTGTACATTATTTTTCTTCCAGGAACTTGGAAAATTGTTTTAGTTTTAGAAATACAGAGCTCATCTTGCTGTCTTTTTAAAAAGGTGGCTAAAAATAATAATATCTGAAAATGTTAAGAAATAGCCATCATCTTAGAGTATTGATATGCTTTTCATATGCAATCAGAGAAATGGGAAGAAAGATGTACAGCATTTTGCTATTAATTATGCCCACTGCTCCTTCCTATACTGCTTCTAGGAATACTACTTTTACCCTACTAATCTTATTTTCATATTCCTTTATTTACAAAAAGTCCTCTTCTCCCACTTTTTTTTCCAAAGAGTGAAGGCTAGGGAACAGTGGTGAAGAAGAACAATTTGGTTTCCTTTTTGTGTATCATTTTAACTTTGTCCACCTTCCTGAACTGTTGATTAGAATCATATGTTAAGACAAATTTATCATTTGTTCTACCTCTGTCTTGGTGAGTTTCAATGAAAGCAGCAAAATCCAGCTTGGAGAGTAGACTTACACTTACCTCACTGAAGCTCCTACTCCATACAAGGTCAATGTGCTCTCATAGGCTTCCAATGCAACAAACCAATTTTGTTCCCTATTTTCCACTTCCCTCATAAATTTCATTTTGAATCTAATAAGCATTCCTTCAAGGGACAGACAGATAAACATAAAGCAGCAATAAAGTTGTATTTCTTTTTTGTCAGATGTTTATTTATTTAGTTTTACTTATTTGAAAGGCACAGAGAGAGAGAGGGGAGATATAGAGCCAGGAACCTGGAACTCAATCTGGGTCTGCCACATGGGTGGCAGGGACCCAAGCACTAGAACCATCACCTGCTGCCTCTCAGGCTGTACATTAGTAGGACACTGGAATCAGAAGTGTAGTTGAGACTCAAAACCAGGCTCTCTGATATGGGGTCCGGGTGTACCAAACAGTTCCTTCATTGCTGCACCAAATGCCTGCCTGTGCTTCATATTTTGTAGCTGGGAATGCAGAGGCTTAGAGGGGTTGAGTAACTCAGCTAGCTAAGGGCAGAGTCGGACTGAGAGTGTTGGTTTGCTTGATGACAGAAGTTGGATTCTTCCCTGCCACTCTAGGTAACAGGTTTGTGGCATTGAGGAAAACAAGTGCCATTCAAAGACTGAGGAGGGGGTGATCTTGACTTCTTCAGTTCATGTACATGAGCTTGACAGTAGAGCCAGAATTCTCAGTTGATGACTGTGAATGAATCAAACCCTCGATCAAACCATCGGTAAAGTAACCTACTTTCTACCTTGTGCCAGAACCTGGTTCAGCCAATGCTGAGCTCCACTTCTGTGTGTAAATCCCAAGGTAATTTACTTGGAATGTTTACACAGAAGTACACCTTGCTGCACACTGGTTTCTCCTTCCCACCTGTCTCTCAGAGGGAGGACAGAGGTCTGCCTGCAAGAGTACTCCAGGGGCCAGTACTGTGGCATAGCAGGTAAAGCTGCCACCTGCAGTGCCAGCATTCCATATGGGCACTGGTTCTAGTCCTGGCTGCCCCACTTCCGATCCAGCTCTCTGTTATGGCCTGGGAAAGCAGGTGAAGATGGCCCAAGTCCTTGGGCCCCTGCACCCACACGGGAGACCTGGAAGAAGCTCCTGGCTCCTGGCTTCAGATCGGCTCAGCTCCAGCCATTGAGGCCATTTGGGGAGTGAACACCCTCCTCTTCTGGAATTGATAGAAGTCTGGCTTGCTAAGTATCCTTATTGAAAAAAAATTAATTAATTAGAGGGACAGAGACAGATAAGCACTGCCAATCTGCTGGTTCACTCATCAAATGTTGACAATCACTGGGGTGAGGCTGGGGCTTCCACTAGGACCAGGCTTCCCATGTAGGTGGCAGAAGCCAGATTACTTGGCCCATCACAGCTATGGATTAGGATCTGTGTTAGCAGGAAACTGTAGTCAGGCATTGGAGCTGGCAGTCAAACCCAGGTACTCTGATGTGAGATATGGGCATTTTAGCCATCAGCCTCAACACCTGCTCCTGGCTTGCTACCTGTTCTCTCAATATCCTGAAGGAGTTGGAAGAAAACTTGTGCTTCATGTATAAAGTGTCCATGGGAGTCTAACTTATAGAATTTGTCAGAAAGCAAAGAACCCAAAGAATCAGAATTTATTTTAAATCAAGGATTTATTTTAAATCAAGCAAATGAAGGAGAGATTAGGCTTTGTCCATAAAAATGTCCAGAATGTTTTATAAGTGTACAACAAAAACCACATAAGCCATCTATGCTTATGTGATAGTTATTCAACAGTGATGGAAAAGCTGTGTCCTTTTCTTTCTCAAAGTCCATAGCTTGGAGGGATAGACACTTGTGTTTGGCATAAGGGAGGATCCTCTGGTTGTCCCTTGGTTCAGGGAATGTTTCCTTGGAAGAGAAGCTCTCAGAACTGAGTGTTAGAGGACGACTCAGAGTTAACCATTACAAGGACTAAGGAGGAAAGACATTTCAGGTAGAAGGAATCTTACAGGCAAAGGCAAGGAGCCGGCAAATGCACAGTGTGTGGGGGAATGGCTAAAAGCTGAAGACAACAAAGGGTACTGTGACCAGTTTTTCAGTCTTCAAAGAAAGCATAGGCCCCCTTTTTGGATTTTTTTTTGTTTCATGATATGTCCTAAAACACAATCACATTTTCAAATGTCTAAGTAGATAACTTTAAGTATTTGCAATCAAGCAAAGAAAATGAAATTCTGTGTACTTGTTTTTTTATTGATTGGGAAAAGGAATTTTCCCACTTTGTGGAGATGATGTTGCTGAAATATTTTGGGAAAAAACAGAGTCTGATGCTCAGAAATATGAAGTCCTCTCATATTTACCAACTTAAGTTTAACCCTTCCTTCTTGCTTTATTTGAAGAGTTATTCCAAGTGTAGAGTTATAAGCTATTATTATTTTTTTCTAATTTCCTTCTTTTTGAGGCTTTAAATTAGTTTTTTTTAAAGATTTATTTATTTAAAAGGCAGAGCTACAGAGAGGCAGAGGCAGAGAGAGGGAGAGAGGGAGAGAGGGAGGGAAGGAGGGAGAGAGGGGGAGAGAGAGAGAGAGAGAGAGAGAGAGAGAGAGAGAGAGAGAGAGAGAATCTTCCGCTGGTTCACTCCCCAGATGGCCGCAACTGCCAGAGCTGAACCAATCCGAAGCCAGGAGCTTCCTCTGGGTCTCCCATGTGGCTGCAGGGGCCCAAAACTTGGACCATCTTTTACTGTTTTCCCAGGCCATAGCAGACAGCTAGAGCAAAAGTGGAGCAGCTGGGACTCGAACTGGTGCCCATATGGGATGTGGGCACTGCAGGCAGAGGCTTTACCTGCTACACCACAGTGTTGGCCCCTGAATTAGTTTTTGGAGTTAGTACACTGAAACTGTTTTGGATTATTTTTTATTGAAGTGGAATTCATATAACAAAATTAGCCATTTTAAAGTGGTAATTCAGTGGTGACTGGCAAAATCACAATGTAATGTAGTTGGCACCAATTCTGTGAGTTCTATGTAGTTCTAAAACATTCTCAAATGGAAACCCTGTACCCATTAAGCAATTGCTCCCCAATCTGTTGTCCACTCCCTGCCAACCACCAGTCTACATTCTCTCTCTATGTATTTAACAAGTCTAGTTATGTAATCGAAATATAATCATGCAGTATGTGCTCTCTATGTCTGTCTCCTTTTACTTATTATATTTTAGAGGTTTATTACTTTTTATGGCTGAATAATATTTCCTGGTATTTCTGTCCCCCACTTTGTTTATCCATTCATTCATTGGTGGTCATTTGAGCTATTTCTACATGTTGGCTATTATGAATCATGCTTCTGTGAATATGTGTGTACATGTACATATATAAATGTTAATTCCTGTAGCCACTATCACAGTCAGGATAGAGAAGAGTTCCTTAACCCCAGAAAACCCCCTTTGTTTTTTTTCTTAAAGATTTATTTACTTATTTGAAAGAAGGAGAGGCAGAGAGAGAGAGAGAGAGAGAGAGAGAGAGAGAGAATGTCTTCCATCCACTAGTTTACTCCCTAATTGGCCGCAATGGCTGGAGCTGTGCCGGTCTGAAGCCAGGAGCCAGGAGCTAGGAGCTTCCTCTGGTTCTTTCCACTTGAGTGCAGGGGCCCAAGGACTTGGGCCATCTTCTACTCCTTTCTCAGGGCATAGCAGAGAGCTCCATTGGAAGTGGAGCAGCCAGGACTTGAACCGGCGCTCATGTGGGATGCTGGCACTGCAGGCAGTGGCTTCACCTGCTACCCCACAGCACTGGTCCCAAAACCACCTTTGAAATTGCATCCTTTTCCTACTCTGAGCCATTGGATCTGTTCTCCATCAATATAATTTTATTCTTTTAAAAATATTGTGTAAATGTACTCCTATAGCATGTAACTTTCCAACAATGGGTTCTTTCATCAGTATAATTACTTTAAGATTCATCCAAGTCATTGCATTGCTCATGTCATTTTTATTCCTTTTTATTGCTAAGTGGTATTCCATTGAATGGATATGCCAAAGTTTATTTATTCGTTCAATTGTTATGGAATTTTTCGGTTACTTTCCACTTTGGGTCATTATGAATAAAATTGTTATAAATATTTGTATAGAGGTTTTGTGCAAACCCAAATATTCATTTCTCTATATCCCTAGGAGTGGGATTTCTGACCCCAGTGTTAACTGTATATGTTTAACTTTACAAGAAACTGCTAAATGTTTCCCAAGTGGGCTATAAAATTCTGCATTCCAGTCACAGTGTGTGAAAATTCTAGGTATTCAATGTCAGTGGAATGTCTGGTATTGCCAATTTTTTAAAAATTTTATTTTAGCTACCCTAGGATATGCATAATTGTATCTAATCTTAGTTTTAATTAGTTTCCCTAATGACCAGTGGTCTTGTACACTTTCCCATATTCTTTTTTTTTAAAGAATTTATTTTTATTTATTCAATAGGCAGTGTTACAGAGAGGCAGGTCTTCCATCTGCTGGTTCACTCCCCAAATGCCCACAATGGCTGGAGCTGGACGTATCCTAAACCAGGAGTCAGGAGTCAGGAGTCAGGAGCCAGGAGCCAGGAGCCAGGAACTTCTTATGGGTCTCCCAAATGGGTGCAGGGACCCAAGCAACTTCTGTTGCTTTCCTAGATGCATTAGTAGGGAAGTATATTTGAAGTGGTGCAGATAGGACTTGAACCAGTGTCCATATGGGATATCGGCACCACAGGCAGAGGCTTAACTTACTGTACCACAGTGCCAGTTCCCCCATGTTCTTATTGGCCATCTTCATATTGTTTTTGGTGAAGTTTCCTTCTATTAAACTCTTGCTCATTTTTAATGGTTTACTTCCCCCCCCCTCATTTAAAGTTCCTTATGTGATTTGTAAATACTTTCTCTCAGTCCCTCCCATGTTTTTTCATTCTTTTAACCGTGTCTTTTATAGAACAAAAGTTTTATTTTGATGAAGTCCAGTTTTTCACCTAGCCTTGGACATGAAGATTTTCTCCTATAAAATATGGATTTTATATTTATTTATTTATTTATTTATTTATTAAAATGTATTTATTTACTTGAAAGCCAGAGTTACACAGAAAAAGAGAGACACACACACTCACACATACACACACATACAGTAAGAGAGATAGAGAGAGATAGAGAGAGAGAGAGAGAGAGATCGATCTTCCATTTGCTGATTCACTCCCCAGATGGCAGCAATGGCCAGGAGTGGGCCAGACTGAAGCCAGGAACCAGTTTTATCCAGGTCTCCCACATGGGTGACAGGGGCCCAAGCACTTGGTCCATCTTCTGCTGCTTTTCCCAGGCCATTAGTTGGGAGCTGAATTGGAAGTGGAGCAGCTAGGACGCAAACTGGTGCTCCTATGGAATGCCAGCATTGAAGGCAGTAGCTTTACCTGCTATGCCACAACAGATTTTACATTTATGTCTCTGGATTTTACACAATAGATTTTACATTTATGTCTGAGATTCATTTTCAGTTACTTTTTTATGTGGCCTCAGGTTTAGGGCAAAGTTTCTTTCTTACATATGGATGTCCACTTGTACTGGCACCATTTGTTGAAAAGATTATCCTTCCTCACTGGATTGCATTTACATTTTCGGCCAATATCAATTGCCTATATTTATGTAGGTCTGTTGCTGACTTATGCATGTATATCCCTTTGCTTATACTATTTTGTCCTTTTTTTAAAATAAAGATTTTATTTATTTATTTGAGAGGCAGAGTTATAGACAGTGAGAGGGAGAGACAGAGAGAAAAGTTTTCCATTCACTGGTTCACTCCCCAAATGGCTGCAACAGCTGGAGCTGAGCTGATCCGAAGCCAGGGGCCAGGAGCTTCTTCTGGGTCTGCCATGTGGGTGCAGGGGCTCAAGGACTTGGGCCATCCTCTGCTGCTTTCCCAGGTCATAGCAGAGAGTTGGATAAGAAGAAGAGCAGCTGAGACTAGAACCGGTGCCCATATGGGATGCCAGTGCTGCAGGCAGAGGATTAAACTACTGTGCCATGGTGATCCTTAAAATCTTAACATGTTATTCTCTAACTTCATTCTTGTCAAAATTGTTATGTTTTCTTATTCCTTTGCTGTTCCATATACATTTTCCATATATTATACCTCTCTGGAAACAATTCAATTTGTTTTGGTTCTGAGAGTTTTTGGAAATCAGAGAGAGATGATAAAATGAATCTCATTTTACTCAATGGAAATTAATAAAATTATCTACCAAATTGGGGATGTCATTCTATTACAATTTTTCCTTCTGTATGAGTGCTCAGTTTTAGTAAAATGGTTGGCTGTAAGTCAGAGAGGTTGAGCAGAGTCGTGATATCTACACCAGAAAAATACTTTGGATTGCCACGCATGTTTAACCTGCTTTACTCATTTGTCATGCAACACTCAAAGTCGCTCTCCGAGAACAAGGAAGGCATACATAAAACATTAAATGGACATTCATAAAGAACAGGTCAGCCTGCTCATGGCTTTTATATCATTTATTCAATTTATATAGTTTTAAGCATTTGAGTCTTCTCAAAAGCATTTGCAAATGTGCAGTGTTACAGGGCTTCCAGGCCAATGTTCTGGCTCATGAATTAAAAACCAGAATATCAGGAACTCAGGAGGGGAAGTAGAAGGTAAGAAGTTTTCCTTTATTTTTCCTCTTAAGTGAAGAAAGAAATCTAGCCTCTTCTGTGCCTCAGAAGGGGACAGTGAGAGAGACGTTACAATCTTTTTAACATCCTCTCCTAGTCCAAGACTTCATGGTGAGGTTTCCATGAACTTGGAATGCTGTGTCCTCATGTTCTATGCAAATTGACATGCATGCTAGGTATTTGGTTTATTTTTTCTAGTCAATTTTTTTTCTATCATTTTGAATAGGATCAAAATTTAACACTTAGAAAGTCGGTGTGAGTATTGTGAAAATGAGCTTCAAATATAATTAAGGATTCAGCAAGTGAGTCTCAAGTTTGGCAGAGACTGCTTGTGAAACTCTTGGCTTTTTGAGGGAGGGTGCTTTTGGTCAGCTGCTCCGGCCATCCTGGCTGCCCCCACCCCATGTACACACCACACAAACTATTCTGGCAAAATGGTTATGGCTCTAATTTTGGAAGCTTTGGGTTAGAGAAAATCTGTATTTCAAGTGACTCCTTAAAGACTGTAAACTGAAATCCATAAGCTTAAAGTTTATCAGGAATGAATTTTTTAAAAAAGATTTATTAATTTGAAAGGCAGAGTGGCAGAGGCAGAGAGAGAGAGGTCTTCCATCCACTGGTTCACTCCCCAATTAGCCTCAATGGCCAGAGCTGCACTAATCCGAAGCCAGGAGCCAGGAGCCTCCTCTGGGTCTCCCACGTGGGTGCAGGGGCCCAAGGACTTGGGCCATCTTTTGCTGCTTTTCTGGGCCACAGCAGAGAGTTGTATCAGAAGTGGAGCAGCCGGGACTCAAACCGGGCGTCCATATGGGATGCCGGCACTGCAGGTGGTAGCTTTACCCGCTGCACTACAACGGCCAGCCCCATGAAATGAATTTAAGAGTTCTTCACTACAATACAAGTGTGTGGTGCTAAATGTTTCTGGCTACAACTTGAGTCCATTTTAATCATTTAGACACTCTAAATGACTCTAGGTGATTGTTCAGTGGTTCCA
The DNA here is from genome assembly GCF_033115175.1 of Lepus europaeus. Classification (NCBI taxonomy): domain Eukaryota; kingdom Metazoa; phylum Chordata; class Mammalia; order Lagomorpha; family Leporidae; genus Lepus; species Lepus europaeus. The sequence continues at coordinate 166,779,457 of NC_084827.1, read as the reverse complement.
AGGAAAACATTAATTTTTAAATGTTGTGTTACCAGAAAGTTTTCTTTTTATTCTTCTATCATGACCATATGTGTTGAAATGTAGATACATGTAAGTGAAAGGTAGTTAACTTCTTATAGAATGGAAAAATACTTCATTAAAATTTTTGCAATCCAGCAGTGATAATAATAATGCTTATCTCTCTATAGTTTTTTTACATGTAGCTTGTATTTGCCCCTTCTGTGTTAATGTCCTGCATTGCTTTCTCCATATTAAAGATTAAGAAAGTGAGGATCAGAGACGTTAAGTGGTGGCCTAAGGCCATGGAGCTGGGAAGTCACAGAACCAAGCCGATAACCTCATTCTCCTGAGGCTAGTCTTAGATAGCACTTTACCTTTAGGTAAAGCAAGTTCCTTCCTTGTATCTGTGAAGAGAAAGAATGACCTCAAAGTATCAGACTTCTGATTCTAAGACAAAATGTATTACATAGGGTTTTGTGTGTGTGTGTGTGTGTGTGTTTGTATTAAAAAAAGAAATAACCCTCACTTCTGTAGCATCAACATTGAACTGTTTTTTTTTTTTTTAAATATGGGTACTTGCTTTTTTCTTTCTCTAAACAGAATCAGTGCTATTTCCCCATATAATTTCTCTGTTAGCACTACCTCTTTTATTTTGATGCTCTTAATTTTGTTGATTGGTACAATGCTATGCCTGGTCCTTACAATGTGTGTGCGTGTGTGTGCATGTATATACAGCAAAATGCTGATTCACTTTGAGTGATCTCTTGATTTTACCTTTTTTTTCCTTTAAAAATTTTTATTTAAGTTATACGAGCTTCATGTATTTCATATATACAGATTTAGGAACATAGTGATACTTCCCATCCTACCCTCCCTCCCACCCATGCTCCAACCCTTCTTCCTCTTCCCTCTCCCATTCCTACTCTTAATTTTTACAAAGATCTGCTTTCAGTTTTCTTAATGATTGTAAGGTAAACCCTACACTAAGTAAAAGAGTTCAACAAATAATAAGAAGAAAAAGATCACCTTTCCTCAACAGAAGAGACAAGGGCTAAACAATCATTGAAGCTCAAAATGTCCATTTCACTCCAATACATTAATTTAAAAAAAAAAAGCCTTTATTTGAGAAACAGAAAGAGCAAGTTCCCATCTATTTCATTCTTCAAATGCCTGAAACAGCTGAGTTTAGGTCAGATGGAAACCAGGAGCTGGGAAGACAATCTAGGTCTCCCTTGAAAGTGGCAGGAACCCAAGCACCAGAACCATGGCTGTGGCCTCCCAGGGTCTACATTATCAGGAAGCTTGATTCAAGAATCTGAGCATTCCTATATGGGGTGTGGGCATCCTAGCAGGTGTTGTACCCACTAGACTAGACAACCCACCCCTGTCCTACCTTTTGATCTAAATATAAAACAGGCAGCAGTAATGTGATTCCTGCTTTTAGTGTAATATGATTCCAGGGATTAGGAATTCCCATCTTAGAATGTAGCAGGAGGTGAGAAATGGGCTTATTCAAAGAATAATGGTCTCTTGGGTAAGTGACATTTTTTGCTTCCAAGTGTATGTGTGTGTCTGTGAACATGTGTATGCATATGTGTGATGTATGTGTTCATATGTGGATGTGAGAGAATGCATCTGTGAGGGGACTTTGAAAGTTTCATGGAAAATGGAACAAAAGATAAGTTTATTTTGGTGTGTTATGAAAAACGTACATATGGATTTCAATTTTTTTTTGCCTTAAATAAATTTATCTCTTAGTACCACTTTCCATGAACTTCTTGAAGTACCCTCATATTTATTTCAAAATTGCAAGAATAGGTTTTTTTCCTTTCCTAAGAAACCACTCTTGGAAGGTACACCTCAGCTGCTGTAGATGGGGTAAAATATAAAATACATTTAGTTTAGGAAACTTGACATTTTAAGATTCATTAGAAAAATAAGGCCAGAAGCCACAGAAGTATAAATCCTGAGGAAGGAGTTCCTTGATTCTGGTTTTCTGGTTGAGGCCAGTTTATCGGCTCACTTCACAGTGTGCCTAGGGGCTTGAGATTTTTACAGCGGGTGCTGAATCAGTGCCATGCAGTCAATCCCACTTGGGTTTAAGAGAATAAGACTCAGGAAGAAAAGTCTCAGCGTTACTAGGAAGAGAATTTTCTTAAAAGAGCTGAATTTCAGACGTGCACGTTTGAAAAATAGAGTCGGCACCTAATAAAACTCAGATAAAAAAAATTCTCCATCTGCCCCAAATCTTCCGTCATGACAAATATGCAAGGTTGAGAAATTAAGTCCAGAGGTTAAAGGTTCCTGCTGGCAAAGCAGGGCGGGCGGGGAGAGGTATACTGATGCCTGTCAGTTTCCAGATTCTGGGGTCAAGCTGTTGTTCCTAAAAGGAACAAGGCATCTTCAGAAAAAGTGTGACTATCAAACAACAGGTCAAAGTTTATCTGTAGGTCAATGAAAAAGGAGGGGAGTCTTCATTTGAACTCTGAATGTAGGCTTTGTATCTAAAATAAATTTGTAGCAAGTATTCAGATTTTTTAGACAAGTAACTCTATTGATTTTCTTAAATATTATTTAATAATGGAATCAGAAAATTATCCTCACTTCTAGTTATCTAATAAGGGATAAAATTGTAATAAAAATCAAGTTTCATATACATTATATAATTTAATCCTACAATGATGCTATGAGGTAAATATCATTCCCATTTTGCAGATGAAATAATTGAGGCCCAGAAACAAGTTTCTCTTCTCAAGTGACTGGAAGAGTTGACAAATAAACAGTTCTTTCCACCAATGTAGCACCCACCCTCACACCAAAAAATAAACTGGATGGTGTGATTTGATTTCCTGTGAAATATAAATATGCTTGAGAGCATTCTGGACAATCAGGTCTGTTTTAGGATGGAAAGGTATCTCTGTGATAATCCTCTTTGAAGCAATTCCTTTCTTCTCCATTTCCCCTCGAGGGTTTGCTGTCCTTTGCTGTCACAAAGCTCCTCTGTACCGTTGCCTGGAGGTTCCCACAGCGTCTGTGTGGGAATGCTGCAGCCGGGACCAGGGTAGTGGTCAGCGGTGCAAGTGGTGACCACAGGGAGGCTCCTTTGGGCACAAAACGGCCTTTTTCCTATTGGGCTTGGCAGTCCTTGAGCCTAGGAGGCTCTGACTTCTTACTTTAGCTCTCAGATACACAGGGACCTCCAAACTTCCTGCGTTTCCCTCCCATTTTCAAGGAAATCTTATGGTGGATGGGAGAGCACTGGCCATCACAGGTATTCTCAATGCCATTTAGAAAGGTGGATTGAGATAGGTAGTTTAATTTGATGACTTCAACACAAAATGAAGCATTTTTTTGGGGGAGGGGGGAAGCAGTGTCTGAAAAACTGGCAATCTTTTAGAAGAAGTGAAAGTTATTGAGAATAATGTCCATTCGAATCATGATAAAGCCTCAAATAATAATTTTTAAAAACATGTGCAATCTATGGAGTTTGGGAGCTGTTAAGGCAGAAAAATAGTTATTGCAGTACAGTACTGTGCTTAATACATAATAGTGTATTATCAGTTGACTATATTTGGCTCTATGAGTTCAAAGAAAAGGCAAATAAAATACATCTTGAGTTGTTATGGCATGAAAAGTTCAGTAGTAAGCTTCAATGGTGAGTGTGAGGGATTAGAGACAGAAGCAAGGGGAAAAATATGCTGATCCACTTATTTAGCAAATGTTTATTGTGTCCCTATAACTAGTAAGGCACCTAGAGATGATTACACAAAGGATAGGCAGTTTAAGATGTGAAACTATCCCCCTTTCCCTTACTACTGTCTATCCTAACCACAAGAGAGCCTATGGCATGATGTGCCCATGTGTGACCGTTCTGTGAATAATTTGCAGCTTGTAGCAGCATGCTGATTATATTTCCTATCTCAAGTTAGCCTTATTAAACAAAACTATCACACGATTACAAGGTCTGTTTCAGTGATGCGGACTGAGCCCACGTTGACAGTAGTTATGGGTGGCCAAGTTGAAGGTAGTTGAAGGTAGCATTGGGTGGCCCTCTCTTTACTTTTAGAGGTAGAATAGGTCTTGGAGCTGGTCTGTCAGATTTCAAATGAAGCAACCGCTTTCTGAGATGAAGTCAGATTACTTTCCCTAAAATAAGTTGTTTAGTGTAAGGAGAGCATTAAAATACCATATTAGTTTCACTTTATGATTTTTTAGGAAAAGGAAATAAGATTATTAGTTTAAATATGATGGTTATATACAGTGCTTAATTTTGTATTCATGAGAAAATGAGACTTTCAGGCTACTAATAAAGGGAAGTTAATTCTTTGCAGTAGAGAAATCAAAGAGCAGTTTCCAAGTTTCTGGGGCTGTAGGACTTGGAGGAGGTTAGGGGGTCTTTGTGCCTGGGGGATTGTCTCAGTGGGAGTGGAGAGGGAGAGAGAAGGGTCAGGAAGTGCCAGGCTCAGTGTGAGCCAGAGATCTGGGAGGACGGCAGGGGTCTCCCAGAGGGAGGGATGGCATTAGTTGGGTGGATGAGAGCATCAGGGAACTGTGCGCCCAGTCTGTCTGAAGGGCTGGCTGGAGGGAAGAATGGCTTTCTCTGAACAGAGAAAGTACTTCGTGCAAACTTTGAAAATGCCTTAAAGGATCTATCGGCCAGCCAGTTTGCTTCCGTGGAATGTGATTGCTCCTGGCATATTCCAAATAACAGAGGAAGAGTGCTGTAAGCCCTGGGTGCTTAGGTTTCTAAGGGCAGGGTCTGGTAGTAGCCAAGAAGTGAACCCTCCTCAGTGAAGGTGCTAACAACCAGGAGTAAAGAATAGAATTATGTCATTACTGTTATATAATGCATCTTTCTTTCTTTCTTTCTTTCTTTCTTTCTTTCTTTCTTTCTTTCTTTCTTTCTTTCTTTCTTTCTTCCTTCCTTCCTTCCTTCCTTCCTTCCTTCCTTCCTTCCCTCCTTCCTTCCTTCCTTCCTTTCTCTCTCTCTCTCTCTTTCTTTCTCTTGCTTTCTTGCTTCTTTATCTTTTTAAAAAAAGTTATTTACTTGAAAGGGAGCTACAGAGAGAGAGGAGGAGAGACAGTAAGAGAACGAGGGAGGGAGGGAGGGGAGGAGGGAGGGAGAGAGAGAGAGAGAGAGAGAGAGAGATCCATCTTCTATCCTCCGGTTCACTCCCCAGATGGCCTCAATGGCCAGGCAGAAGCCAGTAGCCAAGAGCTTCATCCGGGTCTCCCACATGGATGGCAGGGATCCAAGCATTTGGGCCGTCTTCCTCTGTTTTCCCCAGACCATTAGCAGGGAGCTGCACTGAAATGGAGCACCGGCCGGCGCTGCGGCTCACTAGGCTAATCCTCCGCCTTGCGGCGCCGGCACACCGGGTTCTAGTCCCGGTCGGGGCACCGATCCTGTCCCGGTTGCCCCTCTTCCAGGCCAGCTCTCTGCTGTGGCCAGGGAGTGCAGTGGAGGATGGCCCAAGTGCTTGGGCCCTGCACCCCATGGGAGATCAGGATAGGCACCTGGCTCCTGCCATCGGATCAGCGTGGTGCGCCGGCCACAGCGTGCCAGCCGCGGCGGCCATTGGAGGGTGAACCAACGGCAAAGGAAGACCTTTCTCTCTGTCCCTCTCTCTCTCACTGTCCACTCTGCCTGTCAAAAAAAAAAAAAAAAAAAAAAAAGAAATGGAACACCCAGAACTGGAAGCAACACCCTTATGGGATGCTGGTGTCTCAGATGGCCACCACAATGCAGGCCCTAGTGGGTGTTTTCTTGATGTACATAAGCATCTACTGTAGGATATCATGCATTATCTATGGCCACACAGCTAAGAAACAACAGTCCCAGGATTTGGCTCTCTGTGTGTCTTACTCCAACATCTAGGTAGGCCAGGGCTTCCCTCATTTCAGGTAAGGTAAGAGCCGCACATAGGAGAACCTGAGTTCGTGCATGTAAAGAGCTCTGACCATTGGTTGACACTATAGCTGCTGGATAGGTTGATATTATTGAGATTGATTTGGGAGGTCTTGGTTTAAAAATAATATTCTGGGACCAACTTTAAGTCATTTTAATATTTATGGTCTAGAGTGGGGCCCTGAAATCATAATTTTAAACAACAACAAACTCTGGTGATTCCTGTGCAGGTGTTAGGAGATGATTTCCACAATGACTCTTAATGGAGACCATGTAGCTGAGAGTTTTCAGTGCACTTTACCCTGTGTTTTTGATGCCTTGACCATATATAGGCAAGGAGACAATTTCTGCCCCACTTCTCAATGGTGGAGCAACCTCAGTTAATCTCAGTGTCAAAGTCAGATCCCATGACTCATATTTTTGAAGGCTACACATTCCTTCCTTCCCAAGTAAAATCTGTCTCGGAGTCTGGCCATGGAACCCAACAAAAATCTCAATTTCTGTTGATGTTGCAATTTGCCAACTGACTCTCTAAGAATGGAAAGCTTAATAGTAAGCTTTCAGCATGAGAGAGAGTATATAAATGTCGTGTTGCTGTATTATGTATTTACTTATTTGAAAGGTGGAGAGAGAGGGAGAGAGAGAGAGAGAGAGAGAGAGAGGAGACTTCCTCCATTGGGTTCTCTTTCCAAATGCCTGTAGCAGCAAGTGCAAAGCCAGGCTGAAGCCGGGAACTAAGAACTCTATGGGGGTTTGTCAGGTAGGTGGCAGGGACCCAAACACTTGGGTCATCATTCACTGCCTCCCAGGTGCATTAGCAGGAAGCTGGAATGGAAGTACAGTAGCTCAGATTCAAAGCAGGCACTCTGATATGGGATATGGGTGTCCCAAATGATGGTGTAACCCACTGTGCCATAACTCCTTCTCCCTGCCCTCCAAGTTGTTATTAATTGAGACTTATAACATGGTTGTACTGGAGCATGTCATTAGGAACATCACATAATAGAGAATAAGTGCAGGGCCAGTACTGGGGTGCACTGGGTTAAGTTGTGGCCTGCAGTGCTAGCATCCCATGTAGGCACAGGTTTGCATCGTGGTTGCTCCTCTTCTAATCCAGCTCCCTGATAATGTGGCTGGGAAAGCAGTGGAAGATGGCCCATGTTCCTGGGCCCCTGCCACCCACGTGAGAGACCTGGAGGAGGCTCCTGGTTCCTGACTTCAGCCTGGCCCAGCCTTGGGGAATGAACTAGTGGATGGAAGATATCTCTCTCTGTCTCTCCCCATCTCTGTGAATCTGCCTTTTAAATAAATCAATAAATCAATAAAAATAGATAATCAGTGTTCACCAGTTCTCTCTAGGAGATCTTAGTCCTAACTAGCCTCAATGTTTTCTTGCTTCCCAAGTACTTTTGACATCAGTGGAGACATCAGTTTAGAAGCAGATCCAGAGATGGGTTTGAGAGATGCATTTTCGATAAAATGATACTTAGTTCCAACGGGAAACCTAGATTTTCCAAGATCTTTCTGGTCATCAAAAAGCCCTACATTTCAGACCCTCAGGGTAACCTTATGTGCCTGGAGCGTTGGACAATGCTTATGGCAAGAGGAAGCATGTCAGACCAGACAAGCATATTTCAGTACAACGAAACCAGTCTACATGTAAGGTGAGAAAAGACTGTGACAGTTATGCTGCCTACCCTTCAGGCAAATCACATATCCACTGAACACAAAATGGGATTAGAAGCCCAGCTATTATCTGACTAAGCATCTAACATGTCTGACTGAAAACTTAAAGTGAAACTCTCCATTTAAAAAAGAGCTCTTGCAATTGGCATTTCCTGGATATTGAATGTCAGGATTTGTACATTTCCTAGACTGTGAGCTGTCTTCTGCTCAGCTTTCTGTGTGCACTGCTGTGCAGAGAACTGGACATAAAATAAGCATTAGGTAAGTGTTTGATCAATACATGAATGTGTGGAAGTTACTGAAACCTTTCTTCCCTCCTTTTCCCCTCTCGGAAGGAAAACATTTGTCTAAACTTATGTCTGATATAGGTTGTTTTGTCCTGTTATCTGGTCTCTGCTTATATCTTTGACAACTTGTTTTATTGCCATTTATTGTGTACATCATCTGTGTTTATTCATGTAGAGAGTCTTGGTTAACATGGAGTTTTGAATTTTGAATCACACCCTGTAATGTCTTTAGAGTTTGACAAAGTTGGCATATTAATGTCAAACCAGGGTGTACATTTCTACTTCAATGCTGTACTTTACTTTTATTTGACATTCTCTAGTACTCTGTATTTTCTAAGGTCCACTCATACCCTTGTAAGTTTTTCCTGCTTTCAGCTACCTTTGGGTTGTTCCTTTACAGATGGGAGGTTGAGAGCTACTCGGTTAAGGCAACTTGCCCAATTGACTGTCAAAGTTCAGAATAGAATACTGGGAGAAAAATCGTTCTTTATTTCATGCTCCTGCTAGTTTTCTTTCTTATCGAACAGGTAAACTTGCTGCTTGGCCATGGCCATTTAGACAGAAATGATGGAAGCAACTTATGGAGCATCAGGGCATAGGACTGGGAAATGAGGTGACTACTGTGGTTCTAATATTCCTAGGTGTGTACTCAGTGGTTCACATCAGAGGTCACTGAATTCCGAGGCATTGAGGTCTAAGACAAAGGACTAGAGTAAAAGCAAAGGTCCACATTAAACTAATCAAAGCACCAAGACTCCAAACCATCTAGAAAACAATTCTCCATTGAAAGCAGTTTCCTGTTTCCTTTTCTCTTTTGTGAACAGAGCAGTAGTGTGATCCTTGGGCATAATTAACTCATGAATTAAGCTTGGCATCTGGCCTATAAAGTTATGTGACATCACAGGGACCTCAGCCTTTGTGAATAAAAAGCCCTAGGTTCGTTCAAGCCTGGGCTTTGGAGAACAGTAGCAGCAGGAGATGGAGCAAGGTATGCCTTCATAGGGACCAGCATGTGCCTCGTGCTTCACAAAATAGGAGTTATGAGTCTACATTTTCCCTGTTCCTAGGTGACTGGCATGGTGATGGGCTTTGGGGGTGGCAGGGAATATGGGGATGAAGTTTGGCACAGAATTCATAAACATCAGGATCTACAAGAGAGATTTAATGTCTGTTCTCAACTTGATCACATGCTAGTTAAAAAAATTCTCTGAGCCTCATTTTTTTTTTTTCATCTGTAAATTGGGGAATAAAAAATTGATTTGAAGGGTAGATGAAAGAAAGCAAGTAAAGATTCATGGCATGGTACCTGGTGCATAGTCAGCACTTAAAAAATGTTGGCTATCGGGGCTGGTGTTGTGGCACAGAGGGTTAGGCTGCGGCTTGAGATGCTGATACCTCATGTAAGCACTGGTTTGAGTCAGCAGAAGATGGCCCAAGTATTTGGGCCCTGCTACCCACATGAGAGACCTGGGTGAAGTTCCAAGCTCTTGACTTCAACCTGGTCCAGCCTCGGCTATTGCAGCCATTTGGGGAATGAACAAGCAAATAGATTCTTTTGTTTGTTTGTTTTTGTTTTTCTCTCTCTTTCTCTCCATCTTGCTGTCACTCTGCTTTTCAAATAAATAAAAAAAATCTTAAAACAGTGTTGACTATAACACAGACCAGGCGAATGTCTCCTGTGAAGATCTATATAGCAAATGTTTTTGACTTTGGGGGATATTATTCTCTGTTATAAGTGTTTAGCTCTACTGTGTAACAAACACATAGCTATGAAAAAATGTACAAATGAATTAGTATATCTATGTTCCAATTAACTTTCTTTGTGAATACTGATTTTATATAATTTCATTATCAATGTTCTTTTTATTAAGATTTCTTTATTTTATTTTATTTGAAAGGCAGAGTTACAGAGAGAAAGGGAGAGACAGAGACAGAAGATCTTCTACCTGCTTGTTCCCTCCCCAAATGGCCGCAATGGCCAGGACTTGGCCAGGCTGAAGCCAGGAGCCAGGAGCTTCTTCTGAGTCTCACACATGGGTGCAGGGGCCCAAACACTTGGGACATTTTCTACTGCTTTCCCAGGTGTATTAACAGGAAGCTATATGGGAAGTGGAGCAGCCAGGACTTAAACCTGGCACCCATATGAGAGGCTGGCACAGCAGATGATGGCTTTATTCGCTACACGACAACACGGGCCTCTATCAATGTACCTCTTTGTTCAACCACTTAAAAATGTAAAACCATCTTTAGCTCACAGGACACACAAAAAGAGGGAGGTACAAGGGTGCATTTGGCTGACCCTGGTATAACCTGCATGTCATTGATTTGGAGGTATTATTTTCTTTGCTAGCACCACACTTGTGTCCGTGGTGATCCTTATTAAAGTTCTTTTGGTAACCCCTTGTTATATAGCAAAGCAATCTGAAAAATCCACTGTGAAATCCTGATAGGGTGTTGACAGTCTTCTTCAATCACCTCAGGTTGGTTTTACCACAAAATGCTACATTTCTAGAGGATAATGGGAGTGTTGGGGCAGGTGGTCCTTTAAATGCAAATGTGCAGTTTCAATTTTGTTTTTAATCCAGGACTCTTGGCAGTCAGCTAGAAATTTCCATGTTTAATAAATCTTCCCCAAATGGTAAAGTGTTAGAACTGCTGAGATAAGTGAATATTAGTGTTTAGCTTATTTAAAAGTGTGAAGCAATGTAGAGAGATTTACTTCCTAATGAGTCATTTGGGGCAAAGCTGTGTGAGGTCCTGCATCATATGCAGAATTTAAGAATTTGCAGATGAAAATAAAGCCACATTTTCAGATATAAGTGGAAAAGAAATATAAGGTAATATTTAGGTAAATGAAATTCTAAAGCCCCCGTGCCTGAAGTGGCCAGCCAATTTAATCAAAACCATTGTTTTTTCTTGTAACTTTCTAATTGTCATATTTCTTCTACTTCAATTTCTAGGGCCTTATATCTAGTCTATGTCTGATATATGTTCCCCTTCTCATGATAATTTTTCCAAGTTTCTGGGGTACAAATATGTGCAGGTAGGATGTTACAAAGTTAGTTAACATGCATAGGACTTTTAATAGTATCTATTATTGTTATTCTTTTTTTTTTTCAAGTGTAGGAGGGTGCTTGCAGAATCATCTTTAAGATACAACAAGATTACACATGCTGGCTAGGTTAAATTGACTCATTTGTTTGCACATATGAAAATACAAGTTCTGTGGTTGGGGTTCTTCCCAATAATGGAATTATTTTCACGATTACAAAGTAATAGTGCTCAGTACAGAAAAAAATATTTAACATGGAATTTCACAGATCATTTCAGCTGCATTTCTTTTGAGGTCTACTAAATGTAAGTAACACACATGTGGAGGAACCAGACTCATGGAAGCTGTCTCCAGCTACAGGTTCCCAATATATTTCTTTAAGTTTAGAAATCAAAACAAAATGGCTTCCCTACTTATCACGAGGTTCTCTGAACTATCCATGACCAGTATGTCTCCATTTCTTCATAGCTGACATAGTGGCTACCTCTCCAGCTTGACCTTAGTTAAATTGGGAAACACTCCAATTTTCTCATCAAAGGCTTGACAGTTTGTTAAGTGTTGGTTGACATGTTGTCTCTACTCTGTTGTATTTGATCATGTGATTTTGTAAAATACACCAAAGGAGGCTAGTTTTATGTTGCTCTTTTTTAAGATTTATTTTTTATTTATTTGAAAGGCAGAGTTACAGAGGGAGGAGGAGACAGAAAGAGAGATCTTTCATCCACCAGTTCACTCCTCAAATGACCACAAAAACCAGAAGCCAGGAGCTTTTTCCAGGTCTCCTATGTGGGTTCAAGGGTTCATGCACTTGCAACATCCTCTGCTGCTCTCCCAGGTGCATTTGCAGGGAGCTGGATTGGAAGTGGAGCAGCCAGGTCACCAACCAGTGCCCATATAGTGGAGGCTTAACCTGCTACACCACAATGCTGGCCCCTAGTTTTGTATTCTTAAAGAGGAATTCTTCAGGTCCCGCCAAACATAGATCTGCTTTTGGTGGCATTTTTGGGTTGGGACTTATTTTTAAAAACATCTTTGTTGACAAGTATGTAGGATTCTGGAAGTTGAAGAGTAAGGCCTATTATTGAAGATAAAGAGAGGAAAGAGAAAGATTTGCTTAAACATAGCTGAGGGAAGAATGTTACTGTTGGTGTTTTCCTGTATACTAAGAAAATAACTATTTAAAGAATTTGAGAAAAAGGAGGAACAAGTATCTTTAGATCATCAGAAAGGACTTCACCCCCTCATGTTTTTATGTTCTGTAGAAAGTAAAGGGCTTGATAGACTGTCTCTTCAGTTTAATACTGTCTAATAAAGTTTGTTGTGGAATTTTTGCTGTAACTATAACAGCTCTGCTGGCTTGAATGATGGTGATAACATGTGTGTAACAGCTTACTAAATGCCTTTACATATTTTCTCTAGGTGGTAACTATTCGATCCAGGAAAGGGTCTCTTTCTCTATGGCCTGTGGGTGCCTTTAAAATGAACTGGAATCCTGTGGACAACTGGAATAGCATGGACCTCATATGCCTCCCTTTCCTTATTTTGTGGTAATTCCTTATGGTACCAGCAGTTAGCCTCCCCTGTTTTGTGCAAACAGTCAAGGTAATCATTGAACTTTGACAAGTGAAGCCATTTTTCTTAGAATAGCTAGTAATTTTTTCACTTGCAAAACTATTCAATGGGTAAGCAAAGGACTGAGCTCCCTCAAAACCTGCCTGTTAGTACGCAGTGCTTGCATTCATTTGATTTGTCGCTGTGAACTTACTAGTTGCTTTGCTGACCTCTGACTCTTTGACCTTTTAAAATGAAAAAGCACTGCTGGGAGACACAACTATGCTGATACAAAGTCAAGGAAGTGGTCCGTCAGGGACATAAGTGTGGCTGCAACCAGCGGTGACCTGTAAGTTTTAGTCAGTAGTTGAATTATGAAGGGAAGGTGCTGAATGAATGGGTAGTACGAAACGCTCTTGCAGTGCAGAGATGGAAGGAGCATTTATGCCTGGGAGGTTGTGGAACTGGGTTTTGGGACTTATGTATGACACTGGGCAAAGCTGGGCAGAAAGGCATTTTGGGTAGAGCAGTAGTCAGTGAGGTACAGTGGGAAAGCCAATTATGACCAAGCCTTGGGCCATTTTGGCAAATGCATGCAATTTTGGAAAGTAGGTTTGTTCCAGTTCAGTGAAAAGTTTAGATTCCACTAAATGAATTTTTATTGGATTTTTGTGTACGTATTCAATGTCATATCAGTTATTAGTTTTCTCTTTTTCTTTTTAAAAAATTTAATTAAGATTGTATTTACTTAGAAGTATTTTGAATGTCAACAAAACAGCAACAACTTTTTTTCTTTGCAATTGCAAAGTGGTGTTCAGTTCACAGATCAATTATTTCATACAAGCTGCATCAGAGACAGCTGAAGATGAAAGAACTACCATTCCCATACATAACTAATTTGTACTGTGCATCAGCAAGAACCTGCTCTACATTTCCACACCAATGTACAACCCCCACACTGTAACAGGCCAGGTCAGTGGCTATTGAAAATACCACCAAGACAGGGCTATCTAAAGACACATTCGGTAGTATTTAGCTATACAAAAAAGCACACTGTCCAATTTAAAAATAACTCTTACACAGCCGTACATTTCAGTTTTTCTCTTTAAAAGCAGTGAGTTTTGATTAGGAAGGTTAAAACTTTATAGACACACACACACAAAAAAAACTGTGCTAGAACTCACTTATTCATCTTCTTCTTCATCTTCATCTTCCTGCTCTTCCTTCTTTCTCTTGCTCTGTCCAGCCTGGATGACTCCTGGTTTGCTGCATCAGGTTTTCCTGAAGCTTGGAATACAGCAATACCTTTTTCCTATTTTTCCTTCAGCTTAGCAGCCATCTTTCCACCCGGCTGCTTGCCACCTGCAGCAGTGCTATTGCATATCTGTCCTAGTTTCTTTGCAACATCACCAGTAGATAGGCCAGAATGCTCTCCTTTGATTTTTGGGGCAATACTCAGGACAGAATAAGAAAAAGGCTGCAGGAGGCCTCTTGGGTGCATTGGAAGCCTTGAACTTCTTCTCCATCTCCCCATTAGGAGGGATCTAGTTTTTTCTTTCTCTTCATAATGAGTCTTGTCTGCCTTTGCCGTGTTTTCACATTTTCTCTTCTCTTTAGCAGACATGGTCTTTCACCTCTCTGAGAACTTCTTAGAAAACTCTGAGCAGTTCATGGCACCACCTGGCTGCTTCTTATGCTTCTGGCAAGGTTGCATGAAGAATGCACATGATGACATTCTAGGGTTGAGATTTAACTGCCACTAACAAGCCAGGTAACAGTGGAGGTATCTGCCATTCTGTGTGTCCAAAATGTAGGTTTTTTTTTTTTTAATTTAGACAGTAATGAGTTGTTAGATGATCTTTAAAGTGCTTTATAGCTTTAAAATCCTGTGCTAAACAACACATTTAGCATAAAACGTGAACATCTCTAGCAAGTGGTTAAAAAAATGTTGAAGAGTGATATATTCCTAATTTTTCTCCTGCAATTTAATCACACTGTTAATTACCTGAGATGCAGTCTTTCTAGGATTCAGTTGGTTCTCTTCTCTAGCTATTCTGTGCACAGGCTTACACCCAATAATTACATTCCTAAACTGTTCTGACTGCTTTTCTGAAGAAGAAGAAAGCATGTTAACAGCTTACTTCTACTTGCTGACTAGGTAGAAGTAGGATGAGAACTTGGAGGGATGGTCAGTAAGGACACCAAGTCAGGACAACTTATGGTGACCCAGGCCTTTGGTAAACTTTCTTTCTTTCTTTTTTTTAATATTTATTTATTTATTTGAAAGTCAGAATTACACAGAGAGGAGAAGCAGAGAGAGAGGTCTTCCATCTGATGGTTCACTTCCCAATTGGGCACAAGGGCTGGAGCTGCGCCAATCCGAAGCCAGGAGCCAGGAGCTTCTTCTGGGTCTCCCACGTGGGTGCAGGGGCTCAAGGACTTGGGCCATCTTCTACTGCTTTCCCAGGCCATAGCAGAGAGCTGGATCAGAAGTGGAGCAGCCAGGTCTCAAAGCAGCAGCCATATTGGATGCCGGAGCTTCAGGCCAGGGCATTAACCCACTGCGCCACAGCGCTGGCCCTGGTAAACTTTCTTAAAAGTATGGGCTATCTATTATGAGAGTAGAAAGAAAGACTTGGGATCAATGTGTGCTTGAATGTATACATGAAGGCAATGGGAATATATGTGCATTTACCTTGGCCCTTGTAGGAGATAGGCAGGTATTCATATTTGTGATTCCCTTGCATGTACAGATATATCTGAGGAAATAAGGATCAGTGCTACATAGTCTCAGATCTCAAGTTAAAATTTCGACTATTAACAATACTATCAAACACTTTTTTGTTATTATTCAATAGCAGGATAAATTTATTCAAATACTTGGTGGAGGAAAGAATTTTTTTTTTTTTTGACAGGTAGAGTTAGGGAGAGAGACAGAGAGAAAAGTCTTCCTTCTATTGGTTCACCCCTCAAATGGCCACTACGGCTGGCGCTGTGCCAATCCGAAGCCAGGAGCCAGGTGCTTCTTTCTGGTCTCCCATGTGGGTGCAGGGCCCAAGCACTTGGGCCATCCTCCCCTGCCCTTCTGGGCCACAGTATAGAGCTGGACTGGAAGAGGAGCTACCGGGACTAAAATCTGGTGCCCATGTTTAGCTAGTTAAGAAGTTCTTGAAATTGATATTTTTTTTAATGATATACAACAAATAAAAGTGTAGAAAGAAAAGAGAGTAAAGGAGTTTGGTCCCTCTCTATGTATCTATTAATCTATTATCTAGGGGCCAGCACTGTGGCTCACTGGCTAATCCTCCGCCTGTGGTGCTGGCATCCCATATGGGCACCGGGTTCTAGTCCTGGCTGCTCCTCTTCCAGTCCAGCTCTCTGCTGTGGCCCGGGAAGGCAGTGGAGGATGGCCCAAGTGCTTGGGCCCCTGCACCTGCATGGGAGACCAGGAAGAAGCACCTGGCTCCTGGCTTCGGATCGGTGTAGCTCTGGCTGTAGTGGCCATTTGGGGGGTGAACCAATGGAAGGAAGACCTTTCTCTCTCTCTCTCTCTCTCTCTCTCTCTCTCTCTCTCTAACTCTATCTGTGAAATAAAAAAAATTATGCAAAAAAAATCTATTATCTAGCCATCCATCTATTCTAATTCTTTAGTTCAAAATCAATAGTGATTGTTTTGGATTCTGGAAGTCATTGTTTGTTATTTTTAGATCTTGACAACATTTTATTTTGTAATATAATAGACTTAAAATTTTTTTAAAGATTTATTTATT
The DNA here is from genome assembly GCF_033115175.1 of Lepus europaeus. Classification (NCBI taxonomy): domain Eukaryota; kingdom Metazoa; phylum Chordata; class Mammalia; order Lagomorpha; family Leporidae; genus Lepus; species Lepus europaeus. The sequence continues at coordinate 166,763,203 of NC_084827.1, read as the reverse complement.
TATTTGAAAGGCAGAGTTACAGAGAGGCAGAGGCAGAGAGAGAGAGACAGAGAGAGAAAGAGAGAGAGAGTGAGAGATAGATCTTTCATTTGCTGGTTCACTCTGCAAATGACTGAAATGCCCAGAGCTGGGCTATCTGAAGCTGGGAGCCAGGAGCTTCTTCCTGGTCTCCCATGTGGGTGCAGGGGTCCAAGGACTTGTGTCATCTTCTACTGCTTTCCCTGTCCATAGCAAAGAGCTGGATTGGAAGTGGAGCATCCAGGACTTGAACTGGCGCCCATATGGGATTTTTGCACACTATGCTGCAGTGCCGGCCCTGTAATATAATATATTTTTATAATATGATTACCAACAGTGTAATTAAATAAGAAATATGTTTTATGCAGGAAAATTTTCTTAGGTGCAATGAATATGTAGTTGGGTGGTGAAGAGTAGAGCTTGAGTTTCAATTGTATATGCAATAGTTTATTTAAATGTTGACATTTGTCTTATCATATTGATAGATGATTTCCAGTTAAAAGTCATCAGCTGGTTTGGGTGGGCAGGATGAGTTGGACTTCCTTTAGTCTTTACCCAGGAGAGTTCTCAATTTGTTCAAAGCTGCCAGGGACACATTTCAGACCCTCATTGTCTACTCTAGATCCTCAGGGAGGGATTTCCTAACTGACAGAGACTTACTGGGGCAAGCACTGTGGCATAGCGAGTAAAGCTGCTGCCTGCAGTGCTGGCATCCCATATGGGTGCCGGTTCAAGTCCCGGCTGCTCCACTTCTGATCCAGCTCTCTGTGATGGCCTGGAAAAGCAGTGGAAGATAGCTCAGGTCCTTGGGCCCCTACCCCCAGGTGAGAGACCTGGAACAAACTCCTGGCTCCTGGCTTTGGATTGACGCAGATCCAGCCTTTGCGGCCAATTGCGGAATGAAAAAGTGGATGGAAGATCTTTCTCTCTCTGCCTCTCCTTCTCTTTGTGTGTAACTCTGAATTTCAAATAAATAAATACAATCTTTAAAAGAAAAGACATTGGGGCTGGCACTGTGGCGCAGATTAGTCCTCCGCCTGTGGCACTGGCATCCCATATGGGTGCCGGTTCTAGTCCCAGCTGCTCCACTTCCAATCCAGCTCTCTGCTATGCCTGGGAAAGCAGTGGAGGATGGTCCACATCCTTGGCCCCTGTACCCATGTGGGAGACCCAGAGGAGGCTCCTGGCTCCTGGCTTCGGATTGGCCCAGGTCTGACTGTTGGCGGCCAATTGGTGATTGAACCAATGGAAGGAAGATCTCTCTGTCTCTCCCTCTCACTGTCTGTAACTCTACCTCACAAATAATAATAATAAAAGACTTATCATCAGAGATTTTTTGCAAAAAAGAGTAGTGGTGTTCAGCCTAGTGACTTTAATGACTTATTGCCTTATTACTCTTCTTTGCTGGAAAGGAAAGCTGACTCTCTTCTCTCTGCCCTCTTCTCTTCTGTACCTTTTGCCTTTCTTGTCCCCATCTTTACATTTTCCTACATCACACTTCCTTATTCATTTCCCTATAGTTGCAAAAGGTTGTTTCTGAAAATGCAATGTGGAAAGAAAAGGGAATTATCTGACAATTCATGTAGAAGCGTACTACTGTAGACACTCCTGATGCATTTTTCTGGAATTGGGTACCGACCTATCCACATTCACTGTGTGCAGAATTCAAAATGGTCAAATAGTCAGTTGCTCAAAACTGTACTTCTTTTTATCTGTATAGATTTGTATTAGTAGACAGAAGATAAGAACTGCCTCCAATCAAACTCCAAGCAAATTCCAAGTTCCTTCTCGTGAAAACCAAAATATGCCCCATCTATTTAATTTATTTGAGGCAGGTGGCCTGATTTGTGTTATGCTTAACCTTCTTGTTTAGGCCCTGAGGTGTATGGGAGCAATGAATTTATCCACTCTCATGACCATTGATGCCAATGCTCAGACATGAGTCCTGGGCAAATCAGTGCACTTGGCCTCCAGTTTGGACTTTTAAGGGAATTATATATGGAGCAAGAGCTGAGCAACTTTTTTGGTGGGTACATATACTGGCCAATCATGAGAAGGATCTTTGGAAGAGGAACCCAATGTAAAGTTGAATGGTTCTCATTTCTCAAAGCTGAACTTCTACAAATCTCTTTCCAGTTTGGGTGGTCATTTTTTTCCCTTCAAGGTACTATAATAGAGAGTACATTTCTCTCTTGCTACTCCTTTTATCCTGGTAGTGCTCCGAGAAGGAAAGAGGAGATTACAGGATATACTGTGTGTCAGAGACTGTGTCGTATTTTACAAACTATTTCCATTCGTTAAAGTCAACCTCAGAAGCAGGTGTTTTAAACTTCATTTCACTGATGAGAAAACTGATCCAGAGAGATAAAAAACTATGTCTTCCACTAACACATGACACATCTTTTGCCCAAACCTTTTGTATCACTTCCTCTGAGGTCAATGGCTAGAATTGCATAAAAACAAAAAGAAAGAAAAAAATTTCAAAGGGCAGCTGTTCCTTTTTGATTGGTCTGCCAATTCCTCCTAGGTCCTAGGGTGGGATGTGACAGTAATCTGAAAACCCACTTTCTAGGTGGAGCCTCACATTTTTGCAGGACCAAGGGGGAGGAAACACAGTCTTTTCTTTTTCATTATCCCCTTCCTCCCAGCCTCTGGGGAAGTACTTCTCACACAGTAGGTGTCCTATGCCTGGTTTCTGATATTAACCTTGATGTTGCTACTAATTTGTTTGCCAGAGAGGATTAAGCTCAACCATCTCTGTTGCCTCCAGGAAGAGTGTCCCCTCTTTCATTTATGTTCAGTTATTACCTTTTTTTCCTATCTTCTAACAAGCAATAATTGACCCAGATAAGATTTGGATTTTCAAAACAAGCTTCCTGTGCTATCCCTTTTCTTCCTTATAGAACCCAATAGAAAAAAGGAAGCAAAAAACAATCTTGAAATGCCATATGGGAAGTGTTAAAGCATTTATGTATTATTGTGATCTCTGTATGAAAGATCATAGGCTCACAGAATCTATGATTCTGTTATTCAGTTAATACTGTATCTAGGTTTTTCAGCCTTCAGAGGCTATTTAATCTTTCTGATGCCACAGGGCATAGCTGGATTGTCTCTTTTATAAACTGACACTTTCCCCTGCCTTGCCAGAGAGAGTACTGCAGTGAGAATTTTACTTCTTGAGTTTAGGCTCCATGCATGATTTATACTTGCATGTCTGGTGACAAGGACAGCATCAGCCACTGCTTAAAAGCACTTAATAAAGGTTTGTTGAAGTATGTGTGATTTAGGATAACCCTACTTGCTATCTTGGGGCTTCATCTATAAAATGAAGAATTTGGCCTGCACTTTCTTCCAATGATTCTGTAATTTTGTAAATGCTTTGTCTTGGCATTTCAGTTCATGGTCATTTATCGTCTTACCTCTTTACATAAATTTATGGTAGTATTTATCTTTCTTCTTAAATGTACCTTTCTTATAATTTCCAAACATCTCGTGTCATGCTAATCCTAGCAGAGTTAAGCTGTGTATAAAGCTGCTTAGGTTTTATGTGTCTTTGGGTAGTCATGTCTTAATGCGGGTGCCAAAAGCATACTTTCATTTTCTACCCCCTGAAAGGCACTCTGTGTAACTTGTTACTTCTTTTATATATTGAGCCTCAGTTTATTTGTTGACTTTAGAACAACTTATACACACAATAGCAAATATGAAAAGTCAAGATGAAGGCAAGGTACTTCTTTGTCTTTGTCAGTTATGTCACAAGCTTTATTGAACACATTGTGTCTTATTTAAAGCTCTGTAAATAAAACTAAGGTTTAGGTTTCATAGTCAGAGTCCTTTCTTAGTAACTGTACAAAACATAATTTTCACATATCCAACCACCAGTGAAAATATTACTCTCCTTTTATACTCATGTTTTTACAACTGGTTTGCAGAGTAGACTTTGATATCTGAGTCCTGTCTCAGTAGACTAGGAAGAAGAAAAGCAAAGATATTGACTACAATTTGTCTTCCAACCCACACGAATCCTACACCTGAAATGACAATGCTATTGAGATCTTGTTTTAGGGTAGCCTCTCTGAGTTGTCATGAATCAGGTAGTTAGATCACTTGAGACCTCATTTTTTTCTCATCTGCAAGATGGGATGACCATACCCCTACAAATAGGATTTTGATAAAGAAAGAAAGTGCACACGAGGGACCTGAACAGGGAGCAGGGTTGGGTATAGTTAGTTAGTAGCCGGGAGGTCCGTTAAATAGCAGCTTTTCCTATACCATTGTTACTGCTATTACTGTTGTTAACTTTGCCCATAATGGTCAAAAAACCATCATAAGAAAGGCTTTGAGAGATCCAGCTTCTGCCTTTAGATAACTAGTTTCCACCCATTTGTTCTGCATGGCAAAGGATGAAACATGCTCGGGTCAAAAAATGTGGTTTCAATTCATATTCAGTTACAAAAATGTAAGCTAAATCCCTCTCACGTAGTTTTTCTTTTCCTATTAAAGAAATGTGTTTTTGTTCCAAAGGAAGAAGGTATATTTGGACAAGTGAAGTATCTACAATTATTCTAACTTATCCATTTTTCACCTGATCATTGATTAAATTACTGATAATTAGCCCAGAATCAACTCTGAGCATTTCTGATGTTCTGTAGTTTTGAATAAGATGTAAATGGAAGAAATATCATCACCACATAGGACATGATTTTATGTTTTATCTTACAGTTTGTTTTTTTCACTGTAATATCTAAGAAATGTATTTATTTGTGAGAGATTAAATCACCCCCATTGTTCCTCCCATTGTTTGCAGTGTCCTGTGTTTTTTTTTTTTCCTAACTCAATTCCATTGAATATCTATGAGTTGTCACATTTTTGGTAAGTAATAACTGTGTCAAGCTGTGCTGACAAAATGTCCCAACATAACTGTTAATAAGCATTGTCATTTTAAGCATGAAACAGTTTAGCTAATGATTTATCTCTTATAATGCAGGACTCGAGGCAGCTGTATGATTTGTCTCTTTAGCAAGTCAAGTAATTTCTTTAACAAAATGTTCAGCGCAGATGGGCCCTAAGCTGTCAGTTAACTATTATTGTGTCTGCATCTGCTTGCTCTCAATGCACTGTTTTATGTATTCAGCCAGTTACTTAGCTGCAGCCCTGTGAAAGGCTGAACCTACTCTGATTGGCAAATAAAATGTTCATTTGTCTCTTCTTCCTATTGTTTTGTTTTGGTAACACATGTCAGCAGCTCAATTACCCAGTTCATTAACAGCTCCCACAGGACATGATGGCCAGCCCGTGATAAGAGGGCAATTCTGGCACATATGGTCAGTAATGGCCTCCTCTCTTGGCAATTGTAAATAAAAGTCACTTGGCCCTTTTCCTTTCGCAAGAACTACTGTTGTCCTGGTCCTCTTCAGTGTGCAAATTACCTTTTTCTGCTCTACGCAACGCGATCCCTGCCAACTAGACCTTAGCTTACTGTTTTTACAGACCTGGTACCTTAATATGGAGAGGCGTCCTCGCCCTTCATTTTAATTATGACTGGCTTTTAAGCTCTTGAGGCAGGGAAATTCTTATCGTGGGAGTCTATTCTTGGAAAGCTGTTAGCTGATTAATTAGTTAACTAATCAGTTTTCCTAATTGAATAGCAACATATTTACTTGGGGGCTTTAAGGCTCTCCCCCCCCCCCCTTTGAAATCCTCTGGTGGTGGTTACCATGGAGTTTAAAATGCCTTTTTATTTTTCCAAAACAAACAAACAAAAAAATGCAAATACTTGTAGAAGCTGTTTGCCAGCACGGGTGTGGGAAGGGTGATCTGTGGCATCCTGGCTTGTTGAGAGATTCAGGATGTGCGAACACACACACACACACACAGAGAGAGAGAGAGAGAGACCTCAATATGAAGGTTTAAGGAGCGAGTGGGTTAATTTGGGTCCGTGTCAGGATGCCTAAGCCAGAACAGATCCCTCCACCACTTCAGTCTTTGAAAGAAGGGGTTTAAACAGGTACCGCTCGTTGGACTTTGTGGCTCCCGGGAGCAAAATGCTGCTTTTGCATCAGGGGATGAAGAAGGGCACACGCATGTTTTTACTTAACTATACCGGTGAATGCAGCTACTAAAAATAACCCCTCGCAGGGCTGCATAGATGAACGAAGGAGAAACAAGGCTTTCTTCCTAGCTGCGTTGTCACAAAGGGGGCCTTTGAAATGACGCAGGGTCAGGTGGGGGCCGCTGGGACGGAACTACGCGTGGAGAAAGGTCTCTCCAGGTGATGTGGGCGCAAAAGCGCCTCGCACCTCCAGGCCACAGTGGCCGCAGCCCTGGGAGGCACGGACCTTGGGGCCGCGCAGCTCCACACCTCTGAGCAGCCGAGCCTTTCCACCGGCCGCTGCTTGTCAACACTTATCTTAAACAAACACCCAACAGTGCGCGGGGTGCGCGGAACGACTCCTGGACTGCGCCCGCGCCCGCCGTATTCATAACCAATCTGTACTCTCCTCCCAGGGCAGCCGGCACTCGGGGAGTTGTTGAGTGTCAGGGTTTATTTGTGCTATTTTGATTAGCCCCAACCTGGCATGAGCTTATTTTCCTTCTAATGACCTCGTGCTGTGAGACGGCCGCTACGGAGGGAAAGGACTTAGGTCAGAGGGGAGGGGAGTACCGTTCCATTTCCCCAGCCAAAAACTGGGGGACTGCTGGCGGGAGCAGGAGTAGGTAAACGGCTAGAGGATTCTAATCAAATTTCGTGTTCTTGAAAGAACCTCTTCTCGAAAAAGCCCGGCAGATCCTTGCCAAAAATTGCCTTTTTTTTTTTTTTTTTGCACTTGCTAAAGAGTCTTTTGCTGGCATATTTGGGGGGGGGGGGGAGTCATAGAGGGAATTAAAAATAAAGGAAGATCACTGTACGCCCTTCACCCCCATAGGCCACTGATGAGGTTGTCCCCTAGATGATCAGCTAACAAAAGAACAGTCACCAGAATCCTAGCTCTGAATGAAGAATTCAGGAAAGTTCAGTTTATCGCTTGATAGTCTTGTTAGGTGACATACAATTCTGGCTGCATTCTAGAATTTTGTCATAAATATTTGGTTTGTTGCATTCAGTGCCCTCTCCATATTCTATGTATGTGTGTGTATGTATATAATATATCTATTTAAAAACTTTGAAAATAATGATGCCTGTTACTTCTTGTGAATTAATATGGAAGAGAAGCTTCCAGGTGCCGAAGTCCCTAGACTGGCTCGGATTAACCCCTACTGTGCATCCATTTCAACCACCCCCTCCTCCCTTCTCTGGAAAAAAAAAATCCAACCTCCCCTTTCTCATCCACTCTGGCTGCCTTTGTGTCTCCTGCGCCCTGCCAGGCAGGTGTCAGAGCACTGAATGAGGGTAAATGCCCCGTTGATGGGTTCCACAGATGGAGCGTGGAAATCGGTAGAATAGGCCTCAGCCACAGGCCATTTCTTGGGATCCAACAAAAGCCTCCAAATAAGTCAACAAAAATCCCGAAGATCACAAAGGGAAAATGTCATTTGTCATTTACTCTGGGCCTGTGAGGAATATCAGTCTTGCTTCACTCCTCCTGACTTTCACCCGAGGAAACACGAGAGAGGTCATTCACATCTTTCTCAGTGTAAAAGAGCTGCTTCAGGTCAGAAAACACTGAGTTGTCCCATTGTACCCTTCATGTTGAATGGCAAAACTCACAGGCACAGGGGACATTCTGCAGTTAGCCAAGTAGGTGCATCAAGCGTTGAGTGGACCTGTCAAAGGCCTCATGGGATATACTTTTTGAAATATTCTTCGTGGTAGGATGTGGTGTGAAACGACTCCATGGAGCTACCAGGAAGGGTTCTTATTTTTATCTTGTCCTGCGGCCAGCGAAACACAGCCAGGAGTGAAAATGCAGACAGGTCCCGCTCAAATAGATGAAAACAGATAAAAAGATTCTGGGATTTGGTATGAGGCAATCCCAATACAAATGGAAGATGACTGGGAAGTCCCACCTCTAGCCATGTCCCACCTCCCCGTGTCTGTAAATCGCATTGTGTTATATCTGGGGCAAACACAGAGTCTAAATGGTTGTCATGTTTTGATTCTTTAATTATTCAAATGAAAGGTCTTGCTGAGAAGAAAGACAATGTGCCAAATTCATGCTTGTGAATTATTTTGTGTCTCCATTTTTTGCCTGTCTCCCAATTCTGAATTATATTTGTCTGGAAACCAATAATTACAGAATTCCACGTGACTAAATCCCTATAAAATTGAGGCAAGATTTCATGTATAATAGTGTTAACGAGGATGAAATATTTCCCAAGGCTACAGAGCAGGTCGCAAGGGGCTAACGGACAAAGACATTCTCTCTAATTCTGTAATTCCTTCTTTAATTAAGCTTCATGGTTAGTCTACTGGTGGGAATACTTTTGCCTGTTCTTTGCAGTTTGATTTGTTTCCCAATGAAGAATTTGTAATCCTGTGGGGTATGACAATTGCCCAATGCTGCTTCCTTCCTTTCTTTTTAACAAAAAAATCGATTTTCTCAAGTTTAATCTGGGCAATTAATGTGAAATTTTTGGAGTAATCAAAAATTTGGCTCCTAAAATCTAGAATTAGCTTTAGCTAGCAAAAAGATGTGATGAACTTTCATAGAAAGCACAGAGTTAAAGCACTCAGGTCTCTGGTGAGGGGGTGACACTTTCCTGTGATCCCACGAGGGCTTCTGCTCAATGACCTATGGATACCATGATGTGTTTGAAGTTATTCATTCCTGTACTTTTGTTTAAAAATAAATTACAGCTCTTGATGACCTTTTAAAAAGTGCATTTTAATAAAAAGTAACCAAAAAATTTAATAAATATATAAAATTAGTAAATTAGTTCCACCATTTGTAGTTCCAGATTTCAGACTGATTTTACATTTTAAAACCATTGGTCTCTGATGGTTCCTACTGGGCACTGCAAATGATCAGACTGACTATTTTGATTTCTCAAATTCATTCAATATCTTGGCAAAATTGATTTCTTAGAGCTTTATTGTTTGTAATCTGTACATTGAATCTATAAAGGAGTCAATAGTGTTCACTTAATTGAATTCCATTGGAAAATGTTCTGATTTGGATATAATATTGATCCCATCGTAGTATTTTTATGAATATCATTTGATTCTTGGTAGTTTTTGAAAATTAGGGACAAATGGTAGCAAAATGATCAGCTACATGATTGACATCTGAATTCTGATTTTGGTTCCTCTTTGTTATTCTTCGTCAAAAGAATTTGTGTGTGTGTGTGTGTGTTAAAGGAACCAATGCCTCTTTTTGATATTCTGAGCTAAAAGAGAGAAAGAATCCCATTGACCTGAGTCAAGTCCTGATTTCCTTAGCTGTGTGTCCTGACTAACCTCTTGGAGTCTCAGTTTCTTTTTCTCTGAAGTGGGTGAGTACTTATTTCCTAGGCTGGTTGTGTAGTTACACGGGAAGGAGAGAGGAATCCCCTTCTCCCTGGAAAGGCTTAAGGTCATTGGTGACATGGAGTTAAACTAATATGCAAGTCAGAGACTGGATTTTGAAGGGGTTGTGAGGATAGAGTCAAAACTTTCCAAATCTTCTAACAGCATATGGATTGGGATAAAATTTGCAAGTTGTTGTTATGTATTTTAAGGCAATACAGTTTTTATTTGGAAGGGTATGTGTTATATATTGATAACATGCATTTTTTATAACAACTATTCTGGAATTTCAAATTGGGGGACAATTTCTTTTAAATGCACAATAAAGCAAATTTTGTTTGTAAAGGCATCCAAGGAATATGATTGAGCAACTTTAATATAATTAAAAATCATCCATTAATATTAAGGCTGTGCAGTAATTATAGTCCCAAGAGAGTTTATTTAATCTAGTTGCTATCTTTTGGCAGTTTAGTAACTGATTTAGACAACAGTCTTGCTAACATTGCCTGCAGTTTCAAAGTCATAGCATTAGCTACTCTGTACAGAAAAAAATACATAATTTTCTTCTTAAGCTACATGAAAGATGTTTTACTTTGTATAATATTTAGGATCAGATACTTTGTATCTATTATTTAATTTATTTTAGTTGTTTGAGGAAAACTGAGTATGTAAAGTAGAACTCAAACAAAGGTCTCCTGTGTTCCCTTAAAATGGAATTCAACTTTTAGATTTGTTCTTGGTAAAAATTGGGTGATTCAAATTCAGGTGATTGTTGTGAATGAGTTTCTGTGCAAATAATGGATTTTATTTCTATTGCATGATTATACGAATAGCAGTATTTCCATCTTTAGAAATAGCTGGTTTTTCCTAGCTGGTAGATTAATTGTGGGTTGCTGACTTTACATATTTTAAAGCCCACATCCTTTTGGGGTTTACAGATGGGGAAAAGTTAGAATTAACTTGTAAGATTGTGGCTTCATATTGCCAAAAATGAAAGGTTGGTTCAAATAATCTTCCAGTAGAAAAGTCAGGCAAATCATTTCCTCAATATCTTTTGAAATGATGTTATATGGAGGTTTTCCTGGCTCGATGTAGCCTTCCCATTGCTTTTGAATAAACACTCTAGAAATAAAAACAGTGATTTGTTAGCTTGTTAAAGAAAAAATTATTTTTGATGGTAAAGTCTATCCTATTGACCTCAAAAGTTATGTCTTCTTTTTTTTTTCAATCACTAGCTGTTGGTAGTTCTTCAACTTAACAAAATTACAATCCTCTTTGAAAAAAATTGCTCATTATTCTCTGGAAAAATGCAAGTGTGTAAATAATTGGAAAAATTTTTAAATAATTTTTGAAGGTTCACAAAGTGCATCTAAGTGAATGTTAGGATTCCGTAAGAGCAGTTTCCATTTTAAACATATAAAATAATGGCAGTGAAAATTAGTGTTAGAGCAAAACTGACATTTTGCCTTGCACTTGCATTCATCTAACATGTACTTATTGAGAACCTAAGGTCATGGTTTCTGGAGGGAAGGCGGTGGAGAGGAGACTGAGCTGAAAGGCTTATATTCTGGGAGATGATTGTTAAAGTGAAACACAGTGGTCTTGACCCTCTGGATTAATTCTCTCTGGTGCTTGTAAATCTAACTGGTCATTTTCTTCAGAAACCAGAGAAGATTTTGATTAATTGACCTGACAGTGCATGGCACATCATATTTACTTGGGAGAATTTAATAACCCTAGAGACTCCCAAAGGAAACATGAAAATTTCCACATACTATTATACTAATGGGATCACAGTAAGAGAATGTGCAAGCAAAGATTTAGGGCTCTCCAAGGCAGAGAAAGCTGTTGGTCAGTCCTGGAACTTTGTTGGGTTTTTCACCTGAATTCACTTTGGAGAGACAGGTAAGGGCATCAGAAACTGGAAACATGTAAGGAAATATTTTGTGGAAGTACATTTCGATCATAAGGGAATAAGTAATTCATTTCCTTGGAAGCAAATTTTTTATGATTTAAATATGTGTGTGTGTGTGTGTGTGTGTGAGAGAGAGAGAGAAAGAGAGAGAGAGAGACTCTCAGTAAATTATGGCAAGAAGTATTTTATATACTTGGAAATTTAGAGAGGAAGAAATATTAATATAGAATACTCCATGGAGGTATTCCTCCAAGTACTGTATATCAATAGCATCGATAGCATCAGCACATGTGTCAGAAAACAAATTAATGCAAATTCTCCAGGTATACCCCAGGTCTACTGAATCTGAAACCATGGAGAGGGGTGGCAATCTATGTTTTACCAAGGGCTGTGGACAAGTCTGATGCTCTGGAAGTGAAAGTTGGCAACTATGCACAAATGATTGCTAGTTCCGTTTGGCTCACATTCCTCAGACATACAAACAGGTTTAATACTCCCTACAAGTTTTCAGAGTGCATTTAGATATGTTTGCTGCTCCTCCACTCTTATGGTCTGTCAATGATAGCACTCTAGCCCTCTGGCCTCTGTCCTGATATGGGGTTTCTGGAGCCCTGGTCTGATTGACAGGTTTTAAGTTTGTAATGCAAGGCATGGCATATTTCTTAGCAGGTTAACAATTCTTTTAAATATTCCCATAGTTAAGGGCGGACATTTGGCTTAATAGTAATGACATGTCAGTGTCTGTGTTTGGTTCCTGGCTCTGGCTCCAGATTCCAGCTTCCCGCTAAAGCAGATTCTGGGACAACAGGTGATGGCTCAAGTGATTGTGTCCCTGCCACTCACATGGAAAACTTGAATTGAGTTCCCAGCTTCCAGCTTCCATCTGGCTCAGTCCTGGCTTTTGTGACATTTGGGGGGTGAACCAGTGGATGAGAGTGCTTGTGTTTCTCTCTCTCTCTCTCTCTCTCCCTCCGTCCCTCTCCCTCTCCATCCCTCCATCCCTCCATCTCTCCATCTCTCTCTCCCCCTGCATTTCAAATAAAAAATAAAGTATTCTCTTATTTAAAGTCTGTTTTTCTTTGTTTAATACTAAAGACCATTCATATTGAATTAATATAACTGAAAAGCTAAGCACAATATTGAATACACAATAGATGAATTTTATATTATAATTTTCTTTTGTTCTTATGTGCAAGTGTTTGTTGTCAGGTACAGTTTCTTTTTATTTATTTATTTTGAAAGGCAGAGTTACAGAGAAATAGAGAGATAGAGAGAGGTATCTTCCATTCACTGGTTCACTCCCCAGATGGCCACTGTGGCTAGGGCTGGGCTAGGCCAAAGCTAGGAGATTGGAACTTTGTCTGTTCTCCCATCTGCATGCAAGGGCCACACACTTGGAACATCTTCTGATGCTTTCCCTGGCCTATTAGCAGGGAGCTGGATTGGAAGTAGAATAGCTGGGATTTGAACTGGTGATCATATGGGATGCTCTCATCACAGGTGGTGGCATAACCTAATGTGCCACAACACCAGGCCCCATATTTTCTTTTCTTAAATTTTTTTATTAATATAAAGAGGATAGATTTCATGTACTTTATAGGTGCATATCTTCTTTAATTTGTCATTTATATTACTAATTTGCTCTATTGCCTCCTTGTTTGACAGTGTTTAAATGAGACTAAGATGTAATAACATTAAACTATTAGAAAATAAAATATTTTTATGAAATAATTTTGATACATACCTTTTTGGGCAGCTAATAACTTATACAGAGGTAGAATGACATTTTACATCCCTTTAGAGAAAAGTTAAGTCTGAGTGTAAGATAAAATAGACATATAGGACATATTGCATTTCTTCTAGTGCCACCTGCATTTCCTCCAGGTCCTACCCAACCAGAGGGTGCAGTTGAGTTAGCTTGACATTGACATTAATAATGTAGTTTTCCAACTCTTCTTCCCTGTTTGGTGATCACACATGCTGGCCACTTCTCTAGAGGATCCCCAGGAATTTGGGGGTGGGTGGTTCAGAGTGCATTTAGAGGTGCTTGCTGCTCCTCCACCCTTTTGTTCTGACAATGATAGCACTCTAGCCCTATGGCCTCTATCCTGATATGGGGTTTCTGGAGCCTTGATCCAATGCATTCTCAAACCACGTAACTCTTCATAGGCCAACAGGTGCTCTATTACTGGCACAACTCACTTGGCTGTGGGAGCCTAAACATATTCCTAGTTGCAACAAGTGGAATCCTACTCCATCCCTGTTGCCCTCAAATCCTGTTCTGGAAATGTTGCTACTTGTGCCCCAGCTTTGCCAGTCTGACTCTTCCTGTAAGGATTCAGGATCTTACTGCAGCAGACACCATATTGCATCATTAACACAATTTCTGTCTCATCTCTCAGCTCCTCTTCTCTTTCCTAGGCACTTTCATGCTATGTTTTGGAGATCCTTTCCTCATGTGAATAGGTGTAAATGCAAGTTTTGTTGGGAGGGGGCGGCAGCAGGGCCAGCTTCAGCGGCATTCATCCTATGCAGCACTCCGGAGCCCCATGCTGGGAAGGGGCCCAGGCCTGAACCAATGCTCTGTTGTTGGTGTCTTGAAATTCCTAATAATTTATGGACAAGGTCTTCACTTATTATTATTATTATTTTCACAAGGTTCCTAAACTACTGTCCTGGACAGTAGCCCATCCACTTAGCAGAGACCCAGAATCTGAAGTTCAATTTAGGGCCAATGCATTAGACAATGGCCTCTTCTTTTTGGCTCAGTTCTTGAGGTGTACGCTAATAACGTATAAATTTCTTAAAGTATTTCCAAATGTCTGGTAGATAAGATTAAATCTAAGAATGATTTTTCCAATAGAAGCAGTAGAGTCTACAAATATATAGGAATACTACAATAGGTTACCATTATTGGCCCTTAAATTTGAGTTAAATTTTGAAATATATTTTTAAAAATATGTATTTTCAATATCTGTTGAAAGATTTCCCAATATAAAGGCTGATGAAAATCTATCGGGAACCAAATTAAATGTGACTCACTCATTAGACATGAATGGAGTACCCATTTAAGCACTAAGTCTAGGCCATAAGAATGTAATAAGGCCTGTCCCGGTTTCTGAAGGTCTCATAATTGGTCTAGAAGGACATATTTCCATTGCAAATACTTCTGTCTGGGGAAAAGGGAGAGATAGATATAAAGTAGTAAAAGAAATTAAACATCATTTGATTATTAGGTATTACTTGGAAGGGCTTGGTGTCCACAGTAAAATATAGAAAATGAATTTCAGACTGAGATTTGAATCATTATGGTTTGGTCAGTGTTGTTTTTTGATGCACATTTTATCAATTTCTTTCCTCTGTGCTTTTAGCCTCAGCACCTCAATCAGATGAAGGCTCTGACATTGACTCTGAACCAGACTTACCACTAAAGAGGAAACAGCGCAGGAGCCGAACCACCTTCACAGCAGAACAGCTTGAAGAACTGGAGCGTGCTTTCGAGAGAACCCACTACCCTGATATTTATACCAGGGAGGAGCTGGCTCAGAGGGCAAAGCTTACTGAGGCCCGAGTACAGGTACTGCTGTCCAGACATTCACATCCTACTTAAATCCAGATAGGAAACAAAGCCACGTCTTCCCATCTGACACATATTTTAAACCAAGAAAATAAGTAGATGAAGAATGGCATTTCATGTGGACGCACATCTTTGGAGTTTGGTTACTATTAATAAGAGAATGTGGCTATATCATTTAAGACTTTTACAAATATGTTATTTCACGTTCCTCATCATTTTAGGAATGCTAGGCACTACATGCATGGACTTTGGGGGTGAACACAGGTAACGGCCATCACATTTTGAGTAGTTACTCTGCAAGGTACTCTTTTAAGTGCTGTACGTGAATGAACCCATTGCATCACTACTAAAACCTTAGTTTGGATCTATGACTAACCCCATTTTATAGATGAAGACACTGAGACTAAGACTATGTAAGATAAATACCCACAGTCATATAGCTGTATAGTTAGTATAGAGGTTCCATATGCTTCATCTTTGTGGCCTTTCCATTAGGAAAATATTCAAAAGTATATCATATAAAGTTCCTTCCTTTAAGGATTTTATGGTCTAGAAATACTTCAAGTATTTATGTTATTTGGAGAAATAACATCTTTTAATTATCTTTTGAACTCTTGAAAGTGCTCTCTAAACCTTTCGGAAAAGGCTTCTTACATGGAACAGGTTTCTATTGAGTATAGAATAGTGTTTTAATCATTAATGATGACTTTCCCCTTCAGCTGGTAAAGCAGTGTTTTAAAGAATACAAATGTCTTAGTGTATCTTGGAACTCGTTACTGCCCCAGAAGTTAAATTACTTTATCTGGAAAAGTTGTGCGTTATTCCTGGATACTTGACTTTTATAGTCAAAGTCAGGCTAGAGATGCAGGAGTGAACAAACAGTTGACATGGTCCCTGCACTGACCAATGCTCTCACATATGTGGAGCGCTAACTCTCCTATTAAGGATATTTACAGAAACAGCCTCTCCTAGGCTGCAAAGCCTTGTCAGAGCAGTTGTTTTATTTAACTTTCCGTATGATCATCATAGTGCCAGGAAAGTTGAGGAAAACTAATATGAATTAAGATATTTCCTCTCAAGAAGCTTCCATCTAATAGGGGCAACAAAGTAAAATAAAAATAATTTAAAAGCAAAGCATATGTGTTATGTGTTGAAAGAGGGAGAAGAAAGTGCAATTGAATTGAGAAGAAGAAAGAATGAGATATTGGAGAAAATTAGATGTGCATAGAATAGACAGATTTGTGGTGGGCTTTCTTGGCTAGGTGGATATCCATTGGGCAGGAAGGGTGAGGAGACTATATTGGTAATACAGAATTATAGGACTAAGACACAGATTTCGAAGTGCGTGGGTTACATATAAGATGACCTTTCATTTTTACTGTAGTTGTATAAAGGAAGAGTGAATTGTCGAATTTGATTAGAGTATAAGGAGTTGTGGAGTGGTGGAAAGAATATGATTGGGTAGCCAGATTGAGGACATCCCGTGGAAGGAATACGTTTCAGGTTCAAGAGCTCACTTGATGTGACAGGCAGTGGGGGCTACGGCATGGACTGGGTAGTGGCAGTGGGAGTGGCTATGAACTGTGCAGTGGGGAACACTCTCTGTACCGAGTGAAGTGGCTAGAATTCAACATTACATATGAGTGTTATAAAATATGTATGTGTCAAATCTATTTTGCTTTCATCATTGTTCTGTGATTACTTGGTTTAAATGTGAATCAAAGTCCAATCATTTGTTTATTGAGTGTCCATCATATTTCCAGGATTGGTTTCTGCACTGTGTGGCTGGCCAAACTCCCATGTTGAGGCTGCTCTTTAGATCAAATGTTAGCCCTGAACTCAGGTTGAGTAAAAAATTAAACATTAATTTTAAAGAGATCAGACAAAGAGGAGAATGAAAAACTGAACAGAGGGTTCTGTGCTGCTATCCCTCATTTCTGCCTTTGTCAAAAAAGAGGATAGGGGCAGAATAAATTCCAAGCTCATGTAGCATGTACAGTATTCAAGGATAATAATAATGGCTCATTAACTTTCAGAGGACATGGGATCAAACCAATAAAGAGTGGTTCATATTTTTCTAGGCAGTGACCTCCTCTCCCAAACAGGGCCCTCATTAACGTAACAGCTGTCTTGATGTGGCTTTAACCCGGTGACTCTTTACATTCCTTATGGCTTCCTTAGTCCCCTTGAGACACATCATGTCTTGCTCCACAGCTATGATCTACAGCCTAACAAATTCCCTAGAACACCCAGCATATGGATCTTTTAGTTAACCCAGCAGGGAAAAGAAGGGAGTAGTTAATCACTGATTAAAATGCCAGAAGAAAATCCTTAGTTTTTAGAGGGATCTGGGAAAGCAGTAGCAAAACCAACCTCGTTTGAGTGACAGTGAGAAAGTATGAGTTAGTTTAATTCAGGGCACCTGAGAGAACCAAACACCAATTTCTACCCCCTGCCTCAAACCCCAAACCATGTCTTTATTCCACATTTTTTCCCAAGGAAAAATATTTCTAAAATATTTCTGGGCTTTTCTGGATAGAGACGAGATTAAAATTATAACTCAGGCATTTGTGTTCATAAAATTCATTCGGATAATAGCTATGTTGTGTTTATCATAGCCAAATCTCAACACACAAAAATTGTTATACGCCAAAGATTATGTGCCTAATAATAACACTACAACTTAAAAAAAAGATTTTTACTGAATTTATCAGGGTAGCTGTTAACAGGCAAAGAATGGCAAGCATTTATGTTTTGAGTGAAAGAATTATTGCAAATATAGTGTGCAAAAGTTTTAGTAAATATTCCATTTAAGAATTCCACTAAGTAGGCAAGTATCATTCTGTTTTACCACCAAGATAATGGAAAACAGGAAAGGAAACTACTTGTGGAAATAGCATGTAACTGGGAGTCAGATGATGTGGGATTTGGTGCTAGCTTGCCAAATGTGTTTTGGTGACCATGTTGCTTAATCCTTCTGGACTCTTTTTCTTTCTTTTTTTTAATTTACAAATATGAGGTAGGTTACATCAGATGATCTCAGCCTGGGTCCACAGCCAGGTTAGCCCTGGGATCTGGGAGACTGAAGAGTTGTACACAGAACTTTATGCCTGTATGTATGTGTATGTGTGTGTGTGTGTTTGTACACAAGCATAACTACAGAATGGGCCTTCGTTTTTCATCTTCTCAAACACCATCTTTCTCTCACCCCCAAATTAAAGGCTACTGGGTGCACGATTTCACAGAATCCTTATAGCATTAGTAACTTGAGATTCTCAGGGAAGCCCAATGCTGACATAAAGCCACCTAACAGATTTGTATAGTTCAGAAGTAAAAATAGTTGTATAGTTCAAAAGTAAAAATAGAAGTGAAAATTATGAACTCTACAGTGAAGCAAGAAGCTGGCCATCCTGCAGCTCTCTGCAGGGATTGCTTTTGGGTGTCTCAAGGTGTAGTTGAATATGCTTTAGTGTGTGTCACTGGTCCTTTGACCATTTGCATGCCCTTTGACATGCCTGAAAACATGACATCCCTTTTTGTCAACTTTACTCACCCCCTTTGTCACCTGTTCTTTATACGGTGGCCAAAGCTGGATAGCAGCAATGGCAGGAGGGCTATGGAAAGCATGGCATAGAAAGGGAAAGGGGATGAGGGTGAACGAGACAAGGTCCACAGAAAGAGCAGCCTGTCCCAAATTTGCCTACCTGGACAGTACTATACTTGCATGGCAGCATTAGTGTCCAATGTTTAATCAAGCATCTTATGATCTTGTGAATTTTCTGTATAAAGACTCATTATTATATCCTCTGCCTATTATCAAATTTATTTGAGGGGCTGGTGATGTGGCATGGTGGGCTAAGCTTCTAACTGTGGCAGCAGCATTCCATATGGGTGCCAGTTCTAGTCCCAGCTGTTCCTCTTCTGATCCAGCTCTCTGCTATGGCCTGGGAATGCAGTAGAAGATGGCCCAAGTGCTTGGGCCCCTGTACCCATGGGGGAGACCCAAAAGAAGCTCCTGGCTCCTGGTTTCAGATTGGCTCAGCTTTGGCTGTTGCCACCATTTGGGGAGTGAACCAGCAGATGAAAGACCTTTCTCTCTGTCTCTCCCTCTCTGTGTCTGTAATGTTACCTTTCAAATAAATAAATAACATCTTAAAAAATTATTTGAAAGAACCCATCTGGAATAATGTAGGTTATTTTGAGGAGGATAGCTGTAATGTGAACTAGTAATTTTAAACAAATTTCTATGTATTTATTTTCATTTTATTTGAGAGAGGGAGAGGGAGTGGGAGAGGAAGAGAGAGAAATTGATTTTTCATTCACTGATTCATGCCCCAAGCACCTGCAACAGTCAGTGTTGGGCCAGGATGAAGACAGGAGCTAGCTGGGAATTCAAGCCAAGTCTGTCACATGAGTGACAGGGACCCAGGTACTTGAGTCATCACTTGCTACTTCCTAGGATGGGCATTAATAGCAATCTAGATCAGAAGTAGAGCAGCTGGACTCAAACCAAGCTCTCTGATATGGAATATAGGTGTCTCACCTGGTAAGTTGATCTGTATGCCAAGCACCTGTCCTTAAACATTAATTTATTGATGGCAAAATTAGGTTTATACCATGGGACAACAAGCAGTAATTCATGAAACTTGGAAGCAAGTTTGACCTAAGCCTCCATTCATGTCAAACTGACTTTCAGTTCTTGAGGTGTTCTTTGGGCACTTCCTGGTTACTCATTGGCACAAAAAGCTTTAGTTGCAGACCAAAGAGCAAAGGAGACAAAGCAAGACTTTAATTCTTTGTTTTCTTAGACAGAAGTGCCAGTGTGAGACTTATTTCATAGCTAACATTTATTGAACACTTAATATCTCCTGGTATTCTTTTAAGTGCTTTGATTGTACTGTTGTTTTTAATTGCTACAACAACCATGAACGTAGTTTTTTGTATTTCCCATTTACCAGAAGAAAGAACAGAGGCCCACAAGTATTAATAAAATTGTTTAAGGTCATAAACTTAGTAGGCAGGGAAGCTGAGGCCAACTTTTGTTGGGTCTGCACTGCAACTATGTGAGTTAAAAGAATTACTCTGTCTTTACAGTGGAACATATGAAGTTTTTCTCAACTTATATTGTTGAGTTGGAACACTTGATTACTTACTTTAAAATTTATGAAAATCTTATTCTTGTGCCATGCATTGTTTTTTTCTTACTAGTTATGCTGATTTAAAGGGCCTTTTAAATTTAAATTTTGCATTGGGGTGGGTGTTTGGTGCAACAGTTAAGTCGCTGCTTGAGTTGCTTGCATTTCACATCACAGTGCCTGAATTTGAATCCCAGCTGGACTTCCAATTCCAGTCTCCTGCTTCTGCAGACTCTGGGAGGCAGCAGCTGATGGTTCAAGTAGTTGGAAACCTTCCAGCCCATGGAAGAGTCAGTTTACATCCAGGCTTCTGGCTTTGGCTTTGCACAGCCCTATTATAGGCATCTGGGGAGAGAATCAGTAGATGGAAAATTTCCTTCCTTCCTTCCTTCCGCCCGCCCGCCCTCCCTCCTTCTCTCTTTCCTTCCTTCCTTCCTTCCCTCCTTCTCTCTTTCCTTCCTTCCTTCCTTCCTTCCTTCCTTCCTTCCTTCCTTCCTTCCTTCCTCTCTCTTTCTTTCCCTTCTCTCTCTCTCTCTTTCTTTCTCCTGTTTCTCTTTCAAATAAAATGAAAATACATTACAATTTAAAAAATTTTGCTTCAAAAAAATTGGGCATCATTATACATCAGGAACACATTTAAAGATCATTTTCCAAACTGTAAGAATATACTATTATAGAAAGGGTCAGTAGAGAGACCTGCACATAACAGAAATTGCCAGAGTCAGATGAAATTAAACAAGGCTGCAGTTCTTCAAATGAAACAAAAACTTTGAGGAAGTTTTGACATTGTGATATTTTACATGCAATTACAGGCAACCAACTGTCTCTAATACTAGGTCACTAACTAATCTGTTTCTCTTGTCCTCACTTCCTTAATATGCTGAGTGATGTGGAAAGTCAGGTAATGTGTGGGGACAATGAAATTACAGTGAATTATAGATTACAGTGACATTTAACAGGTACATAGCCAACTCTGTAAAATTTGTTCTTTCTGCCCCACTGAAAAAGTGACTGGTTGAAAACTCGTGTTCTCTCCTGGATCATCAATTAAAGTCCAGATTGTCTCTGTTAGTGATTTTTTTTTTCAAAACAAGGAGAAATTTCTGGTAATTTTAACCATTGAGTCATAAAAGTGCTTTGTCTATTTTAGATGAACTTATTCAGTCTTACACACTCATCTAGGTCATTCTAGATTATTCACTGTTAGAAATTAGTGATTCCATATTGAAAAAAGTTATATAAGAGTTCTGAGTATTAAGAACATTTCTTTTAATTAAATATAGGATGCTAACAGAGTTCCAGGGTCTCTGTGTTTATTCTGTTTGGGCATTTAGAATGAAGGTTATTTCAAGGGCACCTGTTTTTTCTTTCCTACTCAAAGTAGAGGGTATGTCTTTTCTGGGTTTCAGAATAGCGAAGGCAAGGATCACATCTCAATTTGTGACTTCAGTGTATTTTCCCTTTAATCCTCTTTGTGGCAGACTCAGCTGGTTTTAGGAAGCACAGAAGGTTGGCAATGGTAAGATGGTTTTAAAAATCTGGATAAATGGCCTGAGACAGGCAGATCAGTACTCAGAAATGCTGGTTACTGGTTCTCTCTGGATTTATTTAGTCTAAATTTAAATGTTTAAATTCCTTCCTTTAAGAAACTCTTGAACCTCCTGCTGAAGGTTTGTTTTTCAGTAAAAATTCGCTTCCCAACTATTTCTCTTTGTCTTTTCATTGTAGATATCATGCATACTGTATCATAAATATAAAAATTTTAAAATCCAACTCCTGGTGTGTTTCCTCAATGTCTTCAATACTTATTTGTATCATTTTGGAAAGAATGAAAACAAAACCAAAAATCCCTATACCTCTAGTCTGTTTGGATTCTATCTTTCAAAGGCATTTATAGGAAGTTATGATGTTTCTTCTTTATTGTTAGACAAAGATTTTTTTTTTAATTTAAAAATTGGGTCATGGTGGAATTGGAATGAACGTTGAATCAATAGCAGGTTGAGAGTAATAGAGAGTTCAGGCATAGCCACCCCCTGGGCAAATCAATCTTGGTTTACTTATCTAAAGGTTACAGAAGGAAGTTGGCACAGAGATTGGCAACATGCTCTGAGAACGACCCAAGTGTCAATTTTTGAGTTCTTCACAAAGCATCTCATCAGTGGAATTGAGGTTAGTGAGTCTGCATGAGTGAAGTCATATCAGGACTTGTTGGAGTTCAACTCTCTTCCCAGCCTCGTACATAAAGCTGAAGGTGCACTGCACATAGTTGGTCTAGACAGATGTGGAAGAGCTCTTCACCTGGGTCAAGAGTACCTCTTTAACCTTGAGGTTTTATAATGTAAAACGTGATTATGGTGTATGGTGCTGCACAGTAAACAGAGGGATAAATATCACCCAAAATTCCAACCCACAACCTCCTTAGACTAACACAGATTGTTCCAAACACTTTCTTGAAAATGGTTTTCTTATCCTGAATCCTCTGGAAGTCATAGTAACAGGCACTTAGACTTACAGTGAGAAGACACAATTGGTACAGCCTGAACTCGAGTGCTGTTCATGGTTCTATTATCCCAGGTGGCAATTTATTAAGTTAAGTAAAACTCTAATTCAATTATGTATCAACATGGGAAAATATTGACTTACCTTCTTTTCCTGTTGGTAACTTAAGGAGTTTTACATGTTAATATGTTGAGGAAGTTCAAACAGCTTTTCTTACCAGTATCTTGCAACAATGGTTAGGGAAGACAAAACTTTTTTCAGATAAATGGTCAGAAAATATTCATTTATCTTCTATTCTTGTTGGAAACATAAAAAGTACTATATGTTAATATTTTGAGGACGTTCCAACATCTTTTCATATTAGTGTCTTGCAAAATAAAAGGCTTTTCAAATACTTGGGTGAGTAATAAAAATTTGAAGAGATGTCTTAGCAAAATATTTGCTAAATTGGGCTTTCCTGCTTCAGAAGGGAGAAATCTTTCTTTTAAATTATATGACTTTAAAAATCACAATGAAGTTGTATTATTATTAACCTTGTTCCTTTAGTTAATCAAGTCTCACATTTTTCTTAGACTGATGTTCTGGAACAAGACTAGTATTTCTATTCTAGTCTGTCACCTCCATCTATAGTGATCTTTCCTCAAAATCATATCCAAACTTAAAATGAACTGAAACTTTGAATCCTGATCCTATGCACATTCAAACATGGAGCCCACACCTCTAGTGAACAATTGTTTTGGTCTCCTTGTCTCTGTGAACTCTATGAGGACAAGGCTGTAGGCTATGTGCATGTGGGGCCCTACCTTGTTCCTCACTTATCTCTCCATCTCCAATCAAGAGTGCTTTCTCCATATTAAGTTTCAAAAAGCTTTTAATGTAGGAATTAGAGTATCTTTAATTGGTAGAAATCTTCTTTCATTTTGAGGAATATATGTGGTTAATCCTCCACCTGTGGCGCTGGCATCCCATATGGATCTCGGCTGCTCCTCTTACAGTCCAGCTCTCTGCTGTGGCCTGGGAAGGCAGTGGAGGATGGCCCAAGTGCTTGGGCCCTGCACCTTCATGGGAGACCAGGAGGAAGCACCTGGCTCCTGGCTTCGGATCACCGCAGTTCCAGCTATAGCGGCCATTTGGGGGGTGAAGCAACGGAAGGAAGACCTTTCTCTCTGTCTCTCTCTCTAGCTGTCTATAACTCTACCTGTCAAATAAATAAATAAAGAAAGAAAGAAATTCTATAGACGTAATATGTAAGGGCAAGATTATGGGTCCATTAAAGGCCTTATATTCAATTTCTCACCATCTTAGATGCTCTGTTACATTTCTTGCTGCTATTTTTGCCCTTTACTTTGTTGACTCATACAAAATATTTGAGCTTTGAATTTCTTAAAGGCATTTTATTCAATTACATCAGGTTTTCTTAATGTACCTTCTTACCATAATTCCTGACAAGGTGTTAATAGATGTTAAAGTTGTTATTGAAAGCACAAAACTAATTGTTTTAGATTAAAAAATGCTTTCATTTCATGAAAGCTTCACCTCTTTGGGATTTATTTCCATTGAGATCAGTTCAGTGTCTCAAAATTATTCTCCTATTCAATTTATAAGACTGTCCAGGTGCAATACCCATAATGACCATAGAAATTCAGAGACAGACTGATAAGAATATAAAATACTAGACTTTGTGTAATGGGCAAGGACAAATTTAAGACATATGCTGTGTAAGGGTCAAAGGTTCCAACACATGAAGGTGGGTGGGTGGGTGTTGATGGCAGTGTTGGAGAGTCCTGTTGTACTTCTGCTTGGCAGTCCCTCTCCATGACCACCACAAGATTTATGGGGGCTACTGCAGGACCCTGGAGGATCCTTGAATCCCTTCTACTGACTCTACTCCTGGCACTTAACTCTGCTTTCACCCCCAACAGTATACCAGACAACATAGAAGGCAGAGGCACTTGCATCTATTTGCCCTGGCAGTAAAGAGACTTTCATCTGTTTTAGCATGCAAAGTTCAGCAAGAATGTGCTATAATTCATCAGTGAAATCCTCAAATTTTAAATTGCATCCATAGGTCTGGTTTAGCAACCGTCGTGCAAGATGGAGGAAGCAAGCTGGGGCCAATCAACTGATGGCTTTCAACCATCTTATTCCGGGGGGATTCCCTCCCACTGCCATGCCAACTCTGCCAACATACCAGCTGTCAGAGACCTCTTACCAGCCCACGTCTATTCCACAAGGTACAGAGGAAGAGTAAAAGGGATTAAAATGTAACTTCCAATTGCTTTCTCTGGTGGATATTTTATACACTGAGATCCTTCTGCAATGTTGACATTGATGCTTGTTTGCAAATCAATTATATTACATCAGGTTGTCCTGAATGTACCTGTCACATTTCAGAAACATAGTTTGTTGTCTGACATGTCTGAATCTCTCTAGATAAACTATGTGGTAACATAATACCACTGCAGTATTTTAAAACAAAACAACTTTCCTAAACAAACCTGGGATTTGCTTTTCTTTTGTTAAAATTTTACCACTACATTTGTACTCCAGTTTGCAAATAACTGAAGTTCTGTGATGGCTACCAACTGCAGTAGTCACAGAGAAAAGCTCTTTGGTAAAGTCACTATTTGTTAGAAGCACATAGAGATCAATGGGATGATATTAAATACTAAGCCTCAATTATTTTGAGTTATGAAAGAAAGCATTCCAACTAGATGTTTTAAAAACGTATTTGATAAGAAATTTGAAACTTGTGGCTTCTTTATTGGCTAATTCTTGTGCCGATTAATCACATTCACTACCCTAATAGGCTTGTTAGCATTGTCAGTGTGATTTCTGCATCCATACTCTGGGCAAGTGTGCCATGAAAGTACATACCTAAAATAGAAATAGGTACAGAGAGGGTGTGTGGCTATTTGCTATGAATGGTTCTAAACCTACATATTAAGAGACACCTTTGACATGAGCATTGGGTCTGATGAATGTGTAGTACTGATGGCTTAGTGATTTGTGACCTTGTGCACCACGCTGTCTGTGGCCACCTGCACAGAACTTAATGGCTGACAATCTTTTTTCATTTCAGCTGTGTCGGATCCCAGCAGCACCGTTCATAGACCTCAGCCGCTTCCTCCGAGCACTGTACACCAAAGCACTATTCCTTCGAACCCGGACAGCAGCTCTGCCTACTGCCTCCCAAGCACCAGGCATGGATTTTCCAGCTATACAGACAGCTTTGTGCCTCCGTCGGGGCCCTCCAACCCCATGAACCCCGCCATTGGCAATGGCCTTTCACCTCAGGTCAGTCGCGTGTTTCTAGGCAGATGACTTGCTGTATACCAGAACCAAATAGTCAATTCCCCGAGGCAGTAGTATAATGAATTGCTAGATTTAAACCATAATGTATTCTTTATACAAGCCACATGATTTCAGTTTTCTAGTTTCCTTTCTCTCCACCCTTCCTACTGGCTGCATCAAAAGTTGTAGCTTAGATTTAACATCCAAATGATTTCTAATGTAATCACAGAGACTCTGTTTAGACTTGGTTGTCAAGGCGTTTGTCATGTGTTGTCTTCTCCAATCCTGGTTCTGGGCTTTGACTAATGTTCACAAACATTGGCAGGTTGTATGTGTGTGTGTGTGTGTATGTATGCACGTGTGTGTATGGTTTTTGCTTCAAATGTTATTTGGTCAGCTGGTAGGATTGTGGGCAAAATCACCTTGTATGAAAACACTAAAGGTTTGGCAAAACAATTGGAGAGGAAGCAAACAAGTCGTGTGGAGAGAGACACAGCTGATGACCACAGAACTCTGGAATAAATGAGTTATAAAGGCACAAATTAGAAAAATGACTGCTCTTTGGGAATATATAAATATTTGAATGTTGTAATTGTTTTTCTAATTTGCATTGGACTGTGAGGTTTTCTTGGGAGATCATATTAATAAATGGCCTTGATAATTGCATGTCAGAGGGTTGGTTAAATTTCCTACACGTGGCATCTGTCTCAGGTTGACATTATTAGTGGTTGTTTAAATACAGATCGTTTGATTTTATTAGGGAGCACTTGGCCCAGGTGGTGAGAAGAGCTGCCCACTAAATTTGGAGAAATGTCATAAAGGGGTTGCAATCTATAATTGCAATCAGGAATCTCTTCAGGGCTGAGAGTGAGAGTTTTAACAGCTTTATCTTTTCTCTACCTCCTTTTTCCTCTTGGTGGTTAGAAAAACAGAGAGAAGCTCAGAATGACACAAATGAAAAGTGAAAAGACAATTATACTCAATTACACACTAATCACTGACTATCACCACTGCCTAAGCACCAAGAGGGCATTCTAATAGGCAGAAAATGAGATTTTAATGGCACAAAGGGTGGCCAAAATAACGACTCATATATCTTTGCCTTCTTCGTTTTCTTCAACTTGTGGTGTGTGTCTTGGGAGAGAAGCTCCTGGGCTCTGCGCAATGGTGATAACTCTGAGCAGCTGAAAAGTTCAAAGCCGCTGGAGTTGAAAAGAATGGATGGCAAAGGCAATGAAATAAACATTTCTGCCTAAAGGCAAAAGTTCATAAATCCTTTTTTGTAACAGTAAATGTAATTAAGTTTCATAGATTCCTATAGCACATCCTGGGATTAAAAAAAAATAAGAGGTGGCTTTAAACCTCAACCGAAAAATAACATGAAAACAATGAAAGTGCTTCCTGTAGGACTTGAGTGCAGTTAGTTTCCAAGTACTGGCATTTGTGGGTGTGATTTTGCATGAAAATTGTGGACTTATATCAGTAGAGTCATATTTAAAATACCCAAGTTCATAGCCTATAAAATTATTCCACAGTCTACAAATAACATCTGAAGTAGTTGTTGAGGTTTTTAACATTAGCATTTTGAGGTTATAGAAAAAAGCTCTTTATGAACATGATTTAGTCACAAGTTTTAATAAAAGTAAACTTCAATCCTAGCCAGTTCTGTCAGGCAAGGTCTAGGATTCCATCAGCATTTCTTAGTACCTTATTTTATTCCATCATTATAAAAATCATAATATGAACCCCCATTCTATAAGTGAAACTGCAAGTTTCTCAAATGTTAAGTGTATGATCTTGTATAAGTGTATTATATAAGTATTACATAAATGGATTCACTGGAACTTGATCTTTAAAGTGCTAATCCTTGACTTTAAGGAACCTGGCTATGGTTCCAGAGTTGGTGGTAGGGCGGAAATCATTCCAATATCAAGCAATGGAAAATTCCACAGACAATTCTCCCTGTTTTTCTTTATTCTGTTTTATATATTATGTTAATTCCTTACTTACTACATTGTAAATATCCAGAATCTTTTGCATTGCTTTTATACATTTCCACCTCAAACCTCCACTGAGAATCCATGTTGCATTAGTTCTTATAGCCTCCCCCTGAGTTAGCAAAGAGACATATAACAATATTTCCTAGGCAAAGTGAGAGACCAGAAGACAGGAGTAGATCAGTTTTTTTGTAGGACATATTTACAAAACAATGGAGTAGGAGAATTGGAATTAGATCTCAGATTTCAAAAGCCTTTGGAATTGATCACTGCTCAAGAATGCCCCTATTTAGGTAAGAGATGTCTGCAGTACTTTTGGTAGCATTATTAAGAGTTCCATAAAGAAAAATTTAAGGCAAAGGGCTCATGTCTAGCAATGTGATTTACCTGTTAACTTTAGAAAAGACCAAAGAAAGGATAGTGATCTTTTAGTCATTGCTTATTCTACAGAAGTGCTTATTAATATATTGGGTCATATAATACTAGCAGCAGAACTAATGTTGTGATTTCTCCTCTTCCTCTCTGCATCCTCACCTCCCTCCTCCACCTCTGTATGGTCATCTAATTTGCAGAAAAATCAGCTGAGACCCAAAGAGATTATGACCTGATGCAAACCAAGCAACTGACTGGAGGGAACAAGGACTAGCACCTAGGACTTTTGATTCCTGCTCTATGGTCTTGTCCACTTTCCACTTAACACACTGTTGACATGACAAAAGAGAGGTGGAGAGTTGTAGTCATATTTTCAAATGATTTAGTAGAAACCAGTTTTCTAAACTTTTGGGGTTAGGTTAACTTGCATTCTTTTTGCTTAATCTTTCCATTTTTCTTTTCTAATAATCAAAGTACTGCATGTTTATTGTAGAAAAAGGCAAATTTTAAAAAAGTGTCTTTAGAATAGGAAAAAAATTCCCTTAAGAGAACCACTATTAATATTTTTTATATATTGTCTTCTAGCTCTTTTTGTATCACACCTTTTTGAACAACATAATTGGGGTAATGGTGGTATTGCTTTGTACTTGGCCCTTTCTCTGCCTCTACTTGTTGACCCTGGCCTTTTCCTACTGAACAATCAAAGCTGGTTTAAGCTGGATTGGATAAATTGAGTCATTATGGTTAAAACCTTGTACATCTCTTCAGTGGAGGCTATTTGCCATGCTAAATATATTTCTGCATTTTATTTGACTTTTCCCCCTAGTGTCATTGAAATGAATGTGTTGTTTACCATTCAAACTTGAAAAGCACATATTAGAATGTGTGTGAAACAGTGTAGAATGTGCTTTCTAGTTTCTGGTCTAGGAAAGGAATTAATAGGCAACCACAAGGAGAGGCAAATCACTGCCCTGTATTTGTCTGTCTTCATCTGAATCAATGTCATTGGACAAGTGGGGCTTTGAAGATGCCCTTGGTGCTTTCCTTAGCCCAAGGGTGGGCGTGAAACAGTGACTCAGAAGGGTGATGCCCATCCAGGAGGTCAGGTAGCATAGTAGTAGACTCATGTGTATTTGTGACAATTTTAAACTCGAAATACCAACAAAACCCTTTTAACAGCATTGATCATATCCTTCCGTGGGTCATTGAAATGAGTTGATGGACTACCAAATAGTGAGTTTTGCTTGTTCTGAGGGAATGAACACCTATATTGGGATAATCCCATTTTACTTGTGGAAAAACTTGATGCCAAGGTAGCACCAGCTTCTTCTTCTTTTTAGATTTTATTTATTTATTTGAGGGGTAGAGTTACAGACAGAAAGAGCGAGAGACAGAGAAAGATCTTCCATCTGCTTGTTCACTCCCCAAATGGCCACAACAGCCGGAGCTGAGTCAATCTGAAGCCAGGAGCCAGGAGCTTCTTCTGGGTCTCCCATGAGGATGCAGGGGCCCAAGCATTTGGGCCATCTTCCATTGCTTTCCAGTCCATAAGCAGAGAGGCTTAGCCCACTATATCATAGTGCTGGCCCAAGTAGCAGTGATAAAGTGATTCACTATTAGGGAGAAGAACCAAATATCTCACTTGAGTTGTTACTGATTCTTTTATGAACACGAATAACACATTTCAGTAGCTGGTATCTGCCAGAGGAACATATTGTGCTAGGGAGTTTTCAGTGGGCTCTGGTTGAATATTAGACCTGACTTTCCTGCAGGCATGGTTGAATGGCTTCAGAAATGGAGGGCTTGGCTTCCCATTGCACTGAAGGCTGGGGCTGTCAGAGAACTTGAAGCAAGAGTCTCAGTGATGGGTTAGGAGGGGTATAAGCTAATGGCTTCAACCTTTCTCTCTTTTCTGAGTAGCTGCTAACCTGAACACCCCTTTTACGGGGCAGTGTCTATATGTGGAGAAGAAAGCCATCCAGCTCACTCCAGTGAGCGTTCCCCTGCAATAGCTGAAGCTCTTTTGGAAGAGTTTTGTTTTCTTCCTGCGGAGAGCAGTGTGAAACAAGGGGAAGTACTGACCGTTTATTTCCCTTCCATCACAGACACTCTGTGACCAGCACCTTCCTGCATGTGCAGGACGGAAAAGGAATGCTGACTTGGAATATGAAGCGCCAAGGAAATATTACCATATGTTCAAGACGTGAGAGTAATTAACATTTGGCTCATGTTCTTCCAATTAACTTTCCTTCACAAGAAATAATACTTTCCTGCTCCCCACTCCCAAAACATACATAGCCAGCCTCCTCTCCCTGCAAATAAGACCAATTAAATTAAGGCCCTTTTATCATTGCATGCTCCACCCTGACCCTACTTCTACAAGCTTCGCAATTCTTGGGTGACAGCTTCTCATGATTTCTTCAGTGAAATTCAGTATCAATGGGCAACATGGCTTCCAGGGAGATTTTCTATTGTTCTGCAATGCACAGAAATGGGCCAACTTGGTTGCATTTAGGGTTCATCAACCATTGCAAATGATTCTTCAAATGTTTTGGGTTTGGTAAAACCTAAAACACATTTTTGCCAAGCACTTTTCCTCCTTAATTTTTCAAACTGTGTATTTTAGGGAAAATTTGATCCATATGGTTTTGATTCATTTGCTCTTATATCACTGACTTTTTTTTTTCCTATGGAGCCATTTGATATCCAAGAAGCTTTCTGAGCCTTTCCTATGTTCATTTTGAACATTTTCCTTCTTAAAAAGAGGAAGTCCTGTTTGCAACCTCAGGGGTCATAAATTTTGAGTACCTCTCAATTCAGCAATACTTACAAATACATTTGGTATAAATCTGGATTATTATGAACACATTTTATGTTTAGAGCAGATGGGCAGATTTTGGTTTCTAGTTTATGAGTGAAACCAATGACAAAATAAGAAAATAGGCTTAAATTACAAAAAAAAGTTTTGTTTTAGAGAATGTTTAACTGTTATTAATAAAGCCCATGGTAAGAGCTATGCTCAGAGGCCTTATTGCAAGTTTGGTTCAGGTCTTGGGTAAGATGTAATTGAATAACCAGTACACCTGTCCTATTTCATGGATAATCTACTGAGGAAAGGAAAAAATTCTCATAAAGATTTGTGTACCAGACTTGGAAATGCTTGAATGTTTGCTCACCGTTCAGCACTTCAGGAACAAAGAGTTGGTCTGCAGATCTCATCAAGTTGATCCACCGTTCATCTGTTAAGTCTGGCTGAATCATCACAACCTTCCGATGATGAAGTACCACTTCTGAAAGAGACTCAGATAGAGCGGACAGATCTTTATACTTAACAAGATTGTGGTTAATAGCATAAGATGCTAGGATCAACTTTTGTTCTTATTCACATCTTACAAAAGAAGACCTTTAACTCAACCACCCACCCAGTTGCTTTTAAAGAATAATATTAAAATTGAGATTATTAGTGTGTAATGTATGTAAATTGCATATTTGGTGTCAGCTACGCCTATTAGGCAGTGTCTCCATTTCATGCATATATGTATTAGACCATCGTGGTTCCATTTCAAATTAGATTTCAATTGCTCAGCACAGTTTCTTTTGACAAACATTTGTTAATCCTGAAACTTATTAGGGAAAAGCATTTAAGTGTTAATATGTGTACACAAAATTCAAGACTGCTTTTGATTTTGCTTGTCATTTTTAGGACCATATTGTTAACAGTGATCTCAAATTCTTTAGCTGCAAGACAACATGAGAGTTGTTTGTCCATCCAAGGTCTAAGAATTTACTAGAAATTTGATTGGTATGTGTGTGTGTGAGTTGTTAAAAATGGTTGTGATGGGCACTTTTCTATTTTACCTGTTATGATGAAAATGTTTTTCACCATAGCATGGTAATTCCTTTCCCTTCTTTTGGACCATAAGGTTTACTCTGATGGTATAGCCAGCTCATATTGTAAGAGATTGAATTTTCTGGACATTTTCAGGTACATGTCTGAAATATACTTGATGCTAGTCTTGCTGATAAGCCATTTGTCTTGTCCATTTCACACACAGGTTGCAAATCTGTGTCTTTAGTCCACTTTCTTTTTTTCTTTTTCTTTTTTTTCTTTTTTGACAGGCAGAGTGGACAGTGAGAAAGAGAGACAGAGAGAAAGGTCTTCCTTTGCCGTTGGTTCACCCTCCAATGGCCGCCGTGGCCAGTGCACTGCGGCCAACGCAGAGCGCTGATTCGAAGCCAGGAGCCAGGTGCTTCTCCTGGTCTCCCATGTGAATGCAGGGCCCAAGGACTTGGGCCATCCTCCACTGCACTCCCGGGCCATAGCAGAGAGCTGGCCTGGAAGAGGGGCAACCGGACAGAATCCGGCACCCTGACCGGGACTAGAACCGGGTGTGCCGGCGCCGCTAGGCGGAGGATTAGCCTAGTGAGCCGCGGCACCGGCCTAGTCCACTTTTATCACAGTGAAGAACCAGACCAGCAGGTGGCCAGCCACCAACCCATTCCCATAGGGTGTGTTTCCTTCCCTTTACACTTTGCAGAAATTCATCTGTGGAAGAAAAAGGAGCGATTCTGATTAAAGTGATTTGTTGGGTGTCAAACAAAGCTGGGACAGAGAGACATTCCATATTCAAGTGACAGGCTCTCAGGAGCTTGAACATCTTTCTGTTTCGTTTCTGAAGCAGTTCATGAGCTCATTAGCAGGGTTGCGGAAATCTCATATGTTTATGAAGGCTCAGGCATGTTTGCGATCATGAACGAGCCAATTTCAGCCACACAGGAAGAACCATGGAGATTTGTGAGTTTGTGTTCTGCCATATTGGGCTTTTGAGATGTTCTGCTTCGTGGTGACAATATTGCTGTGAATCCATTTGTTCAATCAGTGTAGGTTCTGATTGATCTGGTGCCTTTGGTTTCTTTCTCAAGGCTGTGGTTGCTACCCATAAAGAAAATGAGGAGAGCCCTGGTTTATTTCAACTCCAGCCATAGCCTTGTGAATTAGTTAAATTTGGATAATTGTGAAACAACTATTTGGCCAAAATCTCCTTTTTAAAGAAAGAAGGGAAGCAGCAGCCAATGACTGAATTTTGTGTGTCACTGAAATGATCCACAAAAAACAAACAAAAAAAAAAAACCCCTTTCCTGCTGAATTAAATTTTTTTTTGTGATTTCTGAAATGTTTTAAACAGAAACTCTGTCAACTATGTTCTCCAGAATGTTGGACAAATCAAATGCAACAACCTCTAGGTTTTTAGGCCATTTGAATTTCTCCAGTCATTGAGGGGAAGAAAAATTGAGTGTGATTGCTTCATCTCAGAGTAAACTGTTAGAATAAAATGTTTTTCTTTGTAGTCAGCAATACACAGGAAAGTCGTGCTAAATTCTAGTGTAAGGTCAATGGTCTGAATCAACCCTTTATATGTGGCTGGAATGCAATGTAAAGCTTTTAATTTATTACTGCATTTGCAAAAATGGCAATATCTACAGAAATCTGAATACTTGCATATTTATTCAATTAGGGGCTGAATGTGCGCTTTGTACTGCAGGCACAGAAGACTGGATTCAGTTATTAGTTGTGTACTATATATTTTTTTGTTTTTTGTTTCATTTTTCCTAAAGAATCTGTCTTTGCTGCACAGTCTGGGTTTCATCAGAGGTGTATATTTTTCCATGTATAGTATAATATTTTAAAACTACCCTTGACATTTAGCTGGAGGTCAGTAAACTAGAATTCCTGAGATTAGTGATTGCATTGTCCTTGTTGATCAATGAAAAAGATGGCAAATTGGGGGACCTTCTGAGACAGTGCACTTTGCAGAACCGCAGAGTAGTATTTCTGCACTGAAAGGAGTGTTTTTTAGCTGTGAGATGACTGTGCGGCCAATCCTCAGCGCTTACGAAGGAGGCAAGCATTAAAGAAATAGTTATCCTTATTCTCCACCATGATCTATTGATGTCTCATTTTGGGCAGCAAAAATCTAGTTAAACTATTGCATCTGTTCTGAGGTTTACAAATATCCCCTGTAGAACTGATCCTCTGTCTGACTCCCTGAGAAAAATTCTAGCTCAATGTCAATGCTTCCATGACTCTTTTAGGCAGAATTTCTTGATTTAGCCTCTGTAGATGCCACATTACTGTATTTACACCTTGTTAAGTTCACATACCACACTATACTACACTCTATTATAATATGTCCACTTATTCCCTCTTTGACCATCGGCTTTGGAAGCAACGGTATTGTGCTTTAATCATCTTGAATACCCAGAAATTAAACTGAGCCTCATAATAAAATTTGTTCCCCAAAATGAGCTTGTTGGAACAATAATTTATGGAAAAACATCCCAAATGAGTGATTTGGTAAAAGATAATAAATATCCATATCTAAAGATCCAGATTAGATATAGATATCTTTCAGTGCCTCCTTGTACATTATGCTTCCAGAGGCTCTGACAAGTCTTGGAAACATACTTAAGTGCATTTAACTCAGTGTTCTCCCATTTGACTGTGGAGCCCCTTTGTTGAATACCAAGCTATCGAATTTTGAGAACATTTCCTAGCAAGTACTGGATGACAGAAAACACAGGTGGAGATCTGAGTTGTTATCCATCCTCTTCTGAAATGGTTCCCTCCAGCCCCTGCCCCTCCCAGGAGAACCTTTCTTTCTAATTAATGTCTGCTGTTATCTTCTACATCAACACATTGTCAATCCTCTATATAGAAACTTGGTTTGTATGGAAGTTTTTAATTTTAAAGAAGAGGTTCTAAATTGCTTAACGATGTTTAAAAAAGGCAAATAAGGGAGTAAGGAAAGAAAGAAAATTCCCGTTTAGTGGGTTGATTGTGATGTGTATGTAACTCCCCAGTCCAAAGACAGGCCAAGGTCAAAAGGACTAGGTGGTGAGACTTCAGTCCCTACTAGCTGTGTGTCCTCAGATAAGTTGTTGAAACTTTCTTCTGTTTCACCTTCTCAAACTTGCAAGGTCTAAGAAAAGAAGGGTCTTCTTGAGCTCTGTCAAGGAACCTGGTCCTTAGGAAATTTAACTGCTTTTACAAAAGTAAGAATATTATTGCAATGGCTTTCATTATTTTTTTAACATAAAACTTTTTATCGAATTGCTAATTGATCCTCGACTTTAAGTGCTTCCTATTTTTTTTTTTAAAGATTTACTTATTTATTTAATTGAAAGAGTTACAGAGAGAGGAAGGTGAGGCAGAGAGAGAGGTCTTCCATTCACTGGTTCACTCCCCAGATGGCTAAAATGGCTAGAGTTGTGCTGATCGGAAGCCAGGAGACAGGATCTTCTTCCAGGTCTTCCTTGAGGGTACAGAGGCCCAAGGACTTGGGACATCTTCTACTGCTTTCCAAGGCCATAGCAGAGAGCTGGATTGGAAGTAGAGCAGCAGGTCTTGAACTTGCGCCCAAATGGGATGCTGGCACGGCAGGCGGTGGCTTTACCTGCTACGCCACAGCACCAACCCCTCTTTTTGTTTTTTAAATAGCATATGAACCTCTGACAAAAATATATGTTTGCTTTTTCTTGACAAATAAAGCCAATGTGGAAAGTGGATGACATCAAAGGAAAGGCTGTTTCTTGGTGGATTGGAGTATTTTCAGATATTCCACTTTGACAATTTAAAGAAATAAGGACTTATACTGATTACCTTTCAGGATGCAGTAATTTTAATATGTCTGGATAAGATAGTCCCCCAAAATATAATGTGCTAAAATTGGTCTTGAGTAATTTGTATCATAACAGGAAAATTAACTACAACAGAAAACAAGAAGCAATCATCTTTCATTCCATGAGGTTAAGAATGGAGAGGGGAAATGGTTGTCCTACTGTTTTCTTATTTTTTTTTTGACTTATTGAAATATAATAGCAATATGAACACATTTTAAATGATCTAGTTATTTATTTTCATTTAACTTGAAAGATAGGGGTGGGGGCAGAGAAAGGAGACAGAGAGAGAAAGAGAGAGAGAGAGAGAGGCAGGCAGAAGCAGTGAGATCCTCCATCTGCTGGTCCATTTCCCCAAATGCTCACAATAGCCAAGGCAGGGCCAGGCAAAAGCCAGGACCCTGAATCTCCATCCAGGTATCCTGCGTGGGTGCAGGGATTCAAATACTTGAACATCACCTGCTGCACCCAGAATGTGCATTAGCAGAAGCAGGGTAGTTGGTACTCCAAACAGGCACTCCAGTATTGGATGTGGGTTCCTGAGTAGTGACCGAAGAGTTGTGTCACATGTCAGCCCCCTTTTCTTTAAAACAAATTATTTATTTATTTTATGAACATGAATGCGTTTAAAAATATAGTTTTCTACAATGCTAGATACTGGGTAAATTGGAAGCATTGTACTTACCTCAAAGTAGAGGAATCTGATGCACTCTCACTAGCAAAGGATAAAGGTAGAAACAAAAGGTGTAATGGAAAGATTTTGAAAGTGAGGGACACTCTAGCTAATTTTGAGTCAACCAAATGAAGAACATCCTTTTAATCACTAGATAATAAGGACTTTATTTTGTTAAAATCTGCAGAATCAGAGTTAATTTCCATAGATCAAAGAACTATGGCTGTCACTTCACTGTGGGCTCTGTGTGTTGCCAGTCTTCATCAAGTTTCCTGTGCAACAGGAGACATTGCTACTGCACAATTAATGATCAGAACACCAGTAAGCTTCCCTATGGAAAAGTGAATTTAGCATCATTCTTGGTACACAGTCCCCTGAGTAGGATAAGTGAGGGAATTGAAGTGGATAGGATTTTAGCTTAGTGGTGTTGTAGGTTCTGTGTTCTCAGATGTTGGCTTCTGTTTGTAGAGTTGCTCATACATCTTAAATTAATGTTTATTCTACTTTACCACAAAGCCTGTGAAACAGACCAGAATTTCCTAAGGAGTGGGTTCATCCTTAGACTTCTGCAAGACTATCCTATACCTTCCCATGATTAACACAGATATTTTTCTGGTATCTACTCATCAGTGTTACATTGAAATCAGTATCCCTTGATCTTTGCAGCTTTGTCTTTTTCTAAGGACAGACCTTACTTTGCATGAAGGCAGAAGAACACTGCTCTTCTATAGTCTTCAAGCATTTGGTAGAAGGGTCTTATGATATTGCTTTTGGGCATCCACAGAAATATTTGCCTTCATCACATGATCTTCTTTAGTATACCGATCAGAATGGCTGCCTTCCAGGTTGTTAGAATGCTGAGTGGAGTGGAAAATCTTTAGGGAAGTCCAGTATCACTCTGCTTGGCAGTGGCTGAGTTGAAGTTCTTCTTGTTAAAAGATGATGTGCATGTTTAGTTTGTTGTAAGTTACTGTGAATGTTAGAGATGCACATCAGGACTCAGCAAGGTTTGCACTTATAAACGGTTATTAGGGTTAACTCATCTTGGGTTACCTTAAAATTAGAAATTTTAAAATGCTATCTCATTGGAATATTGCAGGATGCTCAAACCTAGAGTTTTTCCCTTTCTATATTTAGAATCCTAAGTCCCAAAGGGTCAATTAGTATTTAGTGAACGTGTCCTGAAGTAGTCAAGAAATGAAACCAAGATACATGTTTGATTTTTCACAGTCATGTTTTCAGACAGGTTTCTGAAAGGGTGATATGTCTGAGTGCACACTGTTTAGATGACTACTGTGGTTATGAGAAATTTCCTGAAACAAGAAGAGTTAACAGCAGGTAATGCCATTCCTCCCCTAAAGAGTTTGAGACTCTCTGTGTTAAGTGATGAATGAGGGTATCTGACCCACATCTGTTTTTCATTAGAATGGAACATTGCCCTGACATCGTTAGGAGCATTTGTCAAGATTCCCTGGACAGAGCTTCTGTAAATTACATGCTGCAAATGTGTCAGGGTCAGATAAGAGGATATCATTAACTCCCCCAAGTTTACTCAGGGCTCTGTCAGTCCATCTTAATATGCTAACAGCCAGCAATATTCCTTGAAATGTTTTGTTATATTTTTCATTCATAGAAGAAAGAACCATGTATGCTATACCCCCTAATATTACACATGTTCTTTTCTCATAAATCATATTAATTATAGACATGGTCACAAAGCATACTAAATGCAGGCATGCGTATATGAATTAAAACATATGAGAATTTTATTACGCCCATGATGGGTCTAACAGTCAAATACCAACTATATTAACTGGCATACTTTTTCATTTTTCTTAATGGGCTTATTTTATTAATAATAGATGGACATGGAACACTATTGCTCATCATTGGCTAGCAGTAAACTATCTCTACATATACCTCTTGCAAGCCATTTTTATGCTAATTCTTTGCCTAGATTTATATTTTCAACATCAGGCCCTAAAGAATATCATTATCAGTTTAACAGTTTAGCTCTACTGAGAAATAATAAATGGTCTATAGAAGCAATAAAATTATAGTTACAAGGTCACAGGATTATAGATGAAAGCATATGTAGATTTTAGAGTTTAACTGAGACAATACTTACTGTACTCATACGCATATAAACCACCCTTGTTTGGCATGCATGCTCTTTCAACATGCATTAAGCATAGCTACCTACAAAATATAAGCTTAGGATTAGAATGCAACACAAGACATATTCAGCGGGACATTTTACATGCATTAGTTTTCTCTCTGGTTAGGTAAAGGTCAGCCATGCCCTTCCCATAACTCTCAGGATGGGTGAGAAGGTCACCCTCCAGACCTTAAGAGAAACTTCTGCCTGCAGGCAACTTCCCCCTTACAGCTTTCAAACAGACAGGCCCCCAAATCTAATTATTTAGATGCTAATCAACTGCAGGATAATTCCTACGGCATTTGAATCTGAAGACATTTTCAGGCAAGTCTTGCTGTTTGAGGCTTTTCAGCCTCGAAGAGGCAGTCCTAGAAATTTAACCATTAGCTGACAACAGTAAGCTGATATTGACAAAAGACATTTGATAAACACTTGAATATTTTTTTTTTGGTTCTGAAAATAAAATATATCTAAATAAAAAATAGGCAGTCAGTTGACTTTTGGAGGGAAGGTTGCAAGGCTTAATACAAAACCCTGTTGTATAAAACTGTAATTCATAATTTTTTAAAAAGCAACTAAATGTGTGTTATTAATTGTTAAGTCAGAAGAACTTACTTAAGAATAGAGAAGAAAATAAAGAAAGGAACCAGCATTCCTCCTAAAGAAAAAAGGAGCTCCTGAATATACATCGTAATTTGCTAAATCATTTTAGATTTCTGATAAGCTCAAAGAACTTTCAACTGACAGCAAAACCATAATGCTTGTGCCAAGACAAATATTTTCCAGACACATCATTTTAAATGTAAATCTTAATTTGGCCGATGGTTTTTATCTTTTATATTTAATCTTACAATAGGAAAATTAATTCAAGAGAAATATGGCATGAAGCAATTGTAAAGAGTTAGTTTTTCCTGAACCATATAATCTTCAATCAAGATATAAACAACCTATTTGGAATTCTGAAACTCGAGAATGAGTTTAAAAAGATCTTCAGCAAATGTCTCTAATAATGCCAAAGAAGTGTGGGCATGAGATTCTGAGGCTCTGAGTGTGTTTTTAAAGTTTTTCTGTAAAGCAATTTAGAAATGGTGTCTGGGAAACATTTTGGAGGTGACAACTTACAATCTGCTCAATAGATTTTTTTTTTCCAGATGTGTCACCTAAGAATTGTACATAATTAGAAGTAAAAAAGTAGTGCTCATCTCCCTTTCTTTAAGCAATGGGACAAACCAGAGAACTTTCTTCAAGAAAATCTTACTGCATCTCCTGGATTTACCTGGCATTTAATGAAAATGTGTGAGCATTCAGGAGATATAGCTGAGTAGCCTTGAATTTCTTTCTTTTACTGGGAAATTGGTGAAAACCAATGGATTGTGCTCCCCCACCCCATTCCCGAATTAAAAGAAAGGTGGTAGGGTACAGAATTCATCCCTGTACTAGAAATAGTTTTCTCATGGTTTAAGAAAGGGAAA
The DNA here is from genome assembly GCF_033115175.1 of Lepus europaeus. Taxonomy (NCBI): domain Eukaryota; kingdom Metazoa; phylum Chordata; class Mammalia; order Lagomorpha; family Leporidae; genus Lepus; species Lepus europaeus. The sequence continues at coordinate 166,722,971 of NC_084827.1, read as the reverse complement.
AATCCATTTTACAACAAATGAAAATTTTCTTCTAGGCTTTGAATAATAACTTGCTATGGGAAAAGCATGTATAAGAGGAATCTTGACATATTCTTGAGAAGAAAATATGATTGGAAGACATCCCGTGGCCTTATGGAGGGAGTTCTGTTTGTTTACCTACTTCTTTGTGCACCAAAAGCAATTTCCATAGCTACCATGGAACCACATGACGCACAGAACAGCTTTTAAAGGAACATACATAAAAGTGTCACGCGACTCTTCCACAGAGATTTGAGGTTTTAAACTATGTTAGCGGAAAGTAATGCATTTTCTATCAATTTACTCACTTTTACCCCTCAACACACATTTTAAAAAAATGTTTTAAATGACAAGTTATTAAAAGCGTACATTTTTCAAGTTTTCTCAATGTGCATTTTTGACATAAATGATGTTATATTTACCAATCTCAGTTTCAAACCAAATGTAGGAAAATGTTAGTGCCTCATCTCCCCCATCTTCCCTGTTTAAGTCTTGAGATCATGATTCTAATATGTGGAAACAAGAACTTGTGGAAGAAAGTCTGCCTCTTGGGCTCTATCAGGGAAGGAAAAGCCACCACAGATAACTGGTCCCTGGCCTCTCTGTTGCCTCACATCAGCCACTGAGAGTGTTGGGCGCTGAGCTGTGTGGACTAAGGCTAATGCAGGAGCCCTTAGTTGGATCACATTCTGGGAGATCTAAAAGGCATTCTGGTCTACAGTCTTTGAGAATTTACCTTTCTCTTGTGCTAGAACATGAGCCTGCAGGCAGTTCTGTGTGTCCTCCATCCTCTAGGGATATATTTCAAGGTTGTGGCGTTAAATCCTGTCCTAAAAGTTTGCTGGTGCAGTGACTGCAAAATGTTGCTGCCTGAACATTATAAGCTGATGTTTGCATATGGCAAGGACTTTTTTTCTTCTTTAGGATCTTCCTGAGTCCCCTGCCCGGCCCCTGCCCCACCCCTCTCATAGACAAGTTATTCCTGGCTTCAAAATTATGCATACAAGTAAGTTATGGCCAGGGATTTTAAAAAAGTTTATTGCAAAAATATACACATAGTTCATGGAAAATGTGCATGTTTTGAATAAAATTCTGCTCTGAGCATTTCAACTGTTAGCTGTGAATATTCTATGCATGTAGAATATTCCCTTAAAATGACATGCCATTAACTGAGTCTCAAGTAAGGAACATCATGAAGGACTTTAATAATTAAAAATGTATGTTCCTTTGTATCCATTATCACTGGCTCTCTTTCTTCTCTGAACTGGTGCAGTTGCAAAAATTGCTTTTTCTAAGGGCTTGTTTGTTTTTTAGTTAATACAACATATTTCTAGTAAGAGACTTTCTCTGTATCTGCTTTCATGAAAAAGTCACATTTTTGTACCTTTATTTTGCCTGTCCATTCTTGCTCGTCAGACTGGAGCACAAAAATGTACTCTTGATTTAAAAGGTGTGTGCTTCACACCGAACAACTTCCCCTTTAAAGACTTTTCTCTAATGCATATGACTAATTTGGGGTGAAGTAAAATACTCAGTAGATTAGTCTGTCAATTGAAGTCTATGAATTTTCCAAGTTTACATTTTAAAATCATCTACATAAACTCAAAGAAAGGTGAAGAAGAATAAAAATCCACATAGGTGGAAGAACATCCAGGAAATATTTCCATGCCTTCTTAGCTATGTTCAAGTTTTTAAAATGAGGAGGAGAAGAAATCATCTTACTATAAACAGCATAGAATCCATATTCTGGAGTTCTATTGATTCTTTATTTTTGACTTTCACTTTCTGCAAATCCCCAATAAACAAAACCATGTTATATGACAAATCTTGATTCTCTTAGAATTTAACTCATTTTCAGAGAGTTAAAAAATATTTTGCCACATATCACAAGGAAATTTAGACCCCTGGGACCTTTCAAAATTTGGGCATTGCTGGAGCCAGCACTGTGGTATAGTGGGTGAAGCTGCTGCCTGTAGCTCCAGCATTCCATATAGGCATTGGTTTGAGTTCTAGCTGCTCCACTTCCAATCCAGCTCCCTGCTAATGGCCTGGGAAAAGCAGCAGAAGATGTCCTGAGTGTCTGGACCCCTGCCACCCCTGTGAGAGACCCAGAAGAAGCTCCTGCCTGGCTCCTGGCTCAGTCCTGGCCATTGCGGCCATCTGGGGAGTGACCAGTGGCTGGAAGACCTCTCTGTCTCTCCCTCTCTCTGTGACTCTGCCTTTCAAATTGATAAATTTGATAGCGAAGTTGGGCATTACAGTGTTGCTTTACCTACGCTGGCCCATGCACACACAAACATACACACACAGTTGCTCCAAGGAAAGGGAGATAATGAGAGGAATACTGAGGAAGAAATGGTGAACTGTCTTGCCCTCTGCCTCTCAGCTAATTGATGATGCATCAGTTGAAAGCATTAGTTCAAGATTCCTTGGTTTTGGAATATGAGGATACTTTCTGGAATACAGACCAGTTCCCTGTGCCCACCCCCAATGCTCCCACCTTGCTGGAATCCTTACATCCAGGGTTCTCTGGTCTGAGATTACTCTTGAGTGAGAGCTGCTTTGCCATTAGCACCAAGGCCTATAGTCAGGGCTTGATTTTTACTTCTGCCCTCTCTTCTTGCTCCATTGGCTTTAAACTTCCTCAAATAAATCAGGACTGTTCTGGAAACATTGTGCATTTAAATACTTCTAAAGTAGGATACTTACTGAGTAAATATGTAAATATTTAAACACAGAATTTAAATACTTTGTAAGTAGGAGTGTTTTGTGGAGACTTCACCCAGCAGTAAGTCCCCTCCCCTCGCCACCCCCCCCCCTCCCTGCAAAGGTTTTTGAGCCCTGCCATGGACATGTACAAAGTAGGGAAAAATCACTTTCTTTCTTATGTGGCAGTTTTCCAGCTGCTAAATCAATCACCCACTTATTTCCATCACTGGCTGTTGGACGGGTCAGTGAGCTTGAGTTTGCAAAACATTCACCACGCTGATCGGAAAGTTGTTCTGTTAACACTCTTTTTTTTGAAAAGTTGTTTTACTCTCCAGAGTTATTTATGAAACTGAACTTTTGAGAACATGTTTGCATTTCAGGCTTGTCTTTCTGTTTAACACTTCTCTATACAAACTGTTGTTTTAGAGAAGAAACGAAAGAATAAATAATAATGGCAGTCACTTGGAGATTGTTTAGCTTTCATTCATTTGGCATGAAATCTGTGCCAACTACTGTGTTAGGTACTGGGATACCAAGATGAGTAAGTTACTCCTCTCCAAGTTCACGCAAGTCAAAAGAGGAGACAGAAATAACGATTCCACAGTGAGAAGGGCGAGAAAAGCGCGTGGGACTAACTCTTTCTAATTACTGAAGGATGGTCAAGATAAGGAGACAGGACACCATGAAAAAAGACACAGGGGTCTCAGGATCCATGGAAAAAGAGCTTGCTTTTGTATCTATTTAACTTTTTAAATATGTAAGCAAATTCCTGTTTAAAATCACATGCAAAACTCCCAGATGGAAGATACGATTAAACTTTTTTTTTCTATATGTGGAGATATAATTTCTCTCCCTCTCCATCCCTTCTTTCTGCTTCTTTGAAATTCCAGTCTGATTTTATCACTGGAGACATGGTGTAATCTCTCTCTCTCTCTTCCCCTCTCCTTCCTTCCTCTCCTTTCCCTCGCTTCTCCCTCCCCTTTTCCTTTTTCTGAAACTGCAGTCAGATGTTATCTCTGGGCATGATGTAATAGCTCTGCCGCTCTGCATCGAGGTCACAGTCTTTCGGAAAACTCTTAACGGATTTCCAGAGAAACAGTAATTGGACTGTCCAGTTATTCATTCAACTACAGGCTACTCTGTGTTCCTCCCTGAATTTTAACTTCTTCCTCATCCGGCCTGTTTGTTTTAGGTAATGGGACTTCTGACCAACCACGGTGGGGTACCTCATCAACCTCAGACGGATTACGCCCTCTCCCCTCTCACTGGGGGCCTGGAACCTACCACCACGGTGTCAGCCAGCTGCAGTCAGAGACTAGACCACATGAAGAGCTTGGACAGTCTGCCAACATCTCAGTCTTATTGTCCACCCACCTATAGCACCACGGGCTACAGTATGGACCCCGTCACAGGCTACCAATACGGGCAGTACGGACAAAGTAAGCCTTGCACTTTCTAGGGGGTAATTTCTCCTGGAGGGAAAATAAATTCAGCTCATGCTTCAGCAAGGGGAACTGCCGGCATGATTAAGCCTTACCTCCCAAGATCGTTCCTGTGGCAAAGCCAGCCGACTGTTCCAGCAAGGCCTCCCTTGTATAATTATTTTCTTAGCTGATGTCAACAACATCTTGCGGTTATTAATTGCTGAGACGTGAAACCTGATTGCCACGAGGTAAAACACAGGGGCTGGCCAAAATGCAATAACCCCTGGCATTGGAAACACATGTTCTTAATGAGGTCAGCTCAAGGATCATATGGAGTGTAATCCCAGGGACACAGACTTGTGTCAAACTTGTCTCGGGAATAAAAATATTAGTCTCAATCCTTTGATACTATGGTATTAAATATGACATTGTCAGCCTGTAGCTGATATTGCCCCTTACTGTGAATTGTCCCAGCTTGACCTAAAAAGCTGCATGTGTTTCCTTACAGGTGCCTTTCATTATCTCAAGCCAGATATTGCATAAGTGAACTGTCCACTTGGAGCGAAAACTGGCCCTGTTTCTGGTCTCCACAGCTTAGACATGAAGAATCTTCTCAGAAAAAAAAAATCCACCCTTTGGGGAGAGGGCAGTCCCAACAGGAGACAAAGAAGAGTGACTGATTTTCTTTCTCCAGTAGCTGGTTTCGAGTTCTCTCAAACCTGTTGGACAAAAGCAATGGAGAAGAGGAAGAGGTGGAGCAATAAAAGACAAATGCAACATTTTATTGCAATGGTTATGTGTCAAAATATCCCAACTCTTTAGTGCTGATCATCAAGGAGCTAAACATTCCATTTGCATGCACCCACACATGTATGTGCGTGCATGTGTGTGTGTGTGTGTGTGTGTCTGAGATTTACCTGGACTTTTAAACTGTAGAAGGACAACACCCTCTCACATGTTTGATGTCCAAGCCTGATGCTTCTACAACTTCAAAACTGCTCCCTAATGAAGCAAGAATGGAGGACTCCTTAACTTGTACACACTGGAAATTGATATAAAAATAAATGCCACCATTTTTAGGAAGCTAGATTAGGTATAAAGGACCTCCTAAATAAATTATTTGTTATTATATGCTCATTTGTAATCTAGTTGTCAATAGACATCCCAGAGAAGATATGGGATCCCAGGAAGGAAAGTTTGTCTTCTTTTCCAGTGTTGGGAGAAGTGTGTGGCATTTTCCCCAACCACATTCACTTGGAAGCCAATCTGGGTGGCAGTGAGGGCCTGGTGGAGAAGAAGTGACATGAATTCACATATCTGCTTATCAGTGTGCAATACTGTGTACCTCACAGATGCTTTGGCATGGCCAAGGTGATATAAACTAAATCAGAACTATATTTTTTGCAGGTGCTTTTGTTTTTACAGCCCATAACTCATTACAGTAGAATGCAGTGATGTTTGCCATTTGCTGGACAACAAACACTTGGCACGCTCCTTTTGGCCGTCAGAGAAGAATACTTTTTAAATGATTACGTTTACATTCTTCTCTTTCCTATGAAAGACAGGGCAAGAACATAAATGTCCACGTGGCTCTCATGTGCTTTTAAATTATACAATGATATCCAATATTAAAAGATTATGGGAACTGAGGTTTACAGACATTTGTGTGATGACATTTTAGAATGTCAATAAATTCATTTTTTAAAATGTTAAGAGGAACAAGAAGGTGGAAGGCAGTGTTATTTATTTCTTTCTACTCTTGGAACCATGAATGAGTTAGGCACAGATACATTCCTTGTAGCGTTAAGATCTATGATGTAGTGAGTTAGTGAGACTAGACATAGTACCAAGTTTAGTTCATGCATTGGTCTTAGAGGGTGATGGAACAGAAGTGCTATCTTTGTGTTGCAGCCTCAGCCAACAACAATGTGTTGTAAAAATGTCTTTCATGTAAAAAGTGCAGTAAATATTTACTATTTATAATGAATAAACAGTTATGAAAACTTGCTAAATACTGCTTTTTTTTTTGGGGGGGAGAGCCTGACAAATGTAATATATGTAAAATCTTGGATATGGGAAGCTCAGTAAAACATAAGGTGTCACTTCTAATGATATCTTTTGGATGGGAATATACCGTGGACAAATATAGTTACACAACCAACAACTGTATTCTCTTGCAAAGCTTGATTGGGGTTTGTGTTTTCCAGGTGTGGAATCTAGAAAAAACCTTCCCATCTACAATCCACCCTCTCTTCTTTTTCTCCCATAGCTGTTAAATCTCACCTGGAAATGCGTTTTCCCCAGAGTAACAGGCTCTGTATTCCTTTCCAAGAGTCATCGTCAGTGAAACTTTTATTTAAACCCTCCATATTTATTTCAAAGATTTCACTCTTCATGAAAAATGTTACTGCCTGCCTCATTCATTCTTTTTCTCCACTCTCTCACTCTCACTTCCTCCTTTTTCTCCACACTTATTTGATAAAATCTAAATGTGCTAGGCATGATGCTTAACACTGAAGTTATCCCAGTGCACATAGCCTAGTAGGTAAAGCAGAGTGAATGCATAGTGTCAACAAGTGTGAACACTGCTGTTACAGGGAAATAATCGTAAGACCCTTTGAAACTCTTTCCTGGACTTGCTCATTCCTTCCAACGTCTCATATGAGGCAGATGATGTCACTAGCATTCTTCTTTTATGGATGAGAAAACTGAGGCACAAGGAGCTTACCTGGGATCAAGCTTGTAGCAGAGCTGGGATGAACTGAGGCAGTCAGGTTTCATTGCCTTGGTGCTTAAACTCGGATTCTTAAGTCTAGATTGGTGTGAGTGAACCTTACAGCCATGAAAATCTAAAGGGACTCTGTCCAATTCAGTAGCTAGCCATGCATGACTATTTACATTTACAGTAATTAAAAGCAAATACAATTAAAAACTTAAGGTTTCACCAGCCACATATCAAATGTGCCATGGCCACCTGGGGCCAGAAGCTACTTTCTGTGGAGGTGTTGCCGTAAACATTCCATAGCATCATTGCTGACCCAAGGACTTGGTAAATTTTCCAAATTTTTAAAGTGCTTTGACTCTTTTTAGCTCACAGACTTCCCTTCTGATTAAGTCTGTTGCTCTTTCTCTGACAATTATCTATTCTGAAAATTGTGTAAGAAGAGGAATGAAGGTAGTCATCACTGAACACTTACTTTTGCTATATTGTTTAATCTTCACAGAACCCGGTGAGGTAGGCGTTATTTGCCCCCATTTACAGATGAGTGGACTGAGGTGCAGAGGTGTTAAGCTGTGAGACCACCATCACCCATAGCCAGGAATGGGGACAGGCTTTGCTTGCCCAGCGTGGAGCTAGCAGCTATTCTGTTACCTCTTCAAATGCTGCATGCAGTACCCACTTTATTGTGTCAACCCATCCTCATGCTAACCTCTCCCTGCTAATGTACTTGAGAAAGCAGCAGAAGATGGTCCAAGTGCTTGTCCCTTGCCCCCGTGTAGGAGATCAATTTGGAGCTCCAGGTTCCTGGCTTCAGTCTGTTCCAGACTTGGTCATTGTAGACATTCGGAGCATGAACCAGTGAATGGAAGATCTATCTCCCTCTTAGTCTTTCCCTCTCTGTAACTCTGCCTTTCAAATAAATAAATGTATCTTTAAAAAAATATGGTGATAGCAGAAGAGCTTCTATGAGTGGGAAGGATGAGCTTAGTGGAATCTGGAAAATGAGAACCTAGCAGAGCTAGTGGCTCTGAGAGCAACCTCTGATTAAGGAATGCAAACCTCAGAAGAAACCTCAAAGGAAGTAACCCAAGGGACAAATATACTGAACTCATCTTTCTCCTCTCTCTTAAGTCCTGTCTCCCATTGTTTGAAACAAGTTAAAATCAGAAGGCACAGAAGCCAAGCATGTGGTCCACACAGCAATCCTTACAGCACAGAGAAAGGGTAGGGTTAAGAAGAGTGGAGACAGAGCTGGGGGTGTGGGGGCGCAACTTGTGTCTAGGTTCAAAGTTTCTGTTTTGCTTTCTTCTGTGGTCTGAATGTTTGTGTCCCTCCCTTTCCTCCAGTTCATATACTGAAATCCTAGCTGCATAAAGTGATGGTACTAAGAGGCTGGGTCTTTGAGAGAGAATTAGGATTAGGTGACATCATGAAGATACATCTCTCATTGAATCTTAGTGTCCTTATGAGAGAAATAAGAGAGCTTGCTTCCTCTCACTGCCACATGAAGACACAGCAAGAAGCTGTCATCTTGAAGCACGAAGTGGGCTCTCACCAGACACTGAAGCAGCCAGCACCTTGATCTCGAACTTCCCAGCCCTCAGAACTGTGAGTAATACATTTCTGTGGTTTATAAGCCATACAGTTTGTGGCAGTCGATTGTAGCAGACAAAATGGACTTTGTCTTGTTCCCATTTTTTTTTTGACAGGCAGAGTGGACAGTGAGAGAGAGACAGAGAGAAAGGTCTTCCTTTGCCATTGGTTCACCCTCCAATGGCCGCCGTGGTAGTGCGCTGCTGCCGGTGCACCGCGCTGATCCGATGGCAGGAGCCAGGTGCTTCTCCTGGTCTCCCATGGGGTGCAGGGCCCAAGCACTTGGGCCATCCTCCACTGCACTCCCTGGCCACAGCAGAGAGCTGGCCTGGAAGAGGGGCAACCGGGACAGGATTGGTGCCCCGACCGGGACTAGAACCTGGTGTGCCGGCGCCGCAAGGTGGAGGATTAGCCTAGTGAGCCGCGGCGCCGGCTCTCTTGTTCCCATTTTGAAAGGTGTTAGACAGCCTTAGCTATCATCCTGAGGAATTAAAAGAAGGGTCCATGCCCACGGTGGGGAGAGTGTGGTGCCACATTAGCAGATGCTGCTTGAAGAAGGCTGATTTGCAGTGGTGAAGTAGGTGCCATGCCCAGCAGCCATCCAAAGGCATATGATTGACGGAGATGACAAAGTGAGATTTATACAAGCGCAGTCATCTTCCAGGAATTCCCAGAGATGTCTGTGGGAGAGGATTCGGATCAATGATTGTACTTCTTGTGGTTAAGCACTATAAGAACTTGGTTTAAAAAAGAAAATGAGAACATTACTTTTTGGTGACCATACTAAGAAATCCAGGACATTAGGCCAATCCCAAAAAAACAATTTCAGAAATATTTCAGATATGCTTATCCTTTAAATAGTTTTGGGGTGTGGATTAAGATAGCAGAGTAGGGAGGGAGCTTGCTGCTTGAGTGTAGGAGAAGACAGTTTAAAAAAAGTGGAAAGAGGGCAGTCTCAGGGAAGAGTTAGGGAGAAAACAGCAGAGGAAACTATGTAAACTGGAGGAACACAGTGGACCTACACTGAGGGCGAAGCCATGCACAACTTAGGACTCCACCAGTCAAGAGCCTCCACACCAGCGTTGGAGAGCCAGGTGAGACCAGACCATAGCAGCCCAAGCCACTGGCAAAAAAGCTGCAGGAAGAGCCTAGAGAGAATCCACCTTGGAGCCCTGTGGGGGATAGTGTACCTGCCAACTTAGAGGAGAAAAAACAAAGTGGGGGCATGTGTTCCCTCTCCCCAGTCATCCCTCAAAGGCATCCAGTAACAAGCTGACAGAGAGCAGGCACCATTTTGGACACATGTAACTACTGTGCTAACTCATGTCCACGCCTTCAGCCTCCGAGTCTGGTGGGGAGAACACACAGGGGACTGGGTACTTGTGACTGTGGGAGGCTTGAGGCCGGGACTGTGAAAACACTGAGGCTGCATGGGAGGACTCAGGTGTGGCTGGGACATTGAGCAGTCACTGTGGGAGGCTCCACACAATCAGAGCTCCCTGGTTACCTGGCAAGAGACATTGCTGGAGAATCTGAGCTTATACTGAAGATTGCACAGATAATTTTTGTGGTCTTTGTGGCGGAGTGGATAAATAATATACTCACTGGGGCCAGTGCCCAGGCACTGATCTCCTTTGAGGAGAGGAGCTCAGCTGAGTCTACACCAACAGACAAGAAGTAGCCTCCTCAGTGATAAAAAAAAAAAAGGAGAGAGAGAAAGATTTACCACGCCAAATGTGGGTTTGTCACCTCAGACATGCCCTTCATCCTGGAGCAACGAACAGAGCTCCCTGGCCACTTCTACCACATGCCTCTAGGTATTCCCTGAAAGCAGACTTCCCACTAATCCAATCAGACATAGTCCAAAGATAAAAGCCACCAAAGCACAAAATGAAAGAAACCAGCAAGTATCATCATAAATGCCAAATAGCAAACACACCAATCCAAGAAACAAGAACAAGGAAGGCAACATGACAACCCCAAAAGAATACAACACCTCAATACTAGATTGTGAAGATTATGAGATTGAAGAAATGCAAGAAATGTAATTCAAAAAATTGATCATAGGATTACTTAGAAGTAATCAGAAGCAAATGCACAAACTAATGAAATCCATACGTGACATGAAAGAAAATTTCTCCCACAAAATTGAGATCTTAAAGAGAAATCAAAATGAAATCTTGGAAATGAAGAATTCAATAGAACAAATAAAAAATACAATGGAGAGCCTTAACAACAGAATTGGTGAAGCAGAAGAAAGAATATCTAACTTAGAAAATAAAGCACAGGAAATTATAGTCAGACCAAACACAAGAAGAAGAGAGATTATGATCTAACATGGGAAGCAGACCACACAGCAGACTCATAGAATGGCAAGTGCCCTAAACTGCACTCTGGCCTCAGAATCATCCCTTAAGGCATTTGGATCTGGATAAAAAGCCCATGAGATCATTTCAAGCATGGAAAACCAGGAACTGTGGCAAAAAATGGCCTAAATGAAAGATCTCTATGAGTGAGATCCCAGTGGAAAGAAGGTGCCATCAAAGAAGGAGGTACCTTTCTCTGAAGGGAGGAGAGAACTCCCACTTTGCTTATGACCCTGTCTAAATAATGACAGAGATTGTGTATTCAAAAGGCTTCCATAGCCTTGGCAGCTTATGACAAGAGCTTCGGGTAATCACTGATGTCATTAATAAGAGTGTCAATTGTTAAATCAACAACAGGAGTCACTGTGTACTTGCTCCCAATGTAGGACCTTTGTCCTTAATGAGTTGTAATATGAGAATTAATGATAAAACTTGTCTCCAAACAGTACCTTATACTTGTATGTCTATGTGGGTGCAAACTGTTGAAATCTTTACTTAGTACAGAGTTGATCTTCTGTATATAAAGATAATTAAAAATGAATCTTAATGAAGAATGGGATGGGAGAGGTAGTAGGAGGTGGGACGGGAGTGGGGGTGGGAGGGTGGGTATGGGGGAAGAGCCACTCTATTCCAAAAGCTGTACCTATGAAATTTATGTTTATTAAATGAAAGATTTCTAAAAAAGAGAAGATATTAGAAAACTAAAAAACACTGTTGATAATCTACAGGCTACTATCAAACAATTCAACATACAGGTTCTAGGAGTTCCTGAAGGTATAGAAAGAGAAAAAGGATTAGAAGACCTTTTTAGTAAAATAATAATAGAAATTTCCCCAATTTGGAGAAAGAAAGGGAGATCTAAGTACAGGAAGCACATAAAAATCCTAACAGACATGATCAGAAAAGATATTCACCATGACATATGGTAATAAAACTCTCCTCAGTAAAACATGAAGAAAAGATTCTAAAATGTGCATGAGAGAAATGCCAGATTATTTTCAGAGGATCTCCAACTAGACTCACAGCAGACTTCTCATCAGAAATCCTACAGACTAGGAAAGAATGACGAGATATATTCCAAGAGTTAAGAGATGAAAACTGTCAACCCAGAATAATATACCCATTTAAGAATGAAGGTGAAATAAAGACCTTCCGAGAATCCAAGATGGCGGAATAGGAAGGGAGCACATTGATATTCTTCAGCAAGACACAGGTTAATAAAAGTGGAGATACTGCAGGGTCAAGGAAGAGTAGGGGAAGAAACAACAGAGGAAACTCTACCGGAACTAGTGATTCACAGCGGACCTGCGTGGAGAGCGTGGGAGCCCAAGTTCGGGACACCAGCAGCAGACTCAACGCACCAGCGCTGGAACGCGAGGTGAGCCGAACCTCCATAGCCCGAGACACCAGCGGGCAAGCGGAAAGAGGAGGCTAGAGGGAACGAGGCTTGAAACTCCGTGGGGAAAAGTTCACCAGGCTAACTAGAAGAGAGAGAGAGGAAAAAAAAAAAAAAGTGACCGAAACGGACACGAGTTTCTCTCTCTCCGCTCACCCCTCAAGGGCGAGCAAGACAAAGAGCAGGCGCCATTTTGGACATACGTCATAAGCAGGGCGACCTCAGGTCTGCACCGGCCCTGAGCCTAGCAGAAAAACCTGACTCTGGGGGGAGGGGTGAAATAACTGGAGATTAGCATCTAACTTGGCAACCCAGTGGGAGACTGCAGGAGAATTGGAGCCCACACCGAGGGCAGCAGAGATTCCCTGTGTGGTCCTTGGGAAAGAGCTTCCAATCTCTGGCTCCTGTGGGTATATCATTTGCCTGCTAACTACCTCCAATTACATTCAGCTGTGTGGAATTACTTCCCTTTTGAATCAACAAAAGAAAGAGACATTTACCACACCTAACCTGGGAGTGTCATCTTGACACACCCTCAACCCTGAGGAACCAAACACAGCTCTCAGTCCACACCCATCTCAAGCCTCTAAGGCTCCACTAAAAGCAGACAATCCACTTAATCTAGAGTCATAGTATAACAAGAAAAAAAAAAAACACCACAGTGAAGAAACCAAATATCTCCAACATGCCATACAACAAACGCAAAAACCGAGGTAACAAGAACAAGGAAGACACTATGACGCCCCCAAATGAAAAAGACACCCCAACTCAAGATTATGAAGATGATGTGATCGAAGAAATGCAAGAAGCGGATCTCAAAATATTGATAAGAACATTAAGAAGTTCTCAAAAACAAATTCTTGAACTACAGAAATCCTTAAAGGACAAGATAGAAAATCTCTCTCGTGAAAGTGAAATATTAAGGAGGAATCAAAATGAAATGAAACAACTAGTGGAACAAGAAATGGTGATTGTGACGAGAAATCATAATGAAATGAAGAATTCAATAGATCAAATGACAAACACATTAGAGAGCCTTAAAAACAGAATGGGCGAAGCAGAAGAGAGAATATCAGACTTAGAAGACAGAGAACAGGAAAGGAAACAGGCAAACCAAAGAAAAGAAGAAGAAATTAGAAATCTAAAAAATATTGTCGGGAATCTACAGGATACTATTAAAAAATCTAACATTCAGGTTCTAGGAGTTCCTGAAGGCATGGAGAGGGAGAAAGGATTAGAAGGCATTTTCAGTGAGATACTAGCAGAAAATTTCCCAGGTTTGGAGAAGGACAGAGGCATCTTAGTACAGGAAGCTTATAGAACCCCTAATAAACATGACCAAAAGAGATCCTCACCACGACACGTCATAATCAAACTCACCACAGTGAAACATAAAGAAAAGATTCTAAAAGGTGCAAGAGAGAAACGTCAGATTACTCTCAGAGGATCTCCAATTAGACTCACAGCAGACTTCTCATCAGAAACCCTACAAGCTAGAAGGGAATGGCGAGACATAGCCCAGGTACTAAGAGAGAAAAACTGCCAGCCCAGAATATTATATCCTGCAAAGCTCTCATTTGTGAATGAAGGTGAAATTAAGACTTTTCATAGCAAACAGAAACTGAAAGAATATGTTGCCACTCATCCTGCCCTACAAAAGATGCTTAAAGATGTGTTACACACAGAAACACAGACACATGGTCACCAATATGAAAGAAGGTAAAGGAAGGAAACCTCACAGCAAAAGATCACAGGAAGCTCAATTTCTCTTTGACATAGAATTAAACTCTGATGCACTGTTAGAGCAATGTGTTAAAGTAATCTATTATGTTCTCTTGATGTCTGTTAAATTCTAATTGTTCAAAAACAGCTGAATTTTTATTAAGAGCTATGGGTTATTTAACTATGTGCTTATTTTCAAAGACTTGAATAATCACCTTGTAACAATGATCAAATTTGGACTATGTTATGTCATGATTTTAAGGAATCTTAGTTCAACCAGATATTTTGGATTTTGATATTGGTCTATTATGCTATGTTATATGTGCGTACATATTGTATGTCCACATGGGGAAATTTTATTAAGTTTTATTTTAAATGGCTTTTAGATAAGATTGTCCATAAATTTAAGCTGCTAAAATCAATCAAAGATACATTTTAATTTGTGGGACCTGAATCTGTGTATCATATGTTTTAAACTTGTTGGTAGAAAGAAACTAAAAATATTTTAATGGTTGTGCTTAAATTTACTGGTTAAACAAACTACACCATCTTAGATATTTAAGAGGTGTTTTCAAATACATGATTCTTAAAATTTATAGAAGGCATTGGACCTTCTGGTAAATGTTTTATTAAGTGCTTATCTAAGGGTTGAAACGGTTTGCTAAGTATTCATATAATATTGCTATTTTCAGCAAGTGATCTAGGACTTGCTCCCTCATTTCTCTATTCTAAGCCCAACTTGTTCTTTCATTTCTCTATTCTCTTCAAGGTAGGGAATTAATTCTATTATGAAGGAATCTGTAGGACGCACAATTTAATCTTTAGACCTTATAAGAGATGGCTAACATTTTTCTGTAATAGCATAGCCAAAATAAGAACTTAAATAATAATCTCATAGCTAGATTCACATCGCCATCAGCGAAGTATACAGTAAGTAGAAAAAAAAAAAAAAAAAACCTCCCTTTCAGACCAAAGGGAAAGAAAGTTTTAAAGTGAGAATATAATTTTCCTCATGGGCATTGTCTACCTTAGAAAAACTACTACAGAACATGCCTGTGACTATAGACTTGTAGTTCAGGCCACCGAAGATTAGAGATGGGACATGGGCACTCCCTTGACTTGCATCCTCTGGTCTGCTTTAACACAAACCAGGAGGAAAAGAAAGCTAGGCATCAGAAGCAATGGGTGGCAGGCCTATTAATGGCTGATCTGTACGGTGATCTGCCCTCAAGGAGACCCAACAGGCCAGTCCACTGCAGTGGCTTTCAATGTGGTAAGTCTGGGCTTCAGCAGAAGTCAGCTTGTGAAGAGCCCTGGCAGCTCTGCCAAGAGTTGGGTCACTGGAAATGGACCTGCCCTGGACTCGAAGGATGCCCAGGTCAGAGCCACAGATCTTATTGGCTCCAAGCTGAAAAGCCCTTCACTCAGCCCAACTTCCAAAGTGACCACTGCAGCTGAGGGGATGGTCAAGTAGGGTCAGCAACATTGCAGGCAGAACTGTAAATTTCTTGTTAGAGATGCCCCCTGCCTTTACCTGGCCAGCTCTCCTCCCAGGCCAGCCAAGTAATGAAAGTCAACAGAGTGCCTTCCCCTAGGAGGTTCACACCTCCCTTAGGATATACGCCATGTGAAGAGATAGATAGGTCTGGGCCTCTTAACTTACAAGGCCTAAAGCCCACCAGATTATTATCAAGCCCCTTCTATCAGGTTCTATTTGCCTCTCAATCAGAAAACTTAATTGTAGCTTAGATAGCACCTTTCTTAGCTCCTCTAATAACGACTCTGTCCTTTGTTCTAGACCCTGTCTAGTACACTTGGGCCTCATTCCTTTGTAATCATAACCTCTACTCTACCACCAATGGCTCTACTCCCAACCTATGTGTACTGATGGTCCTCTTCCCCACTTAATGCTGTATAATTGTTCAGACCTGGTAAATGCCACTCTTAGGATCATTGGTTACTATCCTCACCCTGTCTTTTATGACCTTGTCTAAATATGATCAGAGTCGGGGAACTTGGAAGGCTTCCATAGCCTTGGCAACTCATGACGACAGCCTAGGGTGGTTACTGGTGCCATAAACTAGAGTGTCAATTTGTTGGGTCAACAACAGGAGCCACTGTGCGCTTGCTCCTGATGTGGGATCTCTGTCCTTAATGTACTGTACATTGTGATTTAATGCTATAACTAGTACTCAAACAGTATGTTTCACTTTGTGTTTCTATGTGGGTGCAAACTGTTGAAATCTTTACTTAATATATACTAAATTGATCTTCTTTATATAAAGAGAATTGAAAATTAATTTTAATGTGAATGGAAGGGGAGAGGGAGCGGGAGAGGGGAGGGTTGCGGGTGGGAGGGAAATTATGGGAAGGGGAAGCCATTGTAATCCATAAGCTGTATACTGGAAATTTATATTCATTAAATAAAAGTTAAAAAAAAAAAAAAAAGAAATAAAGACCTTCCATGACAAACAGAAACTGAAAGAATATGTCACCACTGCTCCAACCCTGCAGAAGACACTAAAGGGTGTGCTGCACACAGAAACACAGAAACACAGTAACATGGTCATTACTACAGAAGAAAATAAAGGGAGGAAATCTCTCAGTAAAAGTACAAAGGAAACCCAAAATAAAAAAAAAAACAGGAATATTTATGGAAAAATGGCAGGTCAAATTCATTACTTACCAATAGTCACCTTGAATGTAAGTGGCCTTAACTCTCCAGTTAAAAGACACAGACTGGCTGAATGGATTAAAAAACAAAGCCCTGCCGGTGCCGTGGCTTAACAGGCTAATCCTCCGCCTTGCAGCGCTGGCACACCGGGTTATAGTCCTGGTTGGGGCGCCAGATTCTATCCCGGTTGCCCCTCTTCCAGGCCAGCTCTCTGCTATGGCCCGGGAAGGCAGTGGAGGATGGCCCAAGTGCTTGGGCCCTGCACCTGCATGGGAGACCAGGAGAAGCACCTGGCTCCTGGCTTCGGATCAGCGAGATGCGCTGGCCACAGCGGCCATTGGAGGGTGAACCAACGGCAAAAAGGAAGACCTCTCTCTCTCTCTCTCTCTCACTATCCACTCTGCCTGTCAAAAACAAAAAACAAAAAACAAAAAACCCATCTATTTGCTGCCTACAAGAAACACATCTCACTAATAAAGATGCATGCAGTCTGAAAGTGAAAGGATGGAAAAAGATATTCCATGCTAACAGAAAGAGCTGGTATAGCCATCCTAATATCAGACAAAATAGACTTTATCACAAAAACTATTAAAAGAGACAAAGAAGGACACTATGTAATGATTAAGGGATCAATGCAACAGGAAGATGTGACTGTTATAAACGTATATGAACCCAATTACAGGGCATCTATTTAAAAGAAATGTTAAGGGATCCGAAAGGAGACATAGACTCACATAAAATAGTAAGGGGGGATTTCAATACCCCACTTTTAGCAATGAACTGATCAACCAAAAAGAAAGTCAGCAAGGGAAGAGCATCGTTAGTAAACACTATACACCAAATAGGCCTAACAGATATCTACGGAACCTTTCATCCTACAGTTGCAGAATATACATTCTTCTGAACTGTGCCTGGAATCTTCTTTAGAAGGTTTTAGACCATAAAACAAGTCTCAGCAAATTCAAAAAAATCAAAACCATACCATGCATCTTCTTTTACCACAATGCAATGAAGCTGGAAATCAGCAAACTCGGAATCCCTAGAACATATGCAAACTCTTGGAGACTGAAGGACATGCTCCTGAATGAACAGTGGGTCAGAGAAGAAATCAAAAGAGCAATCAAAAAATTTCTGGAAACAAATGAAGATGACAACACAACATATCAAAACTTATGGGATACAGCAAAAGCAGTGTAAAGAGGAATATTTGTAGCAATTGGTGCCTACATCAATTATTTGGAAAGGCATCAAATAAATGAGCTATCAATGCATCTCAAGGATCTAGAAAAACAATGGCAAACCAAACCCAAAACTAGTAGGAGAAAAGAAATAATTAAAATTAGAGAAGTAATCAATAAAATTGAATAAAAAATACAAAGGATCAGCGAATGAAAAGCTAGTTTTATGAAAAAATAAACAAACTTGACACACCATTGGCCCAACTAACCAAAAAAAAGGAGAGAGAGAAGACCCAAATCAATAAAATTAGAGATGAAAAAGTAAATATAACAACAGGCACTACAGAAATAAAAAGAATCATCAGAAATTACTACAGAGAACTCTATGCCAACAAACTGGCAAACCTAGAAGAAATGGATAAATTGCTGGACACATACAACCTATCTAAATTGAGCCATGAAGACATAAAAAGCCTAAACAGACTCATTACCAAGACAGAAATTGAATCAGTAATAAAGCCTTCCCAACAAAGAAAAGCCCAGGACCAGATGGCTTCACTGCTGAATTCTACCAGATATTTAAAGAAGTAACTACTTCTTCTCAAGTTATTAAAAACAATTGAAAGGGAGGGAGGCCTCCTACACTCCTTTTATGAAGCCAGCATCACTTTAATTCCTAAACCTGAAAAAGATACAACAGAGAAAGAGAATTACAGACTAATTTCCTTGATGAACATAGTTGCAAAAATCCTCAAGAAAATTCTAGCCAATTGAATCCAACAACACATCCAAAAGGTCCTTTACTGGGCGAAGTGGGCTTTATCCCTGGTTTGCAAGGATGGTTCAACATTCACAAATCAATCAATATGATACCTCACATAACCAACTGAAAAACAAAAACCATATGATTATCTCTGTAAATGCAGAGAAAGCGTTTGATAAAATACAACACCCTTTTGTGATGAAAACTCTAAGCAAACTGGAACATTCCACAACACAATCAAGGCAATTTATAACAAACCCATGGCCAGCATCCTATTGAATGGGGACAAGTTGGAAGCACTTCCACTGAGATCTGGAACCAGAAAAGGATACCCATTTTCACCATTGTTTTTCAATATAGTCCTGGAAGTTTTAGCCAGAGTCATTAAACAAAAAAAGAAATCAAAGAGATTGAAATTGGGAATGAGGAAATCAAACTATCCCTATTTGCAGATGAAATTATTTTATCTTTAGGGGATTCAAAAGAGTCTACTAAGAGACTATTGGAACTCATAGAAGAGTTTTGTAAAGTAGCAGGATATAAAATCAATACACAAAAATCAATAGCTTTTGTATACACAGACAATATCATAGCTGAAAAAGAACTTCTGAGATTGATCCCATTCATAATAGCTATAAAAAAATCAAATACCTTTTAATAAATTTAACCAAGGATGTCAAAGATCTCTATGATGAGAATTACAAAACATTAAAGAAAAAAATAGAAGAAAACACAAAAAAAATTGAAAAAATCTTCCATGTTCATGGATTGGAAGAATTAATATCATCAAAACGTCCATGCTTCCAAAAGCAATTTACAGATTCAATGCGATACCAATCAAAATACCAAAGATATTTTTCTCAGATCTAGAAAAAATGATGCTGAAATTCATATGAAGGCACAGGAGACCTCGAATAGCTAAAGCAATCTCAAAGAACAAAAACAAAGCTGGAGGCATCACAATACCAGATTTTAAAACATACTACAAGGCAGTTATAATCAAAAAAGGCCTGGTACTTGTACAAAAAAGACAGATAAATGAATGAAACAGAATAGAAATGTCATAAATCAATCCAAGCATCTACAGCCAACTTATATTTGACTAAGGAGTTAAAACCAATCCCTGGAGCAAGGACAGTCTCTTCAACAAATGGTGCTGGGAAAATTGTATTTCCACATGTGGGAGAGTATGAAGCAGGACCCCTACCTCACACCTTAGATGAAAATCCACTTAAAATGGATTAAAGACCTAAATCTATGACCTGATGCCATCAAATTACTAGAGAACATTGGGGAAACTCTTCAAGACATTGGCATAGGCAAATAGTTCTTGGAAAAGTCCCCAGAGGCACAGGCAATCAAAGCCAAAATCAACAAATGGGATTACATCAAATTGAGAAGCTTCTGTAGGGCAAAAGAAACACTCAGGAAAGTGAAGAGGCAACTGACAGAATGGGAGAAATTATTTTCAAACAATGCAACTGATAAAGGATTAATAACAAGAATATATAAAGAGATCAAGAAACTCCACAACAACAAAACAAACAACCCAGTCAAGAAATGGGCCAAGGACTTAAACAGATACTTTTCAAAAGAGGAAATCCAAATGGTCAACAGACACATGAAAAAATGCTCAGGATCACTAGCCATTAGGGAAACACAAATCAAAACCACAATGAGGTTTCACTTCACCCCAGTTAGAATGGCTTTCATGCAGAAATCAACAAACAAGAAATTCTGGTGAGGATGTGGGGAAAAAGATACCCTAACCCACTGTCGGTGGGAATGTAAACTGGTAAAACCACTATGGAAATCAGTTTGGAGATACCTCAGAAATCTGAATACAGATCTACCATATAGACCCAGCCATCCCACTCTTGGGAATTTGCCCAAGGGAAATGAAATCAGCAAATAAAAGAGTTATCTGCACCCCCATGTTTATAGCAACTCAATTCACAATAGCTAAGACATGGAATCAACCTAAAGGTTCATCAGCTAAAGACTGGATAAAGAAATTATGGGATATGTACTCTATGGAACACTACACAGCAGTTACAAAAATGAAATCCAGTCATTTGCAGCAAAGTGGATGAATCTGGAAAGCATCATACTTAGTGGAATATGCCAATCCCAAAAGGATAAATAGCATATGTTCTCCCTGACCTGTGATAACTAACAGAGCACCTAAAAGGAAATTCGTAGAAGTGAAATTGACACTTTGAGTAGCAATGACTTGAATAGCCCTTTTCTTGACTGTCAAGGAACAGTATTTTTTTTTTCTTAATGGAGAATGGGACTGGGGATTGCAGATGGAGGAGGAGGTGGGGTGGGAGTATGGGTGGGAGGGCAGGTATGATGGGAAGAATCACTATATTCCTAAAGTTGTACTTATGAAATTTATACTCATTAAATAAATAATTTTTTGGGAAAATAGTTTAAATTTCTACAGGGTAAGGTCATCTTTGCATTTCCATTTTATTTTGTGTACTGTCAACCTGCTTTTCCTGTTTATTGATGAAGTTAATTGTTGCTTACCATATATGCTTGGTAATTAGGCAGCACACAAATAGTTCTTTACACTTTATGCAGATTAACTTGTTTTCAACTGCAATTTGATTTTTTTAAAGGTTTACTGGGGCTGGCACTGTACCATAGCAGGTAACGCTGCTGCCTGCAGTGCTGGCATCCCATATGGGCACTGGTTCAAGTCCTGGCTCCTCCACTTCCGATCCAGCTCTCTGCTATGGCCTGGGAAAGTGGTGGAAGATGGCCCAAGTCCTTCAGCCCCTGCACTTGCATGGGAGACCCGGAGTAGGTTCCTGGCTCCTGGCTCCTGGCTTTGGATTGGCCGTGTGGCCGAATGGGGAGTGAACCACCAGATGGAAGACCTCTCTCTCTTTGAGTCTCTTTCTCTCTCTGTGTAACTCTTTGAAATAAATAAATAAATCTTAAAAAGGGGTTTATTTACTTTATTTGAAAAGTAGAGTTATAGAGAGAGGGAGAGACAGAGACTGAGAGATCTTCTACCTGCTAGTTTCACTCCCCAAATGGCCTCAAAGGCTGGAGCCAGACCGATTTGAAACCAGGAGCCAGGAGCTTCTTCTGGGTCTCACATGGGAGTGCAGGGGCCCAAGTACTTGGACCATCCTCTGCTGCTTTTCCAGGTCATTAGCAGAGAGCTGGATCAGAAGTAGAGAAGCCAGGATTCAAGTGGGTAGCATATGGGATGCTGAAGCCACAGGAGAGGCTTAGGCTGCTACTCTACAGCACCAGCCCCTGCAGTTGATTTCAATATTAAATTCTGTAATAGTATTTTAGTCTTTATAGTTTTCTGATAGTGTGCATAGATGATCCTTTACAATTAGAAAAAAATTATAGACTAGGACTTCAGTGAATCTATTGTATCTGCTTTAGGCCCCAGGTGTTGGAAGGGTAAAAAGTCAAAAGAAACAATGATTCCTACATTCAAGAAGTTCTGATTTATTGATGAGTTTATAACATAGCTTAAAAGACCATTTGATGAAATCTAAGTTTTTGTCTACTTTTTTATTAGATGTGAAGAAAGGCTTAGCTGAGAAAATTGTGTTATTAGCATGATTATACTGGTAGTAATAGGCCTAATTAATAACATCAAGCCTTTAAGGTCACAAAAAGAATCACTTATGTGTTAGTAAAGGTATGTGGATTTTATAATTCAGGGGAGCATGCATTTTATAGAATTTAAAGAAATTTATACTTGGCAACACTCCATTAGTTGATAGCTTAAGGTTACTCTATATATTTGATAATGATAAAACTTATTTTAGTAAAAAAGTTCTATTAACTCAATGACATCTCAATCTTAAAAATAAAGACAAGGGCAGGAGTTGGGCCTAACAGTTCAGATGCCATTTAGGATGCTTGTATCCCACACTGGAGTACTGGGGTTCAATTTCCAGCTCTGGCCCCTGATGCCATCTTCCAGCAAGTGCAGATCATGGGAGGCAGCAGCGATGGCTTGAATACTTGGGTTCCTGTCTCCCACATGGGAGACCTGGACTGAGTTCCTGCGCTCAGTTTTGGCTCCCCTTCAACAGCTATTTTGGGTATATGTGGAGTGAACCAGTAGATGAGAGCTCTCTTTCTCTCTCTCTCTCTCTCCCTCTCTGTCTTTCCACCTGTCAAATATAATTTTTAAAATATTAAAAAGGACAATATTCCAATTTTATGGAAGATTTAACAAATACATTATTCCACCAATATGAAAAATATTTTTAGTTTTGCATATTCTCTTGTAATCTTTAGCCAAATATAACTGTGAACTTTTATAATAATTCAATTACTTTCAATATTTTGAGAAAAATTATGACTTATGCCAACCCATACATAATCGTTTAATTCCTCCATATATCCACTGTAATTTGGGAAAATTTTGGTTATTCTCATAATTTTATCTAAAGTAGTTTTTTTATGTATTCTATATCCTCTGCTTAGACTTAACGCTCTACCTACATTGTACAATAAGGGAAGAATTAATAATAGATATCTTGAATCTGATTTGCTTTGTTTTCAAAATCTAAGCACATATTTTTATTTGTTTTCTCTCCCCATTTCATTTTGTTTAATTCTCTTCTCCTCTTTATTCCTTACTCAAAATAAAAGTTATCTTAATAATTGACTAAAGGAAATACCTACATATGTATCTCTATATTTGGAGATTTTAAATTTAATCGTAAACATGAAAGAAAACTTGAGCAGTAGCATTATGTGACTGTGATAGTATACACTGCACCTTGCAATTTTAAGAAATACTCAAATGCATTATGTTCTCAACATCTTTATGAGCAAGGCAGCTCAAGATACTCACTGTACAAGAATGCTATGCGGTAGAAAAGTCAAATGATTGTCCAAAATTTTACACTAATGGTAATTACTAGTAAGAGTCAAGACTGCAATTCAATTTTTCTACCTCTCAGTTAATAGTCTTTCTACAACACCATGTTTCTATTACAGTCTGTTCTCAATTTTTTAAAATTTTGTAATATGTAATATCCAACACCCTAGTAATAATTTTGATTATAAGTATCCAACAGTATAAAAAGTACAAAACAGAACTGTAGCTGTCTAATATATTGATCCCAAGTGCATGACTACATACTGTATGTCCTACAGGCAAAGGTGGGGGGAGAGGATGGTGGCTGAGGTATAGCAACAAATAAATAAAAACAGAAATAGAGATGATCCATGTTATAGTATATGCTACCACCAGTACTGCAGCCAAAATATGCAAAAAGAAAAACAACAAAGCCATTTTGCGGTAACTCAGGATGGAGGATGATAACTGCCAGCGAACCACTCTTGTGGTCTCCTCAAAGGCCGGGGGAGTTGGTGTGTGTGGGAGCCCGGAGCAGGCAGGCTTTTTTGCTCACAAGGAAGAAATACAACATGTTAAGTTCAGATAAGAACTACACAACTACAGGGCACCCATAAAAAGTGGCTCACTCCTAAGTTACACCCCAAAATTTTAAGCTCCTTTTTTTAAATTTTTTTTATTTATTCGAGAGGAAGAGAAACAGAGGGAGAGACTGAGAGGTCTTCCACCTGCTGTTTCACTCCCCAAATGGCTAAAAATAGCCGTAGCTGGGCGAATCTGAAGCCAGGAGCCAGGGGCTTCTTCTGGGTGTCCCAAGTACATGGAGGAGCCAAGCACTTGAGCCATCTCCCATGCTTTCCCAGGCCATTAGCAGAGAGCTGGATAGGAAGAGAAGCAGCCTGGACACAAACTGGTGCCCATACGGGATGCCAGTGATGCAGGTGGAGGCTTAGCCTACTACGCCATCGTGCTGGCCTCCTAAACTCCAGTTTAAAAAATAAGCACTGGGTACTGAAAGGCAAGCAGATGTTCCTCCTCCCGGCTGAGATGTCTGAACAGATTTTCTTTGTTAATTTTTCCTAAACTTCTAGAAAAGAGGCAATGAAAGTGCTCTGGTTTGGATTCAAGTAAGAAGCTTTTAAAATGAGGATTTTCTAAGTGAAGAACCCTATGGTCAGGATATCCTGAGAAAGCCAGACTGGAAAGTCAAAGCAAAACCAATCCTCTTAGCATGAACACACACCTCTTTTCTTTTAGCCAATTTACTTTAAAGGTAGCTTAAAAACCTTGAAAAGCCATAGTCCGATAAAACAAGTCAAACGACAGCTCAACACAGATAAAACCTTCACAAAGGTCCAAGAAGATAAACCAGGGCTAAAACGGAATGGTGCAGATTGTCAGTGATGCCACCCAACAGTGCCGATCACAAGCCAGTGATGTACACACCCCACAAGCCCTCTGAGCGTGTGCCCGCAAAGCAGGAACCCTTGTTTTGTGCCTTCCTGCAGACTTGAATGTTCTGTTTTCCAGCTGGTTTAGCATTTTTAACGCAGGGCGCCCCTCATGTGTGTTTGCATGGGATCCACGTCCCCCCAGGAAGGGCTCTGAGTCTGCTATGAAATTGCACATACATTAAAATCTTTATCAAATATCAATATGAGAGAGGTGATGCGGGATGCAACATATACAGCTAAGTGACCTTTCTGCAGAGAATGTCCTGCCTCCTGGGGCCGGCACTGTGGCATAGTGGGTAAATCTGCCACCTGCAGTGCCGGCATCCCATATGGGCGCTGGTTCAAGTTCCTGCTACTCCACTTCAGATCCAACTCTCTGCTATGGCCCGGGAAAGCAGTGGAGGATGGCCCAAGTCCTTGAGCCCCTGCACCCACGTGGGAGACTTGGAAGAAGCTTCTGGCTCCTGGCTTTGGATTAGCACAGCTCTGGCCATTGAAGCTAATTGGAGAGTGAACCAGCAGATGGAAGACCTCTCTCTCTCTCTCACTTGCTAGCTCGCTCGCTCTCTCTCCCTCTGCCTCTCCTTCTCTCTGTGTGTAAATAAATAAATCTTAAATAAAAAAGAAAGTCCCGTCTCCTTCCTGGGATGTGCTCCGGCAGGCTGTCTGTCCTACTTCATCATCAGAAGCACAAGTTGAGCCCTCAGAACCTGGGCCAGACCTCAGGATTCCAATGCTAGGGGCCAGTCTTGTAGTGAGTTATAACCAGTTTATTACTGGGAGGGAAACCAAGGATCACTAGATATGTTAAAAACTGCTCCAACCAGTACAGAAAGACTAAAACTACATACAGTTATCACACGAAACAGTTCCCTCTCTGGCCCCTGAAATTCTCCCAATTCCATTCATTGGAAGGGGAGTCAAAAAAAAAAAAAAAAAAAAAAAAAAGACGTAAAGAGCACTTGACAGCAGCATTCAGCTTTCCTATGAGATACTCAGTATCTTAAATATTATGTCCCCTTACTGTTTCAGTAAGCCAGACACTGGCTTCAGAATGTTGAATGGGGGAGGAAATAACCCATTCAAAACTATTTTAGAAATTGTCTTTTGGCAGAATAGCAGGTATCCACATGGAACCAAAGAGGGTCAGTTTGCTGCTTTGTGGTCTTTTCAGAATTTCCATTGCTTTGCTGCCCTTCCCTGTGAGCAGCCATCCCCACTCCTGAGTGGCCATGGGCAGCGGCTTGGGCTCGTGGGGCACTGGTGGCTCAGTGGCCGCCTACTTGCTGTTGCAGCAAGGCTTGAAGTAGTGCGTGTAGACACGGACTTCCCTCAAATGCCCTCTGTAGAGGATCCCACAACATATCTTCTGCCCTTTCCAGCATGTGAGGTCTAAAAAGAAAAAAGCAAACAAGCAAAAAAACCAAACTGGTGTTTTGTTAGAACCAGAATCCATCTCCATATGTGAGCCATCATGGGATTGCTTACTGCTAACAAGGAGACTGCGCTGGGGTACCACTGGAGGTGGCATCAGAGTTGTGACGTGTAAATTCCTTCTGCAATTTGCTGATCTGGTTGCCTTTCTTCCAGTTTTCAGACAGACTCTTCACTTTTTTTGGTTTCAATGTAGACTGGGTCCTGCCCTTGCAACTACTTTTTCCATCTTTTCACAAGCAGGATGCAGGGATTACAACCCAAAAAAGCTCTGGAAGTCCTTCTTATAGCTTTTACTGTCCGTGAATCAAGAACTTGAGGACTTGGCTCTGCAAATGCAGCAGCCCTCTGTCCTGTGTACATCTTTGGCTTGTGAGAACCAAACATTTTCTCTTCTGGTCAGGTCTTCCCAGGGCAGCTGATCCACACTGTGATCAGGCTCCCTGAGGTGCCTTGTGCATGCAGGCCAGCTCCCTCCAGGTGCTCCCTCCTCCTGCACCTTGTCTGGAAAGGTGGTCTCCTGCAGTTTTCTCAGTGGGTTCTTGAATACATGCTTACTGTTATTCTCCGTTTGACTTCTGTGCACATTATTTTGACTTACAGGAGAAACTGGTCTTTTGAGTTTTATAAGGCATATGAATCATTATTTGTTCCTCTAATATAAGACAGACATTGCCTGATGGCTCAATCCTTAGTATATTGACAGTTCTAGAACAGATGAGGAGTGAAGAGAAGCTACAGTGATGGGAGAAAAGGGGTCTAAGCTGCATTTCAATCTTATTGGTAAATATAAAATCAACTGACCATGTGACAAGATAATGGAAAAGGAGGTCCAATAGAGATACTTGGCAAACTTAATCTCCTACCCCTTATAGCAAGGCGTTCCTCAGCACTGTCACTCTCAGTCACATACTATTTCCCAGTCTGTAACATAAATGACTCCTTCTTGGAATTCCAATATCACTTGGTTTCTCATGAAATTGTGCAAACCGTAAGAGTCCCTTGATGGGCATTGGCCATCACTTCCTTCACCTGCAGAAGTTCATTCTAGAATTAGGAAACCGTGAGTGAATTAATATTTATATCTCAACTGGTAATGGATGGACACAGAGGGGAGGCTCCTAAACCACCAGGGCAGCACGATTCAAGAAGGTGTAGGAGAGGGGACATTGATGTAAAGAAAACAACCAGGTGTAGAAGCTTTGGTTGGTTGGGTTGTGAGGGGGTGAGTGTGTCATGGAAAGAGCTGGACATGCTTTGGGAACTGCTTTGAAGTGGGATTGTCAAGAAGCAGGGAAAGATGAACCTGGAAAGATAGCCAGGTCCCAGTCACAGACTTCCTTGCAGTGTATCTTATTGACATATTTCTATTTTATTTTCAAGGTGAAGGGATGCCAGAAGACTGACAACTTAGATTAGCACTCTAGAAAACTACTGTACAATTCTAATAGTTATATTTGACCAGGTTTGTAAAAGAATGGCTTTCTCAGAGTTGTGAAAGGGACTTTGTGTATTATCTAAATAAAAATCCTCTTGACAACCCAGCAATGTGGTGAAATTATCCAATATTCACAGTTTAAGTAACTGTCCTAAAGTCAGGTAGCAAGCTTTGTTGCCCAGGGAGATGAAATCTTACCAGCTCTCCCACTTTCCATGCTGCATCAAAGATACACATTCATGCTCTCTTTGAATTTGTTTTTCTTCCTCTTCATCATTATGGTTCTTAACAAAAATAACAAACACAGAGTAAGTTTCAAAGCCCCCGAGTTAGTGTTGTGCTTGCTGGTCTATGGGATGTAATTGTCTTTAATGTGTTATCTGAAACTATCGTGGGGCAGAGATTGAATAAGCTTGACAGAGGCAGGAAGTCTAGTTAACAAGCTGCTGCCAAAGTTGAAAGAAAGATGAAGAGGACTCAGATCAGTGCCATGGAGCAAGGAAATGGACTTGGGAGGTATGCAAATTTCTGATAGGTCTTGTGGACAGACTGATTGCATGGGTGAAGACAGAGAAGAATCTAAGATGATTTCTAGGATTTTCACTTGAGGGATGGGGTTGCTAGTGGTTCTACTTACCAAGACAGGGAAATAGGAAGAGCCATGTGGAGAAGTTAATGTGTTTCTTTTAAGCATGGCCTAGATCAGCAAGCAACTCTGGAATCCCTAAAGGAAGCTGGGTAGTTATTGCCTGGATATATAAATCGGAAGTTGGGCAGTGATGTCTGGATAAAGGTATTTGGGAGTCATAGATGACTGAGAAAGCTAGGTATTTGCTTTTTAGTGAAATGGGAGAAATTGATTCTTGATTATAGATGTAAAGGAATGGGTTAAAACAAGGGAGGTTGTTGTGGTTTGAATTGTGCCCTCCAAAAAGATATGTTCAAGTCCTAATCCCTGTGAATGTGTTCTTATTTGGGATGAGGCCTTGATACTAGAGAAAGGTGGGCTCTTAATCCAATATGAGCAGAGTCTTTGCAAAAAGAGAACACACACACACACACAGAGCACAGCATAGGAGGGGATAATGTCATGTGATGACGGGGACAGATATTGAACTGCTGCAGTGACAAGAGGTGTCAAGGAGGGGCCAACGCTGTGGCACAAGGGGTTAAAGCCCTGGCCTGCAGTGCTGGCATCCCATATGGGTGCTGGTTCCAGTTCCTGATCTGCTTCTGATCTAGCTCTCTGCTAATGGCTTGGGAAAGCAGAGGGAGATGGTCCAAATGCTTGGGCCCCTGCACCCACATAGGAGACCTGGAAGAAGCTCCTGGCTCCTGGCTTCATATTAGCTCAGCTCTGGACATTGCAGCCATTTGGGGAGTGAAACAGAGGATTCAAGATTCTCCCCCTCCTTCCCTCCCTCCCTCTCTCTCTCCGTCTTTCAAATATATAAAATAAATCTTAAAAAAAAATAGAGCTGCCAGGGATTAAGAGGCATGGAACAGACTCTCTCAGAGCGCTCAAGGGAACTCACCCTGTAGCCACCTTGATTTCAGACTCCCAGATTCTAGAACTGTGAGAGGTGAAAATTCTGAGTAGGTTTTCACAGGCTGAAGTCTGTGTCCATTTAACTTCAGGGTTTGGGATGAGAAATAGTTTATTGTTTGACTACTCAGGTCAGGTCATTTTTATTTTCATATTTGCTAAGAGAATCTTAATTTTGTTCAGATATGTGACAGCCATATGTCAGATAGGCTCAGTGGAATATCTGGAAAGAGCAGAGAAAGGTGGAGGAATTGTGTTCCAAAGAGATCACTGACAAACTCTTGCAGATGAGTGAGTCAACTACGAAATTATGGCACAATTGAGGGAGGGTTGAAAGTTCTTTTATTTAATGGAGAGAGAGATCTTTCATCTGCTGGCTCATTCCCCAGGGCTGTGTCAGGCAGGCTAAAGCCAGGAGCCTAAAATTTCACCCATACTACCATGTGGGTGGCAGGAATCCAAGCATTGGAGCTGTCATTTGATGCCTTACAGGGTATGCAGGAAGCTGGAATAACGGTGGAAGAGCCAGGACCTGAATCAGGCACCTTGTTAAGGGATGTGGTCTTTCCAAGCCATGGCTTAACCCTCTGTGCCACAGCACCTGCCCCCAAATTAACTTCTGAATGAGCACTACAAAATTGTATTAACAGGCCGGAGCCACGGCTCAATAGGCTAATCCTCCGCAAACTTCCGCCTGCGGCGCTGGCACACAGGGTTTTAGTCCTGGTCGGGGTGCCAGATTCTGTCCCGGTTGCCCCTCTTCCAGGCCAGCTCTCTGCTGTGGCCCGGGAGTGCAGTGGAGGATGGCCCAAGTGCTTGGGCCTTGCACCCCATGGGAGACCAGGAGAAGCACCTGGCTCCTGGCTTTGGATCAGTGCGGTGCGCCGGCCGCGACAGCCATTGGAGGGTGAACCGATGGCAAAGGAAGACCTTTCTCTCTGTCTCTCTCTCTCACTGTCCACTCTGCCTGTCAAAAAAAAAAAATTGTATTAACAATTAGAATGTGAGCTGGGAGTCTGAGACCTGAGATCTAATTTTTAAATTAATGTCTTTGTCAGAAAACATAGTTGGTCCCCAGCTTCTGAAGCTCAAGTGGGGAAGATAGATATATGTAGACATAAATAAAGAAGTAAGCTTGTAGTTAGATATTATGATAAATATTAGAAAGGAAAGGAATAAGATGCAAAGAGAATGGTGGGCATGGTCAACGAAGGTCTTGCAAGGAATCAGAAGATCCTTGAGAAAGACATAGAGAGATTTTCCAGATGGAAGAAACAGCATATGTAATAGCCCATTGGATGTCCATCCTCCCTGGGACCTTCTGGGAAGCTGGTATCATGACACTTGGCCTGCACTTATAGTACTCAAAGTTGTATTTCTTTAAAATCAGACACACATTTGTATCCTGATTTGATCTCCTATTATTAGTTGGCTTATGCACTCAGCTTCTCTGAGCTGCTGTCTTCAAATCTATCAAGAGAAAATTGAAGGCCAGCACTGTGGAGAAGCTGGTAAAGCTGCCGCCTGCAATGATGGTATCCCATGTGGGTGCCGGTTCAAGTCCCGGCTGCTCCACTTCCAATCCAACTCTCTGCTATGGTCTGGGAAAACAGTGGAAGATAGCTCAAGTCCTTGGGCCCCTGTACCCATGTGGGAGGACCCAGAAGAAGCTTCTGGTTCCTGGCTTCAGATTGGCACAGCTCCGGCCATTGCGGCCAATTGGAGAGTGAACCAGTGGATGGAAGACTTCTCTTTCTCTCTTGCCTTTCATTTGTCTCTGTGTGACTTTCAGATGAATAAATAAATCTTTAAAAAATAAAGACAGAAAATTGAGTAATACTTAGCTCACAGGATGGTGAGATTTTCTTGGTTAATTTTATGTGCTTTAAAGTAGTTCAGGAACATATAGTAAGCTTCCAAAAACATTGATTTCTTTTCTTTCTCCTCTGGGTATAGACAAAGGGCTAGATACTCTGCCTCTCTGTGAGGAAGAGTATGTGGCATAGAGGTCAATGCTTTGGTGACAACAAGACAGAAAACACATTAATCTTTGCACCAGAGGGTGTTTAATGGTGGTAGTGATATCTGTTGGAATTTACTTCAAAACGTCAAAACTTCTGTTTTCAATGTAAAAATGTTAAAAAGCTCATTAAGGAAAACATTGGAAAACAGACAAGTTGAAAGATGTAAAAGAACTCATCTGCAGAGCCACAATCCAAATACAACCACTGGCAGCATTTTTTTTTCCTTATTAAGAGACAAATGAAGCATTTTTTTTAAAAAAAGTATTTATTTATTTGAAAGTCAAAGATACAGAGAGAAAGAGGGAGAGACACAGAGAGAGCTCTTCCATTCACTCATTCACTCCCCAGGTGGCCACAACAACTGAGTCTTGGCCAGGCTGAAGCCAGTAGCCAGGTGCTTCTCCCAGGTAGCAGGGGCCCAAGTACTTGAATCATCTTTTGCTTCTTTTCCCAAGCTATTAACAAGGAGCTGGATTGGAAGTGAAATAGCCAGGACGTGAAACAGTGCCCATATGGGATCCCGGTATTGCAGGTGGCAATTTTATCCTCAAAAATACAATGCTGCCCCCAAATGAGGTAGTTTGCAAAGTTTCCTAATTTTTTGATAAAAGATACTGCAGAGGTATTGTGTGCTTTGCTTCCATTGCAACTTTCAAAATGATCACAACAGTGATGCAATTAACATTGAAATACTGGGATCTTCTTTTGGGATTGATTAACCATTTAGAATCTCAAATATTGCCCTAATAAGAGGTAAAGGAAGATTTCTTGACTACGAGAATGTTGGTAGCTCAAAAATTATTGTAGAGGCTCTTAGATTTTATATCTTTTGAAAAAATGAGTTAATTGAAGAAAAGTGTTAACTATGGAAATCTGAAGATACCATGCTCTATTGCTATTTAGATGAACTGAAACTGGTTTCTTATTTTAATGATAAGCAGCTAAAGTGTGTTTCTGACAGCTGGTAATTGAAACCTTCAATTCACTGAAGGAATTGGTTGAGAGACCATACATGCACAGCTTCATATAAAACCCCATTGTCTAAGTGACTAATATCACACCACAGGAAATCCACATTGGGAGTGAATGTCTTTCAGTCTTTGGAAGTACAGTGTATGTTATCCAGTTATCCAGTCTGTGTCATGAAATATGAAAGTAGTCCAGGAAAGGCACATCCCACTTGACCTTTGCAGAATGATTTAATAAAGTTAGCTTGATACAAAAATATGAAAGAGTAGTTGCTGATAAAAGCAGAATTGTGGCTTCCTTCTTTCAGATCCTCATCTCTTTGGAAACACTTCACAGGCTTTATTAACTCTTTGGTGTTTTTATAATTGATGGCATTTGTCCCTGGGGCCATATTACTAGCTCTGGAGTTGAGTTCCATTAAAGCAGAGATCCCGCATCTCCTAGTTTTTCATCCCCTTTCAGCACTCATTGTGATATCTTTGTCTGTATAATTAGGCAAATATGTTTTCAATTGTTTTTACGTGTGTACACATTTCACCCCTTTTACTGCTATCTTGATGGATGTTTTATGGGATAAATTTTCAGTTGGTGGCCTCCCCTACTTAGAGAGGTGCCAGCATTTGCTTCTGTATCCACTTAGGACTCTATCGGTTCCATCTGCAGGTGTAACTGAATATGGTCCTTCACTTTCTGGTTGAAGGCTGTGCCTCCTCAATTTTCTGAGGACTCTATTACCTCACCATTGTACCCATTCATATTTATTTATTCAATGGTTTTATTCTGATTTGAAATGAAGTATAGACCTACTTGTGAAAATCTGGAGACTAAAATCTTAGAGAAATTTCTTTATGGTTTTAGAACTACTATTGAAATTGTGCCATCAAGTGAAGTGATTTTTTTTTTTTCCAGAGAGCCTCTCTGATCACCCAAACTAGTCATGTGGTCCCTCTTGATAATATCAAGATACTTTATTTACATCAGAGCATGCATCATTACCCAATATCTTCTTGTTCATTTATTTGTTTATGTTAATTGTGAGAGTGAAGATCCTGTCTGTCTCACTTAATGGATTTCTTCTCTTATGCCTATAGTTGTCTGGGACATATTTGGTGCTGAATGGATATTTGCTTAATGACTGAATAAACTAATTTATTATTTGTGTTCCCCCTGCCTCCTGACATTAAAGACCATGAAAAAGTTGTAGTGAAATTTCTAGGTTTATATTTCTCTCTGCACTCAGTATTTCTGTTCTATATTCTGTCAACCAGGAGAAGCCAGGTGATGTTCCCATAACAGACAATCTCAAATCATAGAGGTTCAAGCAGCAAAGGGTTATTTCTCCCCTTCTCTACATGTCCAATGGGAGTTGGTAAGAGAGCTTTGCTTATTGTAGTCACTCAGGAACCCTGACTGATAAAGGTTTTATTTCTACACATGCTCTCAGGATGCCTGGGACAGGAGAAGAAAATGTGCAGAGTTGGGCAATGGCTCTTAAAACTTTGATCCAGGCATGATATATTTCACATCTGTTCATATTTTGTTAACCAAAGCAAGCTACACAGACTAACCCTAAAAAGGATGGGGAAAATTCCCACTTTGTGCTTGGGGAGAGATCTAGAATTATCTGAAATAAAGCACTCATGACTATCATAGATTAAGGGAACGCTTGGTAAACAAAAAAAGTAATTTTCTTACCCTAGACCTCCAGTCTTGTCAATGGATGGCCTCTGTTAACAGGCTGTGGTATACTGTGCTCCAAATGTTCCTTTATATGTAAACATATGTAATGTGCATGTGGACATATGTATGTCTTTTTGCTTCTCAAATAAAAATATTCCATAAACACATATCTATCTCATTCTCTGGCTATTGGATTGTTTCATTGCTTTATGGAGACATTTCTACGTCATGTCATATGGTTCTCCTGTATTTGGTTCTCCTGTGTTTGGTTATCAAGGATACCATAATTTGCTTAAGTACTGCATTTTTGAAGAGAAAGCTGGTGCTTCCAACCCCTTCCTTGGATGAACACTGGCCAACAGCACCAAGGTCTAATTTGCAAAGTCAAATCCCACTGATTGAAGGAATATGCAATTCATTAAACTTCATGAGTCTAGATTTTCTTTACCATAGAAAGCGTATATTAATTCATTCCTCCCAGGATTGTCATCAAAATTAAATGAGATATTTAGAATTCTATGTAAAAATAGAGCAGTATCTATTCTTAAGTCTGTGTAAAGGTCAGGAACATTCTGAAAATCTATATGTGTAATATAATAATTTCTGTGGAAACAGAAGGCAGATTTAATTGCTATTAAAATTATTTATTTTTCTAACTGTAAAAGAAGCCATGTTGTTTGTCATGTTCAGTGTTGTTTGTTGATGTAAATAACTTATGAATAAAAGTTCAAAATTTAAAAAAAATAAATGAGATAATTTTCATGAAAAGTAATGACAGTTCAATAAATATTTGTTGAGTGAATGTGTCAAGTGATTGAACTTAAGTATAAGGACTTGTTCATATGCATCTTACTTTTAATAAGAGGTGATAACAGTACATAGTCAAATGTACAGAAGCCATGAAGTTTCTTTCTTCTATTCTCACAAATAAAATCTGAATTATAAAGAAAAAAAAATTTGGATTCATGAATTTTATGACCTTAACTTACTGAGTTATACAAATATGGCCACAGGCTTGGAAATAAGCATACAAAATAATACCATTAAGAAGATCCTTGAGTACATGCAAAATCAACCTTGTGTATCCCATTTGTTATGTATCCCATTCTAAAGGAGGAGAAAGGGGCACAACAGGGTCAGAGGAGAAGCTCTAGCCTTATGGTGTGATCTTATGATAGGGTTTTCCTCTATGCATTTACTTTCACTTCCTATGTACTAGCTGAAAATATGTACAATATCATCCTGTATTGGTAAAACATTACCTAATGTAAAGTCAAATGAGAAGTAGACAAGCAAAAACTCAAATACAGTTTGTCAGTACACACATTCATCCACCACACCTTCCTTACTGTATTTCACCTACTTCGTCATAACAGGCTACAGTGTTTCACCAAGTGTATATATGGTTTCCTTTGATGTTTTCTATCCTAGCCTATCCAATCCATTTCATTTCATTAAATAAATCCTGGTCACAACCCCTACATTAATTTCACAACCCATTAAATGAATTAAGATTCACAGTTTGAAAAATCTTCCCTAGAAGTGTCATTTTGTTCAGTGACTTCACTAGCTGGCCATGTAGGCAGTGACATCACCGAAATTTACATCTTCCAGAGTGACACATTTCACTTCTATTCATGCTTCATTAACCAAAACAAGCCATATGGCCATTAGCAGGATGCTGGATTGGTATTTGGTCCCTAACTGGCACTCTGATATGGGGTACCAGTATCACAAGTAGTGGCTTAACCCATGGTGCCACCGTGGTCACCCCGTCCTTGTTATTTGTTGATACTCCAAGCACCCTTTGCCCCAAGGCCTTTGCTCTCTATAATTGTTCTGTTTGGAACATTCACCCTCCAGATTTTCTGCAACTTAAGTTTCTTTAGCCTACTTGGAGACCTTCTTCCCAGTTCTCTTTGTCATCTTCAGATGTCCTAAAGTTTGGCTCAAAACATGAGAACCACCCCCCCCCCCAAAAAAAAAAAAAGAAGATAGAAGACTTATATTTATCAAGTTGACTTATATTGCTTTTACTAAATCCAAGAGAGGTACATGAAAAAGCTAAGCATCTGTACCTCTCTCTCTGAACTCTCAAAATTAATTATAGCCTTCCACCTAGTCCTTATGCTCATATAAACAGATAGAAGCATATGTTTGCATATATGGAGAGATTTTTTTTTTTTCAAAGCACATTACTCTGTGCTTTGTTTTTTACTTATCAGTAGATCATGGACATTCTTATAGGAAAATATTGCAGGAGGTGGATCTGACATAATTCATTGCACCTTTCCTGATGGATGGACATAAATATACTGCAGTTCACTTTTTGTATCTCTCTTTTTATATGTCGGTGCTTTTATTCTCCTTGAGAGATTCCCAGCAGTGAGACTGCTGTGGTAAGCAATGCTATTTTCAGTGGACTTCCCACCCACTTCAGTAACCTATCATCCTTCTTCCCTCACCATTGGACCACATTGGCTCCCACCCCCTACCATACCGCCAAAGTGCAGGCAAGATAGGGACAGCAGGAGGTGAAGTGGCTATTGTGGCTCTTGACCTAAGTTGTTTGTTTATAGTGACCCAGCCTCAGAAGCAGACTGCCTGCTCCTTTTGACTGCTGACAAAGGGGTGATTAATATAAAATTCATGTTTTTATTTTTTTTGTTATATTCTGTGCTCTCTTTCTTTAAGAGAAATTTGAAGAAAACTAAACTAATCTAGGAGTTAGGAAAAGTTTTCAATAAATCGTAGAATGCAAAAATGACATGTTGCTAAGTGCTATTCCAAGTCCTGTGCAATTGCACTGCTGGTACATGCTTGCATATCCCTGAGTGTTTGACGGAATGAATTAACTATATTATCAGAGTACATAATTGGCACAGACAACTTTTTTAAATAGAATCCCACCAGGTAAATTAGAATTTAAATGTGAGTTTTTATTTGAATTTGTTTTGGCATTCATAGTACACCTTTTTCATTTTTTCCCCTTTTATTCAAGCTTCTCTTCCATGGTTTAGTGTTTGTTTGCTTAATCTTTTAGCACTTTTAATTTACTTGATTTTATTATTTTTTCAAACAACAAATATTTGACAATGAAAAGATTCATAATTAAAAAATTTCAGTTTTAGATTAGCAAAGGTAACAATAATGTTTACCCCAAAGAAAATACGTGGACAGAAAAAAACATGAAGAAGTAACTGTTATAACTCCACCAGGGATAAAATAAACAAAACAGACTGACACATACACGTTCAATAATAAAAATGTACATTCATTTTAAGATGTACAAAATTAATCTTGTTTCATTGATTGAAAGACCCCTGAAACACTTTTCTTGATTGCAAAGCGAATTTAAATAACTGATTTCTGACATCAAAATAGTACAATTACAAAAGGCAAAAGGCAGTGATATAAAAGACCATCACTACATCACTCTTGATGGCAGGGTTGGTTTTGCTACATCAGAGATATAAACTCAGAACCTCGGGCATTGATCAAAAAAAGTCAAGAAATGAAAGGGAATTTCATGAGTTCATTACTGTTGACTATGTTCTCTTAGTCTGAGTTTTTTTCCATGAGAAAATGAAGAATTTGATTCTAGAAAGCAGTGGGAGTGTTGCACAAAACATGCAACTCCAGTACTATCGCTTCTATTCTGATCTTGCTCAAGTTCATCAGGGAAAATTAACCTTGGCAGGTTATTCAGTGACTAAATCTTGATATTTTTCTGGCTTAATTCATAACATAACTGTAAGCTATTGCTCTGTGTTTATATTTCCCATCCATTTCTCACATTTCCAAAGCATGCTGATATGTGATCCGGGCAGTTTAGCTACCATAATTGGCATTTTTCTTGGGCCAAAAGGAAACAAATTCCTTATCCACCATACTTTTTTAATTTCTGAAAAACAACAAGTAACATGGCTAATCCCCTTTTTGATCTTTTTTTCCTTTTGAGTTTTCCTTATATTCTTTCCCTCTTTTAATCTTTTACTCTCTTTTTAATCTTCTCATTTTGCCCCACCCCTTTTATTTGACTTCTCATTATGTATTTCTTTAAAAGAATTGGTCCAGTCTATGGAAATGGGTGTTTCGAGTCTGTTCAAAGGACCATTATCCACATTTGGAGACCTCACTATGTCTTTTAAGAGTGTCATTGCAGCATTTTTTCAGGATGTTCCTATAGGCTATCTTTCACAACATTAACAGAACATGAATCTTATCAGCAAAATAATACTTAATGAAATTATTCTTTGCAATGAGAAGTAAAGGTATTGATTTTTAACCTTCTACTTATATGTGTAAAATAAAAGCTTATATTAACTGAAAAAAAAAAAAAACCTGGCATTGATTTAACAAATCATTTAGCCTTTTCAATCAGAAACATCCACATACACACTTCTCTTTATTTATGTTAGAAGACTTCGGTGGTGGAATGGTAAGGAAAAGACAGGTTAGTTTCAGAGGCAGGCACTGTTCAAGAACTAATCTTTACATCCCTCTTACACCATTTTGAAAATCACATAGCAGTGACCTTGTTCATGCACAAGGTAGGCTTTTAACAGTAGCTCATAGTTTGGAAAGAAAGAAATGAAAGTGAGGGAAGTTCTACATTCCATGCACATATATTCCTTTTACATAATTTGAAAGACTTTAAAATGGATTTCCTTCTTCTGAGTAACATTTTCAAATCACACTCATCAGATGTTTGGCTGCTGGTCTAATATTACACCTTTCTCTTTCATCTTTCTTTTTACTACAAACCCCTAATGACAAAGGCAGGCAGGTTGGTGACACTGATATACCTTGCTTTGCGCATGTGAATTAGTCATCAGACAATCAGTTCAGGGGTCAGGCTTAGAGAAACAGTGCAAACTTAGCAAAATGCAGGTCGCCAGAGGTGCTCTCCACTTCAAAGGGGGCATGCCTGGCCACGAGGATTCGGATCACAGGCAGAAACAGCTGGAATTGTCGTTTGCTCTGGAGAAGGAGGGTTTGTGTGTGTTTGAGCATGTTTGTAGCGGAGGTAGGGTTTCACTACTTTGTAAAACAACAATTTACTTTTAGAATAACTTTGCTGGTAAAACACAATAGGAAGCTAGAATCCATAGGTGCCCAGGTGCCTGATGTCAAGGAAGGGGACTGATTCAGAACTAATTACACACACACACACACCATAAAAAGGATTTTTCTCCATGTTTTCATCTAACAGGGATTGTTAAGAAGTTTGTTTTCAAGAAATTAATGAAAAGGGTTCCTTTTCTTGAGAGTGAAGTTAGTATATATGTTTTCTATCCATCTCCTATGTGTTTTTGTTTAAGAACTGAAATAAAAATATTAAATTTAAGTTCATGCTGAAGATTTTAGAATATGCTTGTTTTACTTCCCTTTTTTCTAAAGGGAAATACATGAAATGAAGTATAATTCAGATTTTTACTTGAAAATAACATGTACAAAGCCAAACAGTCCTTTATAATTTTATTCTATTTTTTTTTTCTGGAATAATGTGTAAAATCAAGCCGAACATTACTCCAATATTAAATTTGCTTTAATCGAAGTTGTAGCGATCATTCATGTTTGTGTTCAGTCTGCAAGTACAGTTTACTTTCAGTTTTGGAATCGAGTTTGCTTCAGGTTTTAGGACAAACTCGTCCATTATTGAACTGTTGGGTTCAGTGAGTAGGGAAGACTGACTTACAGAAAAAGACTCTGGATCCTTAGAAATTAGTTCAAATCAAGAGTGTGAATAGCTTAAAGGAATTTGTCACTTATGTTATGAAATTATCCTTTTTTATTCTTGAGAAAAACTATGGCACGACTCAAGAAAACTAGATGTTTGCATCTCTCAGTGTTTTTAAACTACTGGAAGGAAAACTGGAAAGAGAAGTAAAAAATGCTACAGAACAAAAATTTCAAAATCCAAACCATATGACAATGTCTATTTATTCGTTTTCTTTGTCATGTTGTTTTATTCTTTCCTGGCATTGACTGTCTTTTTGGGTTATAGTTGCTCCAAGAAAACCATTTCAAAGAAAGATCTTTACCAGGAGTTCAATGAGGGTAAGCATTGAACAAGAATGTGACCCGTGCATGGAGGAGAAGTATTACTTTGAAGACGAAAGTGTTCTTTGAACGCTGAAACAAGGAGACTGCTAAATACTTGTGTAGAGTTCCTATCTCAGAGGTGGATGCCGTCATCTGATTCGGCTGGGTCCAGCTTGATAAGGCAAAATCATAGTCTAAACACAGGTGATGTTCGAAGCAAAAGAAAGACCAGCTCTCTAAAAAATTAATCTCTTTGCTAAAGACCTTTCAAGAAGCAGCACGACTGATGGACCATTTCTGCTTTTTTTCTAAGTCACAGAAGACTGACTTAGTAATAACATGCCTACTTATTTAATGTGAACCATCAGTAATATATGTTTTTGGATTGTGTTCTTTTAAATTATAGGCAGAAAAAAGAAGAAAAACAGTTTAAATCAAGAGTGTGAATACTTTGAAGGGTTTTGAAGGAATTTGTCATTTAAGGTATTGTATGACTATAAAGACCATGAGTTTTTGCTTTCATTGGAAATTAACTGTATCTGTGATATAGCAAAATACGCTTTAACCTTCCTTACAAACTACAATACAGCTGAATATAGAAATATATCAATTCCCTCCTTGCATGCCCCCAGCCTTGCCAATTGCATTAGCACAGCATCTGCAGAACATAATTACAGTGCTGTTTTATATCCTTTGGCTGAAAAGCTATGAGTTGAAGGCTGACATTTTTCTTTTAGAAATAATTTAGAAACACTCAAAAATCTCGTAATACAAGTGTTTTCCTGATTTTCACTAGTGATCAATAATGGTCATTTACACACATTACTCGTGTGAGTGTAAAAAAAGTATATTTTAATAGGGATTAAGTTAAAAAAATAGGGATTAAGTTAAGACAAAGGTGTAGTATATTTAATGTTTATTTATTTTCAGTGATCTAGTCTCTTTTTGTCAATGATGGCAATAACTAAATATTTTTGTAACCCTCAAAATTCATACATTGAAATCCTGACCCCCAAGGTGATAGGATTAGGAAGTGGGACTGTGAAGAGGTTTTTAGGCCATTAGGGCAGGGTCTTCATGAATGGGATTAGTGCCCTTACAAAAGAGATCCCAAAGAGCTCCCTGTCTCCACAGCAAGAACACAGCTGTCTATCACCCAGGAAGTGGGTCCTCACCAGACATTCAATCCATTTGTACCTTGATATTGGACTTTGAATCCTCCAGAACTGTAAGAAGTGTTTGCTATTTATAAACCACCCAATTTATGGTACTTTGTTATAGAAACCAGAATGGACTAAGACAATGATTTCCTTGAGATTATAGATGAATTTTAAAGAACTTTTGTGCTTGTCTTAAACATCAGAATTTTGGGGTACTCTTGAAGAGGTTATAAGAATGATAACAACAGTATCTATATTTAGCAGATATTACATTACAAACATTATTAATAAATAAAGATGGTTCTTATTGTCTGTGAAAACACCCCACTTATTGTTACATGGCCAACTTTCACCCTTGTCCTAAACATTCGCTAATTGAGTGTTTACAGAATGACTGACACTCTTCTGAATGTGGGATTTGCAAAACAGACAAAATGCTAATGCTCTTGGAGCTCACCTTATCATGGAAGGGGTATACAGGAAATAAATACCAGGTCAAGTGTAACAGAAGAGGAAAAATAAAGCAGGACAAGTGGTAAGTTTTAGAAATGCTATTCTCAATGGGATGATTAGACCTGTGTATCCAGGTGGGTGATTTTTGAAGACTATTCCAGAAAAAGGACTTAGCTATGTTATGATCTAGGGGATGAAAATTCTGGGAAGACACCATGGACTGTGAAGTCAATGCAAAGTGGTAAAGTGTGGCATACTGGTTGATAAAGGCAGCCAGGAGGAGAGAAAAGGAGACAATGGTGGGATATGAGTTTGGAAAAGTCCAGAAGATCCAGGTCATGCAAGTTCTGCTTGGACTGTCAGAATATGGACTTTATTCTCAGCATGAAAGGAAGGTGCTGAAGTGTTTTGAGTTTTATTTTTCCAAGATTTCACTGGCTGTTGTGTGAAGATAGACTTCTAGCGAGACAATTGTGGGATCAGGGAAGTGAGTTAGGAAATTACTGAAATGGCGTAGGTGAGAAATGATTGTGTGTTAGACCCAGGTCTGTGCATAAAACTGTGGCAGGTTGTGCACAGGCTCCGAATGACCCAATACAATTCTGCTTAGTCATTACTTTCTGTCTCAGTTCTGTTCATAATCCAGAATTCAGTTTTGTTCAACTTTAGTGGAACATGAGCTCTACATAGTTAAGATGTCAAATTATCTAAATTAATGAGAAATATCTTTCAGATTATGAAATTACTATTAATTATTCAGTGCAATGGAATATAATGGGTTGGATCTTTGGCATATTACAATTAAAATTTTTTTTTTCAGATGGGGAGAATGCATTTAGAAAAGACACAAGACAGGTGAGTAAAACAAAGATAAGGAAGGATGGATAAATAGTCAAGTGCCTATTCAGGAGAAAAGTTCCCAATCAAGGAATTGTGTCATTGTCACTGCAGACCAGCATGCCACAAACTTCAGCTAGTGATGTGTAGAGGGGTGGTCACCCTCCAAAACTGCAGCATGATGACACAGTTTTGTAGTATAGATCAAATTCATGAAAAAAGTAATATTCAAAGCAAACTGCTATCAAATGTTTCTTGCATTGTTTTATTTGTGATAAAACTGTAGGAGGCAGATATTATCACTAATTATAGCAAGTCTAGGAGAGGTTAAGAAACTGGCTCAATGTTAGACAGATAGTGAGGAGAAGCTGACTGGATTTATTACCCACATCTGTTTGACTCCAAAGTTTGATTTAAAAAAAAAATTAGTTAAGTCTTTCTGCCTTGCTTGTGAGGACTTCCTTACAGAGATAGGAAGCTTAGTATGGGTTAAG
Source organism: Lepus europaeus (assembly GCF_033115175.1). Lineage (NCBI taxonomy): Eukaryota > Metazoa > Chordata > Mammalia > Lagomorpha > Leporidae > Lepus > Lepus europaeus. The sequence continues at coordinate 166,680,017 of NC_084827.1, read as the reverse complement.
AGAACGTCTAATGAATGATAATGTTGACAAAACTTGGGCTATTGTGTTATAGTCCTTGAATTCTTCCTGACTCAGGGGTTGAGGCAGAGATATAAAAGAGTACTTCAAAAAGTTTTTTGGTCCAACAATTTTTTGAAATTCATGCATAGATTTTTTCCCCACCAACCTTTTTCCCCCTAAACTCAAATCCTTTTTTGTTTTTTTTTTTTTTGATTTAATTAAAGTAAATAAATTTCTAGTGTTTCATACATACAGATTTAGGAACATAGTGATATTTCCTAGCATACCTTACCTCCTGCCCATGCTTCAGCCTTTCCTTCTCCTTCCTCTCTTATTCCCTCTAAATTTTTACAATGTTCTAGTCTCAGTTTACTTTATACTCATAAGGTTAACCCTACACTAAGTAAAAAGTTCAGCAAATAGTAAGAAAAAAAAAACATTTTGCCTCAACAGTAGAGATAAGGGCTATAAACAATCATCGAATCTCAAAATGTGACTTTCACTCCTATTCATTACATTTTTGGTACTCTACTAGTTATTACAGATCAGGGAAAACATATGGTATTTGTCTTTGTGGGACTGGCTTATTTCACTAAGTATGATGATTTCCATTTATATCCATTTTGTTGCAAAAGACAGGATTTTGTTCCTTTTTATGGCTGAGTAGTATTCCATACCATCTCTCTCTCTGTCTCTCTCTCTACATACACACACACACACACATATTTCTTTATCTAGTCATCAACTGATGGATATCTGGGTTGACTGCATATCTTAGCTATTGTAAATTGAGCTACAATGAACATAGGGGTACAGATAACTCTTTTATATGCTGATTTCATTTCCCTTGGGTAAATTCCCAGGAGTGGGGTTAGGTCATGTGGTATATCTATTTTCAGCTTTCTGAGATATCTCTATACTGTCTTCCACAATCTCTGCATTACATTCCCATTAACAGTGGGTTAGGATACTTTTTCCCCCTCAATCCTCACCAGCATTTATTGTTTGTTGATTTCTATATGAAGGCCATTCTAACTGGGGTGAAGTGAGACCTCATTGTGGTTTTGATTTGCATTTCCTTGATGGCTAGTGATCCTGATCATTTTTCCAAGTGTAGGTTGGCCATTTGAATTTCTTCTCTTGAAGAGTATTTGTTCAAGTCCTTTGTTTCTTTACTGGATTGTTTGTTTTGTTGTTGTTGTTGAGTTTCTTGAAATCTTTATAGATTCTGGATTTTAATCCTTTATCAGCTTCATAGTTTTCAAATATTTTCTCCCATCTGTCAATTGCCTCTTCACGTTACTGAGCATTTTCTTTGCAGTACAGAAGCTTCTCAGCTTGATGTAATCCCATTTGTGTATTTTGGCTTTGATTGCCTATGCTTCTGGGTTCTTTTCCAAGAAGTCTTTGCTTATGCCAATGTCTTTCAGAGTTTCCCCAATGTTCTCTAGTAATTTGATGGTATCAAGTTGTAGATTTAGATCTTTGATCCATTTTGAGTTAATTTTTGTGTATGTTGTAAGGTGGGGGTCTTGTTTCATATTTCTGCATGAGGAGATCCAATTTTCCCAGCACCATTTGTTGAAGAGACTGTCCTTTCTCCAGGGATTGATTTTAGCTCATTTGTCAAAGATTAGTTGGTTGTAGATGCATGGATTGATTTCTGAGGTTTCTATTCTGTTCCATTGGTCTACATGTCTATTTCTTGTGCCAATATCAGGCTGTTTTGATTATAACTGCCCTGTAGAATGTCTTGAAATCTGGTATTGTAATGTCTCCCACTTTGTTTTTGTTGTTTAAGATTGCTTTAGCTATTCGTGGTCTCTTGTGTTTCCATATGAATTTTAGCATTATTTTTTCTAGATCTGAGAAGAACATCATTGGTATTTTGATCGGAATGGCAATGAATCTGTAAATTGACTAGTATGGACACTTTGATGATATTAATTCTTCCAATCTACAAACATGGAAGATTTTTCAATTTTTTTTGGTGTCTTCTTCTATTTATTTCTTTAATGCTTTGTAATTTTTATTGTAGAGATATTCCACCTCCTTGATTAAATTCTTTCTTGAATTATACGACAGAATTTTGAATTTTGCTAATGCTGATTCATGATGGTCTCTCATGTCCTGTTTTGATCTGTTTTTGAGCATAACTTTCCTTTCTCTGGATGTGACCGGGCTCTTTTCCTCTTTCTTCTTGTGGCACTGTTGTGTGGTTTGACTTTCATGCTTTTCAGCTATTCATTTCTGTGTGGATTTTGTTTTCCTGACATTTTAAGCAAAAGCTGGGTTCAGAGAGTATTTCAGCTTTACGGAAGTTCCTGTCTTTTAGTTTTCACACATTAACTATATTAGCAGCCATTTTCTCAAGATTTCCAACCCTTCTATCTGAACATTCTCTTTCTTTTATTCTTGTTATCCCTGTTCTGTCCCATTTTGCCTCTGCAGTTTCTCTTTTGTGTGGGACCCTGCCCTCCAGGGAAGCCTAGGGGACAGCTCTGAATGCTCAGTGGGGCCCTCTGCCCAGAGTCTTCATAGCTTCTTTACCAACCTCTCACTTTACTGTCTGCTAGTATAGGTAACTTGGTTTCAAATGGACCCTGCATATGATCCAGGAAATGTTTAACTACTCTTTTGGGGTTTTCTTCTTTCAAGTGTGTCAGATGATCTATTGCTTCTCTTTTCTTTCGTCCATAAGGATGCCAGCAACATGCAGGTCTGGAGGCAGTTGATGACTTGGCCCTGTTTATGTTTGAGGCTTCATAAGACTATCTACAGGTTTATGTTTTGAAATTGAGGTACTTTCCATAGCCTAAGATTAACTTCTGTAAAGTGCACAATTCAGTGTCGTTTAGTATACACTCACAGTGTTGTGCAACTGTTGTGTCTCGATAGAGAATATCTTACCACTCTCGAAGAAAAACCCTGCAGTCATTAAGGAGTCATTCCTTGCTCTCCTTTGACTCCAGCCTCTGCCAACCTCCTGTTGATCTTCTGTATATATAGATTTACCTATTTTGGGCACTTCAAATGAAAGGAAATCATACAATGTATGACATTTTGTGTCTGGTTTCTTTCATGTAGCAGAGTGTTGTCAAGGTTCACCCACTTTGGAAAACATGTATTTGTACTTATTTTCTGGGGCTGAATGATAATATACCAGTGTGTGTGTGTGTGTGTGTGTGTGTGTGGGAGAGATAAAGAGAGAGAGAGAGAGAGAGAGAGAGAATGAATTATGGCTTATTCATTCATTAATTCTTGTTACTTAGTTTTACTGTCAATGTTGTCTGTGGTCTTTGGGCTTTCCTCCATCATTGCTTGGTTAGTTTTTGTGATTCAACAAGACCCAACACCTACTGTCACCATATCAGCCATCCCGGCAGAATCCTACTGGAGAAGTTAATGTGACACTTCACATCCAAGAGCATGTGATGGCACAAGGACGGAAATCTCGATACTTCCTGCTGAGGTTCTGATGCTCTCCTCTTCTGGAAGCTGGTTGCTAAGCTTTTCCTAGAATTCCACAAGATCTATGTTTTTACTCCCACCCTTTCTATTAGCTTGAACTGGCTTGGATGGACTCTTGTTCTTTGCTGCCAAGCATGCCAGGGCCACCCCTTTTCCCATTCTTACACTTTCCTCTATGGGTCTACACTAGGACCAGTTTCTTTTCAGGAATAACATCAGGAGTACACTTCAGTGTGTCATTCTTTAGTCAAAATATCATTTAACAAACTCTTAACATAACAGATGACTTGGTATATGTATGGCATCTTACATCTTTTCTCTTGTTTTTGGGTTTGGTCATTTCTTCTGCTGCTACCTGGCTTGGATTGTTCCTTATACACTGAGTCTGTGACAGCAATTCTTGAGCAAGTGATTTATTGAGACAATACATTCAGAAAAAGACCATAAAGGAGTGAAAGTAGCAGAGTAAGGCAGGAGCCAGGCAGAATGTTGTTTTGGTTGAAGTCTAGTCTACATCTTCTCCCACCTGGAACTCTGGAACATGGGTGACCCCAGGAGTTATCTTGCTTTAATGAAAGGGGGCAGGCCCTTTGCACAAGGTGCTAATGACAGAGCATTTTGGACAGTGCATCTCCTTTGGCCAAGGGGGATTCTCAGGAGCAGGGATCAGCTTTGAGCTACTGGCAAGCACTTTTCAGCTAGGGTTTGTGTCACCAGTTCAGTGACACAAATCTGGTTGAGACACCTAGCCACACTCCCTAACTGGCTTTGCATCTTTGGTATTTTCCTTCCCTATGCACATGTATATTTTTATGTATAAATTCTGTGTGCCTCCAGCACACATACAGGTATGCAGGTACACTTATGCATTCATATCTGCTCTTACAGGTATATTTGCAATGTGTACATATTATGTATTTATACATTTATAAATACATGCCTTTTTAAAAAAGATTTATTTATTTGAAAGCCAGAGTCACATAGAGAGAGGAGAGGCAGAGAGAGAGAGGTCTTCCATCTGATGGTTCACTCCCCAGATGGCCACAACAGCCGGAGCTGTGCTGATCTGAAGCCAGGAGCCAGGAGCTTCTTCCAGATCTCCCATGTGGGTGCAGGGGCCCAAGGGCTTGGGCCATCTTCTACTGCTATCCCAGGCCACAGCAGAGAGCTGGATCGGAAGTGGAGTAGCCAGGTTTTGAACTGGTGCCCATATGGGATGCCACGCTTCAGCCCAGGACATTAAATAGTTGCACCACAGTGCTGGCCCCAATACATGCCTTTTAATTTTAGTGCTTTTCCTATCATATTTTTTGTCTGTTTAGACAAACTTGGAATATGGTTTGTAGTTAGGTATGCTTGAGAACAAGGCAAGGCAGAATTGGAATTGGGAATTGGATCTGAGGAACCCTTCCTACTGGAAGATACTTCTAGGATATTTGGTATATTTATGTCTGGGATGATGTGTAGGATCTGTATCATCTCAGGAAGGAGAGGGGTAGGAGAGTAGTGGAGACAGAGGGCTTCCTTAAGAAGCTATAGCACAGCTAGCCCTGATACTAGTGAGTATGAAATCAAAAGGGGCAAGAAGTGGTCGTTTACATACAGAGGTCATTAGATCATTATGAGTCAATTACTTACTTTGGAAATGTGCTGTGTCTTGTATTTTATGGCTTAAAATTAAAGACATTCTTTGGGTTGTGCTGTGGGATAGGGTGGAGGCAGCAGGAGCAGCTAAGCATTGGGCTAATTAACTGATCAAAGTCAATTTCTGGTTGTTTTTAAGATTTATTTATTTATTTGAAAGTCAGAGTTACAGAGAGAGAGAGAGAGAGAGAGAGAGAGAGAGAGAGAGAGAAAGAAAGAATCTTCCATTCTCTGGTTCATTCCACAAATGGCTGCAATGGCTAGGGCTGGTTCAGACCAATGTCAGGAGCCAGGAGCTTCATCCATCTCCAATGTGGGTGCAGGAACCCAAGCACTTGAAACATCCTCTTTTGCTTTTCCAGGCACATTAGCAGAGAACTGGGTCAAAAGTGGAGCAACCAGGAAACGAATTGTTGCCTTATGTGGGCATGGTAGGCAGTGGCTTAACCTGTTATGCCGTAACAATGGCCCTTCAAAGTCAATTTCAACTTTAAGATTTGTGGTTCTGTGATTTTGTTAAGATATTCTTTCTTTCTTTAGTAAAACCTGTTACAGAAATGACAGAGTTAAACTTTTATAATTATTTGAGAGACGGCATTTCCATCCACTGATTCACTTCTCAAATGTCTGTGATGGCTGGGGCTGAGTCAGGCCAAAGAGGGGAGCTGGGAACTCAATACACGTTTCTTCTTTGAGGGGTAGAGACCCAAATACTTAAGCCATCAACTGTTGCTTTTCAAAATATACATTATATTTTCAGGAAGCTGGAGTTAGGTGTTGGAGGCAGGCACTGAACCCAAACACTCTTCCTATATAGGATGTGAGTTTTGCAACCAGTGATCTCATCTTCAGGCCAAATGACTGCCCCTGACATGATGGCATTGAATAAACCATTTCACCAGAGCTGCAAGTTAATGACACCTCAAGTACAGCACTATTGGTCTTTTGACAGTTTATGTGATTAATCCAAGTACGTATTTTGAATTTTTGTGGTCAGAAATTATCCATACTTGCTTTCTAAAGGAGATGTTGTATGAATGCTTGGGCCATTCTAATCCCCCCACTGTTTTAATATTTGGGTGTTCTAATATTTTAGTTATGACTTTCTGAGTATGAGATCTAATGTCCTCTGTGCAAATGGGTGAAAAGGAAAGAACAGGAGAGACATTGCTTCTTTCCTTTTTCTACTTTCAAAGAGTTGTCAAAACCCCTTTGTTTCCTTTCCTTGCATGGCCCCTGCAGGCAGACAGTGGAGGATAATTTTAGCAATGACTAGTACATAAAGAGACCTAAACCCAGGAGGTCACAACCTATGGCTTCTATAAATGCAGAGAATCTATTTTGGGACAGCAGCTTTTGCCATGTTCTCTGGTTATCTGTGGATCCGACACCAAGGGATGTCATGATGGCTGTGCAACTGCATTTTCCTAGTGAGTTTCTCGAGATAAAACACAGCAAAGCCTATTAGTTGTTGTCTTTCTCTTTCTGCATCCCTATTTCTTTCATATTCCGACACATTTATTTCTCTCTCAACAAATACACACTCTCTCTCACACACACTATTGACTGGAGACTGCTTAAGATTTCTAACTCCTCGCAATTCTGTTCCTTTTCCACTTGATCCAAATCCTGACTTTTGAATTTCCAGAGAAGAATCTTATTGGAATCTAAAGGTTCTTTATAAAGGACATTATCTCTGTTGTTTTATTTCTCTGTTGCTTTGTAAATCTAGAGTATTGACTCCTCTGCAGTTGAGCAAGAGCTGCCTTCCCTTTAAGGGAAAAGCTCATGTTTTCTTTAATAGATGTTTAATGTTTGAACCTAGTTGAAATTATGAGCTGTCATCATTTAAGACATGTCAAGTACACAAAATATCTTAATCCAGTGTGAAGCTGAGCTACAGTACTTCTAAGGGCTCTTGGAAAAAAAAAGAAGTTGCTTAAACAAGTAAATAAGTGAAATAAATTAGAAAATGGTAACTTCCAGAACCCAACAGTGGTTCCTAGAATTAACTTTCAATCATGTGATGTGAGATAACGACTTCCCAAATAATGGGTCTGTTAAGGCAACAAAATGGTCCTGTTTCCCATGAACAGAAAACATTATGCAATCTTTCTGATCACATGGTTTTATGAATATATTTCTCAGCTAACTGTGTGGGACTAGAATGCAGTAGATAGAATTTTCATAGTTTAAAACTGCCAAGGCGTAGAACTTGTTTTCTCCTGTGGTTTTAGAATTCCTCTGAGATACAATATTCTCTTGCTTTGCAAGGCAGATGTACTCATCAGTGAAGAGTTGGTAGTTTCTTGCAACCAGCTGTTGGGGATGAAAAATAATAAGTAGATACTAGAAGACTAGGAATGGTAGACTTTATTCTGTAATGGGCTAGAGAATAAATATTTTAAGCCATTTAATATAAGAGGCAGGTTATTACATAAGAACTCACACATAATGATAATAGCAACTCACACATAATGATAATAGTCATTATGTACAACATTTACAGTGCCAGCTTGCTTATGAGAAGAATGGAGTCTTCCGATGGGGAGAGGCAGATGATGTTTCACTTCACTGGGGCTTCAAGTCAGTGTTCCCCATCATGAAGTGAATTGCCTTGGGTCCATGGGCTCTCCACTGAGAGATCTCTTCCTGCCACCACTCTGGGTTCTTTACTGCAGATTATTTCTGCTGCCTGAGGACATGCAATAATTGTAGAGAAATGTATATACTTGGAAATGTATGTGTATGAAGTAAAGCAGTAGTTGACCTCCAATTTTTGTTTTAAATTTATGTAGTATAGATCTCTCTGTGGTTGCTCACAGCAATAGATTTTAGTTCCCTTTCTTTTCTAGTGAGGCTGTCATTCCCAAGACACTATTTTGCCAGGGATGGCCTATATATACGAGTAAGAGCTTTTCTCAACCTTCAAACCAATGGCAGCATGCCAGGCACTGAGGTACAATGCTGGGGAAGGGTAACACGTCCCACTGTTATGAACTTGCCTTTGAATGGGGAGCATGAGGAATTCCATTCTCATCATCATATTTAGTTCCTGCAATAACCACTTGATGTCCTATTTTTGTCCCCCTTTACCCATGGGAAATAGAGTAATAGTCAAGGATAATTGGATACATATGATGTGTAAGACTTGGCTCTGAATGATTTGTTTAATTTTTCTCTTCTAACCCCCACTCTAACATGATTGGTACCATTGTCCTTATTTTATATAAATAAAAACCGAGGCACAAAGACAAACACAGCTTGTCAAGAGCTGGTCAGTGAGTAAGAGAGAGGGCTAGAGTTCAAACCCAGGGCCCAGTTACCTCACATTATGGTTTTTTTTTTTGTTTTTTTTTTAAGTCTTAGACATAACTTCTCCAAAGCATACAGGTACTAAATGGCAAAACCTAGCTTTGAACTCAGAAGTCTGAATCCAGACCTTATTTATTTATTTATTTATTTTTTTTTGATAGGGAGAGTTAGACAGTGAGAGAGAGAGACAGAGAGAAAGGTCTTCCTTTCGTTGGTTCACCCCCCAAATGGCCGCTACTGCCAGCACTGTGCCGATCTGAAGCCAGGAGCCAGGTGCTTCTCCTGGTCTCCCATGCGGGTATAGGGCCCAAGCACTTGGGCCATCCTCCACTGCTTTCCTGGGCCACAGCAAAGAGCTGGACTGGAAGAGGAGCAACCGGGACAGAATCCGGCGCCTCGACGGAGACTAGAACCCGGGGTGCTGGCACTGCAGGTGGAGGATTAGTCTAGTGAGCCGCGGTGCCGGCCCAGACCTCTTTTAGACACTGCCTGTACCTGATGGTCTCCCATCTTCTGGCTTGTCTGGCATTGACCCAGCAGTCGTGAATGAGTTGGCTCTAAGGTAAGGGAAGATGAAGTGGGCTAGCTCACCCAGAGGTAAACACAGCAGGTAGGGATGATGGGCATTGTTCTTACACAGCTTCCTGGTCCTCACAGGAGAGGGAAGGTCAGGCAGGACGTTCTCTGCGGAAAGAGCCTGCACTTTAGAGAGGTTTGGCTGATCTTACTTCCTGATCTTGGAAAATCTGATCTAAATTAAATCACTTACCTTCTCCAATCCTCATTGTCTTTTTCTGTAAAATGGAGCTAATAGAACTCCCCTGAGGGGGGCCGGCGCCGTGGCTCACTTGGTTAATCCTCCGCCTGCTGCGCCGGCTTCCCATATGGGCGCAGGGTTCTAGTCCCGGCTGCCCCTCCTCCTGTCCAGCTCTCTGCTGTGGCCCGGGAGGGCAGTGGAGGATGGCCCAGGTGCTCGAGCTCCTGCACCCGCATGGGAGACCAGGAAGAAGCACCTGGCTCCTGGCCTCCGGCCGGCGCGTAGCGGCATTTGGGGAGTGAACAAACAGAAGGAAGACCTTTCTCTCTCTCTCTCACTGTCTAAAACCCTACCTGTCAAATAAAAAATAAATAAATAAAAAGAGATGTTTTATTAAAAAAAAAAAAAAACAACTCCCCTGAGGGAGATTTAACGAGAAAGCACTGAAAACATTCTTGCTTTCTGTGATGCTTGGTGGGTGGCAACTGGCTAGGCTACAGTACCTGATGACTCAATCAAATGGTAACCTAAGTGAAGAAATTGTCTAGATCAGGTGAAGAGCTGGAGTTGAGCTTGAGTGAAGGAGATTCCCCTGATAACGTGGGTGGGTTTCATCCGGTCTCTTGAATGTCTTAATGAAAGCTTCCATGAGAAGAAGAAATTTTGCTTCTAGACCACGGCATCATCTCTTGCCTGCGTTCCAGCCTGTCCGTCTCGCCTGCAGGGCAGAATCTGGAGAACTCTGATGTGTCCTCTGATGGGCACTCCAAAGGTGGCCACTGTGTAGTTCTAGCTGTAGATGTCCTAAGACACGCAGCAGAGCTTTGAGTCTTGGTGACACAAATGATTGAAACATCCGTATTTTACTTTGATTTCGTTAGCACAACTCGGGCCTGCAGAATAAAAGCACCCCTACCTTTGAATTTCATTTCACTTGCAGAATGTATTTGTAACAGTTTTCTTTGAGCAGTGCTGCTGTGGTAAAAATACAGATATGGTTCTAACCTCGTCGTAAAGCCTGGGCTGATGCACTGATTAAAGGAAAATGGCATGGTGAATTGAAAGATATTTTAACTACTATATCTAATTACAAAGAAGAACATGTTACTAAAATTTGAATGCATTTTATAATAAAAAACAAGGGCAATTAACAATCAAACAAGCAACTGCTCTCTTGACAGGCAGATGACACAGAACAGGACTAAGAAATGCAGAAAGCTTTTGCTTGAGGAGGAAAGCTGAGATGGTCCCTCAAATTGTAAGGTAAGACCCAAAGAGCATGTGACTTTGTGGTTAGAAGGCCAGGGAAGGACTCAGGAAGCAGCAGGATTGCTGTGCTTGCTTTGGTGTTACTGATGCACAGTCCTATTTGTCTTTAAAATGGGTAAAAACAAATATTTACAAGTTTTCTTTTCTGATTAGTTTTACTTGAAGGTGGACTTGTACTTGTTTTTAAAATGCATATTTAAATGTGTTCTTCTTCTTTTTTTTTTTTTTTTTTTTTTTTTTTTTGACAGGCAGAGTGGACAGTAAGAGAGAGACAGAGAGAAAGGTCTTCCTTTGCCATTGGTTCACCCTCCAATGGCCGCCGCGGTAGGCGCGCTGCGGCCGGCGCACCGCGCTGATCCGATGGCAGGAGCCAGGTGCCTATCCTGGTCTCCCACGGGGTGCAGGGCCCAAGCACTTGGGCCATCCTCCACTGCACTCCCTGGCCACAGCAGAGAGCTGGCCAGGAAGAGGGGCAACCGGGACTAGAACCCGGTGTGCCGGTGCCGCAAGGTGGAGGATTAGCCTAGTGAGCCGCGGCGCCAGCTTAAATGTGTTGTGTGGTTACAGAAGTTAATATCCATAAACTACCATGAGCTATAGAATGTAGATTTCTAAACATTTTAAAAGGTTTCTTAATATGTGTCACAGTGGGTTTAGCCGCTGCTTTGGGACGCCAGCATCCCATATCGGAGTGCCTACTTTGAGTCCTGACTACTCCTTTTCTAACCCAACTTTCTGCTAATGTACCCTGGGAGAGGAAGTAGGTAATGGTTCAAGTATTTGGGCTCCTGCTACCCATGTAGGATACCCAGTTGGAGTTCCAGGCTCCTGGCTTCAGCTTGGCACACCCTTGGTTGTGGGGAATTTGGGGAGTAACCAGTAGATAGTCTCCCTTCCCCAGCTTCCCACACCCTATTCTGCTTTTCAAGAAGAAAGAAATCAAACAATCAATCAATATTAAAAGCATTCTCAATAAATCCAATTCTTTCCTCTATCAGATGGGGAAGTACAATGCATTTTCTTTCTCTTGGCCACACAGCTGCTAATTTTTCCAACAATTGCTCATTTGGGTCTGAGTATGGGCTACTGTGACAAACCAAGGAATCGATTCCTTGGTCTTTTGAACAGGGAGTACACATGGAACTTGGACTGGGCCATAATTTTCTTGAATAAGGCTCTTGATTTGCAAACTGTATTATGCATAAGAATCACCTGAACAGCTTGCTAAAATTGCAAAAGTCTGAAGTGCACCTCCAGAGACTTGGGATCAGTAATTTTTTGGTGCAACTCAGGAATTTTCAATTTTTCACCAAGAATCCAAGGGCAGATGGTTCCATAAATTGCATTTTAAGAAATACCCACTGAAAGCAGTGTTATCCACATCACTCCCTTAATTTACCTAAAGACCCCTTAGTAAATGTTCATGCACTCACTCCCATCACTTATTTAAAATTCTATACTTAATTTAATTTTTATACATGCACATATTTTGTACATTGCTGAAATACATAAAATAGAAATTAAACATTTTAAGATGCTCTTAAGAAGAAACAAGTAATATTTTAGAAATATTAGAACTCTGTTTTATTCATTATTATATATACATTTTGCTTTCATTACAATATTAATGTAATCTCTCATTAGCTTTATTAATTATATATATATTTTAAAGATTTATTTATTTACTTAAAAGTCAGAGTTGCACAGAGAGCTAAGGAGAGGGAGAGAGAGAGAGAAAGAGAGAGAGAAGTCTTCCATCCACTAGTTCACACCCCAGAGAGCTGCAATGGCTGGAGCTGCACTGATCTGAAGCCAGGAGCTAGGAGCTTCTTCTGGGTCTCCCACATGAGTACAGGGGCCCAAGGACTTGGGCCATCTTCTACTGCTTTCCCAGGCCATAACAGAGAGCTGTATTGGAAGTGGAGCAGCCAGGACTCGAATCGGCGCCCATATGGGATGGCGGCACTGCAGGAAGTGGCTTTACACACTATGCCACAGAGCCGGCCCCTAATTGTATTTTAATAGGAGAATGTACTAAGACCTGCTCCATTATTTTTAAGATATCAGTTAAATATATATTGCAAAATGAGATTTGAAGATCTGACTCAAAATTTGGTTTATTTTGATACATGGTTATAAGAGGTTTCATAACTGAAAAATATACTTTTCAAAGGTGCATAAATTCAAATGAAAGACGTTCGTGTGTGGCTGTGCTTTCTAAACTATGATATATATATATATATATATATATATATATATATCATAGAGAAAGAGAGGATGGACAGAGAGATCTACATCTGCTGGTTCATTCTCCTCATGCCTGCAACATCTAGGTGTGGGCCAATGAGGGGAGTGAGGAACTGAAGCCACGTGTTTCACTTGGTGTAGAAGGGACCCAATTTCTTCAGCCATTGCTGCAACCTCCAAGGGTGTGCATTAACAGGAATTTGGACTGGAGAGTGGAGTTGGTACTTGAATCCAGGCACTGTGATATGTCACATGGGTGTCTCAAGCTGTGCCAAACACCTGCTGTCTCTGATACTCATTTTTAAATTCCAACCACCAAACATGTAACATTTTTACTGAAATTTGGCTGGTTTATTCTCTGATGTCATTTGGTTTTTTCCCCCAAATTAATCAGAATATACTGGATTTTTTTTTAAGATCATAATTACTTGATTTTATTTTTCACTTAATAAAGGTGACAATAAGCTTCACTCAAAACACTTTTAATAATACACACTAAAAGATTATTCATCTTACAAATTGTTCTGCAATCCAAATACACTATAGGTTGGAAAACAACATTTAGAAAATAAAAGTCAAGTAAAAAGGCAGTGTAATACAACCAGCACATTACAGGTATTTGAGGCTTGGATTTTATGGTTTTCTCACTGCATCATCAATTCCTAAATCTGTTTCCTCAGTGGTTCCACTGAAGAAATTAAATGTTTTATCTCCCTGGTTTCCATTTCATGTTCTGGATCCACCCAGAATTCTTGGATATCAATTAGAACTTTCTCTTCAGAGTCCAGAGCTCTGATGTACCTTCCCAATCTGAACTATGATAGCATCTCTTTTGCTACTGATCTGGGAGATGATAGAGCTCTCTGAGTCTCATCAGTCTTTTGTTTCTTTACTTGTTTTTCTGGACAGCTTGCATTTTCCTCTTTAACTTCTTATCATTATCGCTAGTGCCAGATGAACTTGAAGAAACAAGTTCCTTTGACTTAAGCATTGAACTGTTCCTGAAGTTGTTCCTTCCTGCTAACTCATGACAGACCTGGAATTTTGTGTTTTTAAGTTTGTTTGTTTGTTTAGTTTAACCCTGAGCTCTGCATCTGGGAGATTTCAAAATGGGTTAGAGGGGTTCATATTGTGGTGCAGCAGGTTAAGCTACACCCTGTGATGCCAGCATTCCATATGAATCAGGTTCAGAGTTCTGGCTGGTCCATTTCTGGTCCAGCTCCCTGCTGATGTAGCTGGGAAGGCAGGGCAAGATGTCCCAAGTGCCTGGACCCCAGTCGCCCATGTGGGAAACCTGAATGGGGTTCCAGGCTCCAGACTTTCTGCCTGGCCCAGCTTGGCAGCGGCCATTGGGAAAGTGAACCGGTGGATGGAAGATCTCTTTCTCTGTCTATTCTTCTTTCTCTATAACTTTACCTTTCAAATAAATAAATATCTTCAAAATTTAAACAGATTGGAAAGTTCTTTTCCAGGTTTGAGTGTACAAATGGGTGAACCAACGGCAAAAGGAGGACCTTTCTCTCTGTCTCTCTCTCTCACTGTCCACTCTGCCTGTCAAAAAATTAAAAAATAAAAATAAAAATCTGAATTTTTCTAGCAAAATACATCTTTTCCTTCCACAAGCCATGGAACAATGACAATATTTTAATTTTAATTTTCAAGTGCGTTATCTTGAATTACTCTCCATTAACAGTATAATTTTTCTGTGATTGTTAAATCATCATCTTTCTTTTGAAGGGTCTGATGAAGTTTAAATAGAAAGGTAGCTAGAGATATGGATATCTACAGATATTTATAGATCTGCTAATAACAGAGGGAGCTACTAGTTATCACAGGCAAATCTGGAACACTTGTGTTGTAAAAGAAAAACATGTAACTTTCTTTCAAGTTGGGAAACTTGAAATTACTTGATTACAGAATGATCAGGGAATTTCTGCGGTACCGAAGTTTTTCGTGATTACTCCCAGCTCAGTGCAGAGCATCCGTGCATTCTGTTATCCCCAAAGTGCTATTTTTGGAAAAGTAAGCTTTTCAATGGCATCCCGAGGATCGTTGGGCTCTTCTGGCTCTTGCTTCTTCATTGCAATAGCTCACAGTGAGGCAGGATATGAGTTTCAAAGGCAATGATATCCTGTAATCTTAGCTTACAATTGTTTGTGCCAGACAAAGATTTTTTGTCTTTCATTATTATGCAAGAAATCTGCAAAATGATTTCAGAATATTTTCCATTGAGGTTCAGAGAAATTCTATAAAGTCCTGCCTATCATATGATTTTAGAACTGCTAAAAAAACCTCCTCAGTTTGAATTTCATATTCTTGATGCTTAGGTTTTAAATATCTTGCTAATCATGATGATTGAAATCTATCATTAAATATCTCAGTGCACATCATACCCTTCAGATGGTTTGGAATAGTGGATAAAGTCAAATACTTTGAAGAGTTTTCATACAGTCTAATTTGGAGGTCTGTCCTGTTGTCAGATATTACTATATTATCTTTGTTTTCACTGATGTGACTCCAAAAAGCTTCTACTAGGGACAAAAATCTTAGCTCTGCCTTTAAAAAATTATTTAGGGATTGGTGTTGTGACTTAGTGGGTAAAGCCACCACCTGCGATGCCAGCATCTCATGTGGGTACTGGTTTGTGTCTCAACTATTCCATTTCCAATTCAGCTCCTTGCTAACGGCCTGGGAAAAGAAGCGGAAGTGCCTGGGCCTCTGCCACCCACATAGGAAACCTGGAGGAGGCTCCTGGCATTGGATTGGCCCAACTCTGGCCATTGCAGCTATTTGGGGAATGAACCAGTAAATGGAAAATCTCTCTCTCTCTCTCTCTGTGTGTGTGTGTGTGTGTTTCTGTCTCTCTGTCTCTCTTTCTCTCTCTCGGCTTCCATCACTCTCTTTCAAGTAAGTACATAATTCTTAAAAAAAAGGTTGTGTTTCCATTAGTTCTATTATTTTTAATGCCTGTTTTCTTTAAAAATTTTTTAATTTATTTATTTGTCAGGTGGAGTTACAGACAGAGGGAGTTTCAGAGAGAAAGTTCTGCCGGCGCCACGGCTCAGTAGGCTAATCCTCCGCCTTGCGGCGCCGGCACACCAGGTTCTAGTCCCGGTCGGGGCACCGATCCTGTCCCGGTTGCCCCTCTTCCAGGCCAGCTCTCTGCTGTGGCCAGGGAGTGCAGTGGAGGATGGCCCAAGTGCTTGGGCCCTGCACCCCATGTGAGACCAGGATAGGCACCTGGCTCCTGCCATTGGAACAGCGCGGTGCGCCGCCCGCAGCGCACCTACCGTGGCAGCCATTGGAGGGTGAACCAACGGCAAAAAGGAAGACCTTTCTTTCTGTCTCCCTCTACTGTCCACTCTGCCTGTCAAAAAAAAAAAAAAAAAAAAAAAAGAAAGAAAGAAACAGAGAGAAAGTTCTTTCATCTGTTGGTTGACTCCCCAAATGGTTGCAATGGTAGGAGCTGAGCTGATCCGAAGCCAGGAGCCAGAAGCTTCTTCTGGTCTCCCATGTGAGTGCAGGGGCCCAAGCACTCAGGCCATCTTCTTCTTCTTCTACTTTTTTTTTTTTTTTGAAGAGTTATTTATTTATTTGAAAGGTAGAGTTACAGAGAGGCGGAAAAAGAAAGAGAGGGAGAGAGTGGGAGTGAGAGAGAGGGAGAGAGGGAGAGAGAGAGAGGTCTTCCATCTACTGGTTCATTCCCCAAATAGCTGCAATGGCCAGAGCTGGGCCAATCCAATGCCAGGAGCCAGGAGCTTCTTCAGAATCTTCCAGGTGGGTGCAAGGGCCCAAGCACTTGGGCCATCTTCTACTGCTTTCCCAGGGGGTATTAGCAGAGAGCTGGATTGGAAGAGGAGCAGCCAGGACTAGAACTGGCACCCATATGGGATGCTGGCACTGCAGGTGGAGGCTTAGCCCACTAGCCATGGCGCTGGCCCCTCCCACAGTCTTTTAAATTCATCTGTCCATTTTGTTACCTGGTTCAGTTAGAACCATATAATGCATCCTCTAAAATGCTGTCTGGCATCTGTAAAAGGCAGGATTTCCCAATATGCTGTATGTAAATGCAAGAAATGGAGGAAGGCAAAGGCTGCTGTTGTGCCCACTGGGGTGGGAGCTTCTACTCTTGTCTCAGGTTGCCCCAGGACCTTGTCACACTTCACGGGGCACATCGGCTGAGTGAGGGTGCTAGCATCAACCTTTGTTTTAGTGAAGCATAATTGATCTTCTAAATTATTACAGATTAAAAGTGGAATGTCCAAAATTGTTTTCCTCCACCCCAGCAATCACTTTGGGCATCCAGAGACACCTTTTAGAGGATAACTGGAGACAGCACTCCTGTGGTGAGACAGACAGCTGCAGGTCCATGCCTGGACAGCTGTGCTGAAAATACAAAGCATTCTGTACCTTCTTCACATCAGCTGTGTGTGTGTGTGTGCAAACATTCATCACCATAATCATGCTGGGAGAGGAAGCCCTGTGTTCTATATTTCTTATAGTACTGTAAATTTGTTATAAATTCCTCAGTTAAGAAAATTTGCCCTGATAATTTATATTGATGTATCTGCAGATTCAAAATAATATACCCAAAATGCCTTTAATGCTGATGAATGTTTTCATGCTCTCATTTTGCAACTGTGTAGGATGGCGTAGTCCACAAATTTTGGATCACATGTACCATTCTCAGCACGCAGCCAGCATTCAGTAAATTTGCTGAATGGGCCGGCGCCGCAGCTCACTAGGCTAATCCTCAGCCTTGCGGCGCCGGCACACCGGGTTCTAGTCCCAGTCGGGGTGCCGGATTCTGTCTCGGTTGCCCCCTCTTCCAGGCCAGCTCTCTGCTGTGGCCTGGGAAGGCAGTGGAGGATGGCTCAAGTGTTTGGGCCCTGCACCCCATGGGAGACCAGGAGAAGCACCTGGCTCCTGCCATCGGATCGGCGCGGTGCGCCGGCCGCAGCGCGCCTACCGTGGCGGCCATTGGAGGGTGAACCAACGGCAAAGGAAGACCTTTCTCTCTGTCTCTCTCTCTCACTGTCCACTCTGCCTGTCAAAAAAAAGAAAAAAGAAAAAAAGAAAAAAAATTTGCTGAATGAATGCATGAAAGAATAAGTCTTGCACCTTTTTTGTATTTGCCTTTTTGGTGGTCTAATGTTAATTTACCTACCCTTGTGTTTCTGAATTTCTGAATTTTTTTTAATTATTTTTTTTTAATTTTTGACAGGCAGAGTGGACAGTGAGAGAGAGAGAGACAGAGAGAAAGGGCTTCCTTTGCCGTTGGTTTACCCTCCAATGGCCGCCGCGGTAGGCACGCTGCGGCTGGCGCACCGCGCTGATCTGATGGCAGGAGCCAGGTACTTATCCTGGTCTCCCATGGGGTGCAGGGCCCAAGGACTTGGGCCATCCTCCACTGCACTCCCTAGCCACAGCAGAGAGCTGGCCTGGAAGAGGGGCAACCGGGACAGGATTGGTGCCCCGACTGGGACTAGAACCCGGTGTGCCGGCGCCACAAGGCTGAGGATTAGCCCAGTGAGCCGCGGCGCCGGCTCCTACCCTTGTGTTTCTTCTGTACTGGTCTAGTTGCATATTTATTGCATGCCATGTTTCATGTACATTTTTAAGAGACCTTGAATCAAATAGCAATCAGATGGCCTTATTAGAATTATACGTGCTTTTACTGAGTGCTTAGGTGATCATTCTTTTGCACTGCCTTATTTAATTCTCATACAACCTCAGGAGGTAAGTAAAATGGTTAAGTAACTTTCTCAGAGTTACACTGCAATTTTAATTCTGATCTACTTTCCAGAGCCTGTGTTTTAGTGTGTTTATAACTAATGAGATTACTTAATTTTAGAGGAATGTAATAATAAGATTTTTTAAAATTGTTTTGAAAATCTGTTTTCTAAAAATGTAAGTCTTCTTGAAGTCATTGTTTTGGAAAGTTCTTTAAGGTTTTTCCCTGTATTCAGGCCAAGTTTCATGTATCATGTCCTATATATAGGCTACCTGGATTATATTTGGCCTACTTTAACTTAAAATTTTTATGTATTTATGAAAATCAGTCACATAATTTTTAAAGGACGTATTTAAATTTAGTCTTGGTTATATAATGAGTAGCTTCTCAAGTGAGAAAATTAAAATTTATCCTTATTTGGGGCCGGCGCTGTGGGGCAGTGGGTTAAAGCCCTGGCCTGAAGTGCCAGCATCCTATATGGGTGCCGGTTCGAGTATCGGCTGCTCCTCTTCTGATCCAGCTCTCTGCTATGGCCTGGGAAAGCAGTAGAAGATGGCCCAAACCCTTGGGCCCCTGCACCTGCGTGGGAGACCTGGAAGTAGCTCCTGGCTTCAGATCCTGGCTTCAGATCGGTGTAGCTCTGGCCATTGCAGCCCCTGCGGAGTGAACCAGCAGTTGGAAGTCCTCTCTCTGTCTCTACCTCTCTTTGTATACCTCTCTACCTATCTTTCAAATAAATGAAATAAATCCTTAAAAAAATTTATCTCTATTTTAATGTGTGGATGCAGTGTGGCTGGACAGTGGTTTGCAGAGGCCCACTGGGCAGTTTTATTTCTGAGGACCTCCATATCAGAACATGTTCAATTGGCTCTTCCAAAGGCAAGTGAGAACAATTTGTTTCTGTCTCTGAGTCTGTGTTTCTTAATGGAATCATTTTTCATGCTACAAGAGTTTTATGAAAAAGATTTGCCTTTTTTCTTCCCCCAAAGTCTGCCACTTATTCCACTTTTTCTCAGTATAAGTAATTTAGTTCTTATTTTGAAAGAAAATATTCCTAGACCTTTTCTCTATCTTTCCCTACCTCCTCGAAATAAGAAATCATTTGAAAGCTCTGAGAGTGTTGTTGTGGAAATTACTCATCCTCGGAGAATTTCATGGTAATAACCACAGTCACATTCCAGATAAATTAAGTGTGCATGAATTACTGCAGCCACGAAGCTCCACTCATTGTGCACCTTCCATTATGGCTGTGTCATTAGCATATCAGATGTCACAATCCTCCTTAATCCTGGATGAGACACACCTCCACCCAGGCCCAGGGGATTTCAGGGTAAACCCTGTGTTTTTTGTTTTTTGGTGGAACACCAAGCCATTAAAAACAATCTCATCATCATAATCTTCTTAGTAAGCCCAGTAGGGTTTAAAAATGGAAACTAACATGTATGTATGTATGTATTTGTATTTGTGTTTGTATTTGTGTTTGTGTTTGTGTTTGAAAGCATGAAGGAGAGACCGAAATCGGTATCATGAATGTATCTTGAAAACTTGAGTCATTTGATTCATCCTAATTCCCATGCCAGATCAACTACAAGGGTCTTTTTGATTTAAAAACCCAATACTTGGGGGAGGTGTAAGTTTTTGAAAAAATAGAATGTTATCTACTTATAGGTGGGAAACTGTGTGAACCATAAAAATGGATCTGACTGGGGCAATATTTCAAGACATATCTTCTGAGAAATTTGCTTGAGGCTTAAACTAACCTTATTTATTGCAAAAATTAAGTTCTTGACATAGTACTGGGTCTCTGTGTTATGGTTCATGTGACTTATCACATGAGAAGCAAAAGGGATAGAGATGACTTTTGTTGGGGAACTTCCATTCCCTAATTATTTCTTAAAAGCCAAGTTTTCACATGGCTAGAGGGGCAAATCAACATACATAGAAATAGTTCAGTTCTGAATTCCATGGGAATTAGCAGTCTGTAGACTAAGTTTCTGGCCTGAAATGTCGTGGTTGGACCATGACTTCCTATGAGGCTGCTGTTCATGGTCAGTTTCTTGTTTTTCTTTCTTCAATGCATACATACGCCCAGAGGCTATTTGTAATGGGAGAATTCTAAGAAATTCATACACTTAAAACACACCCACATATACAAAATTCTTTCTGAAAGTGTCATCTTAAAATACTTTATCCAAAAATCACACAAAATAAGGCAGTATGGATGCCATCTCCTTAATATTCCTTCTTGCATTTAAATTTTTATTGATCTCTACGTAAGTACTTGGTAACATTATGAATAGGACAAAATAAAATGGTCATCTGAGTTTAAATGGCTAGCAATGATCTTTTGATGTTTACTTCTTTGAAACAAAATGCACCTCACTTTTAGTTTTAAAGCAAACATAGTCAAAAGATGTAATGCAAATTTGTATGCTTTGACAAAGTTCTACATGTATGTTTTAAAGGGTGTTTATATGAAATGAATTACCTTGCTTTGTATATATAAGAAATATAGAATCTTCAAAGAGCAAGCATCTGATCTTTAAAACCTGGGTTCATTGAGGTTAAATTGTGCTCAGGGAGTTTAAGGTAAAAAGAAAAAGGAGATTATACCTCTCCTTATGGCAGGAAGAAACTCATTTCCAGGGTAGAGACTCCTGAAACCCATAAAATCCGTTCCAGACCCAACACTTGATGAGTTCATGCATCATATCTGGACACTCCTGTAGTAGAGAAAGACTTGGGACTAATAATCTTTCATTTCTTAAAGAGGAATTAACATGGTCAAAGTATTTGTGAGAGACAAATCTAAAACGAAATTTAAGCATCTCTTGTGTTTAATACTAATGATCTCCACTTACATATCCAAGCTTTCAAACACTGAAAACCCGAACCTCAAAGGGGAGACAAACTGAGAAATAGTTCACTGGTGAAGAACTGTCCAGCCAAAAGCAGACGTTCAGTAAATCCAAGTAGAAGTGAAGATAGCTGATCAGGGATGCTTAAGTTTTCTCCTGCCACGACGCACTGCAAGGGCAGGCTGGTTAGTATTCTAAATGTGTAAAACAAAATACAAAGGATTACAAATAAAACCAGTTACTCTGAAATACAAGGTTGGTCAAAGTATATAAAAGAAAATCAAGTTTGTGATACAGCAATGGTTGTGTTTTTATTAATGCATTAAGAAACAAGAACTAGAAAGAGGCTTGAGAACGACTCATTTTGAAGTGGGATGAATACTGATATGCATAGAAATACCTGTCAAGCTATTAATGGGGTTTGAAAGTGTATGATTTCTATTGGTGGCAATGCCACATAAACTGCTAATATTATTGTGATTTATTAAAGTGATAGATTTCAAATAAAGTTAGTGAAGATATAATTTATCTCCATTAAACTTCATGGATTTTCCCAAGATCAATTCGAGGGCCCTTTAGGAATGTGTAGACACCAGATCAGAGAGCCCTTATCTGAATGCAAAACATAAGATCATGGCCACAAATGTAATGTTCCACATGCTTGACTTTGGTTGAGATTTTTCCCAATATTTCAGTCATCTTAGTGAGTGAGTAGTACTTACCATGTGGGTATTGACTTCAAGGAGATCGAAACAAACCAAATAGGGATTGGTTTTGTGGTATAGTAAGTAAAACTGCTGCCTGTGATACCATCATCCCATGTGAGTGCCAGTTCAAGTCCCAGCTGCTCTACTTCCTAGCCAGCTCCCAGCTAATGGCCTGGGAAAAGTATTGGAAGATGGCCCCAGTGTTTGGGCTCCTGCATTTAGGTGGAAGACTCAGATGAAATTCTTGGCTCCTGGCTTCAGCTTGGCCCAGCCCTGGCCTGGAGAGCAAACCAGGAGATGAAAGATCTTTCTCTCTCATCTCTCTTTCTCTCTCTCTCTCTCTAACTCTTTCAAGTAAGTAAATGAATCTAAAAAACAAAATAACTGGCAAATAATTTATTTGTTTGGCTTGAAGTTATTTCTTAAAAGTGCAAGAAAGATAGATTTCTTTTCTTTTCTTTCCTTTTCTTTTCTTTCTTTCTTTTTTTCTTTTCTTTTCTTTTTTTTTTTTTTTTGACTGGCAGAGTTAGACAGTGAGAAAGAGAGACAGAAAGAAATGTCTTCCTTCCGTTGGTTCACCCCTCAAATGGCTGCCACGGCCGGCGTGCTGCGCTGATCCGAAGCCAGGAACCAGGCACTTCCTCCTGGTCTCCCATGCGGGTGCAGGGCCCAAGGACTTGGGCCATCCTCCACTGCCTTCCCAGGCCATAGCAGAGAGCTGGACAGGAAGAGAGCAACCGGGACAGAACTGGCACCCCAACCGGGACTAGAACCCAGAGTGCTGGAGCCGCAGGCGGATATTGCCTGGTGAGCCGTGGTACTGGCCTAGATTTCTTTTTTAAATACCTAGTCCACTAAAATTTATTCCTTTGTAACTGTAATTTTATTCTATCAAATAGCATCACTTGAGTTGTCTTATATTATGGCTTAACTCTTTATGCATATGTTTCTGATTAAGTAAGTTGTTTAAAATTCTTCAAGGGAAAGAATATGTATTATATTTTTTTTGTATTTAGAAATATAAAAAGGGATATGCACACAACAGAAACTTAATATGCATAGATTGGAAGAAATGATAGGCTATAAAATATCCACATTTATACTAAAACTTTTGAAATTTTTTTCCTAGAGAAAGGGATTTTTGCCTCATGAATCCTTAAAATATTTTGAGAGATTACAAAGTAAAAGAGAAAGATGGCAAACAGAATGAGTATAAATAAATTAAATTATTCCATAATAGAAAACTTGTGAGTTCCATGAAATCTTAGCCTTATGGATTAAAATTTGACCCTTTTTGCCCAGCTACCTGTTAGATTAATGCCCCATCTTCATTCAGTTTAAAGTCCCTATAAGAGGGAACTGAAAAATCCTGGAACAATCTGTTTATCTTTTTTTTTTTTTTTTAATGTAATCATCTTACTGTTATAAAGCACTTCCACAGAGTGAGAAATATTTGTCTCCCTTAGCTTTTAGGAAGTCTTTATGGTAGAATGAATTGCTGAATACCAAAGGCAAGAATTTTGCCCTGAAGGGCTCTGTCTGAGGACTGGAGAAAAGAAAAAGCCATTGATTCTCATTGTAGCTCCAGCTAAAACAGTGACAACAGAATAGCTTTTAATGATCCCATGTGACAGAGTCATCATCTTTTGAAGAATACTCTGTTTAAGTGTTTAGCATGTGACATATCTGGGCACTGGAGTTAGGTATAGTGGATTTGAATTCTAGTTCAACTACTTCTAATTTTATAAACTTGTATAAGTTACTGACTTCTTTTTTCAAGATATATTTATTTGAAAGAATTACAGAGAAAGAAAGGGAGAGACAAAGAGAAGGAGAGAGAGAGAAAAATCTTCCATCCACCGGTTTATCCCCCAAATGGCTGCAATGGCCAGGGCTGAGCCAAGTGGAAGCCAGGAGCCAGGAGCTTCATCTGTGTCTCCCACATGGGTGGCAGGGGCCCAAACACTTGGGCTATCTTCCACCGTTTTCCCTGGCCATTATGAGAGAGATGTATCAGAAGTGGAGCATCCAGGACACAAACCGGTGTTCATTTGGGATGTTAGTGCTTCAAGTGGTAGCTATACCCTCTAGGCCACAACCCTGATTCCTATTGACTTCTGCTTAAATTGTAGATACTCTTCTTAAAAATGGCAGTACTATTGTTTCGCAGAAGTTTTGATGAGAATTAAATAAAATAACACAAAAAGAAAAATCAGTTCAGTACTGAGTATATTAGTGGGAATGCTCTCAGTTGCAGGTAATAGAACTAAGTCAACAAAGCTTAAACAACAGAGAGGTTTGTTATGCCACATAGTAAGAGGTTTGGAGGTTGGGATATTTTAGGGTTTCACTTATAGGAAGAACCACATCATCTGAGATTTGGGTTGTTTTATTTTTTCTTTCACCTTTCTGCTTAGCCTTTCTCACCAGGCTTCCTTGATCCTCAGGTTAAATGTGGGCTTGTCCTGTGAGGCCCACACTGTCAGGATGGTGGGGCGACAGTGTTCTTCGACAAGAAGCAACAGAGACAGTTTTGGTGAACATGTCTGTTTATTAGCAGTTGGGCACAAGCTCTTATAGGGCAGGCAAAGGGGAGTACCTAGTTCAGGGCAACATTTCTATAGGATAAAGCTGATACTGGTACCTCTATGCTTCTCTAATCAGCTTGAAGGTCATATAGCCTACATAGCCTTTCAGGTGGTCTTATGGGTCTGGACCACACCTGGGAACTGTACAAGGCCCCTGAATAGGAAATGAGGTTGCAAAAATGTGCCTTGGGCCACTGCTGCCTGCCAGCACTTAGGTCATATGTGGGTCTCAGTATTTTGAGCCCCCATCTAGGGTCTTTCCCAGGAGGCATGGTATGTCATGCCCTCTTTTTTTTTTTTGACAGGCAGAGTGGATAGTGAGAGAGAGAGAGAGACAGAGAGAAAGGTCTTCCTTTACTGTTGGTTCACCCTCCAATGGCCACTACAGCCAGCACACCGCACTGATCCGAAGCCAGGAGCCAGGTACTTCTCCTGGTCTCCCATGCGAGTGCAGGGCCCAAGCACTTGGGCCATCCTCCTCTGCACTCCCGGGCCACAGCAGAGAGCTGGACTGGAAGAGGAGCAACCGGGACAGAATCCGGTGCCCCAACCGGGACTAGAACCCAGTGTGTCGGCGCCGCAGGCGGAGGATTAGCCTGTTGAGCCACGACGCCGGCCGTCATGCCCTCTTAAGCTCCTGCATGGGCTAGGCAGGCAGTCTTGCAGCTAGGCACAGGATCACCCACATCTAAGGTGCTTGGGCAGCTTCAAACATTATGTCCTTACACAGTAAACTGCACAGATTTTCCCCTGTGTTTCATTAGTCAAGGTGTACCATAGGCTCATTTCATAAACCATTCAATGGAAAGGGAATGGGACTGCTACTATTGGGTTAAATTAGCTTGCTCTTATCTTGTGGGGTAGGAAAAGTTCCCCATTGCTTTCCAGGAAATGACTGCCAGATTACTGATCAAAATTCAGATTCTACAAGGAGCCTTCCAAAAGTTCATGGAAAATTTGTATGATAAAAAACCTGTACATGGATTTCAAAGATGTTTTTGAAAAATAAGCTTACAATTTAATTTGATGCTCCACTAACATTTTGAGGAACGCCTTCAGTTAATAAGGAAAAAGTGGAGAACGGATGCTCAGAGACAACCAACAGTGTCAGCTGTACTGCCCCTCACTTACTGTATCAAATCAACAAAAATACAGGATTGTAGTACAGTGGCTACAGTGTGGTTTCAACAGTTCCTTATTATGTGACCTAGGACACATCATTTAGTCTCCCATGCGTCAGTCTCTGTATTTGTAAAATGGAGGTAAATCATTATATCTGTTCCTTGGGGTGATATTAAAATAATGTACATGAAAGTCATTTCTCAAAAAACTTTTCAGTTTTTATTTATACTTGTACATAAACCTGATGTATTATGATGAATTTTTATGAAGAATATAATCATCCAGGTTTTCATTTCAAAGCTGAACCAACAACTGAACAACTGAAGGACAACTGAACCAACTGTCATGTGGTTTCTTATACAATCTTAAAAAAAGCCTTTTATAATTGTGCACAATAATACAATACAGAAAAGTGAATAAAATATAAAGGTACAATTGAACAATTTGAGGTAAAATGAATACTTGCATAATCCCTGTTCAGGCCAAAAAACAACCATGTAAGGGTCCTAAAAGCAAAATGTTATCATATAATCTTTAAATATATATACTCATACATAAAGATACACAGATAGGGCATATACATTAAGTATGTATATTATATCAGTCATAATGAATAATGAATAATGAATTTCAGAAAGTTTTTGGGAAATGAAATTAAAAGACAATATAAATTTTCCATGAACTTTTTGAATCCCCTTTGTATTACAATAATTTGCTAATGTGTCATAATAACCTCACACTATTTTACGTTGTTATATTGATCATTCTTTTCCATATTCTTTTATAGTAATCATTATCTACTCCATGAACATGTATATATTAGGCACTGTAGCAGACATGATCCTATTTTTTCATTACACTTAAGTGTAAGACTGTACCCATAATTAGAAGAGCAAATTTGCATGAACATGTTTTCTTTTTTATTTGGATGCTTAGAATTTAAGATTATTATGACCTGAAGCAAATCTCTCACATAATTGTCAGAGAATCCACCTCTAAGTTTGTTTGCTTATTTTGGACATACGTCATAAGTAGGGTGACCTCAGGTCTGCACCGGCCCTCAGCCTAGCAGAAAAACCTGACTCTGGGAGGGGTTAAATAACAGGAGATTAGGACCTAGTGAATGTGTGGTGCTAATGAACTGAGACTGTGAAAAAAGAGATGGTGGGGGAGAAAACTCACGGAATTCACATGAGTACTCTCCAGAGACGCTACAATTTGGTAACCTTGGCAACCCAGTGGGAGACTGCAGGAGAATTTGAGCCCACACTGAGGGCAGCACAGATTCCCTGTGTGGTCCTTGGAAAGAGCTTCCAATCTCTGGCTCCTGTGGGTATATCATTCACCTGCTAACTACCTCTAATTTCACTTAGCTGTGTGGAATTACTTCCCTTTTGAATCAATCAATAAAGAAAGAGAGATTTACCAGGCCTAACCTGGGAGTGTCACCATTGGCCCACCCTTAACCCTGAGGAACCAAACAGAACTCTCAGGCCACACCCATCTCAAGCCTCTAAGGCTCCATCAAAAGCAGACAGTCCACTTAATACAGTCATAGTATAACAAGAAAAAACACCACAGTGAGGGAAGAAGAATCCAAACAATATCTCTACAATGCCAAGCAACAAACACAAAAACTGAGGAAACAAGAAAAAGGAAGACATTATGACACTCCCAAATGAACAAGACGCTCCAAGCCAAGATTATGAAGATGATGAGATCGAAGAAATGCAAGATACAGATTTCAAAAAATTTATGATAAAAACAATTAGTAGTTTTCAAAAACAAATGCTTGAGCTATGGAATTCCTTACTGGATAGGATAGAAAATCTCCTTCAAGAAAATGAAATCTTAAGGAGGAATCAAAATGAAACACAGAAACTAGTAAGACAGGAAAGTGTGATAGTGAAGAGAAATCAAAATGAAATGAAGAACTCAATAGATCAAATGACAAACACATTAGAGAGCCTTAAAAACAGAGTCAGTGAAACAGAAGAGAGAATATCAGACTTAGAAGACAGAGCACAGGAAAGTATACAGTCAAACCAAAGAAAAGAAGAGGAAATCAGAAATCTAAAAAATATTGTTGGGAATCTACAGGATACTATTAAAATACCCAACATTTGGGTTCTAGGAGTTCCTGAAGGCATGGAGAGGGAGAAAGGATTAGAAGGCCTTTTTAGTGAGATACTTGCAGAGAACTTCCCGGGTTTGGAGAAGGACAGAGACATCCTAGTACAAGAAGCTCATAGAACCCCTAGTAAACATGACCAAAAGAGATCCTCACCACGACACGTAGTAATCAAACTCACCACAGTGAAACATAAAGAAAAGATTCTAAAATGTGCAAGAGAGAAACGTCAGATTACTCTCAGAGGAACTCTAATTAGACACACAGCAGACTTCTCATCAGAAACCCTACAAGCTAGAAGGGAATGGCAAGATATAGCCCAGGTACTAAGAGAGAAAAACTGCCAGCCCAGAATATTATATCCTGCAAAGCTCTCATTTGTGAAGGAAGGTGAAATAAAGACCTTTCACAGCAAACAGAAATTGAAAGAATTTGTCTCCACTCATCCTGCCCTGCAAAAGATGCTTAAAGATGTGTTACACACAGAAACACAGAAACACGGTCATCAACATGAAAGAAGGTAAAGGAAGGAAACCTCACAGCAAAAGATCACAGGAAACTCAAAGCATATATTAGAAAATATCTTTGGCAAATGGTAGGTCAAAGTTACTACTTATCAATAGTCACATTGAACGTTAATGGCTTGAACTGTCCAGTTAAAAGACTCAGATTGGCTGATTGGGTTAAGGAACAAAACCCATCTATTTGCTGCTTACAAGAAACACATCTTTCCAACAAAGATGCATACAGACTGAAAGTGAAAGGCTGGAAAAAGATATACCATGCCAACAGAAATGAAAAAAGAGTGGGCATAGCCATCTTAATATTGGACAACATAAACTGTAACACAAAAACTGTTAAGAAAGACAAAGAGGGGCACTATATAATGATTAAGGGATCCATTCAACAGGAAGATATAACGATTATCAATGTATATGCACCTAATTACATGGGCACCTGTTTATTTAAAAGATTTGTTAAGGGACTTAAAGGGAGACTTAGACTCCAATACAATAGTACTGGGGGACTTCAATACTCCACTCTCAGAAATAGACAGATCAACAGGACAGAAGATCAACAAGGAGACAGTAGATTTAAATGGCACTATAGCCCAAATGGATCTAACAGATATCTACAGAACTTTTCATCCTAAACATAAAGCATTTACATTCTTCTCAGCAGTACATGAGACCTTCTCTAGGATTGACCACATACTAGGCCATAAAGCAAGTTTCAGCAAATTCAAAAGAATTAGAATCACACCATGCAGCTTCTCAGACCATAAAGGAATGAAGTTGGAAATTAGCAACTCAGGAATCCCTAGAGCACGTGCAAACACATGGAGATTGAACAACATGCTCCTGAATGAACAATGGGTCATAGAAGAAATCAAAAGAGAAATCAAAAACTTTCTGGAAGTAAATGAGGATAACAGCACAACATACCAAAACCTATGGGATACAGCAAAAGCAGTGTTAAGAGGAAAGTTTATATCAATAGGTGCCTACATCAAGAAAATGGAAAGGTACCAAATAAATGAGCCTTCAATTCATCTCAAGGATCTAGAAAATCTGCAGCAAAGCAGACCCAAATCTAGTAGAAGAGAAATAATTAAAATCAGAGAAGAAATCAACAGGATTGAATCCAAAAAAGCATTACAAAAAATCAGCCAAACGAGGAGCTGGTTTTTTGAAAAAATAAACAAAATTGACACCCCATTGGCCCAACTAACTAAAAAAAGAAGAGAAGACCCAAATCAATAAAATCAGAGATGAAAAAGGAAACGTAACAACAGACACTACAGAAATAAAAAGATTCATCTGAATTTACTACAAGGACTTGTATGCCAGCAAACAGGGAAACTTATTAGAAATGGATAGATTGCTGGAAAAATGCAACCTACCTAAATTGAACCAGGAAGACATAGAAAACCTAAAGAGACCCATAACTGAGACAGAAATTGAAAATTAGTAGGGAGCAAGATCAAAAATGGAATAATAAGGACACAAACTAGCTCCCATATGGGATGCCGATGTGCACCAATACACCATCCCCATTTGTATTTTTTTTAAAGATTTATTTACTTATTTGGAAGGCAGAATTGCAGAGAGCAGATGTAGAGAATCTTCCATCCGATGGTTCACTCTCCAGATGGCCACAACAGCCTGAGCTGTGCCAATCTGAAGCCAGGAGCCAGAAGCTTCTTCCCGATCTCCCACGCAGGTGCAGGGGCCCAAGGACTTGAGCAATCCTCCACTGCTTTCCCAGGCCATAGTAGAGAGCTGGATTGGAATTGGAGCACCGGGGACTCAAACCAGCACCCACATGGGATGCTGGCACTGCAGGTGGCGGCGTTACCAGCTATACCACAGCGCCAGCTCCGTATATTTTTATTCACACAAATATTTGTGAATGACAAAAAAATGTTTAGAAGATTTAGATTTCTCACTTCACATTTTCTATTTTTATTTCTTTTTTCCTTATGCTTTGTATATACTATTGATTATATTATTATTAAGTAGTGTATTTATTTAATATAGTATAATATATGTAATAAATATTATATACTATTTAAGGGTTTGTAATGATTGGAATGACGACTTCTACTCCCAGTCAAGATGAAGTCCAAAGGACTGGATTTATCTTCTCAACTGAAATAAACCAAGCACTAGACAATGAAACAATAATATTCAAGATATTGTATTACATGCTTGGCAACCAAGGCCAGAGAGTCCTGATAGAAAAAAACAAATGAGGTGATCCTTAAGACCACTCCAGATTACTTCCTTTAGACTATAGCACAAAGAGGGAAATACAGAAAGATGCACTGTTTCTGAGTTGAGGAGACAATCTGAGAAGAAGAATAGTTATAGGAGTTGACAGGGCAGAATTTCACCAATGGAAGAGAGCTGTACAAAAGTGAGAACTCCAGAGATACACAGAAAGTCTCCCTGGAAGAGTTAGTTGAGCAGTGACCAGCATATGTGTGTGAGGAAATTACTGTAAGTTGGGAAATGAATCACTTACAAAGATTGAAGGGACGAGTGCCAGAAGGTTACACTGGAACTAAAATAGTGCCTATTTCCAAAAACCAGAGTGGAAACCTCCTAATTCAGGTATGGCATGGTAGTGTAGTAGCTTAAACCACCACCTACAACACCAGCATCTCATATTGGGTGTGATGATTCTACTTATGGCTGCCAATCGAGTTACTTGCTAATGTGCACTGGAAGGTAGTGGTAGATGGCCCATGTGGGAGACCTGGTTGGGGTCCTTGGCTCCTGGCTTTGGGCTGGGGTAACCCTGACCATCGTGGCCAATTCGAGAGTGAACAAGAAGATAGGCTTTGGGGCTGATGCTGTGGTGCAGTGGATTAAAGCCCTGGCCTGAAACACTGGCATCCCATATGGGCACTGGTTCTAGTCCAAGCTGCTCCACTTCTGATCCAGCTCTCTGCTATGACCTGGGATAGCAGTAGAAGACAGCCCAAGTCCTTGGGCCCCTGCACCCATGTGGGAGACCTGGAAGAAGCTCCTTGCTCCTGGCTTCAGATTGGCACAGCTCCAGCCGTTGCAGCCATCTGGGGAGTGAACCAGCGGATTGAAGACCTCTCTCTCTGTCTCTACCTCTCTCTGTAACTCTATCTTTCAAATAAATAAAATAAATTGAAGAAAAAACAAGAAGATAGGCTTTCTCTGTTTCTGCCTCTGTCTCTGACATTTTGCCTTTCAAATAAATAAAATAAATATTTAAGAAATAAAATTAAAATAAAAAACCTCCTAATTTATAAGGGTATCTGTTGAGTACTAATAAAGGGCCTGCTGCAGTACCAGGACAATAAAATCTAGAATAAATATTGCTGTGGTTCTACCTACCTAAGTCTAAAAGCAAGGCTTGAAAGGCTCGAGCCATTTTCAAGTAATTCAAGTATGTGATAGAATAAAACTGAAGAATATTTATAAGAAAACAACAAGGCCAAGTTTTAAATATCTGCATCTAGTAAAATATTCCCCAGCATGCAAAGACACAGGCAAAAACTAAATATAATAATGAGAAAAATCAATAAATTGAGCAGAATCAGAAAGGACACAAATGTTATAGTGAATAGCCAAAATCATTAGTATAGTTATTATTGCCATAGTCCACATATTTAAGAAACTATAAGACTGAAAAAAATCAAGTAGACACACAGGAAATATATGAATGACACAAATAAAATGTCCAGAATTAAAAATATGGCATCTGAGATGAAAAATACACTGGATGAGATTAACCATGTTTGACACTGCAGAAGAAAAGGTTGAGTTTGAAGACATAGCAGTAAAAAGTATACAGAATGATGCACAATAAAAATTGACAAAAAAAAAAAAAAAGAAAGAAGGATGGAAATGCCATGAGCTGTGGGATCATTTCAACTGGAAGAATACAGTTGTGATAGCTGTGCCCATGGGAAAGGATATGAGGGAGACAGGAAAATACATTTGAAGAAATAATGACTGGAAAATTTCCAAATATGATGAAAACTATAAATTCACAGACCTAAAAAGATTGACAAATTCCAAGCACAAAGAACATGAAGAAAATTACGTTAATCATCAGAATCAAATTGCTTAATACCAATAATAAAGAGAAAAATAGAAAAGTAATGATTGGGCTTGGGACTTTTCTGTATTTCCCTCAGCTTATAAAATACAGGCATAGACTCCTCTCTCTCTCTCTCTCTCTCTCTCTCTCTCTGGCTACTGCCCCTCATCCCCACCACCCTTTTTTCTCCTGTCTCTCTCTCACACACACAGAAAGACACTTTGAGTGAGATTTTCAGTCCCCAGCCTTTGGTTTGATTAAAATTAAGGATTTACTTTGTATAACTGCAGGAAGATACTTTTTATTTTGAAAGTTAATTCATCTGATAGGATTTGGTGATAGCACACTGGACTAGCCATAAGAATTTAAACTCAAGGGGACAGCTGTTTCCATGTTCTTATCTGGGAACCAGGCCCCCAGCAAGTGTTTCACAAGCACACAGAATGCCTGTGAGCTCTTGATGATTATCTACAGCAATTAAGAGGCTATGACAGCTGGTGTCTCCTTGATTAGACGTTTCATGAAAATTCCAAATGTTAGCAAATAAAATGGTGAGGATGGGCAGCCTCTTTTATGGACCAAACGACCCTTCTTTAGGTCATATGACCATTTAGGACTAGGATAGATATTTCTCACTATGGATGACACAGGGCAGCACCCTAGGATCCTGGAATGGATCCTGGAGATCAACTTTTCTGTTCCTTACAGTACAAAATAAGATCAGAGCCCAGGGATGTTTCACTGGATTAATTTCCTTTGTTGGGGGAAGCAAGTTGCCTACATCTATCGTAATAAAATGAAATAACTCAGCATGCCTGGAAATGAGTGAACACTTATAATATATCCATCCCAATTATCTGAAAATATTTTTAAGAAATATGTCTAATAAGAAATATAGCAAATGCACAGAACAAATATTTTTGCATTCTGTAAGCTTTGCTGAGCCCATATTTTTCTGTTTTTCTTTTTTTTTTTTAAAGATCTAGTTTACTTATTTGAAAGGCACAATTACAAAAGCAGAGGAAGAGATGTTGAGAGATATCTTCCATTTTCTGTTTCACTCCCCAAATAGCCATAATGGCCAGGGCTGTGCTGGACCAAAACTAGGAGCCAGGAGTTTTTTCCGGGTCTCCCATGTGGGTGCAAGGGCCCAAGGAAATGGGCTATCCGCCACTGCTTTTCCAGGCACATTAGCAGTGAGCTGGATAGGAAGTGGAGCAGCTGATCCCATATGGGATGCCTGCATCATAGGCAGCCTTACCTGGTATGCTACAATGCCTGAGACCACATTTTTTCATTCATTCATATATTAATTCATTCAAGTACTGAAAATCACCTCTTGAGTAGGTTTGAGGTGCTGTGCTCATGGTAGGTGATTCTGCCTCTTTTACAGTACTTCTTACGTAGAGGAGTGCCTTTTGTGCACTGGCTCCCTCTGCTAGCCTCAACACTCATCAAGTGTTGGGATTATACCCAAATGAATGTTACTGACTTCCTGAGTCAGTAATGTGATATTTACTGTTCTTCTCAACATTCCACTATTGTCACAGATAATTAATTATCATGATATTTAAAACCTCCACTTTTATCAAAATAAAATTTTTAGATAGCCACATTTTTCTCCATTAAAAAAATAGACAATATACCCCAGACTGTTTTTGCCAAAGCCTTCAATCAGGATTGCATTTTCGCCATAATGTGGAAATGCAGCTGGAATTTCTCAACTGGCTTTATGGAAGTCTGTGAATCGTTCTCTCTACCCTTGTCGCCTCCTACCCCAAATCAGCTCTATCGCCTACCTCCTCTTCTTTTGTTTTCTACCATCCTCCCAGTTACCCTGCCACAAAGCCTCAAAGTCATGCTTACTCTTTCTCCTCCATGGTTTCCTATCCAGTCAATCTGGACCAAACACTGTCGGTTTTCTTTTCCATTATTTCCTATATTTATGCTATTCCTTTCTTTTTTCTTTTTTAAAATTGATTTGAAAGTCAGAATCACACACCCACACCCAAACACACACACACATACACACACACAAAGAGAAAGAGAGAGAGAGAGAGAGAGAGAGAGAGAGAGTCAGAAAAAGATATTCCGTCCACTAATTCACTCCCTAGATGGCTGCAACAGCCAAGGCTGAGCAAGGCCAAAGCCAGGAGCCCACAGCTCCATCTGGATCTCCCATGTGGGTGGGTGGCAGAAGTCCAAACACTTGGGTCATCTTCTGCTTTTCCCACACCATTGGTAGGGAACTAGATCAAAAGCGGAGCAGCTGGGACTTGAACTAGTGCCCGTATGGGATGCCAGCATCGCAGGCGGTGGCTTCACCTGCTACCCCACAATGTTGGCCCTGTATACCTTCCTTTTTTATGATCTCCTCCTTAGGTCAAGTATTCTTTATTTAGTACACTGATATTTACTTGCATATTCTACAAACTTTTATGGAGTGCTCACTGGGTGATTTGCAGAGTACTCTTACCACTGAAATTTAAAGAAGATAGATACTCTATTTTTTTACTTTTGAAGAGTTTAGGTACTAGGATGAGTGAAGAATATATGAAAACAATGCTCAGAATTCAACAAGAGATGGAGACAGGGCTGTTCTTCTACTGAGTACTATAGACATTCAAGCTAATTTCGCTGTTTTATAGTTACGTCAGCATTTACACAATGAAATACAAACTCCACCCGTACATCAAATGCTTCTATTATAATATGGGATCAAACTTCCCAAGTTAACCTCCCACTTTGGTATGTGTGCTACCCTGTGTGCCAATTGAACTTTCCCTGTATGATCTCTTGGCTGTTCCCTTTCTTTCCCATAGTTCCACCCACATATCCATACTCACTTGGAATACTCCCTGCTTCTTTCCTGCCTGCCTGAAATGATCTTCCTCTCCTTTCACCTCACACATGTCTTATGTCACTCCCATCTTATAATTATGTACATACTAGGCTATACAGATTTGAGACAGACTGTGAATTATTTTTCTTTGTTGACCATATGCTCAAGAATACTTATTAGATTGCACTAGGCTTGTGACAAGCTATGTGAGAAAAAGGCTGAAGAGAGTCAGGACATTAGATCCATTTTTTGCCATCAATTTGTAGTGAAGACTCCCAAATTACTTAAACTCATAATCCTCACAAGATCACCAACAAGATGAGAATATTAATACTCGTTCTATTTACCTTATAGGATGGTGACAAAAATTTAAAACATGAATATGAAAATACCTGAAAAATGTTGACGACCACAGAAATCTGTAGTTGATGACAGAACAAATGAAGTTAATAAATATTTCTGTAGAGAGTTTTTTAATATGTCCATTTCAAAACTAATTTTGTAAATCTAAATTTTTTTAAGATTTATTTATTTATTTAGTTGAAAGTCAGTGTTACACAGAGAGAATGTGAAGCAGAGAGAGAGAGATGGAGAGAGAGAGGTCTTCCATCCATGATTGTTATCATCCCCACTTTATAAAGAAGAAATCTGAGGCTCTGAGAACTACAAGGCCCAAGTCTTGAGTCAAATCTTGGTTTGTCTTTTGATGATTCCATGGTTGGGTTTCTTATTTTCTGTGGTGCAATACCTCTCAGATTTTAATTCTAGAGATATTGTTTGAAGGTCTCTCTTGACTTTTGTCTATGTTGTTTGTTGGTGGTAACAATGGAATTTCCTCCTTTCATATCTCCCCAAATCTCTAATAAGGCTCTTTTAGATTCCAGAGACCCAGTAAGTTGACAGATATTGAATAAAGCATACCAAAGAAGGTGTTATAAACTTATACACTCTGCCCCAGTTTACTAAACTGAACATTACTCTTTTCCATGATCAATTCTTGTTGAAAAGTTACTGGTTTATCTTTGTTTTCTGTAATGAGTTATTCACTTTAAGGTAAGTGTTTATGCTTCCTTGATCATAGCTATGTACTTGACCTAAACCTTAGGCCATCAAGGGTATGCTCAGCTTCTTCAATCTTGGAAATGGAAGTGCTATATAAATTTCCTGAAACATCTTATAGGTGCTTGTTTCTCTCAACAGTGGCACAATTGACCTTTTGGGTGGATAATTTCTTTGTTACTAGACATTGCAAAAAGTCTCCTGGGGGAGCAAATCTAGTACATTATAAACATCTAATGACCAAAAGAGAAAAAAGAACAAAGATTTCTATCTCTACAACAAAACCCAGACTTCTTATTAGAAGGCACATTTTAAAGAAGACCAAATGTGTCAGTGGTTAAGAGGGGTTGCATTTGATTAAATTTGGAGCATGAAACAAGCTCAATAGCTACCTGTTCCTGAACTTTTTGTGGCCTTCACTAGATTGAAAATTAAGGAAAATGTTATCCATTTTAATGACTTACATTTGAATAAGCTGATCTGTGACAAATGGTTCTGTGTTCCCTACCAAATCATGTATTCCAACTGCATTAGTTAGCAGACTTGAGAATACAGTTTTTGTTGACAGACACTTAGAGACATATAGGTCAAAATGCTGTAATTTTCCTAAGCTGGTTTGTTTCTCCCTAATTTAATTTCTTTCACTTATTTTTCCATTTTAAGCCATTTTCTGCTTGACATGTAAAATGTACTTCATTAAACTTAATGGTTAATTACCCGCAAGGGAAAAAGTACCCTACCAAAGCCTACATCTATAACAGTAAGTATCTACATTTTCACTAATCTGTCAAAGAAATCTATTTCTCCATTATGATTTTGGTAAATACTTTGTTATTTGCTGAAGATTGCTTTCTAAGTATATAAGATTAATGATATGTGTGATTTCAGAGACTTAATCTCATCTCACAGTAGTTATTTTCAATGTTTGCATGTTCTGATAACAGGACTGTCTTAATAATTAGAAGATTATTCAATTACACTATATTTCTCACTCTTCAAGCATTCAATAAACTTTATAGCAAAATGGCATATTTTTGAGTAATACTTGTATTTTAACTATTGGATATGACTTTTTTTTTTTTTTGACAGGCAGAGTGGACAGTGAGAGAGAGAGACAGAGATCCACTGATCCAAAGGCAGGAGCCAGGTGCTTCTCCTGGTCTCCCATGCAGGTGCAGGGCCCAAGCACTTGGGCCATCCCCCACTGCACTCCCGGGCCATAGCAGAGAGCTGGCCTGGAAGAGGGGCATCTGGGACAGAATCCGGTGCCCCGACCGGGACTAGAACCCAGTGTGCTGGCGCCGCAAGGCGGAAGATTAGCATTAAGCTGCAGCACCGGCCTGGATATGACTATCTAATTTCATCTTCACAACATGTGTCATGTAATATTTTTATTTTCATGCTGAAGAATAAAAATAAAAAGTGAGTTAGCCATCTTGAACATTGAGACCAAGGAGCCATACTATTTTTGTCTGTGTGTATGTATTCATTTATTTAGTAAGAGCAAGAGGACTTGTGTGCTCTTAACATTCTTCCTCCCAGAGTAGGATATCCTTCTCCTCCTGACTTTGAACATCAGAACTCTGGACTTTGAGTATCCACCTGAGGTTTCTCAGGCTTTTGGCTTCAGACTAGGGGTTATGTCATTGACTTCTCTGGTTCTAAGGCTCTGGGATTTGAACTGAGCCATGCTACCAGACTTCTCTGGTTCTTCAGTTTGTAAACAACCTAGTATTGGGCCTCTCATTTCTGGTAATTGTGTGAGTTGACTCTCTAATCAATCTCCTGTCAGTTATTTTGTTGGTTTTGTTTCTCTGGAGAACCCAATACAATAAACATTTGACACTGACAACATGTCAAGAAAAATATCTAGGATAATGCTGCCCAACAGAAGCAGAATGCATGATACATATATAATTTTAAGTTTTCTGTCAGCCATATTAAAAAAATAAATAAACAGAGGTAAGATTGATTTGAGCAACATTTAACCTGACTCTATCAGTTAGCTTTTCATTATGACAATGAAGTACTTATGCCAAGCAACTTGTGAAGGAAGGAGGTTTACTTTATCTCAGAGCTTTGGCGATTCATAGCCTAAGATCTGATAATTGGTGCAGTCTTTGGTAACAGAGCAGTGGATGGCAATGGCAGAGTGCATGTAGAGGAGCAACAACATGGAAAGCCAGGAAGCAGGAAGGGTGGCTAATTCAGCCTAGCTTTTACAACCAAACCTCTTAGGAAAACTCCTCCTAAGAGCACACTTGCAGCAATCCAAGGACTCCCCACTAGGCCTACCTCCCAAACACATAATTTAATTAAATTTTCATCCTTCTCAGTACAATTAACATAAGGCTTTGGATTCATTCTAAACTTTACATATCTGCATGATTTCAGGAGTCATATCCTGTTTGACCATGACAGTGATTTATTGATTATATGATTTCTGCAAATAATTGACTTAAATATATTTTAAAAATCTATTTGAAAGTCAGAGTTACACACACACACACACACTGAAAAAGAGAGAGAGAGAGAGAAAGAGAGAGATCTTGCATCTTCTGATTTATTCCTCAGATGGCCACAATGGCCTTGGTTCGGCCAGGTGGAAGTCAAGAGCCAGGAGCTGCATTTGAGTCTTCCATGTATGTAGTAGGGGCCCAAGCACTTGGGCCATCTTATACTGCTTTCCAAGGGTATCCACAGGGAGCTGGATTAGAAGTGGAGCAGTTGGGACATGAATCCCAGTGCTCATTGGATGCTGGTGTTGCAGCCAGTGGCTTTTATTTTAAGAGCATTGGCTCTTAAAATATTTTAATGAGACACATTCTTTTATTTTTATGAAGTCTTTGACATTCATTTTCAAATATTACATCATCTAATTCAGAGGAGCTACTCACAAATACGTAGTACAGCTGTGTATTTGTTACAGCTTTGTGTAGCACATCTCTGTGCATTAACAATATGGAAATCTCCAGGACAAACTGTTGACACCAACCATGCCTCCCAATGCAAGAGTCAGATAATAATAATCTGTGAATGATAAAATTAAACTCATGTCCACATGGGTAAGAGTCATACACAATACTTATTTCAGGATAATGGATGTGTTGCATGAGCTTTTGAACCATGGTCATTCAGTGTTGAAGCTGGGCCCTTGAAGTCAGCAGCTGAGAAGTGGTAGTGAAAACACAGGTGAGCTAGAGCAGGCTAAAGGGAATGAGTATATTCCAGGGGACAGTTTCAGTTTCAGTGGGGGAAGATATGATAGTCCAAACTTCAGGGAAATGACAAGAAACAGGAAACAGTGATGGATATTCATGGGAAACTAATGCTATTGGAGGCTGAATCAGGTAGGTATGACCTGGAGCCAAGGGTGTTGGAATGAGGAAAGAAAGAACCACTATGGACAGACACTTTCATTAAGCCCCCAATAGTCTGTTGTGGTCCCCACCAATCTCCATCATCCGCCTGCCAAAACACCTGCTCTTAGAGAAGAGACAACCTGTTGTTATCTCAGCTGGATGATTTCCAAAGAATATGCAAAGGCTGCTGAAATTGTACCTTCCTTTTGTGTTCAAAGCTTTTAAAAAGGCTGTTTCATTGTATCTAGAATTTAGGATGCTGAAAAGCCCCATTATCATATGTCATTTGGTTTATGCATTAATTTATTATTTTAAATATTCTATTTATTTATTTATTTATTTATTTGAAAGGCAGAGTGGTAGAGAGTATGAGAGACAGAGACACAGAGATTACTTTAGATTTTATTTTATTTTTTTTGAGAGGTAGGGTTACAGAGAGAGGAAGAGACAGAGAAAGACATTTTCCATCTGCCAGTTCACTACCCAAATGGCCTCAATGGCCAGAGCTGGGCCCATCTGAAGCCAGGAGCCAGGAGCTTCCTCCAAGTCCCCAGTGTGAGTACAGGGGCCAAAGCACTTGGACCGTCCTTCACTGCCTTCCCAGGCCAACAGCAGAGAGCTGGATCAGAAGAGGGGTAGCCAGGATATGAACCAGTGTCCATATGGGGTACTGACGCCCACAGGTGAAGGCTTAGCCTACTATGCCACAGTGCTGGCCCTGAGAGAGAGAGAGAAAGAGAGAGAGAGAGAGAGATCTTTCATCTTCTATTTCACTCCCCAGATGGCTGCCTACAGCTTGGGTTGGGCCAGGCTAAAGCCAGGATCCAGGAGCTCCATCCACATCTCCCACGAGGGTGACAGGGGTCCAAGTATTTGAGCTGTCTTCTGCTGCCTTTTCAGGTGCATGAGCAGGGGGC
This sequence comes from Lepus europaeus, assembly GCF_033115175.1. Taxonomy (NCBI): domain Eukaryota; kingdom Metazoa; phylum Chordata; class Mammalia; order Lagomorpha; family Leporidae; genus Lepus; species Lepus europaeus. Next base: position 166,639,410 of record NC_084827.1, on the reverse strand, counting down.
TGAATTGGAAATGGGCAGCCAGGCCTTGCACTGGCACTCTGATATGGGATACCAGTGTCACAAGCAGTGATCTAACCTACTGCACCACAGCATTGGCCTCTGTTTATGCATTTTAAAATACTCAGCTCCACTGTATTACCTTTTTCTTGCACTGCTTTGCTTCTCAGCTTTCTTTCTTTCACTAAGAAGAGTTTCAACTGACTGCTTCTCTTCTTTTGTGGATTCCGTGTGTTTGGTTGATTTCACATTTACCTGCTCCTTCAATACCTACCTTTTTGGGGCTCATCATCCCTACCTCATCTGAGAGGACCAGGGATATCTTATTCCTCAGTCCCCTCACCATACACAGGGAAGCGTGTCTCAGCAAAACTGTCAAGAAGTTTTGCTTCCAGTTAATGCTATACTTCTTACCTCCTACCCAGTTTGTCCTCTCTCCATTCTTCATGCCCTTTATTTGATGGTGTCTTCACTCTCCAACTGATTCTTCAACATGGGGATAGATCATGCTTGTCTAGTTCCCAGAAAACCTTAGTCTGAATTTACAAAAATATACAAAGAGAATTGAAAATGAATCTTTACATGAATGGAAGGGGAAAGGGAGCGGGAAAGGGGAGGGTTGCGGGCGGGAGGGAAGTTATGGGAGGGGGGAAGCCATTGTAACCCATAAGCTATACTTTGGAAATTTATATTCATTAAATAAAAGTTTAATAAAAAAAGGAAAAAAAAAATACATGGATGGATAGTGAGACAGAGATACTTGGAATAAGACTTGGGTTGAATGTGAGACAAGGGAGATATGGGCTCTGATATGCCTGCCTCTTCTCTCTTGATACTGACTATGCTGTCCAAGACCTACTTTGAACATAGTCACACTGGAATATCCAGAGAAATACTTATTTCCAAGGCTTTATGAAGACCAGGTGTCATCTTTAAGAAGGAGACTGTCAATGCTTAGCAAAGCTTTCTGGGTACTCTCAGCACATACAGAATCATGAATTATGGGCTTTCTGGTTCATATGATGGGCTGAGCTGTTGTTCCAGAGAGTGGATCTGGGCAGACAGCAAGCTGTTGATGCCACAGCTGATGGAGCAGGGCCCTATCCATGTTCCCTTTAGTGGGCATGGCATAGATGATTTGGTTCCTCACAGGGTAGACTTACACAGCAGCTCTCCTTTTAGGCATGTCTGTTTTCAATTAGGAGCAGTACTACTTCCAAGTCTCAGGAAGGTGCCAGGGTTCTGAACGATCTTCATGCTGGTCTTCCAAGTAGCTTACACTGCTCAGCTACCAGCTTGCAATATTTTCAAAGTTTCAGAAAAGAGACATTGCCTGGTGCAGATTTCTGGCAATGATACACAGAGCTCTTTTTATAAATGCTTCACAAACTCATGTCTCAGGGAAGATATGTGTATTGTAATTGTATACTGGAAATTTATGTCTAATCAGCAGTTCTCCCAGGTCACCACCAAGGAACCCCTTTATTTTTCTTTTTGTTTCCATTTGAGTCCATTTTTGGGCAAGTTTGGCAAATAAAAAAGTCTTTGCATTTATTAAGGAATTAGAAAATTATTAAATAGTTTATGATCGTTTTCATATTTGAGACATATAAAAGTTTAGAGTAAAAAATAACAGATCCTGTTGTCCTCATCTTCTTATCTTCACAGCAGTAGCAGCTGTGTTCAGTTCAGGTTCTTTCTTTCTTTCCATTTTCTTTTCTATTGGTTTATCTAGAAGGTATATAGAGAAAATGCATTTTTAAAAAATATGTATTTATTTATTTAAAAGTCAGAGTTACAGAATAAGAGAGAGAGAGAGAGAGAGAGAGAGAGAGAGAAATCTGCCATAGGCTGATTAACTCAACAGATGGCTGCAATGGTCAGTGCTGGGCCACATTGAAGCCAGGAGCCAGGAGCCAGGAACCTGGGGCTTCATTCAGGTTTCCCACATGGATGGCAGGGCCCAAACACCTGGGCCATCTTCCACTGCTTTTTCAAGGCCATTAGCAGGGAGCTGGATTGGAAATGGAACATCCTGGACCCAAACTGGTGCCAATATGGGACAGTGGTATTGCACAGTGGCAACTTTACCTGCTATGCCATAACCTCAGCCCCAGAAAATGCATATTTCTATTTTCCTAAGCTAGATGGGAATATAAAGCATACAATCCCATACAATACACGTTGTTAAGTGGCCTGCCTTTAAATTCTGTATTTTGAAGTGCAGCTGTCCTTTCTTTTTTATAGTTGCATAGTATTCTTTTGCATGAATAAGCTATAATTTATTTAATTGCTTCTTTATTCCTGGGCCTTTAACTTCTTCCTTAACTTTGTGTACCATAGCAGCAGTAGTGCAATAAGCATAAACATCCTGACTTGTCTACCTTTATGACATTAAGTAATCATTATGTTTTGAAAAGCGTTTTTGCTAACCAAAGACACATGCAACTCCCAATCAGTCTTTCTGATCAGGATGAGATCATCAGTACTATTGCATTGAGTTAAAGTCATTCTGGTCCAAAGCTTAGGAATGTGGTTAGTTAGTCTGTTCTACCTTATCTGCAAGACATACTTGATATGTTAGAGTCTTTGAAATCTGAAAATGATCTTAAGAATTTCCCATTCCCCCACATCATCCCATGACATTGCTATCTTAGAGAAGAAGAAAGATCTGACCCCTGACTTCAAATGCCTTTTAAGTCTTTATCCATATATAGATGTAGTAAAAAATTAAATTTGTGTCTTTGATTTAAAAACTTTAAAATCAAAATAAAAAATTTGGCTTTTTAAATGGTATTGTCCAATTTGCCTGTATGAAATTAATTCTTTGATAAGCATAGTCAGCTTTCAAATCTTTTTACACTTTATACATACTCTATATGTGAACTTGGCTGCAATACTAACTACAGCACTGATTTCATTATTTTAATTATTAATTTCATGTGGTTAACAAGATGGATAACCCAGTAATTTTATCTTTCTGACCTTTTTTATTATTGAAGGGCGGAGAGACACACAAAGAGAAAGAGAGAGAGCTGCCATTCATTGGTTGACTTCAAGTGCTCATGGTAGACAGGGCTGGGCCACAGCTGAAGCTAGAAGCTGTAAAATAAATCCACACCTCTCATGTAGGTGGCAGGAGCCCATCACTCACAGAGTCTGCATTAGCCAGAAGCTGGCTAATTACCCAACATTGTGATACGGGATGTGGGCATGTTAACCAGCACTTTAACACCTAGGCTAAACACTCATTCCTGAACTTTTATAAAAGTGCCTTTGACATTGTAATTGCATTGGAATCTCTTAGTAATAGTTACAATGTGGAAATATCTATAATTTTTGTCTTGTAGATCTGAGTTTGAATTGAGTTTATACCATGAGCAGTGGTATGGTCTTGTGTAAGTTGCTAGATAATTTTGAATCTTTGGTTCTCATAAGTAAAAAGTAGATAGTAATGATACGTTAACAAAACAGTTGAGAAGATTCAACTAGCTAGTAGGTGTTTTAAAAGCACCTGGGGTGGACATTGTGGCACAGTGAGTTAAAGCACCACTTTGGATGCCTGCATCCCACATCAGAGTGCCTGTGTTCGTGTGTCACCTCTGCTTACAATTCGTGCTAATGCCTACTCTGGGAAGCAGCAGGTGATGGCTCAAGTCTCTGCCACCCGTGTGGGAGACCTGGATGGAGCTCCTGGCTCAGTGCATCAGTCTGGCCCACTACTGGCTGTTGTGGCCACTTGGAGGAGTAAACTAGTGAATGTAAGATTTCTCTTTCTTGCTCTCTCTTTCTCTGTGATTTTGAACTAAGTAAAAATAAATAAATAAATATAAAAGCACCTAGCTTACTGCTTGAAATATTAGAAGTTTGATATTATTAAACTGCTGTTTGTAGTAGTTGATAAATGTACCATATATTTACATTAAAAAATGAAATCAGAAGATACCTCAATTGATGTAATAAGTTTTGTGACAAGTTTACAGCTGACTTTAGAGTATCTATGATAGAATCAGGTGACTATAATTATAGCTTCTCTAGCCATTGGAAAACCGATACCCTGAGAGAGTAAGCAACCTCCTATGGTAGCTCAGAACGTTAGGGGTGAAACTGAAACTGTCCCTCCAGGGAACTGACCTCAATACTTTGCCACTCAAGGCAATGAGTCTTTAAAGGCCTGTGCCCCTCTGAAGCTCCCTTTGAAATACTGGTGTTGGGGTACAAGACCGATGGCCCTGTGTTAGCTGGAGGCAATCCCACATAGAGACAGTGTTCTTAGGTAAATGTGACCTAACTGTGCACCTGGATCTTTGAAATTCCTGGGCACATTTTAATTAGGAGCTACAGAATTTCAGAAATCTTTTAAGGAGGCATGCAATTTTTATTTTTCAGGTGTGATCTTGGTAATCCATGCTTTTGATCTTTCATCCTGAATCTGGCTACATCAGATGATTCGAATCAGATAAGGTGTCTTTCTGATCTAAAATAGGTTTTAAATTATATTTGTGAGCAAACTGATTAGGAAACTACCTCCACACACACGCACACACACGTGTGTGTGCCTCCCCGGATGTGCACAATTACCTGTTCTTCAAACCTCATATCCAGTCCAATGCTTTACAAATTGTAGGTGTTAAAGGACTGTCCATCAAAAGAACTAGACAAACAGATGGGCCACACTTGGACTAAGGCTTTCTACCTGCAAATGTTCCGGGGCTCAATTTCATTAAGGTATTGGTGGGATTTGGACTTCTGTGTTCTGAGTTTTGGGGTTATCATGTAAGGGGGAAGAACAGTTCAAACCCTGTGGATCTGTTTAGGATGGACAAACAATTGCAGATACATCATTTCTTTGCAAAGCCTCCTCTTTCTTTTCTCATTTTGGATTCTCAATCACAGCTCATTAGCTAGAGTTTTCTTCAAACATTCTAGAATGTTGCACATTAGGAACATACACACCTAAGACATAAATCTTAATGGGATGTTTTTCTAAGCTGCTCTTTTTTTTTTTTTTTTTTTTTTTTTTTGACAGGCAGAGTGGATAGTGAGAGAGACAGAGAGAAAGGTCTTCCTTTGCCGTTGATTCACCCTCCAATGGCCGCTGCGGCCGGCACATCTCGCTGATCCGAAGCCAGGAGCCAGGTGCTTCTCCTGGTCTCCCATGCAGGTGCAGGGCCCAAGCACTTGGGCCATCCTCCACTGCCTTCCCGGGCCATAGCAGAGAGCTGGCCTGGAAGAGGGGCAACTGGGATAGAATCTGGCGCCCCAACTGGGACTAGAACCCTGTGTGCCGGCGCCGCAAGGCAGAGGATTAGCCTGTTAAGCCACAGCGCCGGCTGGTTTTTAAGATTTGTTAAATAAGGACAAGCACTATGGGACGACAGGTCAAGCCGCTGCCTGCAACACCAGCATCCCTTATCAGAGTACCTGTTCACATTCCAGCTGCTTCACTCTTTATTCAGGCCCCTGCTAATACACCTGGAAAAGTAGCAGAAGGTGGCCCAAATACCTGGGCCCTTGCCACCCATGTGAGAGACCTGGGTGGAGTTCCAGACTCCTGACTTCAGCCTGTTGCAGCGTTGGCTGTTGAAATCATTTGAGGAGTGAACTAGTGGATGGAAGATCTCTTTTTGTCTATCTTTCCTCTTCTGTCATTCTGTATTTCAAATAAATAAAATAAATATTAAAGAAAAAGAGATTTTGTTAAGTGGTGGCCAAATGAACCATTCCAGTGTGAAAAAATGTGTTGGTTTCTGAATGCACTAATCAGAGAGCTTCAAGGAAACTGGGGATGGAGTTCAAATGAGAATAGAATATTATTAAACATCACTCTGCTGTTGGCTTGACTGCACATGGGTGTATTTTAGGATCAGAAAACACATGTCGCCCTTTTTGTAGGAAGAGTGCATCTTTTAAAAGTCTGTAATTGTTGTTTTAAACTGAGGGCAGGAAATATTTCCATACTAGCAAGTAAGTAAAACACCTGTCTTCCAACTGTTTGTTGTGTTCATGTACTTTGAAGAAGAAGTATTAACCATATATTACTTAACATTTTAGGGACTTGGGTACCACTCAATGCAGAACAGATTAATTTCATGGTTTCTATACACATTTGCACAAATTAAAAAATAAATTCTGATTTGATTTGTTTGAACCCTTTCTTCAATTAGTTCTATGTGCAGAGTTGGTCAGACAGCAGCTTTCACAAATAATCCAGTTTCTTCTCTCCATTGTAATCTTATAGTTGAATCCCTTTATCTTGTGTGTGTCCATGTGATAGGACTAATGCCTCTATTATTTTGCTCCAGTGACAGTACTGTATGTCCGAATTACTGAAGAGCAGCAAGCCAAATTTTCTTGGATAAAGGTAGGTGTCCCATCCCGACACTGAAGAAATGATTCTTACCCTGAATCTTTTGAATAGAAAAGGTAAATCTTAGTTCAAATATCTTAATCTCATATTTTAACAGCTTTTAAAGAAGTTATTGATTTCACAATAAAACTTTCACAACAGCTAAATAATGGACCAAGACAAGCATCTCCAGTTGGCTTAATTTGTAGTAAAAAGGAGGTCTGGTCTCCCAGTTTTGCACCAGTTATCTCCTGGCTGTCTATTATTTTCCCTTGTCAGAGTGTTTGAGATCTGGAGATTGTTCTTTGATGATTTGGTTTAGTCATTTTCTATACCTCACTTTCTCTATATAATTTCTTTTATATTCACATGTGTTAAAATATTGTTTTAAAAATGCAATCAGTTCAAAAAGTAAATTGTTAACAATAGAGATGAATTTTTCACCCAGTGTGTATGTGATTCGGTTGTATGCATTATCAAGTGAAGGAAAAATGAGCCTGCCTCTCTCTTCTATGGAACTTCAAAGCATCAGATAAGAGTTAAAACTGTATTATCTCAAAAATGAAAGAAAGAAATGAAGAGAGAAAGGAAAGGAAAGGGAGGTGGAACTGATAGAAGAAGAAGGAAAAAGGGAATATCATTATTTTTTTAGAATTTTATCCATGAACTACATTGAATCTGTTAAAAAATTAAGGGTCAGCATTGCGGCATAGTAGATGCCGGCACCCCATATGGGGGTCAGTTCGTGTCCCAGCTGCTCTACTTCTGATCCACTCTCTACTGATGTGCCTGGGAAAGCAGTGGAAGACAGGTCAAGTGCTTGAGGCTCTGCCCCATGGGGGACCTAGAGGAAACTCCTGCCTCCTGGCTTTGTCCTGGCCCAGCCTCGGGCCATTGTGGCCATTTAGAGAGTGAACCAGAGGATGGTTCTCTCTCTGTCTCTCCCCCTCTCTTTGTCACTCTACCTTTCACATAGATAAATACATCTTAATTTTTTTTTAAATGTGGGGAAAGTTTTGAACAATATTATATGAAAGAAGTATAACACAATACTTTATGTACCCTGTAACTGCAATCAAATAAAATTATATGGGAAATTTTTTGAGAAGAAATGAACAAGTTTCTTTTATATACAAAACACTTTTACAAACACATTCATATTTGAATCTGCTAATGTTATTGAAAATCTATCAAGGTTACTGAAGACACACATGTAATGATGTTATATAAACAATTATTTGGTCAGTTTGCTCTGTGTTGGGATAGATGGTGGGAACTGAAAGAGAAGCTGATTGACACATGGTCTTTCATTTCTGTATTCAGCATTCATAGCACATGTGACTGCTATATTTCAGATACGTGCTAGAAAGTTGGAAAATGACTCTCAGCAAACATGTGACACTCAGCACTCAAGAAAGTAAATAGTCCACAGAAAAATATACAAGTGGAGTTATAAACTGTGATATTTGCTATGAGGACTAAGAATAGAAGGCCATGAAAGACCAGTACAAAGTTTCTTGGTTTAGACAGGGGAGTTAATGGAGGCTTCTTGGAGAGGTAAACTTAGTAAGACCTGTACTATGCACAGTAGGGAGGAGACCAGAAAAGAGCATAGCACAGAATCCAGGTACCAAGGGACACTGTGTGGTTGGAGCCTGTAGAGGGGTGGGGGAATGGACCTGCAGCTGGGAAGATACCCACACAACCTCCTGGACATGTTGACAGCATCTTACAGCCACCAACGTGCCCACAAGTGCGTGCAAGTCATGGCACATGAAAAGAGTGATCTAAAGAGTTAAGAGGTAGGAGTACTGACTTTGGTTACTGTTGGTTGTAAGTTGCTATTTTCCCTCCCTCCTTCCTATTTTTCTTTCTCTTTTCTTTCCCTTCCTCTCTTTCTTTATCACTCCCTTCCATACTCTTCCCATCTGCCTTTCCCTTTATTCTTCCTTTAAAATAATACACACTGAGAAGTTCATAAAATATAAAAGTTTAGCTTAATAATTACAAAACTTAGGATGCAAAATGGAACATTGCTAGCACTCCACATCCCTAGCATCCTCTTACACAATTTCTTCCCTCTGTATCAGAGATATCACCATCCTATTATTATATACCATGATGGGATAATGTTGCTCACGCACCTAATACAGAGTTCATTTCTTCATTATCCCTCACAGTTTTCTAACCTGATTATTAAGGCTTAAAGAACATAGTATAATGTTGCCTAGTTTTGAACCTTATATAAATGAAATACCATGGAATATATTCTGTTCAGTTTGATTTTCTTTGATCAACTTTACATTATTTCAAAAATTATTATTTTAGAATAGTTTGAAATCTAAAAAAAATCACAAGCAAAATAATACAAAGAACAGTCATTTATCTTTTACCCAGATTTATCAATTGTTAACATTTTTCTCACTTGCTTACCTTTTGTTCACTCTGTCTCCTCTTGTATACATGATAATTTTCAACTATTTGAGAATAAGTATCATACAACATCACACTTGATCCATAAATAATTTAATGTGTATTTCCTAATAGAGATGTTCTCATATAATCAGAGTTATCAACTTCATAAACTTATGTTGAATCACTGCAATCTACTGTCCACAACTCATTTATTTTAGTTGACCCAATTAGCCTTTATAGTATACTCTCATTGCAATGAGGGGTTCCACTGTAGTAGGGAACCCAATCAAGGGTTAATTATTGCATTTAGTTGTCATGTCTTTTAAGCTTCCTTTCATCTGGAGTATTCTTTCATCCTCTCTCTACATTGGTTTGTAATAAACACATCCTCCTGCCTCTTAGATGGAATATTCCTCATTATTTTGTTTCTCTGAACATTATTCCATAAGGCTCATCCATGATATATTTTCTGTAGTTTTAAACTTTTGTTGTTATATATTGTGTGCAAAATTTTATACATAGAGATGCAAATTCAGGAGCTGGTAATTATTTCACATGCACGCTTATACCTATTATTACAGGAAGGAATTAACTGAACTATATCAGATTGAATTATATGTTTTTAAAACAAACAAGCAAAAAACAATCAGTAGATCTACAGAGCTGTACTCCAGTTTACCTGGTAGAAGTTATCTGATGCCAAAATGATGACCTGGGAGAAATAAAAGATCTCAGAATTATCAGGATTGCAAACTCAAATCCACAAAATGATAGTAATCAAAGTCCTAAGGTTTCAGCATTAAATGTCTGTTCTGTAAAGAAGCAAAATTATCAGTCACTGAAGCCATTGAACTAGGATCAGGGGGTATTAGGATGTACAGTTAATTGGAAAATGACTAGTGATGGATAAACCTCAGAAACTCTAATATTCAGGGATGCTTATGTGAGACTTTAAAAAATACTTTTAATCAAACGAACTCAAATCCTTTTGGTTAAACTCTTTTTCTCAATTACTAGTTCTCTTTCTTCTCAAAGCAAGCAGAATTCATGTTATTGGCTTTGCCTCCATGCAGATACCCTTTCTCATGTCTAAGAGCCATCGTCTTTGTTGATGCTTCACTTTGAAGTTGGTAAAGGGTTGCAGTACATGACGACTTTTACGATAATAACTCTGCATGTGAGCCAAAAGAATTCCAAGAACTAAGTTTGTTCCAGGAAGTGGTTTTAGCCTTCATTCTTCTATGTCCAATTTCTGTATTTATCTGTAACTTGCTGTTTTCAAAAGGTAGATACTTGTACATTTAATATCTATATTTCCAACTTGTCTGGAATCCTAGCCTTCTTCATAATTCCTTTTAATTAATTAAGGGGGTAGGATCATAGACAGTACTTCTGCTAGAATGATATGTGTCTTATTAAGAAATTGATTATTGATCACTGAAAACCAAGACTGGCACTGTGCTAGGTAATTCTGCCTGATCCTTCTAAAGAAAGGTGTTCATTATATTGAGGGATTAACTGAAAGGTGAGAATTACGGCATATTGATTATAAATTGAAAAAATCTTGGTTTGTTGATAGGTCAAAATTTTGATTACCCTTAGAGATTTTAAATTGCTAAGAAGAGATAATAATAGATACTTTTTTTGCAGCGAAGTAGAGGGAAATAAATAGTCATATTTGAAGATAGCTGATTGGCAGGTGAAAGGATCTCCATTTCACAAATGGCTCACATTGAGAACAATAAGATGTAGGTTCAAACAATGCAGCTATACAAAGGTGTTCAATTTCAAGAAAGCAAATTTTGGGGAATTGAGAAATCTGGTGAATAAGGTGCAATAAGAGGAAGTATAAAATTCACAAGCATGAAAGCAGCTGAAGAATCTTTTAAGACACCATAATTAAAGCTCAAAGAACCTCAGGCCTTCTGAAAAAGAAGAATGCAGGACTTAACACAAATAGAATGTGCATAACACACGGGAATGCAAGGAGAGCTGTGAGGCATCTGAGAGACAGAGGTTATGAAAGAGCAATTGTCCTGTTTTCTAAATCAAAATGATAGGGGAGCTGGAGAGGGCTGGGCAACAGAGGTGTGAGTATGAGAATTATCAAAAGCCCTTCCTAAGGAAATGGACAGAAACTACCAAAATTGGTAATTTTTAGCCATTGGTAGTGGTTGGGGGAAGGATTGGTAAAGCAAATCTGTGCAGAATAAAAGAGAAATTAAAAACAAAGCAAAAAGACATGCTTAAGAGAACAAAACCTAAAATAGCTGAAACAATTGATTTTGAGCAATCAGTTTAGCTCTTTATTGCAGAAATCACACAGAAAACTGCATTGTAGTTTAGTAAATAAATCATGGGTTTTTTAGATTCGGTTATATTGATAACTCAAGTGCATAATGTTGAGAAGACAATTGGAGATAAGCTTAGACTTAGGTACAGCAAAGCAAATATTTTGGGTCTAAAAGGAACCCAAGAGCAGAAGCAGCTTCAAGAAACTCATTTGAAAGGAGGCTAGAAATGGACCATTGTCCCTTGTGATTGAACTCAATCAATGGTGGTTCTTGAGAATATAGATAACCAGGGAGACACATGAGTGGAATGTCAGACCATTTCCTCCTGATGAGCATATCCCACTTGACATGTTTTTTTGTGTTGGCTCTGGTTAGATGATGCTAATGTGTAAGCTTTCTTTAATGTTGGCCCTCAGGTATGCAACCAACTATCACAGGAAGAAGTGAGTCAGCAGGTGATAAAATCTTTTAGGCTCAAAATGATCTTAAGTATTAATGAGTGTAACCTTCTCATTTAAAGATGATGAGATTAGGGGCCAGTACTGTGGCATAGTAGGTTAAGCCTCTGTGTAGCGCTTGCATCCCATACAAGTGCCAGTTCATGTCCCGGCACTCCTCTTCTGATCCAGCTTTCTGCAAACAGCCTGGGAAGGCAGTGGAAGGTGGTTCAAGTGCTTGGGCCCCTGCACCCACTTCTAAGATGTTGAAGAAGTTCTTAGCTCCTTGCTTTCGATCAGCCCAGCCCCAGTTGTTGCAGCCATTTGAGGTGGGAACCAGAGGATGGGAGATCTTTCTCTCTGTCTCTCCCTCTTTCTGTCTATTACTCTGCCTCTCAAACAATAATCTTCTTTACAAAAGATGATGAGATTATATAATCAAGAAAATAAGGCAATGTTGTGTAGTGCCATCAGATACCAGCCTGGTTGCAGCTGTGCAGGGTTGAGAATCACTGTAGAGCCAATCATCCAGGAGGGGTGGGTGTCGTGAAAGACCAACCCTTTCTCCACATCTACCAGGGATCACGGCCAACCTAACTCTTTCCAGTGAGAAGTGAATTAACTCAGAGCATCAAATTCTTAATTAGAAGAGCAAAAGCAATCATTCCTTAGAGGAAGATATGGAACATAACTACTCAGGGAATTCCACAAATCACTTCTCCTCCTCTCCCTGTGCCCCAGGTCCTGGTGCAGGTGGGCATGTCAGAGTGGCCCAGGGGTTGTGAGCACAGATCATTTCCACAAGTTTCCCAGGCAATGCAGAGAGCAACAGCAGCTCCCCCTCAGTCAGTTGTGAAGCACTGGGAAAGAAATATGAAATAGTACTTATGACAATTTAAACACACATGCTTCACTTGACTTGTAGGAATAGTACATGCAGAAATACTTGTATAAAGTTCAAAGATAAATTCACAAAAGATCAGATTTGCAGCACATTATAATAGCAATTTTAGTAATAACCTAAAAGTCTATCATTAAGGAATGAGTTAATGTATGGTTTAGCCCTATTGGAGAATTCTGTGCTTTGGTTAGAAATAAAGAGGTCAATTTTTATGCACTACCATGGAGCGAAGTTGACCTCTTTATTTCTAACCAAAGCACAGAATTCTCCAATAGGGTTGGGTAGTAAAAGCAAGTTGCAAAACAATATGTACAATGTGATATTCTCATAAAACAAACAGGCAAAAACAAACAAATTATGTGCTTACATGTTTAGGTATATGAAATTTCTTTATGATTCTAATTTTCAAATATTTATATTTCCTTCTTTATTTGCTAACTTGGGTCTTCAGATCTTTTGATAACTTGGTATTATTAATATCTTTATAGTGATATTTTTTGCTTGCAATAACAAGATCCTGTTGCAACCAATTCATGTTTGATATGTCATGTCTAAGTAAGTTGGGGCAATAAGTTGAGTAACTGTTTATGAGTTAATTCTTCACAGCCAACATCAGTATCTGTCTCCATCAATCCACACATTGCCATTAATGAGGAAATAGAATTGTGATGTAATCAGCAAAGCTATATACATGGAGAATAATAATATTGGAAAAATGAACAGCTCTAATTTTTGCTATTAATTCATCTTTAGCACAAGAGAGGGATCTTTCCCTTTTAGCAGTGTTAAGAAAATAATAAGGGATTTATCATATGTAAAAATTATTTTTTGCCACAGGAAAGTGTGGAGACTTTTGTATTTGGAATGTTCAAAGGAAGAGATGAGGAATCTCAAGGAAAAAGAGGTAGGAGGGTTTCCTAACGGTGGACACCTGCATCTTCATTTAACACAGTGCTCTGATAAGTAGCAGCACTTTTGATAAGGTTTCATGGGTTCCAAGGAACACCAACTATTTTAATTTTAGAAATCCCAGAAAAAAATTTCATTGCAGCTGAATTTGGCCCAGAGCGGGTTGCAGTTCTTAAGGTTGCTGGTAGGAGGGAGGTTATGGGAGGAAAAGCCGCTATAATTCAAAAGTTGTACTTTGGAAATTTATATTTATTAAATAAAAGTTGAAAAAAAAAAAAGAGTCTCCACTCTCTCATGGACCATGAAATGTGATGTCTTACACAATTTGATACTTGTTACCTATTCCATGTTATGTAATATTCACAAAAAAGTCAATAACTTCAGACAAATAGTCAAACATCTAGTATCAAACATTTGGATATTTGGAAATCTGCAAACTGCGCAGATTTCAAATTTTTGTTAGGATGTTTGATGTGATATGCCAGAGCTGGTGTCTGGCCCTGGTCCTTGCTGAGAAAATATGATGGTCTCTTTACTTTTTTTTTTTTTTTTTTTTTTTGACAGGCAGAGGGGACAGTGAGAGAGAGACAGAGAGAAAGGTCTTCCTTCCGTTGGTTCACCCTCCAATGGCCGCTGCAGCTGGCGCACTGCGCTGATCTGAAGCCAGGAGCCAGGTGCTTCTCCTGGTCTCCCATGCGAGTGCAGGGCCCAAGGACCTGGGCCATCCTCCACTGCACTCCCGGGCCACAGCAGAGAGCTGGACTGGAAGAGGAGCAACTGGGACAGAACCCGGCGCCCCGACTGGGACTAGAACCTGGTGTGCCGGCGCTGCACGTTAGCCTATTGAGCCGTGGTGCACGCCAGTCTCTACTTTTAAAGAGCATACAATGGAGATAAATTGGTCCTTGAGATAGGATTCAATGTAAGTGTTTGATCTGGGAGATGCATGAAATACTGGGAAGGAAGTGGGAGAAGAGAGAGAAGGGAGGGACTCAGCCAACCAAGGATGGACTTTTATGCTCTCTTCTGTGTTGAGCCTTTGAACCTTAAGCAAACAGCATTTTTGTGAGCCCTGTATAGATAGAGTATGTACTTTGCAGTTATCCTACAAGGAATAGGAAGTGGATGTATTTTTATGCCTACTCCCATTTGTCCTTTTTTTCAGGATTGTTCTCAAGAAGGAGTCACAAATTCCAGTCACTGCATATTTGCTGCCGAACAGTCAAAGCAGGCTTTGGTAGCAAGAGAAAGCAGCCCTGGGCAGTTGGAAGTCAGGCCAATGTGCAATGAAGCAGAAAGGACCCAGATATGGAAAGGGTCTAACAGAAAATATGCTAGTCTGTTATGGGGAAATGGATACAATTGGCAGCAATAATGAATAACATTTATTGAGGACTATGATAAGCCATTTATCTTAATTATCTTATTTAAACTTCATAGCAAGCCTACTTTCTCCATGTTTATAGATGATAAAACTGAGGCCAGGGTAACCAGCCTCAGGTTCTACAACAAACAAGTGCCAGAGGCAGAGTCCTAATCTAGTTCTTCTTGGCTCCAAAGCACCTGCTCTTATACACAGAAAGATGTGGATATATTCAAGTGTTAGAGACATGTCTCTTCCCCCAACTTTAGTTCTGATACGAAGCCAGCTATAATATAGTGGAGAAATGAGATGAGCCAACAAATAGGCAATAGACTTAGGCATTTTCCTAATCCTGTGGTACTCAGGATTTTCAGGTGTGGCAAGCTTTCTGTGATGCAGAAACACATTGGGCATGAATGTTTGCATCTGAGTTGTGGGCACTCCCTCCTGAGACAATGTAATGATGTTTGAGAAATAGAACAGGTAAACAGAGTACACCCAGAAAATGCATACTGGAGATTTAGTGGAACCTTTCATTGCCTGTAGACATGGATGGGCTCCCATGAGACCATCTCTGCTTTAGAAGGAAAAGGAAACTCAAATTTGCAACTTTTTTATGACGAGTTGGCAGGGACTTTGGGACTAGAGTGAGCAGGTAATATTTGAAAAGTTTAGTGATCAGAACTGATACCCTCCCACATGAAGGCCAGTGAGCCAAGACATCTCCTTTTGCAGGTGTGACCTGGCTCTGGCCTCTTCTAAAAGTCCGCATCCTAAAGCAGGATGTAGCATTCTCAAGTTCAGAATGATTAAGGCCCAGTAAATTCTTCAACATTGTGATTCATGGATTGGAAAAATAAGCAATAAATTTAAAAATTTCCTTGAAATCTGTCATGTATTCTGTAAATTCAAAGATTTCCATGTGGTTGGATCAGAATTATGGACAACTTTGGATCTTGTGATTTCCATGTATTTGGTTACATGTGACACCTCTTTCCCCCTTCCCCCAAGATCATATTTTTAAGGACCATTATAACATAACATACTGTATCTAATCCTCTACCATTATTTCATTTCTCCAACGGGTGTGGACATCCTCTTGCACACTAGTCTAAAACGAGCACTATTTCAGAGGATTATGTTCTCTGAGGGAGGTCCTAAGCTATATGAAATCAGGTTGCAAAGGCAGAATCCTCATGTGGTATTAGTATCCTTAAAGCAGAGATCCCAGAGAGCTGGCTGGCTCCTTCCACTTTTTTCCATCTATAAACCAGGAAATAGCTCTTAGTCTCTAGAACTGTGAGAAATAAATTTCTGTTGCATATAAGTTCCCAATTTATGGTATTTTGTATTATAGGCTGAAATATACTAAGTATCTATCTATCTATCATGCATTTATCTACTTTGTATTTCTATATATATATTATATTTATTTATATTTAATATATATTTTATGTATATATGTATGTATTTCTATGTATGTATTTTATGTATATATATATGTATTTCTATATATATAAAAGTGGTTTAACATATATATTATATGTTTCATATATGTTATGTTAGTGGTTAACTAGTGCTGAGTATTGCTGTGCATTGTTCTTTTCAAGTACTATCTCACTTAACAGATAAGAAAAATGAACTTTACACAGAAGATGAACTTTACACAGAAGGTAGAGTTGGGATCTAAACACTCCTTCAGCCTTGTGCCAAAGCATTGAATGCAAACACACACACACACACCAATTGTATTTCACCAATTGCAAATTAGAATCCCAGTTCAATACCACTAGATATCCACCAGAATGGCTAAAATGAGAAAGTCAAAGTCAAGTGTGGGTGAGAACATTAATCACCTGGAACTCTACTGCAGATGAGTGTGTGAATTTCTTTAACCACCTTGGAGAACTATTTGCAGAGTCTACTCAAGCTAAATATTTGCTTCTTGTGTCCTTTCAATTCTAGATATAAACACAACAGCAATATGTACATAGGTTTACCAAAAGACATGTACCAAAATGTTCATAGAAACAAATTAGAAAAAAAGCAATTATCTATTTACAGTGGAAGAAGTAAATAAATAAATGAACACAATGAGATAATTTATAGCGATGAGAAATAATGAACTGTAATTATATTCCATAGCATGGATGAATCTCACAATGTTGAATGAAGAAAGACATACATGAGTACATAGGGTAGAGGACTCTATCTACCTAGAGTCATATATTTAGGATATCTCTTCTTTTTAGTAGGTTTGTTATATTTCAATAAATTACATTAAAATTATTGGTACTCCCTGAAATTTATTTATTTGAAGGGCAGAGAGAGAGAGAGAGAGAGAGAGATCTACTATCCACTATTTTTAAAAAAGTTTTATGTATTTATTTGAAAGTCAGAGCTACACAGAGAGAAGGCAGGAGAGAGAGAGAGAGAGAGAGAGAGAGACAGAGAAAGAGAGAGAGAGAGAGAGAAGAGAGAGAGACATATATTGATTTTCCATTTGCTGGTTTACTCCCAGATGGTCGCAATGGCCAGAGCTGTGCTAAGTTGAAGCCAGGAGCTTCTTCTGGATGTCCCACTTGGGTGACAGGGGCCCAAATACCTGGATCATCCTCCATGCTATTCTCAGGCCATTAACAGGAAGCTGAATCAGAAGTGGAGCAACTGGGACTGGAACCAGTGCCTATATGGGAAGCTGGTGTGGCAGGTGGCAGCTGAAACAGCTATGACACAATGCTGGCCCCCACTATCCATTATTCACTCCCCAGATGGTCACAATGGCCAGGGCTGGACTAGGTTGGAGACAAGTCAGGAACTTCATTTGGATCTCCCACATGGGTGACAGAGGCCTAATTATTTATCTTCTGCTCTCTTCCCAGATGTATTAGCAGGGAGCTAGATTGGAAGCAGAGTAGCTAGGATTAAACTGGCACTCCGGCCAGCGCTGTGGCTCAACAGGCTAATCCTCCGCCTGCAGCTCCAGCACACCCAGTTCTAGTCCCAGTCCGGGCACCAGATTCTGTCCCGGTTGCTCCTCTTCCAGTCCAGCTCTCTGCTGTGGCCCAGGAGTGCTTGGGCCCTGTACCCGCATGGGAGACCAGGAGATGCTCCTGGTTCCTGGCTTCGGATCAGCGCGGTGCCCTGACTGCAGTGCGCCCGCCGCAGCGGCCACTGGAGGTTGAACCAATGGAAAAGGAAGACCTTTCTCTCTGTCTCTCTCTCTCACTGTCCACTCCGCCTGTGAAAAAACAAAAAAAACCCAAAAAACTGGCACTCCAACATGGCACTCCAGTGTTGTAAGTGGTGTCTTAACTCACTGTGCCATACACCCTTTCTTTTAAAAAATGATTTATTTATGTATTTGAAGGGCAGAATGACAGACAGGGAGAGAAAGAAAAAAAATTGTGCAGTAAACTAATGTGCGTCTCTCCTTTGCATTCTTTTCTGTGCTCTTCCCTTATTCTTCAGACATGCCAATTTATTTGCCTTGGGGATATTTAGGACTACTAAGGAGGAATGCAAAGACAAAGATACAAATTGGCTTTTTTAGCAAGCCAATAATCTTGAAATCTAACCTTGGTCTGTGGAGAAACAAATTTCTAAATTCTTTTAACTCCTGTGAACACAGCAGGGCCAATCCTGGAAGCCTCAGATTGTAGATCCAGGATTGAGGTTCTTCCCAGGTTCAGCACAGACACTCTTTTTCTGCTCTTTCTGTGATGTCTTGGCTTTAGCTTTGCTGCTCTGGGGGAGAAGGAAAGGAAGGCTTAGAGGAAGAGGAAAGCATAACACCAACCATGCTGGCCTATGAAAACTGAGAAGAAAGACAGTGGTAGAGCAAATAGCTTAGATCCCCAAATAATCAGTTGATCACATTCTCTTCCTTCATGACCCTCACTTGAGGCTTAAGTTCAAGGGGAATGGACTTCAGAGGTTCCTGGTTACAAAAAAAAAAAAAAAAAAAAAAGATCTGAGCTTCAAATAGGTATTGATAGAGGCGGGGGGGGGGGCGGCGGAGGATAGAAGAAGTGGTTGAGGGAGGTTTGATAATGGATACCAAAGCACAGTCAAATAGAAATAACAGATTCTAGTGTTCCGTAGCACATTGGGATGACTATAGTCCTCAGTAATGTATTATATACTGTGTAAAGAACTGGAAGAGGCCGGTGCCGTGGTTTAACAGGCTAATCCTCTGCCTTGCGGCGCCAGCACACCGGGTTCTAGTCCCAGTTGGGGCGCCGGATTCTATCCCGGTTGCCCCTCTTCCAGGCCAGCTCTCTGCTATGGTCCGGGAAGGCAGTGGAGGATGGCCCAAGTGCTTGGGCCCTGTACCTGCATGGGAGACCAGGAGGAGCACCTGGCTCCTGGCTTCGGATCAGCGAGATGCGCCGGCCGCAGCGGCCATTGGAGGGTGAACCAACAGCAAAAAGGAAGACCTTTCTCTCTCTCTCTCTCTCTCACTATCCACTCTGCCTGTCAAAAAGGAAAAAAAAAAAAAAAAAGAAGAAGTGGAAGAGAGGATCAGGTAGGCTCCAAACACAGGCAAGGATAAGGAAATGGAAAAGATCAGTTTATACTGTGGATATATGTTGAACTATTGTGCTGTACCCCATAAAAATGTACAAACATCACATATTAATAAAAAATTTTAAACAGGGTCCAAGATAATTGAATGGGGTATAGCCACATTAACTTCATCTGCTCTGGGTTATAAAAAGAACATGTTTTCATGGGTCTGAATGATGGAAATTTTCCACAAAGAAGTGAAAGAAAACCAATAAAGACTCTGTGGGGCAAGAGGAGAGAAGACAGAGACATCTTTGCCACCAGCCTTTTGCAGTGCAGCCAGCTGCCTGCTGTGAGCCATCATCTCACCATGCCAAGGTAGGAAGAAATCACTATGTGCCCTGCTGCTCTCAGTTTTAGCTGAGAGGGAATTTTGCAGTCACCCACTGACTTTTGCTTCAGGCTGGAGAACTGGCTGGCCTCTGAGCAACTGCTGGAGCAGGAAGCTGCCCTGCTTCCTTCCCTACCTCTGCACCTGCAGAGCACCATCATCGGCAGTGGAAAGTCATGCAGCATGCCTCTGTTCTCCTCTCATCAGCATCATATTCAGAGTCAGGGCAATGTGTGGGGCAAAGGACAGATCCTCTGCATCCTGCAAGTATTGGAGTTGTGGGACGTTAGCACCAGAGCTATACTCTTTCACTCTATGTAAGTAAGGGGAACTCACCTTAGCTTCTGGGTGCTAACACCAAAAGCAGACCATTAAAAAAATTCACTCCCACCCTGGAAGATCTGCGTAAGGACACCTTTATATCCTGCAACAGCAGGACTGTAACCACTCATTCTGAATTTCTCAGTGCCACTAGAATCTACCTGGTGGACATAGGGCAGAATCTACCTGCATTCCACCTCTCTTGACTCATACCTTCCATAGCAAAATCCCTTGTATACCTTGTAGTCACCCTGTAGGATTGGAATGGGGTCCAGTTCACACCCCCTAGTCCTAGGACTAGGCCTGCTGGTGTTATGAGCTACAGCACAGGTTAGAGTTTCCTGGCAGGATCTGAGGAAAGGGTCCACCCATATCATATAGTGCTAGAGCCACAGCAATTGGTGCCACGAGCCCCAGCATCACTCAGGCTTGCCAGAAGGACAAGGGGGCAGCCACACTTGTCTCCCTCAGCTCCAGGAACAAGGCCTGGCTATCACATTCACCAGGGAGATTGACACTGAACTCTTTGCACCAAAGATACACACTCAATGAAATCATTTTTCACCTCAAATTAACACTTCTATGAATTGCAGTAGACTAGTCTACTGTGTCACCTATAGATACAGCTGACACTGATTAAGACAAAAGAAATCACTCAGAGACTATACTCTTAGGCTCACCTAGAATCAAAGCCAAAGCAACAAGCCACCAAATGATATCTTGAATATCAGCTAAATCATAAGCTCTTTTTTTTAATTATTTTTAAGCTTTTTTTAATCACTCTTATCAAACACATCAGAAAGTATATCATCAGTGCATCTTATTATGTCAGTTTACAACAAAACTGAACAAGGCAGAAAAGGTTTTCAGCAAAAAAGTATGCAATACAGTCAATTGAATGGCAGTGTTCCTACTTTGTATGTATATAGGAAAAGTGGAAAATAAGAGTCCTTTGCTACTCAGCAAGAAAAAAAAATAGAGTAAAAGGCTTGAATGGAAACCAGAAATTTGGGGATTTGAGAAAAGAACTCAGTACTGACACACATCTGTATTTATAGTCCTACCTAGTTAATAAAAATAAAACAGAAAACCCTCATAAACAGTAAGACATCACAAAGAACAGAGAACCATAGTGCCAAGAAATTCCAAGACCAATATGCAATTGAAACTGGTAGAAATGTTATAAATGATTATTCACTATGCATTGTTATATTCTTATAGTTTTGAGGTGAAGGTAAACCAACAGGAGAGAATACTCCTTAAAACTGGCTTTGGTTTAAAGTCATCTTTCAGATTTATTTCAGGTCACACCTTCTTACCAAAAACAGTAATTACATGCTACAGAGGGAAAATAGTAATCCACTTTAATATTCACAACCAATCACTGCAGTGCTGACATAGGAGGCCATATACTGTTAAAGTTTGTTGATTATAACTGGATCCCTAAGGATGATTAAAAGGTAGCAATGATAGTTTCTGCCTTTGATACATTGAAAATTATCAAATATTAATGAAATAATTCATAAAGGACACAATAAATGGAAAGATATTTCTTGCTCGTGGATTGGAAGAATTAGTATCGTTAACATGTGTAAATTACATAAAGCAATTTACAGATTCAATGCAATCTATATCATGGTATTAATGGCCTTCTTCAGACTTAGAAAACAATCCTAAAATTCATATGGAATCACAAAAGACTCCAAATAGTTAAAGCAATCCTGAGCAAGAGAAACCAAGCTGAAGGCATCACAATACCTGATTTCAAAGCATGCTACAAACTATAGCAATTAAAACAGCTTGGTACTGGCACACAAGCTGATGCATAAATTAGTGAAACAGAATAGAGAATCCAGAAATTAATCCACATCCACACAGCCAACTGAATTTTAACAATAGTGCTCAGACCATACTGTGGAGTAAGGATAATCTCTTCAACAAATGGTGCTCGTAAAACTGGATGCATATATGTAGAAGAATGAAATTAGAAATAGATCCAGGGCTGATGCTGTGGCTCACTTGGTTAATCCTCTGCCTGCAGTGCTGGCATCCCATATGGGCACCAGATTCTAGCCCCGGTTGCTCCTCTTCCAGTCTAGTCCAGCTCTCTGCTGTGGCCCGGGAGGGCAGTGGAGGATGACCCAAGTGCTTCGGCTCCTACATCCACATGGGAGACCAGGAAGAAGCACCGGGCTCCTGGCTTCGGATCAGTGCCAGACGTGATGGCCATTTGGGGAGTGAAACAACGGAAAGAAGACCTTTCTCTTTGTCTCTCTCTCACTGTCTGCAACTCTACCTGTCAAATAAATAAAAAAAAAAATGAATCCATACTCATGATAAACAAAAATCAACTCAAGATGGATCAAAGACCTAAATTTAAGACCGGATACTGTGAAACTGCTGAAAGAAAATGTAGGAGAAACAATTCAAGACATGGGTGTAGGGGACGACTTCTTGGACAAGACCCTGAAAGTGCAGGCAACAAAAACAAAATTAAACAAATGGGACTATATAAAACTCAGAAGCTTTTGTACAGCAAAGGAAATGATCAATAGAGTGAACAGACATCCAATAAAATGGGAAAAAATATTTGCAAGCCACCTATCTGACAAAGATTAATATCCCGAATGTATTATCACCTTAAAAAAACTCAAAAACAAAAACCAACCAATCCAGTCGAGAAACGGGCAAAGGACTTCATTAGACAGTTTTCAAAAGAAGAAATACAATAGCTAACAATCATATGAAAAAAATGCTCAACATCATTAGCCATCAAAGAAACGCAAATCAAAACCACAATGAGATATCACCTCACCCCTGTCAGAATGGCTAAAATCCAAAACACAGAGTAACAAATGCTGGTGAGAATGTGGATAATGGAGAACTTATACACTGTTGGTGGGAATGTAAATTGCCTTTGTGGAAATCATGTGGAAATTTCTTAAGAAACTAGAAATAGACTTGCAATATGCTACAGAAATCCCACTATTGGGTATACACCCAAACGACTCAAATACAATATATTAAAGATATACCTGTACCACCATGTTTCTAGCAACACTGTTCATAATAGCCAACATTTGGAATCAATCAAGGTGCTCATTATCAGATGAATGGATAAAGAAAATGTAGTATATACACTTTATACACATACACACAATGAAATATTATATTCCATTGTAATACAATAGAATATTATTCAGCTATAAAAAAGAATGAAATTCTACCATATGCATAAAATGGGCGCTAGTGGAGAACATAATATTGGGTGAAGTAAACTAGACCCAAAAAGACAAATATCACATGTTCTCCCTTATATGTAGGAGCTACAATTTAAAAAACAAACAAAAAAGAAAGAAACAAAAAAGTCTGTGTGTACCAATATTGAAGCAAGTATGGTTTTGTAAAACATTGTTTTATGAGCCGGCGCTGTGGCTCAACAGGCTAATCCTCTGCCTTGCGGCGCCGGCACAGCAGGTTCTAGTCCTGGTCGGGGCACCGGATTCTGTCCTGGTTGCCCCTCTTCCAGGCCAGCTCTCTGCTGTGGCCAGGGAGTGCAGGGGAGGATGGCCCAAGTCCTTGGGCCCTGCACACCATGGGAGACCAGGAGAAGCACCCGGCTCCCGCCATCAGCGTGGTGCGCTGGCCGCAGCGCGCTGGCCGCGGCGGCCATTGGAGGGTGAACCAACGACAAAGGAAGACCTTTCTCTCTGTCTCTCACTGTCCACTCTGCCTGTCCAAAAAAACCCAAAAAAACACAACATTGTTTTATAACATTTTCAAACCAATAGTTAAGATTGTTATACTGCTATCATTTTAGTGATCTATTATTACTTTGAAATTTATTGTATGTGGGTGAAATGGTCATTTTTCTATTCAATTATTGTTTATAGACATTTTCTATATTCCTACTAAACTAGGGTATATTTGCTTTTTACTCATTAAATGTGTTACTTGGCGAATTATTAAACCTTTTCACTGTAATGTAATTTTTAATGTTATCTCAAAAACTAAAAAAAAAAAAAAAAAAAAAAAAAGAAAGGGAGGAGGAAAAGGGTAGGAGGGAGAGGGTGGGAGGGAGGCAGGGAGGGAAGGAGGAAGGGAATATCATTATGTTCTTAGGATTGTATCTACAAATCACATTGAATCTGTTAAAAACTAATTAAAATTAACATTAGAAAATTGCAAAAATTTAAAGCATAAAATAATTTAGAAAAAAGAAAATAAGCTCCCAGTGGCATATGGAAAAAACTTAAGACTAATGGGCCTTGTGGTACTCTTTCCTGAAAGACCCACTTCCAAGTGGACCCTGGATGTTGGCCAGCAGTATCCATGGGAGGGGGCCCAGCTTGTGTGACAAGGGGTGCAAAGTTGCCGAGTGATCAGAGGATGATTAAAGCCCTGGTACCAGCTAAGCAGTGCTCTATCAGGACTGTGAGAAGTGATCACTACCGTGGATAGTGTGGTGTGTGCCCATCTATTGACTCAAAAGCCCATAGTATCAGCTGCACCTAACCCCTGGAAACAGCTCTGAGCAGATATTCTGTGGCAATTCTTTTGGGGAGATTCAGGAGAGGAACAAAACCACACAAGGATGAATGCAATAACGGAGGAAGCTGGAGAGGTACTTGAAGAGAAGGTTTAAATTACTGAATCAGATCTAAACTTTTGAATCAGAACTAAAATAGAATTCCTTCACTAGCCAGATTGCTGAGAGTTCATGAAGAAAATCGATTAGAGAAGGAGAATGACATAATCTCCGCACATCGAAGGTGGAGAGCAGCCAGATCTGGCTGAAGCAGAATTTGTTTGAAACTGTTGGATGCATCGTTTCTATACACAGACTCACCTCTTCCAAAGAAAGTGTTTTTCACCTGCTAGGCAAGGGAAGGGCAGCTTTTTGAAACAAAAGGTCCCAATGGAAAATGGAGTTTTAGTAAGGACATCTCTGCTCACATTTACAAATCTGAAAGTCTGGAAGAGATCTCCAAAATCATTAAGCCCACTATTTTATGGTGCAGATGAGGCTTGAAGTGTTTAATTCGTCATCCCTGGTCTCATAAGAGCTTGGGGGAAAGGTTGTGACTAGAGGCTGGAATTCTAGACTCCTATGATCATGTGTATTCAATCCCAGCCTGCTGCATCTGCATTCTAACTTTGCTTCTTCAAGTCCTAGATACTTGCCTATGATTTCTCTTGGCATTATTTCCTAGTATGTGAAGTATGCTAACTGTGCATTTGAAATAAACTAGCCACTAGGATCTGTTGACAATGTGCACTCAAAATAGCCTTGTGCAATGAAATTAATGCTGTGTAAAATCCTCAGTCCTTTAAGGAATGTTTCTCAGTAAACTCTCTGGAAAACAATCCTCTTAAAAAAATCCAACTCAGTCATCACCATTCCAATTCGGAAAATTCTTTATCTATTTGTGTTTTTATAAGGCATAAATTAAAATGCATGTAACAACTCTTATTATTTTCCCACACCATTGAAAGGGAAATTAACAGAGACTAGGAGTTAAAATAATGCTGTAACACTATGTAAACCTATTTTTTCAAAAAAATGGATAGAGCAACTGCGTAAAGTACTGTATCTGGACATTCATTAAATTCACCAAAGACCAATGACTTTTCATCGAAGCATAAAGACAAAGAAAGAACATTTCTTTTTTGTGAATGTTAAATTTATTTTTTTTTTAAATAGAGTTACAGACAGAGAGAGACAGAGACACAGAAAAAGTTCTTCCATCTGCTGGTTCATTCCCCAGATTTCCACAACAGCCAGAGCTGGGCTTGTCTAAATCCAGGAGCCAGGAGCTTCTTTCAGATCCCCTCCATGGGTGCAGGGGCCCAAGCACTTGGGCCATCTTCCACTGCTTTCTCAAGCCATTAGCAGAGAGCTGGATCAGAAGAGGAGCAGCCAGAACATGAACTGGGGCCCATTTGGGAAACCAGTGCCACAGGCACCTTAGCCTAGTAAGTATGCCACAACGCGGGGCCCAGAACATTTTTCTTCAGATAAAAAGGAGGAGGTTATGGGCTAAAGGAAATGATATGGGATAGAAAGTGATGAATGATAAGTGTGTTACCAGTCAGGAGAAAGAAAGCAATCCACATTCACAGCAGGGCTTCTAAATGTTCATGAAATGGAGCTTCTGTAGCCTGTCTGCCTTTAGTAGCTCTCTCAGAGGCTAAGATTTCAAAATGATTTATACCAGTGACAGGGTTTCCTTGTGGTTCTGTGACTCCATACAGGCCTGACAAGGTCATGTCCAGGACGTCTGGTAATACCCCTGCCTCTGCTTTCGAATTCTAGGTTGCTGGAGGAGCATCTCTTCCTGCCCTCACAACAGAAGCTACTGGATCTTTTGGGATTAGTGGGTGACACTGATATATGAGTGCTTCATAGCCTATGAAAGAGTTGATTATAATGCAAACAAGCCTATATAGGGACCACCAGAAAGATGACTTCTGTAAACTACAGGGTTTCTTTCTTGGCAATGCACAAAAATGATGAAAGTGTTAGGGCTCTGTCTACCTTCCACCATCTCTGCTTGTCAGAAAAGCCAGAGGAAGCCTTCCTTTATCCAGAGCTGGCCAGATACAAAAGGAAAATTCAGTGGCGTAAGTGGACTGAGTCCTGTAACCCTCAACTGTTCTTTGCTTGATCTTCTGGGAAGGGTTCATGACATGCATATGAATATTCATAACTCTATCTATGCTTCCTACTATATATCTCTGTATATCTGTTCTATCCTTTGTTTCCACAGATGGGATCATGGAATACCTATCTCTTGTGCCTTGCTTTTTTCCTCTTTGATTTTAGGAGATTATTCTAAAATATCACATATAAACCTAATTAATCTCTTGAACAAACTGCTCAGTATTCAACTATGGAGATATAATCTTTTTTGTAGCTTTTTGTTATGTACACATCTATTTATTGAGCCAATAATATCTGTTGAATTTGTTGGAGCAAATGATTATATACTTAAAATTTGACAAATATTTCCAAACAGCCCTCAAAATATGTTGCACAGTTTTATTTGAGCACCAAATATCAATGAGAAAGTCTGTTTCTACAGTGTCATCAAGAATCAGATTTTGATTAAACTTTCAAATCTTTTCATTTTATAATGAAAATAAAAGACTCATTATTTGATTGGCATATATCTAATTATGTGTCAAATTAAGTATCTTTTCATATACTTACTGGCTATTTGTGCTTAATTTTTTATGAGCTATCCATTAATAGTGTTTGTTTATTTTTCTATTGGGCTAGTCATTCTTTTTATATTGAGGTTTTTCCCCCCCGCAAAGAAACCTTTTATTTAAAGAATACAAACTTCATTTATATTGAGTTTTAAAAATTCTGTGAACAGGTTGAGAAGTCTTGTCTTTTTCTGTTTATCATTTGTCTTTTGTACTATTTAGCTAATGTATGTGTACTCACATACATTTTTTCTATTGATGTTTTAATTGTTTTTTAGATTTTATTGAAATACTAGAAAGTTTTTAGGATTAGCGAATTTTTTAAATTGGGTGTAAATGCAATTGTATTCTATTTAATGTCTTTAATTTTTTTTCTAAAATGTAGTGTCCACAGATTTACACCAATTTTATTTTATTTTCATAAGATAAAATTCTGGAGATAAGTAACCATGGAGATGTACAATGAAAACATCCATCTCTTTTAGGGGATTCTGATTAAGTTTAGTAAGGAAAAGCTGCATCCTCTCTTCCAAGAGAGTATTCCTCTATTCTGGGGAGAAAGAACAAGGGAATAAAGGTTAACACACTTAATCTCTACTAAGGAAGGGCGGCAAAGATACCGTGTAAACGTGAGCACATTTTCAGTGTTGCTCAAGGAAGGATGGCTTATTCACAGAGAAGGAGGAAGGGAAAGCAACAGCCTCATTCAGAGTAGAGAGTCTCTGTCATATTTCAAGCTTGCATTCCAGGAAAATTGAGCTTATAGTGATGATATTTTAGAGTTGAATTCTTTCCCCCAAAATGTTCTGACTCTGATCAAGTAATACTTTTATCAACTGATGCTACCCAATCTTATAGAAAATTAGAATCTATGTAAATAAGTTAGAATATGGATAATTCATAATCTTTCTGACTTTCACATAATTGATAACAGTGGGGTACGCTAAATAGCTGAACCAAAGACAAGGGTTATATAAGTGTTCATAATGACCAAAGGTCATGAAAAGACCATATGTCCTCAGATCATCAATTCTGCATCTATATTCAGATAGCTGAGGAGAGGCTGCAGCTGGTCGTAGTCTACGAGTGATTGTTATGCCTCTTCTTCACCCCTCTTTGAGATTTTAAACAGGACTCCCACAATAAATCCTACTGCTGTAAACCACATGGCTTTGCTCTCTCAAAGCCAGAACTGTTACAGTCTTTACCAAAGCAGAAGGCAGTAATTTACTGCAAAATCTGCTCTATGTAACTGAAAGATGTAAATGTAAAACAACTGATAACATGTTGTTCTTTTTATTTTTAAAGATTTATTTATTTGAAAGACAGAGTAATAGAGAGTGAGCAGTACAGACAAAGACAGGAGGACAGAGATCTTCCATCTGCTGGTTAACTTCCCAAATGGCCCCAATATCCGAGGTTGGGCCCAGCCAAAACCAGGAACCAGGAGCTCCATCCAGATCCCCATGTAAGTAGCAGGAGCCCAAATACTTGGATAATAATCTGTTACTTCCCAGGTGTATCAGCAGAAAGCCGGATTGGAAGTGGAGTAGTTGGGACTCAAACTGGCACTCCAATATGGGATGCTGATATTGCAAGCAGCAGTTTAACATGCTGCATCACAACGTTTTCCCCTAAGGTTGTCCTTAAGTGGCAGAACATAGAAAGTGTTCCTCCTGTATGTAGCTTGGGACCTAGGTTCATTCATTGTCTAGAGCAGACATATCTTCCAAGGTGGTGGCAATGGAGAGGCCACCATTGCCCGAGCTGCCATGATGAGCAGTGGAGGTGGGCAAAGTCTAGGGATGCACGAGGTGCTGAGCAGCCATATGCACTAGGGTTCTTGCACAAGGGACCAAGAGGAGGAGGATGGAAAGATAAGAACTTGAAGTGATCTGAAGGAGCAGAAACTAATTTGGGAACTATTTATGGAATGAGTGACTGTAAATGTGGAGGGGAAGGGTAACAATGAGAGAAATTCCAGTAGATCTATCTGAAAAATATCTTTTTCTGTCCAGTCAGCAGGGAAGGTTGAAAGAACAATGTCGTGGTGTAGCTGGTAAAGCCGCTGCCTGCTATGCTGTCATTTCATATGGGAGCTGGCTCAATTTCCGGTTGCTCCACTTCAGATCCAGTTCCCTGCTAATGGCCTGGAAAAAGCAGCAGAAGATGGTCCAAGGGTTTGGGCCCCTGCCACCCACGTGGGAGACATGGAAGAAGTCCTGGCACCTGGCTTCTACCTGGATCAGCCCTGGCCATGGCAGCCATTTAGGGAATGAACCAGTGATTGGAAGATCCTCTCTCTCTCTCTCTCTGTGTGTGTGTGTGTATGTATGAGTGTGTCCTCCCTTTTCTGTAACTCTGACTTTCAAATAAATAAGTGAATCTTTAGGAAGAAACAAAGATCATTATAACTGAAGCCAGGGGAACACAGGGAGGGCAATGTTTCAGAGACTCATAGTTGCCTGGGTAGGACTTTTCGGCCCCTCTGTGTCTTGTTCTTTCTTGTTTTCCTCCAGAGTTTTTCACTCTCCCTGTGGTTTTCTGTATCTTTAATTCTTTCTAATCTTTTGGCTGTTTCATAGTCCCTAAATATATCTTATTTTTAAATCAATATTTATTAAATGGTACTGTTGTGGCATGAAATTATTGGCTCAATTTTTTTTTATCCTTTTTCTCAGCATCGGAGAAGTCATTAAAATTAATTCTTGGTTGCTTTTAGTAATACCGAGGTTAGTTTGCAGCCCCTCTCTATTATTCTTTCCATAGGAGAGACATCTTAACCAAAACTCTCATCTTGGTCCTGAACTCCAGTGATCATCTCAGAGGACAGATTTGTGGTCCAGAATCTACATCCAGGCAGATGGGGAGCAGGTCATCTTGCTGCTAGACTTGCTCCAGCTTTGTGATGCTGGGCATGTAGCTGGACTTCTCTTTGCCTTATTCTTGAGTCCTCCCAGGTAGTTCTGGGTCATGCATCTGAGTGGTCATTGCTGTATTCCCAAACTCTACCCAGTTCTCAAGGCCTTGTATGACAAGAGTTTCACTTAGTTCTTGGAGAATTTAAGGACTGGCTGGTTTTGGTACAAGCTTGTAAGTAGACTGCTTACCTCTTGTCCTCAACTGTAGAAAACATGCATTGGCCTGGTTGCATGCCTTCTCTTACCTCCATTGTTTGGTTCTAGCTTTCAGGGTTTCAATTTCTCTTTCTCAACCCCTGGTTCTTAAATCATTTTGTTTTAGGTCATATCACAGGATACCATAGTGTTGACATACATGTGCTCTTCAGGTATTATTTTTTTCCTTTGAGTTAGTAACCTGCCCCCCCAAATCCTCTTACCACAGTTGGGGTATTTGAAAGATGGAAGAATTGAAGCATTTTCCTTTTTCTCGAATGCTATTGGTCAGTTTGCCATAGACTGCTTTACTTACATGACTTTAGGATACACAAAGGGCACATATAGGTAAGCTTGTTATTTTCATGGAGATGCCAGGTTTGGGGTTGGGAAAGAAAGTTGGGAAGTGAGGGAATGGAGAGGGTTGTTTGTTGAACATTAAATCCAAAGACCTTAATATTTTTCTAAAGTCATTTGCTGAGATAGTCCATCTACATAATATATGATCTTTTTTATATTATATAATACCTATTGTATATGGTTACCCTTTACTGTTGTCATTTGTAAATACAAGATCTATCTTTACCTAACAGAGTGTAAGCAGTTCCACTAAGCAGTTGGGTCCCTTTTCCCATGGCTGATGCATACCATTTGTTTCTGATAATGAAAAGATGGAATCTCCTCTTCCAACGTGGCCTAAAGGAATCCTCCAGAAGTTGTATGCAAGAATATTTCATAAGCATGCTGAATATAAGTTAGCTGAAATGAGGAAATGCAGCTCTAGTGTTATTGAAAATACTGTAGAAGACACTTTCAGTTAACACATCAGTGCTGAGTTGCTTTCTTTTTATCCTTAACTAATAGAATCCTGGAATAAGGAACAAGCTTTTTTTTTTTTTTATTTATCTAGTATAGTACTTTCATTTTCCAGGAAAGAGAAATTGATTCCAAAGAGATTAAATGGATTTTCTGTGGTTTGGATGTTGCTTGTCCTCCCCAAAGATTCATGTGTTATGTGTTGTGAGTCTGGTCTCTGGGATAGCGGTATTGGGAGGTACTTAGGTCATTTGTGGGTGTGCTCTTGAAAGGGATTAAGGTATTTCTCCTGGGAGTCTGATTAGTTCTTGCCAAGGGATTGTTATATTATCTGGAGCATGGTTCCACCTAGGCTCTTGCTGGCCTCCTGTTTGGAGATATGATTACTCACTGCTGCACATACTTACTATATTGCCAATTGTCAAGATGTGATGCAGATGAAAGAGGCCTTACCAAAGCTGAGCTGACACAGATTACACACCCTTGAACTTCCTGTAAGCCAAATGAGCTCTTTTCTTCTTAAGAAGCCAGCCTGAGGTATTTCATTATAATGGTGCAAAAGAGAATTGTTTACGATTACTTGGCTTGTAATAAAATTATATCCAGTGTCCAGGTCTCCTAGTTTTTGACACTGTACTCCTTCTCTTACATGATCTCTGATTTCATTGTAGGTTGGAAGAGCACAATATTCTAAGATTATGAGTTATTCTCAACTTCGGTTACACATTAGAATCACCAGAGAAGCTGCTAAAATTGAGATATTTGTGCCCTATATATACTGATTCCTATCTTTAATTGGCCTGGGGTAATACTTGAACAAGATCAGTATTTTATAGAAACTGTTCTCACATGATGGTAATTTGTAGCTGGGGATCAAACCCTTTATATCACAGGACAGGCAATTCTGAAACTCTTGCATTTAGTTTATTTTTTTTTTAAATCAATTAGTTTTTAACAGATTCAACGTGATTTGTAGATACAATTCTTCTGTTTTTTAGGATATAAACTTCTTTTCTTTTTTTTTTTTTTTAAGATTTATTTATTTACCTGAAAGTCAGAGCTACACACAAAGAGAAGGAGGGGCAGCAAGAGAGAGAGAGAGAGAGAGAGATCTTCCATCCACTGGTTCACTCTGCAGATGGCCACAATGGCCAGAGCTGTGCCGATTTGAAGCCAGGAGTCAGGAGCCTCCTCCGGCCTCCCACGCGGGCACAGGGGCCCAAGAACTTGGGCCATTTCACACTGCCTTCCCAGGCCATAGCAGAGAGCTGGATCGGAAGTGGAGCAGCCAGGACTCGAACCAGCGCCCATATAGGATGCCAGCACTGCAGGCAGTGGCTTTACCCACTACACCACAGTGCTGGCCCCTAAACTTATTTTCTAAACTTGGTAAGCCTTAGTGGAAGAGCCCAGAAACATTCTTTGTAAAACTTTGCACCATACAGTCTCACATTAATCTTATTTTATTTTTAACTAATTTTTATTTACAAAAGAGAAGGAATGACATTTTACAAAACATCAGTCTTTCCCCCATCCAGCACTGACACTTGTTAATATCTAATGAGATATGCTGAATCTTTTTGAGATATTAATAACTGAAACAACGTACTTCAGACAAAGTTGAAACATATCCTTGGGAGTTCTCATTTTATTTACAGGTTTTCTTCTGTTATTCTGATCAAAGAGTGGACAAATATTTCACTTCATTCCTTACCATCACCCTCTTGCCTCTGCCAAAGAATCCAAAGGACTGGTTTATTTGCAATAAGGCAAATGCCCACTGAGCTATCAGAGGGCTTTAAGATCCTCATAATCAACAATGATACTATTGCATGATTGAGTGCACCAGCTGGAGCATGACAATAAATACTTCATCCATA
The DNA here is from genome assembly GCF_033115175.1 of Lepus europaeus. Lineage (NCBI taxonomy): Eukaryota > Metazoa > Chordata > Mammalia > Lagomorpha > Leporidae > Lepus > Lepus europaeus. Next base: position 166,606,500 of record NC_084827.1, on the reverse strand, counting down.
TTTTGGTAGTAGAAAAGTGGCTCAGCGAGAAGCTTAAGGAGGTCAGTTTTCATGCTCACAAAACAACTTGGGAATCACAGACCACAGACATGTTCTTAGGAATGCAAAAATCCAAGAGCTGAAGATATGTGGAGCTATTATTTTTCTTGGCTGAGATTGATAATTTTCTTCTTTCCCCCATAAATTAGGGTTTTAAAATGTTGTTGCTACTACTTATTTCTCTTGGCATGTTAAATGACTGAGTGTCTTTGTTCCCACTGCCTTTTTCATGGACCCTCTTCAGCTCTTTCTCTTGAGTAAATAATCTAGCTTTTCTGTGGCTTGCGTAGCAGCTTAGCACTCCTTTGGAAATTTTTTTTTTTCTTGTGACTATGGGGTTCTGTTGACCATGTTCCTAGCATGTGTGCTTTCCTCTTTTAGTTTCTGAATTTAAGGGTATTTGTTTTATTGTACTCCAGTGAACAAACCTTTCTCCCCCGTCTACTCCTCTGGAGCAGCTTAATCTGGGCTTCTGTCCCGATTTCATACTCTGTACTCCTACAGTCAGACAGTGTATCAGCCAATTAAAGTGATTCCCTTGGTACACTCTGGGTGGGCTATGCCCCGGTGCATGGCATCATGATCTCTGCTCTTATATTTGCTGATAAACAAGCAAAACTGAAGAAAACTGAAGATCTTCATCTTTAATATAGTTCAGTTATGTCTTTTAAATTTTAAATTTCAAATCTAACTACTTCTTTCCCTTCTTCCTTTCCCTCTTAGCATTATTTATTTATTTATTTTTAGTTTTTATTTATTTATTTTTGACAGGCAGAGTTAGTGAGAGAGAGAGAGACAGAGAGAAAGGTCTTCATTTTTCCGTTGGTTCACCCCCCAAGTGGCCACTACGGCCGGTGCATCGCGGCTGGCGTGTTGCGGCAGGTGCGCTGCGCCGATCCGAAGTCAAGAGCCCGGTGCTTCCTCCTGGTCTCCCGTGTGGGTGCAGGGCCCAAAGACCTCTTAGCATTCTTTTTAACTCATGTGTTCTATACCGCCCTGAATGAACTTGAGATAAAAGTAATTGCTTTCCTTTTAAATTGTTCTGTGAAGCACTTGCTGAGCACTCCATAGTTGTCAAATTAAATTTCTACCCAAGGAAGAACAGAACTGAAAGATCCAAGAAGCTCCCACAAGCAGACACATGTATCTTATAGGTTAATGTCAAATAAACAAACATATGAAGAAGAGCTGGTTGTGTAATAGCTTAAAACTGCACATTCACTGCTTGAGAAGCAGTGATAGGGCAACCATAGTGACTGCCTGCCCTTCTCTTCATAGAGGTGATTTGCTTCCTTTTCAAAACCTTTTGGGGCCGGCACTGTGGCGCAGCAGGTTGAAGCCCTGGCCTGAGGTGCCGGCATCCCATATGGGCACCGGTTCTAGTCCTGGCTGTTCCTCTTCCGATCCAGCTCTCTGTTATAGCCCGGGAAAGCAGTAGAAGATGGCCCAAGTCTTTAGACCCCTGCACCCACGTGGGAGACCCGGCAGAAGCTCCTGGCTCCTGGCTTCGGATTGGCACAGATCCGGCAGTTGCAGCCATCTGGGGACTGAACCAGCAGATGGAAGACCTCTCTCTCTGTCTCTCCCTCTCTCTTTAACTCCATCTTTCAAATAAATAAAAAATAAATCTTTAAAAAAACAAACAAAAAAACACAAAACCTTTTGAAAAGCCAGAACTTGTTTTTGTGTTCTGTAGTTTGAAGATAGTGGCCATGTTGACATGAGGAAGGCAGCATGATTTGCAGCACTAGAATTTGTTTTCCTAATGGTTGGGAGTCACTTACTCCCTGGGAGGTACAGGGAGCTCAGTGCACCACCCACCCCGGCAGCCACTCTTCCTCTCTCCACCTGCAGGACAGCTGATGATATAGAGTCATGAGTCATCAGGTCTCCCCATGTGTCTCTGGTGTGCCTCTCAGAAACATAACCCAGGATGCTAAATTAGGTTTAGGCTTTCTTAGATTAAACTGGGTTGGCTGCATCATCTGCTCGAATTGAGGGACTTGATGGATGGGTTGGGGAATCATGCCCATATTTGCTTTATGCTCTTCTCTCTTATTTTGAATTCCAACTTTTAAAATAGCTTACAAATGGTTTATAGTCATTAATGTTGTTTTCCTTTTAAAAAGTTCCATTGCATACTAATGAGCAGTTTAATGCTAACAGAAGCTTCATTTCCATGCAAGCTAAAGTTTGCCATATGCTTAACTCCTGTTTCACACAAGCACTAAGTCTGCAGAATGCAGAGTTGCCACAAATATCCAAGTACAGAATTAGGTCCCATGTACAAGTATGTGAGTGAAGAATTTGGCTCATGCATATACTCTTGGTAAAAAATTTTCCCATAGTTTTCTTTTCTCTAAGGTATTGAATGGGCCAATACTTGTCCTCATGTTTCAAACATTTCATCCCCCCTTGAAACATTTTGATTGCCTCTTACATTGACTAGAATTGCACAATACTATGTTCCAAATGATATCTTTTCCAGTGGCTTCATATAATTCCAGAATAAATCTTTTGCCTCACACACTATGCCCTTATATATATGACTTCTATTTTTACTTTGTTTCTTCCTCTGTTTTCCTTCTACCATTTCACCCAACATGTTTCAAATTTGTGTAGTTGTTTATATTTGAGACAATCATACTTGAAACCAACAATACTTACTTTATTTAAAAAATATTTGTCTTGATGCAATTCCCAATTTTGGGACCTGGCACATCAAACTCAATAGAAAGAATGCAAGCTTTGGGAAGATGGAATAAACTCATGATGTAATCGGCAGAGTAGATGTGTTGATTCCACCCTTGTGGAATTAGGATCTTTATTGTATTATCTTCTAAACTCAACAACAACAGAAACATAAGAGTAGTCTTAAAAAAAGAGTAGTCTTTTAGCAGCAAAAATTAAATTTTTTATGTGAACAAGGATACTTGAAAAATAACACTGGTGCTCTTTGTTTTTAATTTAATTTCATCCAATCACTGGATTGCCTAGTTACCTAGGATATGTATGTGTGTTTTCATTTTAAAGAACCAGGTATTTGCTGGTAGGTTAACAAAATGTCTTACTCAGGAAATCAACATTTAGATTTTAGGTATTTCAAGTTAAGCCCAGAAGTAACCATGTCCTACTTGTCTTATTGACAAAACAGAATGCACCACCAAGTTTCTCTGGTGCAGCTTGATTTTCCTGATGCTGAGACTTTCCATCGCTGAGACTCTATTGTAATTTCCTGGAAGTATCATCGATTTATGGCATGTAAACTAGTCTGTCTAAAATTCATCTGCCTCAAATAGCCCCTGCCTCCATTATTTTCCTGTCTGGCCCGCCTGCTCACAAATGACCCTCTTATTCCATTGACTAAACTTCCGCGATTACTTCTAATCTTTCAGTCTTGAACTTTGACCATCTAACTGGTAGAAAAGTCCATCTCTTTCACTGTTTGGTGCTCACATCTCTATCCTGCACCAATTTCATGCCAGCCACTAGTTTCACCTATCTTACCTGAGGAGTTAGATGCCTGAAGCAGATCCCGTCTTCTTTTTCCTCCTTCCTTCTGGCTTGGATTTTGTTAAGTCCATAACCAATCAAAGTTTTTTTTTTTTAAGATTTTTTTTGTGTGTTTATTTGAAAGACAGAGTTACAGAAAGAGGCAGAGAGAGAGAGAGAGAGAGAGGCAGAGAGAGAGGTCTTCCATCCAATGGTTCACTCCCCAAATGGCCACAATGGCCAGAGCTGAGCTGATCCAAAGTCAGGATCCAGGAGCCTCCTCTGAGTCTCCTACATGGGTGCAGGGGCCCAAGGACTAGAGCCATCTTCTACCGCTTTCCTAGGCCACAGTAGAGAGTGGGTTCAGAAGTGGAGCAGCAGGGACTCAAACCAGCTCCCATGTGGGATGCCGACGCTTCAGACTGGGGCTTTAATCCGCTGTGCCACAGCGCCAGCCCCATCAATCAAAGTTTTACCATTGCCCTTTGCTTATCTTGAGTTACTCCAATGCATGTCTGAGAAAAAGATTTGTCTGCAAAAGTTAGAGAGATCTCAGGAGCCGCGGGGAGAGAGTAAAGAAGGCAGATAGGGAAGAGAAGGAAATAAAAAAGAGTGCGTTAATGCTTGTGTTGCTACTATGGGAAACAGATCCAACCTGCACCTGAGTGTGTGTGTGTGTGTGTGTATGTTGAGGGATGGTTTGTGTGAGACTATGGAGAAATTATTCAGAAATAAAATGTGAAGGTTGGGGTATATGTCTGTCAATAATCTTTCATATTCTGAGCTAGATATTAATTCAGACATTTTTCTAAAGATTATTTATTTATTTGAATATTTGAAAGGCAGAGTTACAGAGGGAGAGAGAGAGAATATATATAATATATATGTGTATATATATATATATATATATATATATATATATATCGTCCATCTGCTGGTTCACTCCCCCAAATGGCTGCGATGGCTGGGGCTGAGCCAGGCTGAAGCCAAGAGCCAGAATCTTCTTAGTGTCTCCCATGCAGTACAGGGGCCCAAGCACTTGGGCCATCTGCTGCTGCTTTCCCATGCCATAACAGAGAGCTAGATTGAATGTGGAGCAGCCGGGACTTGAACTGGCTCCCATACAAGAAGCTGGCACTGCAGGTGCCACACTACGCCACAGTGCTGGCCCAGATTCTGGACATTTCTGGTCTGCCCTGTGCCACTCCCCATTGGTCACATAAAGTCTACTGACAGAAGCTCACAAGTGCTTGAGGTAAAAAGCTGTCAGCAGGTGCAGGAAGTGTCTGTCAAACTGCTGGTGACCTCCAGGGTGGGCTGTGTCAGTTATGGGTCAAGCTCTAGCAGTGTACTCAATATTTAGGCTTAAAAGAGCTAATTAGAAGGGACTGTTGCTAGGAACTGGAAAATGCTGATGACGGCAGACTTAGTTCCAGGGGAAATCATTTTATTGGACAGCCTTTTCCTACTAAAAGGAACACCTGAAGCTCCAAGGAAGATTGAAAAGCTTCTTTCTCTTTCATGGTGTTTGAAAGCTGACGATTACAGGAAGCACTGAAATGAAAGCAGTCAACGGAGGGTATTGCAAAACACATACTAACGAAAGTTCAGGCTATTCTGTTAGTTGTGCCTATGAGAACTATCTGTATTTTCCAAATATAAGTGTTGTGGATGTTGCAAGTATCAAACATTTTTATAAATGATAGCTTGTGTCCACTTAATTGTTGTTTGTGGTTCTCTTAACTCGTGTATCTGTTCATTGGTTTGAAAGACTCATTTTGCTTGTGTCTTAAGCTCAAAGTGTTCAGTTACTGAACCTGACATTCAGTTGAGCGCAACTCCTGTGAGCACAACAGAGTGGAACAAAGACCCATATCAACTCTGTTTCTAATTCTGAGTTGGGGGAAGTATGGGTAATCTAAATGAAACTCACATATGCATAGTTTATTTGTAGATATGGTTGTATAAGAGATTTGTAATGAGTTGTATATGCTTAATTTGAATGCTTGGTAAATTTTGGTTATATGCTTATGCATATGGTATGTGCATTGAGCAATTCTAAGGATTGCCTTTGGTTATAAAGTCTCTGTTTAAGAACTCTGGCAGGGCAGACCCTGCTAAACATCTGGTTGTTTCTTTGTTCTGAGGCAGTGACTAATTTTGATCAGATCTACTTGTACCACCTTGCAAGTAAAGAGACGATCAGGTTCAGAATTAAAATTCTACCATTGATGTTTATATACAGAAATTTAGAGTTCTTCTATAGGGCATAACATGTTATCATTCTGTGCTGGAAATGAACTTTGAAGAAATTAAGATATGGAGCTCTATGGAGGAATAGTTATTTACCTTAAGTCATGGAGAAATGATGGCTAACCTTTCACTTGGCTATACTTTTGATGATACACATGTTTTGTTGATAACAGACTATCACAATTTTGATTAATGCTAGTGTCTGGCATCATGTAAAGTTAAGACCCATTTATGGATTGCTTTCAACACAGTAGAAGCTATTGCAGTCATAAATTTCCACAAGGGCAGCAGCTGCTGGGCAAGGCAGTAGTAAAAATTCTAACATTAATCTCTCCTTTTTTCTGAAGATTTCAGTACTTTATGAACTTCTAAACCACCCTTTACAAATTTAAGAGGGGTCATATGGCAGTAGCTTTCACCAGAAAGCAGCCAGTGATGAGAAGAGCCCTGATTGATGCATACTAAGGAAAAATGCTGGAAGAAAGAGAAGAGTAAGGCTGTTAACTTAGGAAAGGGTATCTCTATGAAGCTTTCAATCTTAGCCAGGAGATGCAATGAAAGAATGACCCAGTTGGCAATTGGCAAAAGGAAATATGAGGCTAAAAGTCACAGTAAACACTCCTTCTTTGTTTCTCCCCAAAGAGTGCCAACACATTTTTAATTCTCAACAGATAACATTATACCTAGAACTAAACACGGTGCAGATTTATCTTTCTGGGAATAAGTATGTATTAACTCTGCAACAGTGTGGAGAAGCATTGAATCATTTATTCCATGGTCAGTAATAAACAAAAACATACAAAGAGGAAATTGTTCCCTGAGTACCCCATAGACCTCTCACTGTCTGCTTTTGCTTAATAAGTATCAATGTTTATAACTATCAATGTTTTCTGACTTCTTGTCAAAAAAGATCACTGCATCGTAGTTAGAACTTATGCAAACAAATGTAGCAAATTTCTTTGATGCAATGGTGGTGTTTGTTAGAAATGGATTCTTCAATGGATTGTAGGCATTGCTTTTTCTTTGTAACATTCTAAAGGCTGAACCAAGTATTTAAAATACAAGATGCTAATAACAAACACCACATTCCACAAAGTAAGCAGGGAAACAAAGGACTTCGTATTAGGATGCAAAAAGATGTTGATGACTTTACTTCCACAATGAAAGATAAAATAAATTTAGAGCAGTGACTGATGATTTAATCTAATTCATCATTAAAATCCATGGAATAGTCAACAGTGAAGACACCTGCCACCAGGATACTGAAAACAGAAAATGTTACTTGTCCTTGATTGCAATTGGAGGTAATTTAATTGCAATTAAAGAACAAAATTCATTGAATGGCAATCTAATAAATCCTTCTGAGGTAAATATGATATTATTACAAATATAATTTCTGATTTTCCCTGCTTGATGCAGATGAACAACAAAATTAAAGGCCATTTCCTAAACCTCTAAATAGCCCATACTCATAACTGTTTACAATCTCCTCAGTCTGTTTTTTGTCTGTGACTCATAAGTCAGAAAACCATAAGCCTATGCCCATCTACATGATGGAAAATTCATTTATCTCCTCAGAATGAATGGAGGAAGAACCTTTTTCTCAGTAGCCTGTGGAAGACAAACGGAACAGGATGGTGAAGATCAGGATGAAAATGATTCTCTTGTCTTGAATAAGATGTTTATGTACAATACTGAATCTACTGGGGCTATGGAGTTAGATTGAAAAGCCAAATTGAGAGATAAAACTAAACTTGATCTTAGAATTCCTTTCAGGCAGAGAACATGTAATGGATACTAACACACTTAGAGTTTAAGTTTTCACTCACAAGGAAACACACATAGATGGGGGAAACAGTTTAACTGTTTGGAATGACACCAAGCAATACTTTCTGAGCTGCAAATAAGGAGAAAAGTGAAAGAGTATTTGGATGTAGGTTTGAGAATATATTGAGTTTCTACTTTGAGCCAGATAACTTGGTGACAATAGAAGAACCCACCTAATTTTGTCTGTGTGCACCCAGAAACTAGACTAGGGCTCAAAGAAGTGTTGATTATTAGGGTTTTTAACTATAGATGTCTATAAATCAGCTGAGATGTTAGATCATGGTTTGGCTAAAAACACATTGTTTGCTGGGGCTCCTGTGTTGGAGTGCCTCATACTAGGCAGCTTAAACAAAATACATCAATTTTCTTCAGTTCTGGAGGCTCAGAGTCTGAGATCAAGGTGTTAGCAGGATCGGTTTCTTCTGAGGCCTCTCTCCTGTGGATGGGCATCTTCTCCCTGAGTCTTTCCTGTGGTTTCTGTCTCAATTTCCCTTCTTCTATGGACACCAGTAATATTGGATCAAGGCCCACTCTGGTGACTTTCTTTTCACTTAATTGTCTCTTTAAGAACCCTGTCTCCGGCCGGCACCGTGGCTCAATAGGCTAATCCTCCGCCTTGCGGTGCCGGCACACCGGGTTCTAGTCCCGGTCGGGGTGCCGGATTCTGTCCCGGTTGGGCCCGGGAGTGCAGTGGGGGATGGCCCAAGTGCTTGGGCCCTGCACCCCATGGGAGACCAGGATAAGCACCTGGCTCCTGCCATTGGATCAGCGCAGTGTGCCGGCCGCAGCGCGCCAGCTGTGTCGGCCATTGGAGGGTGAACCAACGGCAAAGGAAGACCTTTCTCTCTGTCTCTCTCTCTCTCTCACTGTCCACTCTGCCTGTCAACAAATTAAAAGAAAAAAAAAAGAACCCTGTCTCCAATTACAGTCACATTGAGAGGTACTTGGGTACTAGCACTTCAAGATATGAATGTTTGAAGGCACTGTTCAACCTGCAATAAATAGGTTATGTGACATATGGATGTTTTACTGAAGCTTATACTTTTATGAAATTCAGCTGCTTGAATATTAACACTTTATTTTGCAAGATAGATGGAAAGTTAAGAAAGGTATTTAATTAACTTGTAAATATCTCTATATCAGGGAATGGTGATTTTGAACCTTGTCCCCTAGGTTTTTGCCTAAGATACAGCTCTTTCCTTGGGTGGGTCCAGAAAGAGCAACGCAGCACAATGGAGCTGTCACAGACTCCTGTGCCGCCTATGGAGTAAATGTGATGTGTCATCCCCAGTGTGGAAAAGGAAGCAGCCCTTGCTCTCAGCCCACCCTCTGTTTTCCTGCATATCCAGTTGCTATACCACTAACCTGTGGGTCTTTCCATTTAGAGCACTCCTTTCTTAGCTAAGGCAAGTGTGTTTTAGGAGAAAGGTCCACATTGAGACTGCTTGTCAATAAACTAACTCCCACTATTCTATTAAGCCATTTTACTATTCATTTGTGGGCATGTAGCCTTAAAGAAAGATTTTCAATGAAATTATAGTTTGCAGATGAGATTGGTTTAAATTGCCTATTAGAGGGTTCTTTCAGCATGTGATACCTTTCCCAGTAGCTGTCTTGACGTGTAACATTTGATGAGCGCTCCAACCTTGGACCAGGTGCTTCCCATGTTGTTAGGATACCATGAAGCAAAGATTCTAGGTGCTTATTTTAGAACTTATGCTAAGAATGACTTTTGGGTATATGAACCTCTGTAATACTTAATCTCAAAGTTTAGCAGGTATACAGACAAGGGAAATATTAAGATCATATAGTTTCACTAAGTAAATGATTTCCAGATGCATCAATTTTGTTGCAAAGGACAGGATTTCTTTGTGTGTGTGTGTGTATTTTTTTTTTTACTGTTGAGTAGTATTCCATAGTGAATATATACCATAGTTTCTGTATCCAGTCATCAGTGAAATAAGCTAGTCCTCAAAACACAAATATAATATGTTTTTCTTGAACTATGCATAGGGGTGAAATTGGCATTTTGAGATTCCATGATTGTTTACAGCCCTCCTCTCAACTGTTGAGGAACAGTTTTGTTTCTTCATATTGTTTGTTGAACTCTTTATTTAGTGTAGGATTAATCTTATGAGTATAAAGTAAACTGAAAATAGATCTTTGTAAAAATTAAGAGTGGGAATAGGGAAGAAAGGAGGAAGAAGGATGGGAGCGTTGGCAGGAGGGAAGTTTGGGTGGGAAGTATCATTATGTTCCTAAATCTGTATATATGAAATACATGAAATTTGTATACCTTAAATACATTTAAAAAATTCACCTAGCATAAGCTTTCCTTGTGTAACTTGAACCTAAGTAACCCTTCATGGAGTTTAGAACTCAACTTGGTAAGAAACTTTCACATTACTTGTTTTGAAAATCATAGCATCCTTATGGGCAGGATGAGGAATTCTGTAGATGAAAAAATTTGCCTCAGAAGTCAAGTGATTTGTACAAAGTAAAATATCTACTGAAAGGAGAAACCACGGCTTAAGTTTAGTGTTCTTTCTGTAACCCCATACTTGCAGAGACCAATGCAGCCAGTCCCTTAGCCTGATTTACTGTGTTACAGAGCATTTTCCTTTGACTAATCATTATAATTAACACAGTATGTTTAAGAAGACTGACTTAACTTTATGTTTTCCAAAATACAGGAAAAATAACCATGGTGGGTCTTCTGTGTACATTTGTAAACTTTCAAAATCATTTCCTTGCTTACTTCTTAAGGCACCTGTAGAAGAATGTTGTAATGATACCCTAAAGTCTGAAATACATAAAAAATCTTTCATTTTTCTCATACTTTTTCATAGTTGATGTAGTCAAGAATAAATAATCACACTCAAAAGAAAAAAAGTTACTAATTTTTGGGGATTCTTAGCACCTGTAGGAAGCAAATCATGTAAAGATGTGTCCACGGTTTGTAATCCCCTCTCAGAAGTTATAGAATGCTCACAATTGTGTCAAATTCCTGCTTTGAAATCCATTCAATTAATAATTTCCTTACTCTATCTCTTTTTTCATCACAAAATTTCTTTCTAGATCTTCAATATCTCTTTCTCAGAAGGAATCCCAATCTCAATCCTTTGTAGACTGACCATTCAACAGTTTGAGGTACAAAACACTCCCCAAGTGATGTGACTTGGCCATGTGAAGTGGTTCTGAGACAAGGAGATGAGCATCCTGGAATAGTGTCCAGGCTCCTACTGAGGGGAGCCATTCAGGTGTGTAGATGTACCTGACATTTTCTTGATTCCAGTATTTATTTACCTTTGTTGGAGTGATTTTCCTTTCCAAGAGGACTTTAATTATGTTTATACTTCTTTGATAGTATCTTTTTTTCATAGCCATTCTCATTTATTCATTCATTAATTTTATTCATATCCATATTCATTCTTTATCTTGCCTTCATTTTTCAAAGATTTTTTTTACTTAACTCAGTATAAACTTCTTTTGTTTATTCAACTTTTATTTAATAAATATAAATTTCCAAAGTACAACTTTTGTATTATAGCAGTTCTTCCCCCCCCCATAACCACCCTCCTACCCGCAAACCTTTCCATCTGCCACTCTCTCTCCCATCCCATTCTTCATCAAGATTTATTTTCAATTATCTTTCTATACAGAAGATCAACTTAGTATATACTAAGTAAAGATTTCAACAAGAGTGTCAATTTGTTAAGTCAACAACAGGAGTCACTGTGCACTTACTCCTCATGTAGGATTTCTGTCCTTAATGTGCTATATGTTGTGATTTAATGCTATAACTAGTACTCAAACAGTATTTTTCACGTTGTGTTTCTGTGTGGGTGCAAACTGTTGAAATCTTTACTTAATATTTACTAAATTGATCTTCTGTATATAAAGAGAATTGAAAATGAATCTTGATGCAAATGGAATGGGAGAGGGAGTGGGAGAGGGGAGGGTTGCGGGTCGGAGGGAAGTTATGGTGGGGGAAAAAGCCATTGTAATCCATAAACTGCACTTTGGAAATTTATATTCATTAAATAAAAGTTAAAAAAAAGATTTCAACAGTTTGTACCCACATAGATACACAAAGTATAAAATATTGTTTGAGTAGTAGTTTTACCGTTAATTCGCATAGTACAACACATTAAGGACAGAAATCCTACATGGGGAGTAGGTGCTCAGTGACTCCTGTTGTTGATTTAACAATTGACACTCTTATTTACGACGTCAGTAATCACCTGAGGCTCTTGTCATGAGCTGCCAAGGCTATGGAAGCCTCTTGAATTCATCTTGAAGGGTGTCAGAGACCAAGGTTGTCTCACTGTTTAATGTCTCCTCACTTCTCCTTTCTTTCTTTTCCTTGGCTGCCTGATATTTAAAGATAGTTATGCTCAGATTGCTTAAGTTGGAAGTGACAGAAACTCCAAAATAACTTGGGCAAAATTTGGAATTTATTAGTTTATAAAACTGGGATGCCTGTGGTCAGGTGAATCTTACTTTAGGCAAGACTTGATCTAGGAGTTTCCAATAAGGTTGTCTGGTTAGGCCTGTCCCTTCCCCTTTCTTCATAGGAAGTATGTCAAGAATACGTGAGATAGATATTTGGTGGTCTTCTTTGCAAAGTAGTCAGCCACAATTTATCCTCAACCTGTCTCTGTGCACCTGGTGGCAAAGATGATTGGCGGAAGCTCCAGGTAGACATGGTCCTTGTTGCTTGGGATCTCAGAAAACAAAGACTCTCTCTTCCAGTGTTGTTGTTAATCTCAAGAAGACTGTGTGTGGCCAGCTTGGGCCACATGCTCACTCAATTGCAGCGATTCAGGGTCATAAAATTGGCAACTGGTGCTGGCAAGACTTCTTTAAGCCAGGGAAGATCAGTTCCAAAAAGGAAAAGAGGTTTTTTTTTTGTTTGTTTGTTTTACAATGCAAGGAAAAGAGGATACCAAGAAACAGAAACAACTGATGTTCACTACAGTTGTTTTCTTAAATCATTAAATGCTATATGCTATTCCCTCACCATCTCCCAGTTGTTGATTTGTCCTCACATCTCCCTCACTGTGTGTGACCTGCGATGCCTGCAGTGTTAGCTTAATTCTAGATCCGTGGTTCTCAAGGTGTGATCCTTGAATCAGCAGTATTATCATTATCTGGGAACTTGTTAGAGATACACATTGTTTGCCTCTTTTCCAGTCCTATTGAATCTGAAACTCAGAGTGGGGCTCAGCGCTCTGAATTTCAACAGGCCTTGATGATGACTTTGAACCTAAATATTGAGAGCAACTGCCCTAGAAGCCTCTAAGTGTTTATTATGTTTCCTATGGAATTTCTGTAAAATTATCATTTCTGTAAAAAATACGGTGTGCACTGCATGTGCATTGGACACTTGGTCCAGAGTGAACTCTTTGCCAGGAAAGATAGTTGTCCATAGAATAATGGAACTAAGAATTGATGTTGAGACACTGCCCCTCCAGCCTGCTGTAAATACAGCAGGGTCTCACAGGAGGGATGAGGGTGACAGGGGGAAGAAGACCCTGCTTATGGTTACCAGTGGGACTAAAACCCTAACATCTGCTGCCAGGAAGCATCAGGATGTTGAAAGCTGTGGGAAAGGCCGGCACTGTGGTGCAGTGGGTTAAAGCCTGGGCCTGCAGTGCCAGCATTCCATGTGAATGTTGGTTCGAGTCCCAGCTGCTCCACTTCCAATCCAGTTCCAGGCTAATGCGCCTGGGAAAGGAGTGGAGGATGGCCCAAGTATTTGGGCACCTGCACCCACATGGGAGACCTGGAAGAAACTCCGAGCTTCGGATCAGTTCAGCTCTGGCTGTGCAGCCATTTGGGGAGTGATCCAGGTGATGGAATATTTCTCTCTCTCTCTCTCTCACTATGTAACTCTGCCTTTCAAATAAATAATGAACACAGAAAGCTATAGGAAAAAGTACTGCCTGTTCTAGCATTTGCATTTTCTTTTCATCATGTTGACATGAACATAGTATGGCAAAAAGATAACTTATTCCAAATAGCACAAGATGTTTCCCTGTGCAGCTCAGCCTCTGTGCCTGTGTTTGTGTAGACACATGGAGACAAAAGCACATGTGGGTGAATTATCTCCTCAGTTACACATGTACAACTACTAATGATTTCAGTGGGAGTTGTCCATAATAACCAAGAGTAGGATTTGGCCCATGCAGTTTAAATTGAACCAAAGCCCAATTTGTAATACGTTAGTTGAAAACCAGCAGTGATTATAAGACTAGCGCGTGATTAAAGCTTCACCTTCAAAATCTGCTGCCCAGATATGAAAAAGTTTAAAAAATCATTATGTATTTTTTCAACTTGTAGTAAAGGATGAATTGTTAAAACTTCCAGCCTAAGAAAAGAATTAAAGTATTGCAGGAAATTGGATATTCAGAGTGGCTGTTTTTCATTACTCTGCAGCTAATGAAAAAAGTGAGACTTCAAATAGGATTCTGCTTTTATTGTTTCTATTTTCCCGAAAGGACCTCCATCACTTTTTCTGAAACCATATCTGTAATCTTTTTCTGCAGACAACGTAAACCTAGGAAACAATGTTTTATGAATTTTCAAGTTCTTAATTTTCAACTATCCTTTAAAACAGTTTCTTTCCATTCTCTGTTTTGTTGTGTAATGAATTATTACTAAATTATCCCAGCACTCAGCAAATCAAAACAGCCATTGACTTTGTTCACAGTTCTGTGAGGCAGGAATCTGCGGAGGGCTCAGTAGGCTGTGTGTCTCTGCTCCATCTGGCAACAGCTGGGCAGCGGGAACTTAGGACCTGCTTCCAAGATGTCATCTTCTATCCCTTTGATGCCATTCTCTTCATAAATGACCTCTCTATGTGGCTTGGGCTCCACACAGCATGGGAATCTCAGGGAAGTCACTCTTCCTGTCCACTTGTCTTCCAAAAGACAGGAAGTGGACCTTGCTAGCTTGTTTAATACTTCCCCCAAAACTGGCAGAACATCACTTCCATTGTATCTATTGGACAAAACAGTCACATGATTCACACAAATCCTAGGTGAGGCAACAAGGTTCTCCCTACTGATGGAGCATTTGTGATATCCTGTTGCAAAAAGATATGTGGGAAATGAGAGGCATTGTAATGATCTATAGAACATATAATCTGCACATTCTTGATACCTAAGGGAGCTTAACACCTCCTGATTTCAACAGCCCTTACAAACTGTGTCCAGGTTATGACACCATGTCCTGTTATCACAAGATAACATACAGCATATCATGCCCTGTTGTAAAATAAGAAAACATCCTTCATTATTTGTACAAAGGAAAGATGTTTTAGCAGATTTAAGCATTCACTTTAATTACTGAGCTCTAAACATATGGATTGCACTTCTCATGGTTAGATGGAAATACAGATAAAAGTAAGTAGGCTGAGTAGAGCCATGGAAGTCATCTGTGCTTTTTTTTCCACCTTATTCTTTAGGTAAGAGGGCTGGTGAAGTTGTCTAAGCACACAGGGATAATGTGCCTTGGTTTAAGATTGTGTCAACACAGGTAATGAATAGCTCGTTAGGGAGGTGGTATCAGGAAGCACTTGGGCAAAGTGACAGGGAGAGGATGAAACACATTAAGGGCGAGTGAGTTACCTTTTAAGCAAATGAGGCTTAACCACACTGAAGACTCTCACAAAAACTACATGGAACATACACCAGGCTTCCAGTGATGAAAAAGAGAGTGGTCAGTATGTCCACTAACTTGGTTGATAGCGGCCTTTGACTTGGCAGCTAACTTCTGATCATGGTTGAACAAGCCTTTAGATGCCAGAGAAATGCTCACCTCCAACCCCCCCCCCCCCCCAAAAAAAAAAGAGATGTTAATGTATAAGGTGGAAAGTTGAGTGTGCCAGAAACTGTCCACTAAACTGGCTGATTGGCTCAGGCAGTTCAACGTAGTGTGAGGCACTGATGTCCTCTGCTACATTGTTGATGGCAAAAATAGTAGGAGGAAATTTTGAATTGTCACAACTATTATTTATTGGGCTCTTACTATATTACAAGTGCTTTGTATGTAGCTTTTTTTAAAGATTTATTTATTTATTTTTAAAGGCAGAGTTACATAGAGGCAGAGGCAGAGGAGGAGAGAGAGGCCTTTGATCCGCTGGTTCACTCCCAATATGGCTGCAACGACCGGAGCTGTGCCAATCTGAAGCCAGAAGCCTGGAGTCAGGAGCTTCTTCCAGCTCTCCTACATAGGTGTAGGGGCCCAAGGACCTGGGCCATCCTCTACTGCTTTGCAGGCCATAGTGGAAACCTGGATTGGAAATGGAGCAGCTGGGATTAGAACCGGCGCCCATATGTGATGCTGGCACTTCAGGTGAAGGCTTTACCAGCTATGCCACAGCGCTGGCCCTTTGTATGTAGTCTTGATGTGAACCATCACAACAATCACGTGATCAATGTGATCATTGAGGGAACCGGATCTCACAGAGGGTTAGAAAGTTCTCCAAAGCCGTTCAGATAGGAAGTAGCAGAGCTGGGATGTGAAGCTACTGCATCCTTTTGATTCTGTAATTCTTCTGGTTTACTATTTTTCTGTGCTAGAACAGTTATCCTATCACTACGATATCTTATCCTGCAGTGGTTTCCCCAATGTCATGCTGGTGTCCCATGCAACAGAGTGTTTTGCTTTTTAAAGATTTATTTATTTGAAAGGCAGAGTTACAGAGAGAGGAAGAGACAGAGATATAGAGAGATCTTCCATCTTCTGATTCACTCTCCAAATGGCCACAATGGCTAGGACTGAGACAAGCTGAAGCCATGAATCTGGAGCTTCTTCTGTGTCTCTCATATGGGTGCAGGGGCCTAAACATGTGGGCCATTCTCTGCTGCTCTCCCAGGCATGTTAGCAGGGAGCTGAATCAGAGGTGGTACTTGAACTGGCACCCATTTGGTACAGGTGGCGGTTTAACACATTTGGTACTGGTGGTACAGGTGGCGGTTTAACCCATTGGGCCACAATACCAGCCCACTAGAGTGATTTGTGTCTCTCCATTGTCTTTTATCATTGCAGTTGGAATAAAATCTGAAACCCATGCCAAAGTCTACAAGTCCCAGCTTATCTAGCCCTCAAGACCTCTTCAATTTCAATTGCTCATGGTTTCATGGCCCTTTATCTTTAGCTATACCATCATGGCCTCCTTTTGATTCCTCCAACCTCTAAGCTTCTTCCTATCGGAGACCATTGGTGCTTGCTCTCCCCTCAGCTCAGAATACTTTTCTTCTGGATCTTTCCATCACTGACTCCTTAAATCTCAGCTTAAATGTTACCCGCTTGGAGTAGGTTTCCGGCAGAAAGTAGGAACACAACAAATCAGATTGCTACTAAAGCTGGGCTGTGGGTCTTTGATGGGTCCCTCTAGTTTTGTTGCTTTGTCCTGAGGAAGGATACACACAGAGAGGTCACACATACACACTTTTATATGTGTAGAAGCTATTTAACCATTTATTGTTTGCAGGAAGTGAATTTATTGGATTTATTGTAAATTTGTTCTTGAGTAATATCTCTCTCCTGGTGTCATCAGCACTAATAAAAGCTTGTTGTTTCAACCAGGGGGACCACATCAGGGTCTTGTGCATGGGTTTTGTGTGTATAGGAGGAATGATCTAACTTGAGAATAATGTACAAGCCTTTCACTGGCATCTTCTACCGCATTTCTTGTTTTTTTTCTCACATACAAGACATCTGTGAACTTTCCCTTTCAAACAGCTTTATTGAGGTACAATTTATGTTCTGCACAATTCATACATTTTAATACAGTGTACTCATCCTCAAACACGCGTTTTGCACATTTCTATCACCCTGTAAATGTCCTCATTCCTATTTTTGGTCTATTCCCATCTACACCTCCAGCCCCAGGTAATCATTGATCTACTTTGTATCTCTGTAGTTTTGCCTTTTCTATAAATTTATTATACCTTGAATGTTATGATAGTGCTTTATGTCTGATTTATTTCACTTAGCATAATGTTTTAAGGTTCACCCATGTCGTCACATGTGTCCATGGCTTGTTACATTTTGTTGTATGGACAGACCACATTTTTATCCAATGACCAGTTGATAGGTAATTGGAATGTTTCCAGGTTTTAGTTATTGTGAATAATGATGTCATAACAATTTAAATAATTTTCTGTAGGTGTATATTTTCAATTCTCTTTTCAAAAGGTTTTTAAGAACATGTATTTATTCAAGACGCAGAGTCACAGAGCGATAGAGAGAGGAAGAGACAAAGAGAGAGGTCTTCTATCCACTGATTCATTCCCCATATTGTTGCAATAGCCAGAGCTGGGCCAATCTGAAGCCGCGAATCAGGAATTTCTTCCAGGTTTCCTACACGGTGCAAGGACACAAGCACGTGGGCTGTCTACTGCTGCTTTCCCAGGCCAGTGTCAGAGAGCTGAATTGGAAGTGGAGCAGCCAGGACATGAACTGGTGCTCATATGAGATGCTGGTGTTGCAGGCGGAGGTTTAACCTACTACACCACAGCACTGGCCCCTCATTTTTCTTAATAGATAGCTGTTTTCCAAAATGGCTGTATCATTTTACGTTTGCACCAGCAACATATGAGTGCTTGAATTTCTCCATATCTTCAGCAACACTTGGAACTGTTATCTTTTTTGATTATTCTTATTCCAACAGGGGACCAGCATTGTGGCATAGCAGGTTAAGCTGCCACCTGGGGTGCCAGCATCTCATATGAATGCCGGTTTGAGTCCTGGACGCTCCACTTCTGATCCAGCTCCCTGCTAATGCATCTGGGAAAGCAGCAGAAGATGGATAAGATGGCTCAAGTGCTTGGGTCCCTGCAGCCACGTGGGATACCCAGATGAAACTCCTGGCTCCTGGCTTCGGCCTGGCTGTTGGGGCCATTTGGGAAGTGAATCTGTGGATGAAAGACTTTCTCTCTCTCTCTCTGCCTGCACCTCTCCATCTCTGTAATGCCACCTTTCAAATAAATAAATAAATATTTAAAAAAATAAAAAAACAAAAAATTTATAGTTATTACAAAGCTATATAGCACTATCTCATTGTAGTTTTAATTTGCATTTAACTTATGACTAATGAAGTTGAGCATCTTTCCATGTGCTGATTGTCCATTTGTGTATCATTTTTGGTAAAATGTCTATTATATCTGTTCAAGCACACGTTGTTTTTGGATTGTATCCTTGTTAAGTTTTAAGGGCCATGACATTTTAAAATATCTTTTCTTTGTGGTTTTTCTTTTCCATAATATCAGAACTGTCCCTTTGGTGATAGTGTCACAGTTAGATAATGGCAACACATGAAGTGGTTCTGAGGTCACCTCTAGCAGTTCCTAAGTTGGTGTTTCACGCAGAATGTTTTAGAAAATGTTAGACAGGGCTCCCTGTTTAAAGAACCTTGGAAAACTGAGCACACTCTATCCTTCGTTGTTCTGCAGTAAGAACTTGTTATCTCCTAAACTCAACATCTCTTAAACTTACTTAGCATAAATCACATCACCAATTAATTAATAAAGGTACTAGTAATACATTTCCAAAGCAAAATTTTCCCCAACTGTGTTTCTATGAATCCAGTTAACAGATGAACAATGGAAAAGGAGGCCAAATAAGCTCAATTATTCATTTGAGTTAGAGACAATGTTAGTGCAAAGAACATAGTTTTCTTGTTATCTGTCTTGGTTCTCTTTATTCAGTGTTCCTTTTTGTTTGCCACCAGCATCTATCTACAAACAAAAGAAAACAGGTGAGGATTAGAAATATGTAGTCAATTCTAGATGACTGGTTGCTCACAAGGTCTTCCAAAAGATCTCCTCTCCTTCACATCCAAGTGGTAGACTACGGGCTTCCCTTTAATGGAACTGATTGCGACCGTCAAAAGCTGAGCCTTGAACAACATTCTCAGACTTCTTTTCTTTGCAGGATTTTTTTGATGTATTCCTTTCATAAATAATTATTTATTTATAGATATGTATCAGGCAATATTCCAGAAACTAGGAGTACAGCAGTGAATAAAGCATAGTCTGTGGAGCTTATAGTTTAATGCAGTGAAAGTGAAAATAGAGACAATGTACAAATACATAGGTGGAGAATACAATGCTAAGTCATGTTAATCACCACAAAGAATAAAACACACTGGGGGCCGGTGCCTTGGCTCACATGGTCAATCCTCCGCCTTGCGGCGCCAGCATCCCATATGGGTGCTGGGTTCTAGTCCCGGTTGCTCCTCTTCCAGTACAGCTCTCTGCTGTGGCCCAGGAAGGATGTGGAAGATGGCCCAAGTGCTTGGGTCCTGCACCCGCATGGGAGACCAGGAGGAAGCACCTGGCTCCTGGCTTCGGATCGGCGCAGCACACTGGCCGTAGTGGCCATTTGGGGGATGAACCAACAGAAGGAAGACCTTTCTCTCTCTCTCTCTCTCTCTCTCTCTCTCTCACTGTCTAACTCTGCCTGTCAAAAAATAAAAAAAAAAAGAATGAACTTCTTGGAGTTTATCATTCATCAGTGAGGCATAGTAAATAACACCAGAACTAACTCGAAGATTGATTTTAAAATGTCAGTTTTCTATGTGGAGTTTTCATGGAAATGAGTGATAGTAGATTTACAAAAAATGTATGATAGGAGGAAAAATTTTAGATACTTTTGAGAATTACATTCCAAATATTCCTTTGGCAACACCCAACACACATACATGCATAAGTGTTTCTAAGAAGTTCTGCAATAAAGAAATAAGTTTACTCCTTAACATTGTTTAACACAGTGTTTAACAAAATATATTATAATATAGGTCTTTTGTTTCTTTTTTTAACTTTTATTTAATAAATATAAATTTCCAAAGTACAGCTTTAGGATTACAGTGGCTTCCCCCCACCCCCCTTACCTCCTTCCCACCCACAACCCTCCCATCTCCTGCTCCCTCTCCTATTCCATTCACATCAAGATTCATTTTCAATTATCTTCCTATACAGAAGATCAACTTAGTAAATACTAAGTAAAGATTTCAACAGTTTGCACCCACACAGAATCACAAAGTATAAAGTACTGTTTTAGTATTAGTTATACCATTAATTCACATAGTACAACACATTAAGGACAGAAATCCTACAAGGGGAGTAAGTACACAGTGACTCCTGTTGTTGATTTAACAATTGACACTCTTGTTTATGGTGTAAGTAATCACTGAGGCTCTTGTCATGAGCTGCCAAAGCTATGGAAGCCTTTTGAGTTCGCTGACTTCGATCTTATTCTGACAGGGTCATAGTCAAAGTGGAAGTTCTCTCCTCCCTTCAGAGAAAGGTACCTCCTTCTTTGATGGCCCCATTCTTTCCACTGGGATCTCACTCACAGAGATCTTTCGTTCAGATTTTTTTTTTTTTTCAGAGTGTCTTGGCTTTCCATGCCTGAAATACTCTCATGAGCTCTTTAGCCGGATCCGAATGCCTTAAGGGCTGATTCTGAGGCCAGAGTGCTGTTTAGGACATCTGCCATTCTATGAGTCTGCTGTGTATCCTGCTTCCCATGTTGGATTGTTGTCTCTTTTTTAATTCTATCAGTTAATATTAGCAGACACTAGTCTTGCTTATGTGATCCCTTTGACTCTTAATCCTATCATTATGATCAATTATGAACTGAAACTGATCACTTTGACTAGCGAGATGGCATTGGTACCCACCACCTTGATGGGATTGAATTAGGATCCTTCGGCACGTTGGTAACAATACCGTTTGGGGCAAGTCTGATAGAGCATGTGCTGAACTGTACATCTCCTCCCTCTCTTATTCCCACTCTTATATCTAACAGGGATCACTTTTCAGTTAAATATAAACACCTAAGAATAATTGTGTGTTAATTAAAGGGTTCAACCAATAGTATTAAGTGGAACAAAAAAAATATTAAAAGGATAAAGTATTAAGTTGTTCCTTGACAGTCAGGACAAGGGCTGATCAAGTCACCGTTTCTCATGGTGTCCATTTCACTTCAACAGGTTTCCTTTTTGGTGCTCGGTTAGTTGTCACTGATCAGGGAGATCATATGAAATTTGTCCCTTTGGGACTGGCTTAATTCACTCAGCATGATGTTTTCCAGATCCCTCCATTTTGTTTCAAATGACTTGATTTCACTTTTTTTTTTAACTGCTGTATAGTATTCTATAGAGTACGTGTCCCATAATTTTTTATCCAGTCTACTGTTGACAGGCACTTAGGTTGATTCCAGGTCTTAGTTATTGTGAATTGAGCTGCAATAAACATTAATGTGCAGATGGCTTTTTTGTTTACCAATTTAATTTCCTTTGGATAAATTCCAAGGAGTGGGATGGCTGGGTTGTATGGTAGGGTTACATTCATGTTTCTGAGGAATCTCCAAACTGACTTCCATAGTGGCTTTACCAGTTTGCATTCCCACCAACAGTGGGTTAGTGTCCCTTTTTCCCCACATCCTCACCAGCATCTGTTGTTGGTAGATTTCTGAATGTGAGTCATTCTAACCGGGGTGAGGTGAAACCTCATTGTGGTTTTGATTTGCATTTCCCTGATTGCTAGTGATCCTGAACATTTTTTCATGTGTCTGTTGGCCATTTGGATTTCCTCTTTTGAAAAATGTCTATTGAGGTCCTTGGCCCATCTCTCAAGTGGGTTGTTTGTTTTGTTGTTGTGGAGTTTCTTGATCTCTTTGTAGATTCTGGTTATTAAACCTTTATCTGTTGCATAGTTTGCAAATATTTTTTTCCCATTCTGGTGGCTGCCTCTTCACGTTCCTGAGTGTTTATTTTGCAGACAGAAGCTTCTCAATTTGATGTAATCCCAATTGTTAATTTTGGCTTTGACTGCCTGTGCCTCCGGGGTCTTTTCCAAGAAGCCTTTGCCTGTGCCAATCTCTTGCAGGGTTTCTCCAATGCTATCTAATAATTTGATGGTGTTGGGTCATAGATTTAGATCTTTAATCCATGTTGAGTGGATTTTTGTGTAAGTTGTAAGTCTTGCTTCATGCTTCTATATGTGGAAATCCAGTTTTCCCAGCACCATTTGTTGAATAGACTGTCCTTACTCCAGGAATGGGTTTTAAATCCTTGATCAAATATAAGTTGGCTGTAAATGTTTGGATTGATTTCTGGTGTTTCTATTCTGTTCCATTGGTCTATCCACCTGTTTCTGCACCAGTGCCATGCTGCTTTGATTACAACTTCCCTATAGTATGTCCTGAAATCTGGTATTGTGATGCCTCCAGCTTTGTTTTTGTTGTACAAGATTGCTTTAGCTATTCGAGGTCTCCTGTGTCTCCATATGAATTTCAGCATCATTTTTTTCCAGATCTGAGAATAATGTCTTTGGTATTTTGATTGTTATCACATTGAATCTATAAATTGCTTTTGGAAGAATGGACATTTTGATGATATTGATTTTTCCAATCCATGAGCATGGAAGCTTTTTCCATTTTTTGGTATTTCCTCTATTTCTTTCTTTAAGATTTTGTAGTTCTCATTGAAGAGATCTTTAATGTCCTTTGTTAAGTTTATTCCAATGTATTTGTTTTTGTAGCTGTGTGAATGGGATTGATCTTAGAAGTTCTTTCTCTGCTGTGGCATTACCTGTGTATACAAAGGCTATTGATTTTTGCGCATTGATTTTATATCCTGCTACTTTTCCAAACTCTTCTATGAGTTCCAATAGTCTCTTAGTAGAGTTCTTTGGATCCCCTATATAAACAATCATATCATCTGCAAAGAGGGATAGTTTGAGTTCTTCCTTCCCAATTTGTATCCCTTTAATTTCTTTTACTTGCCTGATGGCTCTGACTAAAACTTCCAGAACTATATTGAATAGCAACGGTGACAGTGGGCATCCCTGTCTGGTAGCAGATCTCAGTGGAAATGCTTCCAACTTTTCCCCATTCAATAGGATGCTTGCTGTGGGTTTTTCATAAATTGCTTTGATTGTATTGAGGAATTTTCCTTCCATACCCAGTTTGCTTAGAGTTTTCATCATGAAAGGGTGTTGTATTTTATCGAATGCTTTCTCTGCGTCTATTGAGAGAATCATATGGTTTTTCTTCTGCAGTCTGTTAATGTGGTGTATCATGTTGATTGTTTTGTGAACATTGAACCATCCCTGCACACCAGGGATAAATCCCACTTGGTCTGGGTGGGTGATCTTTCTCATGTGTTGTTGCATTCTATTGGCCAGAATTTTATTGAGTATTTTTGCATCTATGTTCATCAGGGATATTGGTCTGTAACTTTCTTTCAATGTTGCATCTTTTTCCGGCTTAGGAATTAAGGTGATGCGGGCTTCATAGAAAGAGCTTGGGAGGATTTCCTCCTTTTCAATTGTTCTGAATAGTTTGAGAATAATTGGAGTTAGTTCTTCTTTAAATGTCTGGTAGAATTCAGCAATGAATCCATCTGGTCCTGGGCTTTTCTTTGTTGTGAGGGACTTTATTACTGATTCAATTTCTGTCTTAGTTATGGGTCTGTTTAGGTTTTCTATGTCTTCCTGGTTCAATTTAGGTAGGTTGCATGTGTCCAGGAATCTATCCATTTCTGATAGATTTCCCTGTTTGCTGGCATACAAGTCCTTGTAGTAATTTCTGATGATTCTTTTTTTTTTCTGTGGTGTCTGTTGTTACATTTCCTTTTTCGTCTCTGATTTTATTGATTTGGGTCTTTTTTTTTAGTTAGTTGGGCCAATGGATGTCGATTTTGTTTATTTTTTTCAAAAAACAAGCTCTTCATTTGGCTGATCTTTTGTAATGTTTTTTTGGATTCAGTTCTGTTGATTCCTTCTTTAAATTTAATTATTTCTCTTCTCCTACTTGTTTTGGGTCTGGTTTGCTGCAGTTTTTCTAGATTCTTGAGATGCATTGAAAGGTCATTTATTTGGTACATTTCCAATTTCTTGATGTAGGCACCTGTGGTATAAACTTCATCTTAACACTGCTTTTGCTGTATCCCATGTTTTGATATGTGGTGTTGCTATCCTCATTTACTTCCAGAAAGTTTTTAATTTCTCTTTTGATTTCTTCTATGACTCAGTGTTCATTCAGGAGTATGTTGTTCAGTCTCTATGTGTTTGCATATGCTCTAGGGATTCCTGAGTTGCTAATTTCCAGTTTCTTTCCACTGTGGTCTGAGGAGCTGCATGGTATGATTCTAATTCTTTCGAATTTGCTGAGACTTGCTTTATGGCCTAGCATGTGATCAATCCTAGAGTAGGTTCCATGTACTACTGAGAAGAATGTATATTCTTTAAGTATAGGATGAAAAGTTCTGTAGATATCAGTTAGATCCATTTGGGCTATAGTGTTGATTAAATCTGCTGTTTCCTTGTTAATCTTCTGTCCAGTGATCTGTCTATTTCTGAAGGTGGAGTATTGAAGTCCCCCAATACTATTGTATTGGAGTCTAAGTCTCCCTTTAAGTCCCTTAACATATCTTTTAAGTAAACCAGTGCCCTGTAATTAGGTGCATATACATTTATAGTAGTTACATCCTCCTGTTGAATTGATCAGTTTATTTATTTATTTTTATGTAGCTAAATGTGAGAGAGAGAGGATGAGAAAGAGAGAAAGAGTGGGCATTCCCCATTCACTGTTTCATTCCCCAAATACCAGCAACAACCAGAACTGGGTCAATCTGATGCCAGGTACCGGGAGCTCTTTCCAGATCTCCCACATGGGTAGCAGGAACTCAACAAATTGAGCCTTCATTTGCTGCCTCCCAGCATGCACATGAGCAGAAAGCTGGATTGGAAGTGGAGGTAGGACTCAATCACAGACACTCAAATATGTGATGTGGGTGTCCCAAAGTGATGCCAAACCTGGTGTGCCACAAGGCTTTTATTTATAGGTCATCTGTTTCTTAAAGGAAACATAACAACACCCTGAGAAATAACAGTGGCATGTAATCTACTTCACAAACCGACGGCTGTCTGTTCTGATGTTCAGAAATCTCAGAGATTAATTTCTCCAATGTCCTGCAGATATATTCCTGTTTTGTACACAGAAAGTACTGAATGTTGAACATTTGATATGTACTAAATGCATGGAACTAAAAGGATATGTTGAGGCTTGAAATGTTTATCGTTATTCAAAACTAGAAAGCTGACACTTCTTGCTTTGAAGTACTCCTCAAATTTTTAGCATACCAGCTACAAGAGTCAAAATTAATAAGACGAGAAATGTATAGTCTTAGTGGATTCTGGCTCAGTTTTTGGACAGCTCTTCTAAAGTCTAGTCTTCTGATTTACAACCATCTGAAATATAATAGTTCTAAAGAGTCCATCATAACGACATTGTTAAATGCTAAATAAATTCCACTGTGGATATCAGATGAAAAATGTAATGTCAATGAATGATATATTTCAAGACACACAAAAAAATGGAATTCACATGAAATTTTATGTGCTTCAGAATAGAATAATCCCTGATTCATACAGGGAATCGTTGAACACTGATGTATGCATATTTATGGAATGCAAAAGTGGAACTTGGCACAATGCCTCTGAAAGGCTGCTTCTGAAGCTGTCAAGGAAAGTCCACCTGTTCTGACTTCCATTAGACTTTCTGTAAATGTCAGGCAGGCGAGATCCTGATGTTGCCTTTCCTATGTGACTTTTAGAAACTGATCTCAGTATCTTGTGCCCTACATTGGAGAAAACCCAATAGCTCAAAACAAATTCGTTAGGAAAAAAGGAAATGAATAAAGAGCCAGATAATTAAGTCAGTTCTCTGCTTTCCCTCACAAGGATTTCTTCATAGGCACATGGAAAG
Organism: Lepus europaeus; assembly: GCF_033115175.1. Lineage (NCBI taxonomy): Eukaryota > Metazoa > Chordata > Mammalia > Lagomorpha > Leporidae > Lepus > Lepus europaeus. The sequence goes on along the minus strand of NC_084827.1, from coordinate 166,580,100 downwards.
GGTCAGTGTGTGGTCTCTGACTTGGATAATCTGGATGCCTTACTTTTCAATAGCGCTTAGAAGCAATTGTACTTTTATGCACAGGGACTCACAGAGGGTGTGTGCCCATAAAAGTGACTGTGGGTGCTCTTCCGAGGTTGTACAGCAGAGATAGCACTGCTGTGGGAGGGGGTGGGCTTGAGTAGCAGCCAGACGCTGTACCCAGGAGCTACGTGAAATTATACAAGTAATATTTTCTATCAGGACCTCAACTTCCTCCTCTGACTGCAGCTTTTGAGCTCTGAATGCTCTATGATCCTGCATTTTTTATACCAAAATTAGTTTCAAGTGATTTTACCCTTAAATGACTTGAAGGCTAAGAAAATGAAAAAAAGTTAAGCCATTAAATTTCGACAAATGCCTTGTATTTTTGTAATTCAGTATCACATTTTTAAAAATCAGAAAGCAAAAAATTTCAAATTATTATTTCACTATTTTCACTCCCATACTAAGGCTTACAGAAATTTAAGAGTAGAATGCATGGCCATCTCTTGCGCTCTTTGGATAGCCTGTTCCTCCAGCTCTCAATGGGAAAGGGGTTGGTTTACTTTTCCTATTTCTTTCAAATTGGGGCCACATGGCCTTCTTAGTGAGTTCCTGTTGAAGGAAAATGGGATTTTAATCTATGAGAGTTAATTGCCATCAAGGTTGGTCTGTTCTTCTACGGAATCCGGAGTCTGCTTTCCTGACTTGGCCTCTCCAAGTCTAATTAGCCATGTAAAGGGAAGGACTCCTGTGTTTGAGATGCCAGTGCTCCTGCCTTGATCTATGATTCTCCCTCATCGTCTTGATTACTTCCATGTCTCGCACTTTCTCAGCAATTGCATTTGTGTTTTTACATCCTCAGGGTGTATGTGTGTGTGTGTGTGTGAGAGAGAGAGAGAGAGAGAGAGAGAGAGAGAGAGAGAATCAGTATCCCCCAGCATCAGCATTCTCTGGGCTGCCTCTGAATGAATATCATACCTTCCTGTCTGAGACACGGAGATTGAGTACACAGGTGGGAAGGTAGATTGTGGATTACATTGTTTTATAGTGGACACCAAGGAATTATTCCAGCTCTTTTGTTTTTGTTTTTATTTTGTTTGCAATTTTGTTTTATTGTTCCTGGAGTTTTTCTGTTTTAAGGCAATTTCTGAAAGTCAGTCTGCTACCAGCTTTGGTGACATTTTGGGTGTATTCAGATCTTAGAACAAGGAAAGTCTCTTGCAATGATCTTGAGCTTGTTTGTAGGTGTCAGGACGCAGACTCCTTTTTCTACTGCCTGTGATTTCTGGACAGTGGAGGACATGGGTTAGAGGAAGACCCTTGTCGCTCATGGCTCCACTTTCACTCTTCTCTGGGGGATGAAGAGAATTAGTGTGGGGAAAAGAACATAATTCCCTCTGTCTGTTTGTGTGCGTCTCTCTTTATTTGCATGTCCTCTGACGTGTAGAGACAGTGCAGTTCCGCTTACTGTTGGCCAGAAGCTTTCTACTTGCTCAACTACAGCGACCAGACAAATAAAGTTTCTGGGGCTGGCACTGTGGCACAGCCGGTTAACGCCCTGGCCTGAAGCGCCGGCATCCCATACGGGTGCCAGTTCTAGTCCTGGCTGCTCCTCTTCTGATCCAGCTGTCTGTTGTGGCCTGGGATAGCAGAAGCTGGCCCAACCCCTTGGGCCCCTGCACCCACATGGGAGACCTGGAAGAAGCTCCTCGCTTCTGGCTTCGGATTGGCATAGCTCCGGCCATTGCAGCCAATTGGGGAGTGAACAATTGGATGGAAGATCTCTCTCTCTGCCTCTCCTCTCTCTGTGTAACTCTGACTTTCAAATAAATAAATAAATAATAAATAAATAAATCTTTTAAAAAATTAAAAAAAAATTCAAAAGTGAAATAGTAACACATTCAGTCATAACGTTAAAGCTATACTCCCCCATTTACCTTTGCTTCATTTTACTTCTTTAAAAGTAGTAGAACAGATATGTTGATCTCCTAGTGTCTGCTTTCTGTGTCATTCTCTCAATTTTTGTTAAATTCTGGAGGGATCCTTCCATTGGCCTCACCTCTTGGGAATGTCTTTCAGTTTGGAAACCTATGGTGTTTTCTGTTCCACTTTTAAGAACATTTCATGAACTGCTAGAAACTTCCAGAAATTCTTTGCAGATAGAAACTGGATTAACCTTTCAGAACTAATTTAGACAAATAGCAATGACACTGGGGAAGTTTACTTAGCAATACAACAATCATCAGGATGGAATGATTCAATCCTCTCCACTGAAAATGGCAATGGGAATAATGACCCAACCTCAATTTTCAAAAAATGTTGAAGTACATAAACACATGTCCTTTTGGACTGCATATTTCCAGTAATCAGTTTCTGATTTTTTACACACCTGTGCAACAGCAGGGATTAGTTGAAAATTTCCAATTACACATTATACCACACGTACTCTGTGTGGGAAATGCAGAATGTAAGAAACAAAATTTTAGCTTTCAAAACAAACATGAAAAGAGATGTTGCACAGAGTGGTTCTGGGGAAAGAGAAAGAGAACACAATGATTGGGGATATGGGAAGAACTTTGGATGTCAAAATTTAGTGGAAAGAGATTGGTGTTGTTCCTGTGGGCAGTGGTGGGGTGCCAGCAGTCAAGGGCCCCCTTGAATGGCCAGCTGGTTGAGCCATGCATTCTGTCATATTCTTCCAGAATGACTTGTAACATGTAGTAATTTTTGTTTGACTTTTATAGGTAAAAAAAAAAAACTTCTGAAGATCCTATTTTACTTTAGTAATGTAATGTTTATTGCTCTTGATCCCTAAGGAAAAATGTCAGCTGATGAGGACCTATAGAAGCAACCTTATCTAAAAAAGTTTAAACCAATCTAAGGAAGACTGATTTCTGTTAATTTGGAACTATTTGGGAATTAGAAGTGCAATATTTTCTTTTTTTCTTCTTTTTTTTTTTTTTTTTGACAGGCAGAGTGGACAGTGAGAGAGAGAGACAGAGAGAAAGGTTTTCCTTTTCCATTGGGTCACCCCCTAAATGGCCGCTGCACTGCACTGATCCGAAGCCAGGAGCCAGGTACTTCTCCTGGTCTCCCACGTGGGTGCATGGCCCAAACATTTGGGTCATCCTCCACTGCACTCCCGGGCCACAGCAGAGAGCTGGCCTGGAAGAGGGGCAACCGGGACAGAATCTGGTGCCCCGACCGGGACTAGAACCCGGGGTGCCGGTGCCACAGGCAGAGGATTACCCTAGTGAGCTGCAGCGCAGGCCAGAAGTGCAATATTTTCAAGTATATCATTTTGTTCAAGTGTCTTAACCTTCTTTATAATTGTGAAGATAGAGAAGGATGGAAAGAATTTCTAAAGCTTTGTGTTTTCTCATCAATATTTTACACTAGTGAAGATAGAGTATTTTCCTAACTCTTGAACTCCTTGAAAAATTTTTTAGTCCCTGGTGAAGAAAGGAGAAACTAAAAATTCTGTAGGAAGGTCTTCTTTGGGTTTATAAATGAAGGATGTTTCATTTGGGCTATTTCTGTTAGTAAGACCCCCTGGTGAAAGTTCTTTAGGTTGGAGACAGAATTTTTGTCCCACTATCTGGCACTTCCAAGACTGCTGGCTGGGTCTCTTTCCTGCGCACCTGTGAGAATGCTCAAGGAAGCATTTCACAGTTATTCTTGGACTTCTTGGAGAATTCACAACAGCCTGATTTCAAAAACATGGATCCTGGAATATTGCCTGATTGTGAAATGTTTTAAAGGTGTTATGATATGCTCAGCAAGGCTTACATTTTGGACACAGAAATAAATTGAAAGTTCAAAATTGAGCTGTGAATAAGTAGAAAGATAATATTTGAAAAGCCGCACAAAAAAGTTGAAGATAATTAGTTTTGTGGGGAATTATGTCTTGGGCTGGTTTCTTTTGTGATCGGAAAAAAAAAAATTACTGTGCTTAGGGACAAAAATAGAGTAAATGGGTTTATATTCATCTTAAATAAGCTGCACATGTTTGTCCACCTGGGATGGTGGTATTCTTCATCTCTTTGGCAGAGATACATAGGAGTTGGAAGAGGAGGGTGGCATCTGTTTGTGGAGAAATTGATCAATGCACTTGCAAGGTCACTGGTGCAGAAGGCATTCCTGATTGGCTTCCACCATCTACCCCACCCCTGCCACTTGGTGTCGTTGTATTTGGTTCAAATAGGATTGATCTTCAGGCATAGCTTTCTGAGCAGACCCAAAGGTGCCGACCCTAGAGTAATTCTGCCCTATGGCTGCTCTATTGAGTGATCACAGGTGGGTATATGAACCATAGAGCAAAACGTGGGTCTTCTGTTTAATAGTTGTGGAATTAGAAGTCTTTCCCAACTGCTGTGATGCATGGATGTGAGGCCTAGAATTGCTGTAGCCATTTTGACAGCATGAAGGAGGATGGCAGTTTTAATTTAACCCAACTAAGATTGCACTAGTCAAGTCATGTTATTTTCCTGGGCATTGGGATTACTTCAGAAGTGAACATAGGACTAGAGTTGATCTATTGAGAAGGAAACCTGCGGGTTTTATTGTTTAAGGACTGGGAAGTCATAAGTTCTCACTTCCTCTGGGTGGTGTGGTGTAAGAAGCTGGATTTTGTTGCAGTGAAGAAAAGTGACCTGAGGATGGAGCTGGCTCATGGAGGAGTTGGAGTCTGGACAACTGCAGAGAAACAGGGCTGAGACTTTGATCAAACCTCTGCTGAAGTTTTTCACTTTCTTCAACTTTCACTTTTGTGTGCCAGTATTTTCTGTTACAAATAAATGAATCAGTTGAGTTGGAAGTGTGAGTTGATTTAAATGGATGTGAATCAACATTAATCTCTGAAGAGGAGCTGATGTGCTACGCTGTTGTACACCACCATACATACAAAAGTGCACATTAAGTTTTTAGAAATGTTCTAAGATGAACATTAACATGTAAACGACAGAAAACAATAAAACATGCAAATTTAAATCTACACCTTCACTATGTAGGTCAAATGTCACAGTCACTTAGTTTCAACTGATTTACTGGAGAAAACACAAAAGCATATAATAGAAATCAGATGTACTACAAGTTGCATATAACTAATTGGATTCAACAAAATCCTGGAGATGTTTCTGCTTTTTTTTGAGCAATCCAACAATTTAGTCAAAATAGAAACTGTCTTCTTTCAATTCAGAGCAATAAATGAAAAATATACAGTACAACGCAAGAAAACAATGCAATTTTGTTCAATTGAAACACACACACATACCAAGAAAACTACAAACATATATACACAAACACACAGAAAAAATTATACAATGACACACACACAAATAATTTACCCAAACACAAAACTAAACTGTCTCACATGCTGAAATCCATGGGTAACAATACACAAAGAAAGGTATCTGCCCTGTCTCAAAAACTGCAACTTTCTCTAAAGTGACAATTCAAATGATCAAAATACCGACTGGTTGTGAAATATATGATAAATAGTTTAATATTTGCATGCCTTTCCTTTCTTTAAAAAATAAAGGACAAAGCCATTACATAAAATTGTCCAAGAACCAAATCAAACCCTAAAGTAAAAGTAATGGAATCAGAAAAATACATTGAACTTACTTTTTTTCCTCTTTAATGTAAGACCACAATCAGGTAGAACAAATGAGGAAGAGGAAGAAGACAGAAGATTGGATAACAAGGAATAAAGATGAAAGAAGAGTAAAAGAATAATTTGAGAAGCCAGTGCTGTGGCATAGAAGGTTAAGCTGCCACCCGCAGTCCTGGAATTTGGGCACCTGCTTAAGTCCCGGCTGCTCCACTTCCAATCCAGTTCCTGCTAATGTGCCTGGGAAAGCAGTGGAGGATGGCCTAAGTGCCCAATTGGGAGGCCCAGCAAGAGCTCCTGACTCTTGACTTTGGCCTGACCCAGTCCCAGCCGTTGTGGCATTTGGGAAGTAAACCAGCTGATGGAAAATTCACCCCCCCCCTTCTCTCTCTGTGTGTGTGTGTCTGCCTTTCAAATAAATAAATAAATCCTAAAAAGAAGAATAACTTGAACTAGGTTACTCAACAAATGAAAAATGGATAAATGAAGTAAATGAGAAGGTCATATGGGAAGGTATACAATGTATTTTCAGGATATTTAAGTCCCATCATCAACATCATGACAATCATCATTCAACTCATCATTTAGATATGATAATGCTTAGGTCAAAAAACCATTTGAGTGTCAAATCACATATCTTAGCAAAATACTTTAATCATTTTTTTATTAACAATAGCAAATCCAAAAATGGTTCTGAAGATAATAATTGCAATACCTCTTTTGTCCACAGCCCCAATGAAGCAAAAATTGCCCTGCCTACAAGGCCTTCCTTGGCTGTTGTGTTCTATGCTTTGTTTATCTAGGCCCTATGCTCACAGATTACCAAACCAGATATGGTCATCTGATTCCAGGGTAACAAAGGTATAGGCTGTCCAGCAAATTTGAGCATGACCTGGCTCTGGGAGATGAACTGGACCAATCAGATTTTCCATCTCTGGGACTGAAATTAAGAAAGACAAAAGAATCTAACAGTTGGCAATAAAGCAGAAACTGAAAAGTTGCCTTGAGGTGAATTTGAGGCATTGTTAGCCAAAGCTTTGTGCAGCCAGAAGTATGAAAGAAGCAGATATTTGGAAGAGGGACAGAGAGAAATGGACTGGGGTGTGTAGAGTCCTGAAGAGTCATCTTTAGTCACACTCATGGCAGGACCCAGAGTGAAGAGACACAGACTTCTGCTGCTGGATCCCCGAAGAAGCCTCAATCCCCTGGTTCTTTCTGAGGTGGGGATCTGTAACAGCACCTGCTTTGTGAGGGAGCTGATACCTCCCCTCTGGTGCTGCCAAGTGTATCTTTGCAATCAACTCCCCTAATATTGTAGCTCCCTTTAGTGTGTCTCTATTTCTACAAACCAAAGGAGTTAAAATACTTGTTAACCCTTTTTTGGATATTTCTGCCTTTAAGTGTTAAGTTGTATGCAAGGATTAGATGGCGAGTTTGTTAGAAATATAATTTCCTGGCAGAGAAGTCTGAAAATCCTAATTCAATGAGTATGGAGAAAGCTGTAGTGTGTGACGTAGCTGTAAAGGGACTGTATTTGGGAACCATTGCCTTGGTTCATGTTGTCCCTTTACTAATCCTGTGGACCTCAAATGTTTTAGACTTAGAGCCTCTTTGCTTTTTATTCTTAAAAAATATTATGAATCCAAAAAGCTTTTCCTTATATTTGCCAGTATTTATCACATTATAAATTAGGAGTGGGAAGTTAAAAATAATTTTTAGTGGACATTTAGCCTTGCAGTACTTAAGATGCCTATATACCGCATCAGAGTGCCTGAGCGTGAGTCCTAACTCCAACTTTGGATTCCAGCTTCCTACTAATGAAGAACCTTAGAGGCGGTGGTGATCACTCAAGTATTTGGTGAGATCCATGTGGGAGACCTGACTTATGTTCCTGGTTTTAGGCTATGGCCCCGACCCAGCCCTGGCCATTGCAGGAATTTGGAGAGTGAGCTAGCACATGCAGGTTCTCACTGTATATCTCTCTGCCCTCAAATAATTAAAAAAATAATAAAGCAATATTAAAAATAATAAACCAGGGCCAGTGGTGTGGAGCAGTAGGTTAATCCTCTGCCTGTGGCACTGGCATCCCATATAGATGCCAGTTCAAGTCCCAGTTGTTCCTCCTCCAATCTAACTCTCTGCTGTGGCCTGGGAAAGTAGAAGACGGCCCAAACGCTTGGGCCCCTGCACCCGCGTTGGAGACCTAGAAGAAGCTCCTGGCTCCTGGCTTTGGATTGGCTCAGCTCTGGCCTTTGTGGCCATTTGGGGAGTGAACCAGTGGAGGGAAGGTTTTTTTCTCACTGTCTGTAACTCTCTCTGTTTCTCCCTGTCACTGTCTGTAACTCTAGCTCTCAAACAAATAACTAAAATCTTTAAAAAATAATAAACCAATTACATATTCTGTTAGTTTCCTAGGGCTGTTGTGATAAAGTGTCATATATTGCTTGGCTTAAACGGCAGACATTTATTGTCTCACAGTTCTGCGGGTTCCAAGTTCAAAATCTAAGTGTTGGGGCGCGGCCGCCACTGCTGGTGGCCTCGGCGTCGGCCCCTCTTCTTTTCTCCTCTCCCCACTTTCCTTCTCTCCCCACAAACACAAAGTTCCTTGAGAACCGATGAACAGTGACCGTGTGGTGACTGCATTGGACCCTCGCTGACCAACTCCACAGACTGAATGGAACAAGATGGGTGGTGATTTACCCAAGGGGAGAGAAACAAAAGAAAACTATGGCAAGATCTTGAAGATCGATAATGTCTCCTACCGGGACAGAGGAAACTACCGATGCACAGCCAGCAACGTTCCTGGAAATAGCCGGTCACGACTTTCATGTGGTGGTGGAAGCATACAGATGGAGCCATGACAAGAGAAGTTCTAGTTAGAGATCACACAGATGCCTTCTGTGATTTGTTCAGTCCTCTGTCCTAGCCTCTTGTGTCAAGATATTGTGAGAAATTACCTGCAGTGTAATGCACATGAGATGGGCATGAGAGCAGATCCTGAAGGAGAAGTGATGGCTCAGTGGAATAAAGTTCAGTCAGTGCTCCAGAGTCCAGGCTACACATCTGTGGATTCAACCAGCCTCAGGGGGAAAATACTTGGAAAAGAATTGCGCCTTTACTGAACAAGTCCGTCTTTTTCCTGCTCATCCCTCAACTGTTGCTCTGCAGTCAAGACAAGGGCTGATCATGTTATGCTATATGTCATTACATTGCACTATTTAGGGCAGTGTAACAACTCTTTTTTTTTAAATTTTTATTTTATTTAATAAATGTGAATTTACAAAGTGCAACTAAAAAAAAAAATCAAAGTGTTGACCAGGTGGTTCCTTCAGAGATCTATCAGGAGAATCAGTTCCAGCTTTTTCTTCTAGCTTCTGGTAGACCCAGACATTCTTTGGCCTGTGAAAGGCACTCTCCCTGTATCTCTGTTCAAATTTCTCCTTTCACAAGGACATCACTCATATTGGATCAGGATGCACTCTAATGACTTTCATCTTAATTTGACCATCTGTAAATTCCCAAGTGTGGTCACATTCACAGGTACTGGGAATGAGGATTTCAACATTTTTGAGAGATGTAATCCAATCTGTAATACATATTAACATAAATAATCTATTTTGTGCAAATTGGTGAGAATTAATATGCTTTGCATTTTTTTTTGGACATTCAGAGTTAGACAGAGAGAGAGAAAGAGAGAGAGAGAAAGGTCTTCCTTTCGTTGGTTCATCCCCCAAATGGCCACAGAGAGCTGGACTGGAAGAGGAGCAACCGGGATAGAACCGGCGCCCCAACCAGGACTTGAACCAGGAGTGCCGGAGCCGCAGGCGGAGGATTAGCCTAGTGAGCCGCGGTGCCAGCCTATGCTTTGCATTCTTTATAAGTCTGTTTAATGACTGGCTTAATAAAGGAAGGCTAGTTCAACTTTTTGGTTTGATATGGGAAGTGTGTGCAGAATATCTGAAATCAATGTAAATATAGTTGGGAAAGGAAATGGTAGACTTTTTTAATAAGACATCAAACTTGAAAGTGGTAATCTCTTGGGGCCAGCGCTGTAGCATAGCGGGTAAAGCTGCCGCCTGCAGTGCCGGCATCCCATATGTGTGCCGGTTTGCGTCTCAGCAGCTCCACTTCCACTCCAGCTCTCTGCTATGGCCTGGGAAAGCAGTAGAAGATGCCCCAAGTCCTTGTGCCCTTTTACTCACACGGGAGACCTGGAAGAAGCTCCTGGTTCCTGGCTTCAAATCGGCTTAGCTTTGGCCATTGCGGTCAACTAGGGAGTGAACCAGTGGATGGAAGCCCTCTCTTTCTTTCTCTGCCTCTCCTTCTCTCTGTGTAACTCTGACTTTTAAGTAAATAAATAAATCTTTTTAAAAAAAGAAAGTGGTAATCCCTTAAAGATTGCTGTGATGCAAAGTTCGAAATCACATGAATAATCTTTCATTCTTTGTATTTGTATATTTTGCAATTTGAAGGATTTTTTACTCATGCCTATTTTATTTATAACATTTTAAAACTTTGTTATTTACTTAATTTTTCAATTATGAAATATTTTAAATATTTGAAAGTCAGATACAAAGGAATCTTCCATTTGTTAGTTCACTTCCCAGATGCATCCAACACCCAGGGCTGCTGGGCCATGTTCAAGCCAGGAGGCCAGAACTCAATTCATGTTTCATAGGAAGATGGCAGGGAACCAAGTGCTTGAGACATCATCTGCTATCTCACAGGGTGCACATTAAAAGGAGGTGGGGACTAGGAGCAGAGCAGGGACTTGAACCCAAGCACTCTGATGTACGCTATGGGCATCCCAAGTGGTATTTTAACTACTGTGCCAAAATCTCACCCCATAATTTTATAACATCATGCAATGGTATGTGCTCACTTTACTGTCTCCTCGTGAACTCCAAGGAGTAGATCTTATTCACATTTTTGTTATGGTGGGAAAAGAACAGAGCCTCAAGACAAATACTTTCCAGTTTGCACTGAATCCAATTCATTATGTTGCTTCTACATAGAAGAGCTTTTAATAACCCAGGAACACAGCTTTAACTGTTGCTTGCTCCAGTGTTTGTTATGATGCAGGCTTCCTTGTCAATTAAAAAAATTATGGGATTTGGCATTGTGGCATAGTGTGTAACAGTCGCCATCTGCGATGTTGTCCTCACATATGGGCGTCAGTTCGAGTTCTGGCTGCTCCACTTCTGATCCAGCTCCCTGCTAATGGCCTGGGAAAAGCAGAACCCAAGTGCTTGGACCCCAGCACTCACATGGGAGGCCTGGATGAATCTCTTGGCTCCTGGCTTCAGCCTGGCCTTTCCTGGTGGCTACAATCATTTAGGGAGTAAACCAGCAGATGGAAGATCTCTCTGTCTCTCTTTCTCTCTCGCCCTTTCTCTATGTTACTCGTTCAAAAAAGTAAATCTTTAAAAAAATTTAAAATTCTGACTGAGAAGAAGAGTAGTTTATAAAAGTAAGAATATCACACGCACTGTCTTACAAGTCCATGAACACGTTTTTAGGCTGTGCAAGTACCTTCCCCTCTACCCAGATTGCTGTCTATCTTGTAAACACGTACACATCCTTCATGGTGCAGAGAAAGTCACCCTCCTGACTTCACAAGCCAACCTTCATCTCCCCAAGTAATTATTCATTCTCTGTTGTACTCCACAGCATTTTTTTTTTCACTTTTCTTTAAAGAAATCTCACAAAGATGTCCTAGTGGTTTGGTAAGGGCAAGTGCAGTGTGCTAAATCATTCATACCTCCTAAGCACAAAAGAACATAGCATCTTAGGCGAGGTTATCTCAGTCATCTTAACAAACGAGACCTCATGGTTTCCCATTGGTATCCAGAGGCAGAAATTCAACTCCAATTCAAGTAAAATTTATGAGAGGATACTTTCCAGGTAGAAGAGTCACAGAATAGGATGAGTATCTGAACCACGATGCTTAGACCTATAGGAACCAGGACTACTCTGGGAGCATGAAGAACCTGATGGATCTTCTTGTGTAACAGGCCCATCTTAATTAGCCTAATGCGCAAAGGAAGGTATTTATGAAAGAAAATGGTTGCAACATTTTGAACCTGGTTATTAGAACTTGGGGAATAAGGAAGTGGGGTCGGAGTTCCCCCAAGGGGTGGCAGATGCTGTTTGCATAAAAGAAGAGGGGCCCTAGATAGATTAATTATTTAGTGTCCACCACAATAACTGCCTGGTTTGTCTTTACAAAATCCCTTGTGAAGACATTTGAAAATGCCATGTTATCTAGCCATGGCCAATTTAATCATGTTGTATGCTTTGGAGTAGTGACATCAATTAATGTCTGTGGCTGAGTGAACTTAGTTATTTAATAATTGCATTTTAATATTTCAGGTTACATGCTTTCCTAGTACTGCAAATCGGTGCTTCATAAGGAACTGCTTTGTTATTATTTTCCTATGGCGAATGATATGATGAAATTATACGGTATCACTGGATTTTTACATAGAATTGGCATCCACATTAGTTTCTCTGTTTTCCCAAGATTAGTCTGGGCCTGTACATAATGTGGTCTTCCAGTGTTAAGTATTTATCTGAAAAGACCTTCCTGAGGTCACCAAAAACACTGTGCAGAACTCCTTTAAGTTGACCCTTGAATTCCTAGCACAGGGTATGGGAAAATGATACAGGCTGAATGATTGTCTCAGACCAACCCAAAGTCTAACTGCTTCATCCAGAACACTCTCATGTCTATCAATGAAGTTTACACTCCATTTTACTTCCTTTACATTATAAAGGAAAAGTCTTTCACATAAATGGCTCTCCTATATTTCTGCCCTCATCATCCTATTGAGCCTGCTCTGGCAGAATGAAAATAGGAAGTTCATTCATTCATTCTATGACCACATATACTTACATAGTGCAGCGGTGTTAGGATAAATGTCAGAGAGGCTTTTTCTTAGGTGATGTGTACTAGGCTTCCTCTGTTAAGCTATCTCATCCTTGTTATAGCACTTATTATAATTTGCAGTTATAACCCTGTGTGTTTACTTGCATAATGTCTTCTCTAATTATAACCTCATGAAGACAGGTATGCTCATTGTTGGGATGTCTTTCCTACAACACAGGGCTTGGCATATTAGGTGCTTATAGATATTTGTTCAATTCTGAAAAAGAACATTAGAGGGTACATTTTCAAGTCATATTGCTTTGGGAAATGAAGTCTGCCTCATGTGCAACAGGTAATTCTAAGTAATGGAAGGAAGCAAATGAAAAAGGAAATGGCAGGCAGCCAAAATACAAGTCAACGTGGGCTTGTGTTTTTAAATATTGTGTCCCAAAATGGCCCATGCCCCATGGTGCTGTTGAATGCTGTCTGTGAAAATGAAATGCACATGTTTTACATTTGAATAATTCAATGGAAGAGGGGGCATCTGGTATTCCACTGTGAACACTCAAGGGTGGTGGGGACTAAATGCTTCTTCTTTGAAGTTCTCTTTAATTCCTCCCCTTTCAGCCAAGGGAATTTGCTGCAAGAGGCCAGTGTTGTGGCCATCTCCAAAACTGTGGCCCAGGTCTTTCTTTCTCACACTGACTACCTTGAGGAAAAGAAGGAAGACCACCTTGCAGCAGTCATTTGCTCTGAAAACATCATCTTTTCTCTGGCTTTCAGCATGTGTTGTTCAGCTAAACTGGGATAAGATTTTTAAAATGCAACAGAAAATTCATATTATTTTTCCAATATCGCATCATCAACATCAAAGTAGTTGCCAAGTTCTCATCTGTGTATAACACTTTGCTACTTGTGTTCTAGTTCCTCCCTCTGCCACTGATCAGCTATGTAACTCAAGCATGTCATTGTGTTTCATATCCCTTTTGACTTTAACTTCCTTAATTATAAAAAATTAAAAAAAAAAGTTTGCAATAGAATAAGGACTTTCTAGGTCTAACAATCAAGGGAATAAAAATGAAATCATTCTCTTATTTGTGAGCTTATTTAATACAACAAAGCATTGCTTAAGGAAACTAGAAAGTTCATTCATTCATTCTACAGTCCCACATACTTACATAGTACATTGGCTAAAAGCACGCACCTAGGAGGCTGAACTTAAATTTTGGCTTTTCTACTTCCTTGATTTTGAGAGTTACTTAACTTCTCTGTGTCTTATTGCTTAGACATAATGGGGAAACAAGAACGCTGACGTTTTGAATTCAAAGGATTCTATTTTTTTAAAGATGTAATTATTTATTTCAGAGGCAGAGTTATATACATAAAGAGGATACAAGATCAGGTTAAACAACTCTACAAGAATATAAACATCCACACACAGAATTTGGGAAATTCTATAGCACAAACAGTCCAGTTTCTTTCTTTCTTTCTTTTTTTTTTTTTTTTTTTTTTTTTTGTATTTGACAGGTAGAGTTATAGACAGTGAGAGAGAGAGAGACAGAGAGAAAGGACTTCCTTCCGTTGGTTCACTCCCCAAATGGCTGCTACGGCCAGCGCAGCGCCAATCTGAAGCCAGGAGCCAAGTGCTTCTTCTTGGTCTCCCATGTGGGTGCAGGGGCCCAAGCACTTGGGCCATCCTCCACTGCCTTCCTGGGCCACAGCAGAGAGCTGGACTGGAAGAGGAGCAACCCATATGGGATGCCGGAGCCACATGCTTAGGATTAACCAAGTGATCCATGGCGCCTGCCCAGTCCAGTTTCTTTACTTTTAAAAAAAAGTAGCTTGGAGAAAAAGGATTTGGCCTGTTGATGTTCTATTGCACAGTAGGTATAGTTAACAATAACATACTGTACTTTTCTAAATAACTAGAAGGAAGACTTCTAAATGTTCACTCTACAAAGAAACTTTGAATATGTGAAGCAATGGATGCTAATTATCCTAATATGTTCATTAAAATGTATACATGTATAGAAATATTACATTGTACCCCATAAACAATTACTGTTTGTCAATGAATAAAAAAAATCAAAGTAACCAGAAGATTCTGTGCTAAAGCAGAAACAAAAAGAAAAAGAATAGGGAATTTTTGCAAATGAAAGACACTTAGAATAATACAGATCATATGCAATGCAGGAACCTCGTTTAGATGATTATTTAAGCAAACAACCTGTAAGGGCACTTGAGGATTTTTTTTACAAAGTGTAGAAAAATGAATGAACCGATTGTTAGTTGACGTTAAGAAATAGTTTCTTGGGGCTGGCCTATGACACAGTAGGCTAGCCTCTGCCTATGGCATCAGCATCCTATATGGGCATTGGTTTGTGTTCCAGCTACTGCACTTCTGAACCAGCTCTCTGCTGATGGCCCATGGAAAGCATTAGAAGATGGCCCAAGTGCTTGAGCCCCTGTACCCACATGGGGGACCTGGAAAAAGCTCCTGGCTCCTGTCTTCTGATCAGTTCAGCTCCACCTGTTATGGCCATTTGGGGAGTGAACCACAAGATGGAGGACCTTTCTCTCTCTCTCTCTCTCTCTTTCTCTCTCTCTCTCTCTCTAAATCTACTTCTCAGATAAATAAAATCTTAAAAAAAAGAAATAGGTTCTTTTGGGGATGTGACAATGCTTTTGTGCTTATTTTAAAACAGTTTTTATTGCCTGAAGATAATATTGAAATATTTAAAGTTTAGATGATATTGGCCAAAGATTAAAAGAGACACTTGGTCCCCTTATCTCAGAAAGAGGAGGTTTTGGATAGATGAAATAAGATTAAAAAGGATAAACAAGATTCAGTCATGTTTCATAAGGATTTTCACAGTATATTGGAGACATAGTTACGTAAAAACACTTGTAATATGATAAAACATCAAATATATTTTATAAATATTTCAAGTAGGTGTAGTATAACAAAGGAGCCATGTTAGATTTAATTTCCTAGTAGATATCTGGATATGCCACAAAGTTTCATTATTGGTTGAATGCTTTATAGGCAGACTCAAAATGTTATTGACTTTTAGTCTCCAACAGAAGAACAGCTAATGTCATAAAGTCCTTTGATGTACTTTCTTACTACATACAGGAGTTCTTGGGTGGTTGATAAACTACTCTGCAGAAATTGGAATCTATTCATTCATTTTTTTATTAATTTAAATGGACAGGGAGCTGGAGACAAAATGCACAATACAAAGTTCTTATTCTCAAGAATTTCTCCATTTATTTTATTTTATTTTTTTAAATTCCAATTATTTTTTTTAAACTTTTATTTAATGAATATAAATTTCCAGTGTACAGCTTATGGATTACAGTGGCTTTCCCCTCCCATAACTTCCCTCCCATCCGCAACCCTCCCCTCTCCCGCTCCCTCTCCCCTTCCATTTGCATCAAGATTCATTTTCAATTCTCTTTATATACAGAAGATCAATTTAGTATAAAGGTTTCAACAGTTTGCACCCACATAGACACACAAAGTGAAACATACTGTTTGAGTACTAGTTATAGCATTAAATCACAATGTACAGCACATTAAGGACAGAGATCCCACATGAGGAGCAAGTGCACAGTGGCTCCTGTTGTTGACCCAACAAATTGACACTCTAGTTTATGGCACCAGTAACCACCCTAGGCTGTCGTCATGAGTTGCCAAGGCTATGGAAGCCTTCCAAGTTTGCCGATTCTGATCATATTTAGACAAGGTCATAAAAGACAGAGTGAGAATAGTAACCAATGATCCTAAGAGTGGCATTTACCAGGTTTGAACAATTATACAGCATTAAGTGGGGAAGAGGACCATCAGTACACACATGTTGGGAGTAGAGCCATTGGTGGTAGAGTAGAGGTTATGATTACAAAGGAATGAGGCCCAAGTACGCTAGACAGGGTCTAGAACAAAGGACAGAGTAATTTTTGGAGGAGCTAAGAAAGGTGCTGTCTAAGCTACAAGTAATTTTTCTGATTGAGAGGCAAATAGAACCTGATAGAAGGGGCTTGATAATAATCTGGTGGGCTTTAGGCCTTGTAAGTTAAGAGGCCCAGACCTATCTATCTCTTTAATTTCTCCATTTAAAGAAGGGAGACAGATATGTGTACCAATAGGTACATATGGGAAATGTGAGTGAAATATATACTAGGTATAGTGGAGGGAGACATGACCATTATTCCACGGTGGCTTAGATAAAGATAAAAAAAAAATTTATGTTAGGGGTCATCCTTGAGCTAATTTTTGAACTATAACTTATCTGAGGCAAATTGATACTGAGATAATGTCTTTCAAGTGTACAATTCAAGTGTACAACTGAGTGAGGAGGCAGCTATCTGCAAATTAGGAAGAGAGCCCTTACCAGAAACTAACTCTGCTAGATACTAATCTGGGACTTCTTGCCTCCAGAGGGGTAAGAAACAGATTTCTATTCTTTGGGGGTATTTTGCTGTAGAAACCCAAGTAGACTAAGAAGGAAGAGGAACTTATTACATAATCTGAGAGTGAATGATAGGGAGGGTAGGAAAATACCAAGATAGAGTAGTGACATTGAAGTCAAGGTAGGAGTTTCACAAATAGAATCAAATTAAAATGCTTCCCAGGGCCTGGTGCTGTGGCGTAGTGGTAAAGCCACCACATGCAGTGCCAGCATCCCATATGGGTGCTGGTTAGAGTCCTGGCTACTCCACTTCTGATCCAGTTGTCTGCTATGGCCTGGGAAAGCAGTGGAAGATGGCCCAAGTACTTGGACCCCTGAACACGCGTGGGAGACCCAGAAGAAGCTCCTGGCTCCTGGCTTCAGATCGGCACAGATCCGGCCATTGCAGCCAATTGGGGAGTGAACCAGTGGACGGAAGACCTCTCTTTTTTCTTCTCCATGAATTTGGAAGCATGAACACCTGCCAGAAGAAATGAGTGAATTGTCTGATAAAAAAGCACCTAACATGAATATCTTTGGAGTGTGAGTTGGATATGAGAGTATGAACTCATGAAAGTGTGAAGGAATGAAAGAAAGGGACTAAGAAAGTACTAGGAAACTGGGGCCTGTACTGCGGCTCACTAGGTTAATCCTCCGCCTGCGGCGTTGGCACTCCGGGTTCAAGTCCTGGTTGGGGCACTGGATTCTGTCCTGGTTGCTCCTCTTCCAGTCCAGCTCTCTGCTGTGGCCTGGGAAGGCAGTGAAGGATGGCCCAAGTGCTTGGGCCCTGCACCTGCATGGGAGACTAGGAGAAAGCACCTGGCTCCTGGATTTGGATTGGTGCAGCACACCGGCTGTAGCGGCCATTTGGGGGGGTGAACCAATGGAAGGAAGACCTTTCTTTCTGTCTCTCTCTCCCTCTCTCTCTCTGCCTGTCAGAAAAAAAAAGAAAGAAAGAAATTACTAGGAAACTGGAGCGCTAAATGACAGCTATGAGGTTAGGAGAGGTAGAGTATGGGGGTATTAGAGTTTAAATGCCTAGGATGGAGCAGTTCTGGACAAAAGGCAATGTCTTGGAGTTGGCTGTAGGAGCAGATGGCTGTTGTGCATAAATGATCGTAGGGATTATAGCGATTCTGGAATCTTGGGCAAGGTGTTTCAGGCAGATTGTCCACATAGAAGTTGAGGTGATTATGATGACAGTAGGCTGGAGACAAAAGATTGAGAGCTAGACTCAGATCCAAAAGAGAGATTTGTTATAACTTTTGGGAGAAGAAAAGTGTAGAGGATGGAGTAGGAAGAAGGTTAGGATTTGGCATAAGAATGAGAAAGTACTAGCTTAGAAGTGACAAGGAAATGTGCTATTTGAATGTCCCCTCCAAAATCCATGTTGTAATTTAATAGGCATTCTAGTCATATGAACAAGTTGACTTTTAAGAAGTGATCATGAGGACTAGATTGATGTTACTATCTCAAGAGTGAGTAAATTATTGAGAGAGTATGCTGTTGATAAAAGGATAAACTGAGCTCTCATCCTCTGTTTGTCTTGTGCCTACTGCTTACCCTCTTCCATACTATATTGCAGGATGTAGACCCTTGCCGTATGCTGGTTCCATGCTCTTGGACTTCCCTGCCTCTAGGACTGTGAGCTAGATAAACTTCTATTGTTTATAACTTACCCAGTCCATGGTATTCGGTCATAGCCACGGAAGAGGGACTGAGGGAACAAGCCGAAGGGCAGCAATTCTGTGACCTGGCTGTGCTAAGGAATGGGACTGCCAGGACAAGAACAGCACAGTGTGTCCCATGGTACTCTCAGGTTACTCATTCCCGCCATGAGCTCTTGGGTTGCTGTCTGCAAGTCACACAGTTGCTTCTCCCTCCCACCCTGCCAGTCCTTCCCATCAGCACTGTTCTGAGCTGCTCATCTCAGCTTCTGTGAGTAACATGACTGTTTCAACAATCCTGTCTCAGAGTCAATGATGCAGGATGAGACTCTTAAGTGGCTAGTGGGGCTTATAGTTTGTGGGAGCTGCTCAATATATGTTGGTTTGTTGGTTTTCTTCCTTTCTCCCATTTCCTTGTAAGTTTTGTAGACTGGAGAATAGAGTTCATGTGGATAGAAAGAAGAGGTGGGGACAGAGCCCAGTAAGAAGAGTCTAGAGAAATAGGCCAGAGACCCATAAAAGTGACATTTGACTATCCAGATTTATAATGGGGAAGTGTTAGTGGCTTTAAGTGTGGAGAGTTTCAGGATTAGCATTGTGTTTGGGAAAGATGACTGCAGACAGCTAGAAAGATGGATGGCAGGCAAAAGGTTAGGAAGTAGGATGTGAGTTAAGATTCAGTCAGTCTTTAGATGGATTAAAAGCATGGTGGTATTTGGGGTTGATTGAAGTAGAATGAGGTCTGGATGTGAGTAGCAGTGGAAGATAATTTCAAATCATCCAGATATATGGGGTTAAGAACTTAAATCAGCATGGGTTAGCACTGGAAAGGAAAAGGAAAGAAGGTTTGAGGTTCATTCTTCTTGCAAGGATGGAATTTGCACTGGCTTACAATACCTTATGGTGTCACTAGGATTTCCCCCAGTTTTTCTTCTAATTCTTCCAGGTGATCCTGTTTATGAACTCTATACCAGTTATGTTAGGAGGTAGGGACCAAAGTATATTGATTTGTGAGTTAAGCAAGGCAATTAAAATAATTTTGATTGTAGAACATAACTTGCAGTATTGTCTTCCTCAATTATCCATGTTTAGACATATCTGTTCTTTAAGACTGATTCTAAACTGGTCTGAAGCAAACTTTAAGAACGTGTATTTTCTCTCTCTCTCTCTCTCATTAAGATGTGGCCAAGCTGAAACTAGAAGGCAGCAGCAAGGTGGAAAAGGAATGAGTTGTGTATGTATTATAACTGAGAATCTGAAATATACAAAAACATGGATTTTCCTATTGTTTAACTGCTCTTTGGTGAAATTTCTTCTGGGTGATATCATTTTATTGGCTAGACCTTTGATTTGTGAAAAGTAAATCATTCATTAAATGGGTGTTCTTGTAGTAGAGACACATGACTTTATTAGTATCTTAGTCCACTTAGGTGCATATAGTAAGCAACTCTAAGCTGGATGGTTTCCAAACAACAGAAATTTTTCCCCACAGTTCCAGAGGCTGGGCAGTCTAGGATCAAGATGCTGGCAGATTTGCTGTCGGCCGAGGGCCTGCTTCTTTGTTCAGAGATAGGACCGCTGTGCTGTGTTGTCCATGGCCAAAGGGATGAACATTGGTCTCTTCAGCCTTTTTGAGTCCACAAATCCAATCAACACACACATCCTCCTGCTCATGAATTAATCATCTCCCAAAGGCCTCAGCTCCTTATACTACCACAGTGGAGAACAGATTTCAGCCTGTGAATTTTGGGGCCACACAAAAAATTCAGCACATAATAATGAGTACAACCACTGGGTTATAAACCCGGGACTGCTTTCATTCCTTTTGAAAATGGGGGAGATGAGAAAGAATCTTATATTTATTTCTCATATGAAGCTAAGTAAAGTGTAATATATGTTAGGAATAAAGGTACAATAGAGTAGAGCCTGCTAAGCTCATAGCTATGTGTCAGATGGCTCAAGTTCAAGTCCCAATTTCCCACTTCCTTAAGCAAGTTACTTGTCCTTTTAAGTTTCTTTAATTTCATTTTGAAAATAAAATTTAAGTTAACAGCTCCAAGAGCTATTGGAGGATTAAATGAGATGATGTGCACCAAGGATTGCCGCCCTGCCTGGAACACATTAGGGTATTTAACACTGTTTATGGAAAGATGGAATTAGAAGACAATGTGTTTTCCATGAACATTCTGCAGATTTCTTGTACAAGGATTTGAGCCTGTTGGTTACTTTGATGAACTCTCTTATAGAGGTAGGCAGAGCTTACCACAAGGAAAATTATTTTTCTGTTCAGCAGTATAACTAGGAAACCTGGAAAAATTGGGAAGAGGAAATGAGGTGAAAATATTTCTATCTATGCTTAATATGGAGTTGGTCCTCTGCATATAAAATCAAACTCCAAATGAACCATAATGAAGAAGGAGATGGGAGAGGGAGAGGGAGAGAGAGGTGGGATGAGAGTTGGGGGGGGAGGATGGGTATCGAGTAAAGAACCACTATATTCCTAAAGTTATATCTATGAAAATATTCATTCATTAAATTAAAACCTTAAAAAAAGAAATTTTAATATTCTCATTTATATTAAGTTTGCTATGTAAAATATTATTTAAATAACTTTTTATGTTTCTTAAAAAAAGTATTTCTAGATCTAAGATTCAGAAAAATAATGTTTAGGAAAATAAATGAGGATTAGTAAAACTGAAGCATCAAAATGCTAGAAAGTGGGAGACAAATGTTGAGTCGAGAGAAATATGGAAAGAGCAGCAGACCCGGGGCAGCAGGTCTGGTTGAAAGCTCATCCAAGTGGCACTGGCTTTTTCTGTGCACTGGTTCTGTCTATGTAAAGTAGAGACAGCAGGAGCACTTCCTAGCTGACTCATAGGGTGAATCAGAGGAGAAACGGTGAGCATTTGGAGTGCCTTGCAAAGCGGAAGGCCAGCGAAGGTGTTTCTGAATGCAGGTGGTTCGGAAATGATGGTGATGACATCTTTAGAAGAAAAGCCTTACGAATTATCTGCCATCTCTTACTTAAGGGCTCATTTTTGACCTCTACCCTGTCAGCATATTTTAGAGGGACAACCTATGTGGAAACCAGTAGGGTAATTCAAGAGTTCCAGGAACCACATTGTTCACTGAGGCCGCGTTGGGTGACACAGGGAAGATCCAGAACAAGGCGTCCTGGGCTCTATTCTTCAGTTTCCTGGATGCATGAACTTGGCTCAGACTTCATCCCTATGAGTCTACTTCCTTGTGCATAAAATGATAAGACTGCTCTTTCTACCTTGTAAAGTTATTGTGAAGACCAAATATATAATAAAAGATGCAAAATAAATATCTTCTATAAATAATACTTTGACCGTTTTATTTATTGAATGGTAGATGTTATGCAGACTGGAGAAGGTAAGGTATAAATCTTCTAGACCCTGCATACGATGAAATAGTATGCCACTGTGACCAATTGTATTTGTGAAGAAAATCCAAGAGCATGAGAAAATATTTAGTAAACAACAGTAGAGATGCATGCACAGGTGTGCACACATTACAGAAAGGAAAATAACTGATAGGAGAGATCCAAACCTCAAGAAGGATCTTTTTTGAGTATTGGGCTTATAAATTATTTCTGTTTGGCTTTTTTAAAAAAGTTTCCTGTACTTTTCAAGACAATTTTGGTAGAAGGCATTGTTGCTCATTAATATGGAAAAAGTTATTAAAAAAAACAAACCAAGAGGACGTGTGTCAAATGTCTATAAAGAGTGCCAACTACACACTGAATAGGTAATTCGTAGGCTTTAGTTGAATCTGAATGTAAACTCTTAAGAAATCACGGAGGGCGGTACATACAAGCCTCTGCCATCAGATGAACTTGTTCCAAGGAAACAAAGGGAAGTCCCATCGAACATGCTATATCCACAAGGCCAGGGCATAAACCTTGAACTCCATGTTAGGAAAAACTTTGACCCCCTAAGCCCTGAACGGGTGCTATGACTACTTGTACTTCCTTCTTCAAGACAAACAGTTAACATTCAAGCTGCTCTTGTCCTGGGTCCGATCAGAGTCACGTGAAGGATTTAAAATATCACCGGGATGACATGTTACAGAGCAGCTGGCTGGCTGGAGGGATCCCATAAATGTCACAAGGAAATTCAGACCCATAGGGGAGGCAGGGGACAAAAATAATAGCAATAATTCTTTGCATTCCCACGGCACCTTTCATCTGAAGGGCTCAAAGTATTTTACAGATGTTCTGTCCATTAAAACTTATGTGGCAAGCATTATTCTCCTTGGTTTACAGATGGGGAGGGAACTGTAACCCTGTCATTGAGACTAAAACTGGAATAAACGTGTAATTGTCTTTGAGAGGAAATCTTTCTAATGTAACCCTCTCCTTCTGCAGTTTCCTATTGCTTCTGAGTGAGTGGGACAGGTCACATCCTTGGGCCCGGAATATCTGCCGCAGGTATCCAAACACTGAAATGAGATCACCTCTCAATCTTTGTTCCCAGACGAAACATATTTAACTTTTCAAGGCTTGCTTCAGAAGCCCGAGCTGCCTCTTTCTCATTTCCCTACAACCTGGAGGTGGTTTTCAGGCTGAGTAACTAAAACCAGGGCCCACTGCTTCGGTCGAAATCCATCACTGACTTTACCTGAACAAACCGGCACTCTTGAGGCTAGATTTATGTCTGTGCAGCTGGGCCTTCCACGAAGACTCCTTGTTTCGGGTTTTGGTATTTTTCTGATAAACTCATTTCTGATTTCCAAAATCTTTTTTGCTCACTTTTTTCTTTGATTTGCAAGTTAAACATCTCTTAAAAAGCAACGTGAATTAACAGTATTAAATACAGGAAAAATAATCTTATCATTTGGGCAGAAATTATTGTTATTTTTGCATCTTTCACTTTCTCTTTATTCATATTAATCTTTTAACATGGTAAAAGCAATACTGTACCTATAA
The DNA here is from genome assembly GCF_033115175.1 of Lepus europaeus. Lineage (NCBI taxonomy): Eukaryota > Metazoa > Chordata > Mammalia > Lagomorpha > Leporidae > Lepus > Lepus europaeus. The sequence continues at coordinate 166,556,528 of NC_084827.1, read as the reverse complement.
TTTTGTATTTTTAAATTTCCTTCTACTTCTAAGATTGCTTCTTAGAAGTTATTCTTCATTACTTCACAGAAAATGAGAATTTTTAGTTACAATTAGGATTAAAATTGTCATTTGCTCAGCCATGCTATTAGAAGATATCAGAATTGCCTCTAATCCTATTCTGTAGAATGTTCTTTGTTCAACAAATGTGCACTTAGAGCTTCATTTATATTTTAGGCTGTTTTTTTTTTTCAGTAACTTTAAAAATGAGTTAGATATAAATTTCCAAAGAGCTTTCCCATATAACTGAAGCTTACCACAATGTACCCAACTTGTTTGACAATTCATTGCACTCTACTTAGGACAGAATTTCATTTCTTAAATTGGTGACAAAGTTATCTTACTTTAAAATCTAATTTGGATTTTGTAATTACACACAAAATTGGTTATTCTACCTTTTTATGAGTTATGCTTTGGATGAAGGATGAATAGTGTATAAACTTAAAAGGAAAAAATGTAACCCATTAAGTCCCAAGTTTTTCATTCCATGAATATTTCAAAAGTATAATGTTATTTTGAAGTTATCGTAAGTGGTATATTTATTGCTCCACTTAAGTCTTCGTAAGTGTCCTATATATAGTACTACAGAATATAATGGGCTCAAGTATGAAAATAATAAATCTTTATAAAGATCTTTTCATGGTAGGGATTCAGAATATTGCTTTATTCTTTAAAATGCTTTTGTAGAAGTAAATTAGAAATACTATCAATCAGTTTTAAAGATGAGAAAAATAGCAAGAATAGCACTTGGTACCATGAATGAGACCAATTGTTGCTATTGTAGTGAATGACACCGATCAGTGTTTTCTCACTGGTTCTCACTGTATTCTCAGAGCAGCCATGTCTCAGGCTCAGGCTAAGCCTTTTCAAATTCTTCAGGCAGTTTTGCTTTGCTCTGTGTGTTTTGAATATACATCTGATTATTTATCTTACACCCATAGAGTGGTTAAAACATCAGTTAAGCCAGTTTGGCAAAACGCAGGGGAAGAAGCACGTGTGAATTTAATCCGTTCTTAGAACTGATTTCCATAGGTGTCGAGGAGCCCAACGGGTCTGTGCAGGCAGATGGCTCTCAGCCAGACAGATTGTCATTTGTGATAGATCTAATAGGTGGATCTAGCTCTGATCTCTACGAAACTATATTTACAATATAGCTCAATGAGAAACCCTAACTTTTCCCCCCTGCAAATAGATTTTAAGCTTCTTTCTCACCCTTTCCAAACTGTGTTTTCTCATGATCTCTGTGTTAAGTTGTCTCAACTTAGGAATTCAGGTGGTTTCTGTCTTTTGCCATCATATAAACATGGAAACTTGAAAACTAGTACCCACGTGGACAATATAGGTTGCCTTCTATGAACTATGGAAATGTGGTCTTTTGTATGTTACATTTAAGGCACTTCATCATTCATTAATCTTCTTTGACCCTTTTTCAGAGTATGACGCACAGCTGGGGAGGAAACAGATTTTTCAGCAGATGTAACTCAGTACTAGTTTAGAAATTTAGCTAAGTTTTTGTAAAATATGCATCTCAACAAAACAAATTTGCTGCATTATCTTTTTCCCTGTGGTGTTTGTCTCATGGCCTTGGTCATGTTGATGTGAAGTTGAGTGAGGGAGAAGGCAGTTTTGGGACATCCTTGACTTGCTGCTCCATAAACTGGACTGGATCCATTAGTAGAAATGCTGCATATTATTACACAATGAAATCTTTTCAAGTGGGAGATAAAGTAATAGGATGTGGCAGGAGAGAGGCAGGAATGCAGACAGCAAAACAGCACAGAGTGACTCCGATAAGATCTTCGGGAATCTGAGACAAATCGGATTCAGGTTTGCTGTGTTTTCCATCTCTGCCTATGACTTAGCTCTGGCACTTTCCAGTAACTTCTGTTGTAAAGGAGACCCTGCCTAGTTCCTTCCCTTGTTTTCCACGTCCTCCCTTTCCAGAGGGTTCATGGTACTGAGCCTCCCTACCTGCCCCGGGCAGGCACTGGGTGCTGTGAACCTGAGACTCTGTTCTAGCAGGGTCTGCTTTGACCACCTGAGAGTAATTAAGCGGCCTCTCCTACCTGGAGCTGAACCGACTCGTCGCAAAATTATATTTTCCTGGAACATCTTGTTGAACTGGAATGCTTGGCAGTTAAGAAACCACTGCTCACACCTGAACAAATCAGGCTGCTTTTCCTGAAACGGAGTACTTGTTCTCCTCCTGGCACACGCAAAGGTAAATGGCAGATCCAATTGTCTGGATTAAGCAGACTGTGGTGAAATCATTATAACCATCCTGGAGCACTAAGTTAAAGATTGCCGAAAGTCACAAGTAATTATTGATTGACTTGTAGTCTAATTATACTCTCACAAACAGGTCAGATGAAAAAAACCCATAGAAAACAAAGACAAATAAGCATGTCCAAAAATAGTTGGAAAAGGTGAGACTACCTCGATCAAAACTGATTTTCTGAAGAAAGAAATTTGTTGAAATATAAAGTAGTTCTTACATGACATACATAAAAATATAAACACACACATACACAGAGGGAGAGAGAAAATACCTACTTTCTATACTTTTAACTCTTCTGTTCGAAAATAAGTCTTTCAAGATTCAGAGTTCTGGTCCGTATTTTTTTTATCACCATCATTACTCTTTGCCATCTCTTTTTCTTTGGGCAAAAGCCAATAATTCTATGCTAATTTGCAGAGTAATCGGAGAAAAAGAGTGTGGCAGATTTAATTTAAAGCAAATGCTTAAAAAGCACTTAACCTAATGAACTTTTGGAAGTGTTTCTCCCATAGCCAGACCTAAAAGTAATAATTTTGAAGAAGAAAAGTGCGAATAAGAAGCATCTAGGAAGCAAAACACATTAGAACTGAACGACGTTGTTTTCTTCCAACACTGCATTTCCTGGGCTTGCTTTCTTGTCACTACGTGGGAAAATGCTCTTAAACCATTTCAAAGAAACATGGCAACTAAAGTTCCATTCTGGTGTAGAGTCCCTCATTCGTTTCCTGCCTAAGGGAAAGAGTCTCCTTTTTAGTCCATAAAGCATTGTGGGGAAGTCCTGGGGCTGCCATCTGCAAAACCAATGATGAACTGTGTGTGTGAACTTCGGAGCTCAGGGACCTGGCACCTGGCTGGGAATATTAGACATGGCAGCCAACCCTGGTGGAATGCCGCGTGGAAACACATCATCTTTCAGGAGTAAGCAGATAAACATAAACGCAAGAAAACCAGGCGTGGAGACAACCTTTCTGTGTGAACTCTCCTTATTTCATTCAGTTAAGTATTTTTGTTTTTTGGCTAATGCCAGCCCACTGTCTTCCTCCAGCTGCTGTTCCCTGAGTGGACACAGACGTCTTTGCCCCAGATCAGGAGAGTTGTAATACAACTCAAGCCCAGACTCCTGAGCTTTGATAGTTTCTTTCCTCTTTTTTCTTGTGAGAAAGAAAAATCCTTGACATTAGAAATCTGATATTCTTGATAATCTTTGGGAAATCTAATAAACATTTTGAAGGCTGCTATATCCATGGTTACTATATCTATGATTTAGATTGGGAGAAGCTAAACACAAACTTGGTTTGGGATAGCAAATGGAGATGTGAATATTTAGAATGGGCAATCCTATTCCACACATTTACTGTTGGGTTTTCAATATCAGCTCTAGTGGTGACTCCTATCAAAGGGAGAAGAATACAGATCCTACCCATGATTATAATTATTCAGTAAGGTTCCTTACTCTTTATCCAAATGATAAACATAATATCTCATGCTCATTGCTTCACTTTGTGTATTCTTACATGCAGTATGCGAAGTTGGGAATATGAAAAACAATTGCATATTTTGCATCAAGGAAACACAGCAGTAGGACGTCAGTACTACTGCAGACGCATCTTTGTTATTCTTCTTGTTAGCATGGCACTTCTACTGCTAATGAAATGAATGTGCTTATTTCAAGAGACAGCTGTAAAACAGTTAACATTTTACTACATCTTTAAAATACTTGTCAAAAATCCTTTATCACTGGAAAGTATGTTGGTCTAATCTTTTATTGACCTGTTTGTGACCCACGACGTCTGCATCAGCCCATAAATGTGATTTCTCTGAAGCAATGGAGGGCAAGAATCTAGCTCCTTTGACAGGAAGGCATTTAACAAAATCATTTTGTCTCCCTGAAAGTGCATCTGTTGCCACTATCCCTGATAGAAAGGGAGGCTCCCCACAGATTTCGCTTGTGCTGGAAAAGCACAGACTGTTTTAGGGAAGGTAGTCATAATTGGTGTGAAACATCTTGAGTTTCTAAAGTTCTAATGGATTGAAAAAGTCCCTGGAGAAATAAAAGGAAGAGCAAAATGATGTAATGGCCTTTAAAAGATGAAATAAAAACAGAACAAAAAAAGCTTTAATTCATTTCAGAAAGAGATGTCAACTCTTAGTGTTTGTGGATAAAGCTGCCATATAAACTTTCTCAGTTCAAAATCAATTTTGGTGGAATGAGACTGGAAGGGTGGTGTACATATTGAAAAGGAACATCAGACAATCAGTGCCATCTAGTGGTTGTATTGGAGAAAGACTGGGAAGGTGAGCAATAGAAAATGGCTTTTTAAAATGACTATCATGAGTGAGAAATATACAAAGCAAATCATAGGTTCCTAGAGAAGGCTGTCCCCGCTCACTCATCATTTATTCACTAATTAATGAAACGCAAGTGATGTATCAGCAATTTGGGGTAATTTGATAATAAAACCTAGAGTTTAAAGTTGACCACAAGTCACATATAAAAATAAGCCCTTTAAACATGTTTTAAATATGCAAACTTCGCTATGTCTCAACAAAGTCTGAGTTAAAACCACCAAGTTATATTTAAGGAAGAGTTTCAAAATATCATATTAACGGGAATTTTCTGTTATTTGCAAGTAATAAACAGATTCTAAAATTAGACCTCTGAGCAGAGGGCCTGTTCAAGAGCAACATGGTAAAAATCAGTGGTCCTTGGACTTGAATAGGAAAAATTGCACTTTTATTTTTGCTCCCCTAAATCTGAAATTTGGCTTTTCCTTCAGTCCCAAGTGTAGACTGCAAACGACAGTAGTGTTAGCAATACCTGAGACTTGGATGCCAAAAGGAATCAGATATTTTCTTACCATTTCGCATATTCTCCCCTACTATGAAATGGTACTAGCTATTAGATCCTGACACCAGGTTTTGTTTACATATAATAAATCAGCAAATACATTATTATACTATAACGAATTTTGCAAACACATTAATAACTTTAATATAATTTGTCCTCTTTGAAATCCTAAGTATTTTCTTTAGAGCATTTATAAGGAGAACCCAAGACTTCATTAGGTCACCAAGGAGCTCACAGTGCAAAAAAGATTAAAATTCTTTATCTAAGGATATGGTTAACTCATGAAGCTGAAACACACTGGAGTTAGTGATTAAGAGCCCACTTGCTTAGGTTCAAATGCTATTCTCTAGTTGTGTGTTTTACTTAGCTTCTCTGTGCTTCAGTTTATCTACCTATGACAACCATCTCACATTAAAGATTTATTTATTTATTTAACAGGCAGAGCAACAGGGGCCAGTGTTGTGACACAGAGTGCTAAGCCACTGCCTGTGATGCTGGCTCCCATATGAGCATTGCTTTGAGTCCTGGCTGTTCCACTTCAGATCCAGCTCCCTGCTGGTTGTGTCTGGGAAAGCAGCAGAAGAGGCCCAAGTACTGGGGTCCCTATACCCAGGTGGGAGATCCAGATGAAGCCCCTTACTTCTCCTTTCTTGGCCCTTGAGCTCATTTGGAGAGTGAACGAGTGCAGTGGATGGAAGATCTCTCTCTCTCTCTCTCTCTCTCTCTCTCTCTCTCTCTGTGTGTGTGTGTAACTCGGCCTTTCAAATAGATAATTTTTTTAATAGAAAGAAAAAGCAACAGAGGCACAGAGAGAGAGAGAGAGAGAGAGAGAGAGAGAGAGATCTTCTATCTGCAGGTTCACTTCCCAAATGACTGCAGCAGCCAGGACTGGGACAGGTCAAAGCCAGCAGCCAGAAGTTCCATCCTGGTCTCCCACATGGGTGGCAGGGGCCTAAATACCTGGGCCATCTTTTGCTGCCTTTCCAGGCATGTTAGCAGGAAGCTGCATCAGAAGCAGAGTAGTTGGGACTTGAACAAGTACTTTGTTGTGGGCTGCCTGTGTTGTAAGTGGCAGTTTAACCTGCTGCCCACAATGACAGCCTTGAAGTATGAAATGTAAACAAGATGATCCATGAAAATTGCTGAAATGAGTACCTAGCCCTTAGAAGTTCTCAGTATTAACTCTTATCATTATTGCATAATGTAGTCAAGTTTAAAAATTTCCAGATGAATGATATAAATTTATAATCTAAACTGGAGCAATTCTTATTAACAAACATGCCTTGAGAAGCATTTTTAACTTAGGAAGTAAACACATATACAGCATGTACTTTCCTAGCTATCATTTATAATAACCCATAATAGCCTACTAGTGTCCTCATTTTCAGAAGTTCAGTTCAACGCTCAACTCAAAATCGCATACATAAGATGATTACAACAGAAATTAAAACATTTTGATGATTATTTTTATTCATCTAATCTTGAAAACCTAATAGCTTTAGGACTTCTCAGTATATATAAGAGACAAGACTGATTTAAAGTTTAAGGAGGCTCCATATCTAGTTGAGTAGATAGAACTAGTTTATAAAACAAAGCTTACATAACTTGACAGTAAACTACACCAGAATGGGAGGAAGAAAGAAATTGAGAGCTTTCACATATACAGTCTCTTTTGCTCTTTTGTTAATTTATATAAGGTGAACTAATTTTGTGTATTTCATATATACAGGTTTAAGAGCATTGTGATAGTTCCCACTCTACCCTCCCTCCCACACATACTCCCATCCTCTCTCCTCCTTCTTTTTCACTCTTTTTAAAAAATTTTTACAATGACATATGGCTTTTTACTAAAAAAATATTTTAAGTGCATGCTACATTTTAGACATTTGAGCAAAGAGGAATGACGAAGATAGACAAAGCCCCTGCCTTCACGGAGTTTAATTTCCAAAGGTACTGGTGAGAAGGCAGACCCATACATTTGACTGATGGAGAAACAAGAGTTCAGGGATAAATAACTCACTCACTTAAGTTCATACAGCTGTCACATCCCAGCAAAAGACCCAAAAAGTTCCTGCTGAGGGTACACCTGTGATAATTCTCCTCTCCTGTCAGTTGCTTTCTGGGAAAAGTCCAGGCATGATTTTGAGAGTGAGACACAGCAATAAACAGGCTGTTTCCACCATGTTATAAAAGTGAATATAAGCTGCTGTTTTTTGTTTGCAACTGGATTTAGTGGAAATGCAATGAAACTGGCATTAGAAGGTCTGTGTTAGATTAACCTTTCCCACTTGTGAGCGGTGTGGCTGCATTCTAGGTTTCTCACCCACACCATGGAGAAATTTAGGCGTTACAAGGCTTTGGTGAGGTTTAAATAAATAAGTGTTTGTGAACACCTAGACAGCAGGCCAGTCCCCAGTAGATCCACAATGTGTGCTGAATATAGCACTAAAGTCTGTCATGCACTTGTGGGATTAACCAATGATACAGGGGTTCCCAAGAGGGAAGAGTCTTGCTTGTCACTGACTTTTATCTTCATCCCTACTGTGGGAGTCACGGCATCTACCAAAGAGGATGGCGGTCATGAATTAGCAGCTGAACATATAATGCACCTACTATAGTTTTCATACAGAATAAGCAATATGCAATTGATATTATTGCCTATGAGTCTAATAAAATATGTTAACTAGACTATAAGGTATGCTATAAATTTTAGTTATTTAATATTTTTACTAGAAAGAAGTTTAGAATATTTTGCTCAAAAATCCAGAAAAAAAGAGAAAACATTGAGTTCAGAAATGTTACATTTACAGGAAGACATGTGAATAATAAGTATGGGTAGCTTTTCTTCTTTTAGTTAGGAGTTCATAATATCTTGGTAAGTGTCCCTTCAAAATTACATCTTCAAATTTTGACTGTTTGCTGGCTTCCTGTGTAATGGAGAAATCAGTTTTACACCACTCACAAGGTATCAGAGAGCTCTAGACGAGAGGGTGTGTATTGGCATCTAGCTTCTTCCATTGACTTTGCAATCATCTGGTAAATGTGGGTCCAGGAAGCTTGAATATTTAACATTGAGAAAGAAAGTTTGGCTCTGTAAACACAGACTGTTGGAGAGGGTAACATGGTGGGGGGCTTGGTTTATTTATTTAATTTTTTAAATAAATAAATTATTTGAAAGCTAAGTTACAGAGAGGGAAAGAGAGAGAGGGAGGGAGGGAGAGGGAGAAAGAGAAAGAGAGAGAGAGAGAAAGGGAGAGAGAGAGGGAGGGAGAGAGTGAGAGAGAGGGAGGGAGAGAGTGAGAGAGAGAAAGTCTTCCATCCATGCACTGGTTCACTCCCCAAATGGCTGCAACAGCCGGAGCTGGGCCGATCCCAAGCCAGGAGCCAGGAGCTTCTTCCAGGTCTCCCATGCAGGTGCAGGGGCCCAAGAACTTGGGCCATCTTCCACTGCTTTCCCAGTCCCTAGCAGAGAGCTGGATCAGAAGTGGAGCAGCCGGGACTTGGCACCCATATGGGATGCCAGCATTGCAGGCAGAGGCTTAACCTTCATGCCAAAGTGCTGGCCCCAGGAGGGTTTATTTTTAAACACTATTTGGGAAACTAGAATTCAAATGTAAAACTTGACTTCAATGTCATCTTTACCAATGTATGTTAACCATGTGCCTCCACAGAGTAAAACGTGCTGCTATGTAATGGAGAGCATTGGTGATGATGTCCAAGTTAGGGACAACACACCTTGAAGCTTTCTGTTTGGGTGAGGAAAGGATTTCCTGACCCCTCCCCCACAACCAAACATGCTCACACATACACCCCTCCTTCAAAATTCCATCACTCTTCTTACTGTGGGGTAATTGACAAGTAGGGAGCTCAGCCTTCATTGCATTCCTCAGGAGAAACAAGGGGCTTCCCTTGTTGGGACTCGGTGGCTCCATGCTGAGCTATTTTTTTAGATGAAGTGAATTCTAGCTCTATTTTAGGAGGCAAAGCCTGGAGGCTGGGCTTGGGGCTTGATGAGAACTGCTCCCTCCAAGAGGCAATCAGAGCTCCTTTCTCTCTTCCTAGTTGTTTTCCGGAACTCCCCGCTTAGGGAATCATTGACCCCTTCTGAGCTGCTCCCTGCTTAATTAGAGCACTCTCACTCCCTACCAGACCCAACAACAGGCCTCTTGGTCTCTAATTGTGACTTTGTTTGGTTAAATCTGCCCAGCAGGCAATGGTTCGGTAGCCTGCAGCCTATTCCATTCTAAGCCCTTCACTGCCCTCCCCCATGGACCTGAAGACCTTACTTTAGATTTAACCCTTGAGGTTTAGACTCCATCCCAGGGAAAACGTATAATTAAAGCTTTTAGAGGTTTGTGACAATCAACTTTGAGCAGATAGTCTTCTTCTGCTTTTAATGAAAGAAGAGAGGCTTATTGTAAAGTCTTTATTTGAATCTTCAACATAGGTAATTATTTTGGAAATTAAATTGCTTAAATGATCTAGTTTAAACAAAATCAGGTAGCTTATTCAGTTTCTCAGGAAGGTAATATCTTTTGCACAATTCTCCATTTTAGATGGTGCGGAGGGTCTCCATGCACTAATCAGAGCTTCTGACATCATGGGAACAAGAGCACTGGGTTCTCCTTGCACTTGGGTGCATCTTGACTCTTATTTAGGTGCCTTGGAGACTGTTAAAGTCTTTCTTGCCCAATACTCCAGCTGACTAGTCCAACTTAAGGATTGAGTTATGCAACTTCTACACGTGTTGTGTGCATAGTCCATTCAACACAATTAGATGGATACCACAGGCCTTAGCAGTGCATTGCCTATTGGGTAGTTTTGATGTAGGTAGAAGTTTGCAGCTCCTTAGGTTCTTATGAAACATACTAAGAAGTCAGATTTATCCTTGGTGACTGAGTACCCCTTCTCCATGCCTTCTTTGAAAGTCTCTAGGAACCAAAATATTCGCTTCTTTTTAATAATGCATTTTACATTATTTTTTATTTTATTTATTATTTGAAAGAGAGACAGAGAAAGGAGGGGGAAGAAGGAGGAGGAGGAAGGGGATGAAGAGGAAGTGGAGGAAGAAGAGGAGGAAGGAGAAGAAGGAGGAAGAGGAGGAGGAGACATTTTCTATCTGTTGATTCATTCCCCAAATGCTCCCAGAAAGCCAGGACTGGAGTGGGCTGAGGTCAAGAGCCAGGAACTCAATCCTAGTCTCCTGTATAGGTGACAGGGACCCAACCATTTGAGCCATCACCTGCTGTCTACCTGAGTACACATTAGCAGCAAGCTGGAATTTGGAGTAGAGCAGACTTGAACCCAATATGGCACTCCAATATGGGATGCTGGCATCTCAAATGGTGTTTTAACCACCCTACCACCCTGCATAATGCCTGCTCCCCAAATCACCTCTTGTCTGTACCAATAACTTTTGTATTTTTACAACCAGTGAGTGAAGTGCCCCTTAAATGTTTCTATGCCAGTGAATCACTGGGGTCTTGGTAAACTGCAGAGTCTGGTTCGGTAGGTCTGGAGAACCTGAGAATCTAATTCTCTTAACTTCCAGGTGATGCTGTGGCTGCTGCTTCTGCTGCTGGTGTGGCTGCTGCTGCTACCACCACTTGTCTTCAGTGGACCACACTTTGAGTAGCAAGGAAATCAAATCAGCTGATTAAAGGGATTCCTTTTTAATTAAAGTCTAAATGAGCGTTAGGCCCAACACAGCTGGTGTTTGTGTGTTAATGGGAGCAGTGTTTTTTTCCAGCAAACAAGCCTTGGAGATTTCAGGAAGAATAGTGGAGTAAGGAGCTGGAGCTCTTCATTGAAAGCCTGCTTTTCTGGTGATGAGGGGAAGGGCATGATGAATGCCAGGAGAATTGCAAAGTGATTTTTCTGGCTTCCCATCTCCACCCCGTGCCTCTCTCTGCCTCTTGCTATCCATGGCTCATTTTCCCATGGATCCTGTTTCTGCTCTGTTTTCAAGGATGTGAAAAACTATACATTTTAAAATATTACTTAAAATTTACTCTTTTTCATAATGAGAGGTTTATAAATTCTTGGTGATAGATTGCTTCCTACATCAATTTTGACACAAATTCAGGTATATTTATGGCATATTTCTTGACCTGGTGTTTGAATAGCCAGAATTGGCATCCAAAAACTAGTACAACGTCTATAATTTAAGAGATAAAATTCCAGTAAGAAATCTATTTTGAAATTTGTGCTATTACTAATAAATCATTATAGGCTCAATAAAACCATGCTGTAGTGAGAAGAACACTGGATTGGAGTTAAGAGTGTTTAGCTCTAATTTCAAATTCATGATCTCTGCTGAGGGACCCTGGGCAACATCAATAGAAATTAAATCTCAATATTCTCATGTGGATAGGCTATGTATTACTTGAGCAAATATTACTAAGTAGTTATTATACAGTCATTATACATGTAATAAGTACTCCAGGCTTAAGTATTGATCAAGTTCTTAAGTATTTTAAAATTTTTGGAAGTTGCATTTGTTTGCTGCTTGTAATTTAGACACATAGAATAAGGGCTCTAGTTCTAACCATGTGCTCCTTGATGTTGTAGGAGGTAACCCTTCCACTTTTTTTCTGTTGCTTTCCTGAGTCTGATATTATGTCTGGAAGCTCTGAAGACCTAGCAGGCTGGTTCCTGCAGCAACTTTCGCTATTGGGTGGTAGCCAAGGAAGGTGTCCAGTTGCACTCAAATAAACTGTGTCTAGTGAGCTTGGGTGGGCTTGATTGTCAGGGATCCTGGTGTTGGCCAAGAGGAAGTACTGAGGAAACCTAGGACCAGATGGAAACAGGCTAAAAGCCTCATTCCAGAGCCAATGGTGCAATCTGTAGTGTCAGAAAGGTCAGTCAAGTCATGACTCTGGAGAATAAGCACATTTGGAATGGGACCCCGGCCAGCAAAGGGGAATATAGGGAACATGCTACACCCTCCAGGGGAGGGACAAGGGCAAGGGCCCAAGAAGGTGTTGGCTCCCAGCCACACAGGCTATGATGGTTCTAGGCAAATCTCCAGACCCAGCAGTGGGCTGGAAAACTAAGCAGGAAATTGGGGCTGAAGTCTGGTTAGAGAAAGGGTTGCAGCCTAGTGCTTAGAGCTCATCAGACACAGGCCTACAGCAGGAAGACAAATTCCAGACTCCACACTGGTGTTAATCCCTGCCCTGGTCAGGGCTGGATGACTCAGAGCCTGGGGGAGGGCTGTGTCTATAATTGGCCAGGATTGAAAAAGCACAGATCATGAAGAAGGAATCAGTGGAGGAACTCTGTTGGTATGCTCAGTCCTAGAATTGCCATCTCCACCCCACCTTTTGAGGGGGGGGAGGGCATTGTATTATGTAAGTATCAAACCAGCTCCTTGACTCTGGAAGGTTTTCTTTTTTTAAAATTTTATTTAATGAACATAAATTTCCAAAGTACAGCTTATGGATTACAATAGCTTCCCCCCCCCCATAACTTCCCTCCCACCCGCAACCCTCCCCTCTCCCGCTCCCTCTCCTCTTCCATTCACATCAAGATTAATTTTCAATTCTCTTTATATACAGAAGATCAATTTAGCATATATTAAGTAAAGATTTCAACAGTTTGCACCCACACAGAAACACAAAGTGTAAAATACTATTTGAGTACTAGTTATAGCATTAATTAAACACCTAAGAATAATTGTGTATTAATTACAACTCTGGAAGGTTTTCTAAGCTCCAAGGGTAACTTCGCAAAGTGTGGATACTTTGGAGAGATGTAACTTACTGAGCCATGTTCCTTACTAAAAATATTGAGCCATTTTCCTTACTAAAAATTTTGGGCAAATGTATTTTCTGTGCCTTCAAATTCAAGGCCACCAGAGACATACCTGCAGTAGAACAAATCGGGTTGATTCCTCATGCGACAAAGAAGAACATACATTGTGGGATGCCTGAGGGACATTTTAGTGCGAGAGGTTGGACATGACAGGGATCTGGACTTTGGTTGTTTAGGGGAGGGCATGAGGAAGCAGGGATTTCTCCTGGAGCAGCTCTGTCAGGCAGCAGGGACAATTCAGTGATTAAGTATTGCAGTAAGTCCTATGTATGGGGAAAGGAATCTAGAGAGAGGATGAAGTGTAATTGGTAAAGGAGAAGCAATTGATCCTATCAGCAGAAGAGACTGTGTGGTTTGGTGCATTGTGGGTTGCATGATGAACATATTTTTGTCTGTTCTAGATCAAACTAGGAATTAGTCTTCTTTTGTCTTACTTTATCATAGCCTCAGAGTGACCATGTCTGATGCTAGTGTTCTGTGAGACTGAGTATGTTAACAGAAAACACCATGACTTACTAGCAGTGGCTAACTATAGGTTTAACTATATGTTAAACACCTGCTCACAGATTTCAGCGACTATTTTCTTCTTCCTTATGCTATTCTGGCCCTTCAGCACCTGGAAGCTCAGAAGGCATACCATTTAGCATATATATATATATATATATATATATGTGTGTGTGTGTGTGTGTGTGTGTGTGTATATTTATATATTTTACAGGCAGGGTTAGACAGCAAGAGAGGGAGATACAGAGAGAAAGATCTTCCTTCCATTGGTTCACTCCCCAAAATGGCCACTACGGCCGGCACGCTGTGCTGATCTGAAGCCAGGAGCCAGGTGCTTCCTCCTGGTCTCCTACGCGGCTGCAGGGCCCAAGGACTTGGGCCATCCTCCACTGCTTTCCCAGGCCACAGCAGAGAGCTGGACCGGAAGAGGAGCAACCAGACAGAATCTGGCACCCCAACCAGGACTAGAACCCGGGGTGCTGGCGCTGCAGGAGGAGGATTAGCCTAGTGAGCCACGGCGCCAGCCTAGCATATATATTTTTGATGGTCAAGGTTTGTAAAACATAAGAAACTCATGTTTTCATGCTAAAATTTTACTGTCACATGTTAATTTGCAGTTAGAAAATAAAGTATACCCCATAATATGCCATTAAACTCACTCGGATGTTCATTATTTACATTTTCTAAAAGGAGCAGTATTGGCATAGAAAGTGAGAGCTGTTAGGCCATGCAAAAGATGAATGAGGCAGAACTAGAAAAAACACATGCTAAACTTCTCCAATGACAAACTGGTGGTTGGCCACCAAAGCCATGGACTTTGGAAATGATGCACTGAAGGGCATGGTGGGTATGATGATGAGGATTATGATGCTCTGTACTATTAGGAATGAATCACAAGCATACTTCACTTTTTAAAACATTGGTCTATTGTTCATTCTGTTACGTGATATGACATTGTATCATTAGCCACATTTTCTGATGCCAACTTACAGAGATAGCCAGGTTTATCTCTTTACAGTATGGAACCCTTCAGGTTACTTCCCAGCCTGTTAGCAGGTGCACCCTTATTCAATTTATTTTTGCTTTCATATTCTTCACTAGACTATGTGCTCCTAGTAGGCAAGACAATATCCTTTTGGTATTCCACTAGAATAAAATGCTGAATAAATGACTATAGATGAATGGTGTTTATTTGTTTTTTTCAAGGAGCTATGTCATCCCAGGGCCAAGATTTTATGACAAATTCTTTATTTTTTCTTCCAACAGACAGAGTTAGACAGTGAGAGAGAGAGAGACAGAGAGAAAGGTCTTCCTTCCGTTAGTTCACCCCCAAAATGGCCACCATGGCTGGCGCGCTGCGCCAATCCAAAGCCAGGAGCCAGGTGCTTCTTCCTGGTCTCCTATGCGGGTGCAGGGCCCAAGCACTTGGGTCATCCTCCACTGCCTTCCCTGGCCACAGCAGAGAGCTGGACTAGAAGAGGAGCAACTGGGACAGAATCCGGTGCCCAGCCAGGACTAGAACCTGGGGTACCAGCACCGCAGGCAGAGGATTAGCCTAGTAAGCCATGGCACCAGCCAACAAATTCAAAATCTCATCACTACCCTAGTTGAAATTGTAATCCTCATGTTTCTTTGATCTTAAATTTTAAAAATAAGTCTCTCTTGAATGGAAGCAAATATCCAGAAGAGACTTGGACCTGAGTTTTTATGGCAGCTTTATTAATAAAAGCCCAAGTTGGAAGAGTTAAAACATCCATCAACAGGTGAATGGATAAAGCAGCTGTGGTACAGACACACCATGGAATTCTACTCAGCAATAGAAAGGCAGAACCCAGCAAATTTTATTAGTCTTATTTTATCCAAACCATAGTTGTTTGGTGCCTACACTGTGGCAATAGTCTCCTACCTGAAGTTCTTGATGACTAAATTGTGGCCTTGTGCTCGTCTATGGTCTGATGTTCCCATAGAAGCTAACATAATCCTTTCAAAATGCAAGTCAGATCATGCCACTCTACTGAAAACAAATTCTGTCAGCCCCAACATTTTGGATCCAATGCCTTAAATCACCATCCTTGTAATGATCTCAAGGCCTACCATGACCTGGCTTCTTATTGTTCCTCTTTGATCATTCTGCTCAGCTACACTGGACACCTTGCTACTCTTAGATCGTACTAGGCATCTTCATAGTAGAGGGCTTCTGATACCCTTTCTTCTTAGCCTGGGATAGTCTCCCCTAGACTTTTCCATGGCTTACCCCTCACTTCTTGGGGGATTTGCCCAAATGTGCCTTCTTAAGAGAAATCTCTGAAAGTCCTTCTTAGGACTGAGAATCCTTCCATGTACTCTCCATTTTTTTTTTCTTGTTTCATTTTTCAATAGAATTTATCATGATGTATACTATATATACTATGTTTTTGCTGGTGTTTTTGTTCATTGTATGCTTTCCTCCTACTGGAATGTGAGGTTTTGGAGGCAGGATTCCCCCCCCCCCCATTTCTTTGCTATCTATTCACAGAGCCCACATTAAAACACCTGGCATTTGGAGACAGAAAATTTATTAATGAATGAATGTAAAGAAACTGAGGCATAGGGAAATTGAGTTGAAAAGCACTACCTAACAAAGATTGTTTTTAAGAAAAAAATCCTGGGTTTTGATCGAGCCATACTAAATTCATTTCTAGAAAACTCACATATATGCATAGTAAGCTCCCTCACGTTGGCAAAATGACTCTAGAAGTTAGATGCCATTTCCAAGTTGATGGACTTCAGCAAAGAATTCTGAAAATTTCTCAAGTATAATCATTGGTAAGTTGAGGAATTCTCCATTGTCAAGGGGCTTGTCATTACTGATGAGAAAGAAGAGCCATTCTTCATCAATCTCTGAAATTACTATACTTTCTACAAAATATAGGTTTTCTAAAAAATTTTAAAAGGTGCTCTGAGATGGAAAGATGGCATGAAACTTCATTCTGATTTCTGCAAACAGGAATGCTTGAACAAAATATTTCCAGGCTTGGTTCTCTTGGCGCACAGGGTCATCTTCAGATGGGAAGTTGTGAACCTGGATCACACTCTGATGAGATTGTTCCTGAACTAAAGTTACGGGTAGAAGCCACTTTCAACACTCATAAGAATGTTAGAGTGAGCAAATACTCACAATGTGGTTTTAGAGTAGGTGGTTTAAGCCTGCACACAAATAAAACAATAATTTTGTCATATTCTTGTGATTAAAGAGAATAGTTTTTAGTGAGTATAAGCTTACTCAGGTGTGTCGTTTGTTCAATGTGTCGTAATACACCACTTAGGTCCTCAGACCATGCAGGTTTGCCCAGTAATTGCCTTACTGAAAACCAGATTACTTATTGTTTGGATGTCAGCTACCTGACAGCGTGCCAAATAACTCTCAGACAGCTGGGAATTAATGACAATTCTTGCCAGATGAAAGTATCTGCATTTTTCATGTCATGTGTGCAGCTGGGGTGGGCAAACTTGTTCAAAGAAATGTACGTCATTCTATACTACAGCAGGCTCCATGACCTCCCCTGCCCCCCAGCTGTGCCAGGGGAGTATCACCTTGAGCAATTTCTTTACTAGGCTGCTGTTCATGAGCCTTCAAGCAAACAACCTGACATTTGTCCTCTGACAAGCTCCTCTGCTTGGGACTTTTGGGACTTGTAAAGTATTATTGACATCACAATATCACCACAACATCACAACACTGATTGATTTATGTAGACAGGAAAACTAGATTTGAGGATGTTTGTTAGCTTTCTATGGTGAAGGTTAGTTAAAAGTCACAAGTTAGGGTCCAGCACTGTAGCATGATGGGTTAAGCCACCGCCTTCAGTGCTGACATGTCATATGGGTGGCAGCTGGAGTCCCAGATACTCCACTTCTGATCCAGCTCCCTGCTTAGCCCCCTATACCTATATCAGGGACCCAGGTAAACTCCTGGCTCCTTGCTTTATTCTAGCCCAGCCTTGGCCATATGGCCACTTGGGGAGTAAATCAGCAGATGGAAGACTTTTCTCTTTCTCCTCTGCCTCTCCCTCACTGTAACCCTGCCTTTTAATCAAATAAGTCTTTTAAAAAAAGCCACACCTTTTTTTCAGTCTCAGAAATTCTGATTAAAAAAATGTCCAAATTTAGCTGCTAGGTTAAAATTTGCTTCAACTTTCTCTTGTTATTTAATCTCTCTAAATTCATTTTCTTCTTATTAATATTGAAATAAAATAGTAACATCTCATAATGTAGTTTTTTTTTTAAAGATTTTATTTATGTATTTGACAGGTAGAGTTACAGAAAGTGAGAGGGAGAGACAGAGAGAAAGGTCTTCCTTCCATTGGTTCACTCCCCAAATGGCTGCAACAGCCAGATCTGTGCTAATCCGAAGCCAGGAGCCAGGTGCTTCCTCCTGGTTTCCCATTCGGTTGCAGGCCATCCTCTACTGCTTTCCCAAGCCATAGCAGAGAGCTGGACTGGAAGAGGAGCAACCTGGACTAGAACCAGCGCCCATATGGGATGCTACCGCTGCAGGCAGAGGATTAACCTAGTGCGCCATGGCGCTGGCCCCATAATGTAGTTTTTTTTTTTGTTTTGTTTTGTTTTTTTTAGTATTAAATGATAAAAAGCACATGTAGAAGTACCTAACAAAGAACCATTCATTAGTTATGAATACTGGCTAGCATTTATTAGGGGTTTGTTATCAACAAAGCTCAACCAAAAATCCAGCTGTAGACTAGATTTTCAGTGCACAAGAAAATTTTCTGAATCTCCTAATCTGTCTAATACACAGTTTCTTCATTTTCAATTCAAGTATAGTAGTCTGAAAAGAGTTTCCTACACAAAGATGAGTAAACACTACTTATTATTCTTATTGTTGTTCTCTATCCAAGGTTTAACAAGAAAATTCACTCAATAGAAAAATGATCATTCTAGGTGCTTACTAAGTACTGGAGCAAGAATGATGAAAGTGGGACAACTGAAAACAGGGAAATTGCATTTTAGTTGTTGAGCCAGATTTACACAGACCTGGGTTACAAGGCTTTTTTTTTTTTTTTGTAAGGAAGAACATAGGATTAGGAGTCAGAAAACTTAAATTTATGTTTGCTGCTTGACAACTTCTTTTAGTCTCATAACTTGGATAAGATTATAGGACATGCATAAAGAAATTTAAAATAGAATCTTAAAAAAAGGCTTAAGCATTGTGGTGTTTTTCCTTTACTTCTTTGTGTCTATGTCAAACACTAAGCCCATTTTCATTGGCCACAATAGAAGGGAAGCTACTTGAAAACACTGCTTCATGGAAAGTATTTGAGTTTATTTTGGTGCAGCCAAGTAGATCATTACTTTTGGGTAGTAAGTTGCAGAATTACAGATCAATTGAAATTGCAATGAGAACCTGTTCAGTTGCCCACAAACTTCATCTACCACAGGTCTAACTGCTCCTGTTTGCAGGATGTTATTTTAGAAGCTCATCATATCCTTTATACTTTGGATACCTTTTTAATGCTGTTTTTCACCAAATTTAGCAAGGCATGAATTCTGAGACATATCAGTCTTTCTTTTTTAGTGCTGGATATGCCTGTGAGAAATAGCACAGAAGTCTGCTAATTTGAATTGTAGGATGCTATTTTTGGTAGGATATATGTCAACTCCCCAAATGGCTGCAAAGGCCAGTGCTAGACCTGACTGAAGCCAGGAGACAGAAGCTTCTGGGTCTCCCACACTAGTGCAGGGGCCATAGATTTAGATAATCTTCTGCTGCTTTTCTAGACACATTGTCAGGGAGCTGGATCAGAAATGAAGCAATCTGGACTTGAAATGGCAGCCATATGGGATGCCAGCACTGCAGGCAGAGGCTTTACCTATTATGCCACAGTGCCAGCCCCTATATCTAATGAAAAAATTAGATATAGGTTTCACATATTTTTGCACCAAGGGTTTGGGAGCTGTCAGGAAAATTAGGGGCGCCTAAACACTTGCAGTTATTGTGGGACTTTTGGAGACCAGGAAATTGATGGAGGTTGGGTCCAAATCTGTGACACAGTATGGGCCAGTATACATTCTCTCTTGGGATGTCTACATAGATGCTAACATTCCTGAGGAGGTTGATATCAGAGAGGGACTGAGAGAAAGATGACAAAGTTGATCAGAGAATAAAGGATTATATACAGGAAGTGGATTGATTCCTGCCAGAGTGAACAGTGGCAGAGATACTGTTCTGCTGGCTGGGGCTTCCCCAGAGCCAGAGTTTGTGAGAGTGGGCAAATGGCTTGGAAGCAGAGACAAGTAGCACATGAACCTTGTTCTAGGCCTACTCTGGGAAAAAAATTGCCCTTTATCAAATTGTAAACTAAAAGGCAGCATTATGTGGTCAGCTCTTTAAACTGTCAAGTATCAAGCATTTTGTCTCACAAGCCATGTAGCCCTTCTCTCATCATTTCCTGAGTGACTTGATTAAAACCAGTAACCAATAGCCCTGAGAATCAGAATGGAAACTGGTTCATCGGATTCTTTTCTGTTGTCCAGTTCAAAACCTAGGGCTAAATCTACTTATAGCTGCCTTTCCTCACCCCTGGCCACACCCCTTAATAGTTGTGAGCATTAATTTGATAATTTTGTTCAAAGAACTTTCAGCTCATTGGAAAAAGTCTGTACCTAAATACAAGATGTCAATATTTCTAGGGGCCAGGTAACTGTACAGGACTTGCTTTTCTGCAACCTTTGGTTTTATAATGCCCATAATGAATGTCACATCCCCGAGGGACATCACACCCAGACAGAGTCCCAGTTAAAGGGAATTCTGCATCGTGTATTCCTTAGTTGTTTATTTGCTCTCAATACCCACATTATGAATTCAACCCTCAAATGGGTCTCAACTACCACTCCCTAACAAGACCTCAAAGCAATGCTTTGTAGAGACAACAAAAGCATTAATTAGAGCAAACAGAAACCGCTCTATGGGGTGAATTTCCATTCCTTTTACATGCTGACAAAATTTATATATACATTAGTTATATTCATACTTATAATTTATATGAAAATACATTAAAATATAATAATTTATTTGCCTTTTGTGCATGGTCTATGACACAAAACCAAACAATGAGGAGTAATATTGGTATTAACTCTGCACAAAGATACTGATGAACCTTTAATTAAACCAGCAGAAGCTCTAAGAGATGGATATGTCTGTCCTGCTTTTAATTAGGTCATTTTCTTCTGCTCCTCTTTTTATACACCATGGTGTCACTTCTGGTTTGTAATCCAACCTGGTTCATGTACATATTGTGTCCTCTTAAAAATACTCAAAGTTTAGAATATACAGATTTTTAAAAATTATTTATTTTAGAGGGAAGGAGAAAGGGAGAAATGGAGAGAGAGAGGAGAGAGAAAGAGAGAGAGCAGTGCCATCTGCTGGTTCACTTTCCAAATGTCCACAACAGCCAGGGCTGGGCTGGGGCCAAAGCTGGGAGCCCAATTCAGTTTTTCCATGTTAGTGACAGGCACTCAACAACTTGAGCCATCACCACTGACTCTCAAGTACTGCATTAGTGTAAACCTGGAGTCAGTAGCCAAAATTAGGAACTGAACCCAAGTACTCCAATGTGGGATGCATGCATCTTAACTGCGAGGCTAAACATCTGCTCCTACAAACAGATTTGACTTCCATTATTTTGCAGTAATCTTTTGTGTATGCTATTGCAATACACCAATGTATGTAGGAAAATATCCCAGTTGTAGCACTCTCAGAATGATCTACAAATCACTTCTCTGCCCTCTGCTTGCAAAAACTCAGTTAAACCCTCTTCGCTGAGTGAGTTGTGGTTTGACTTGATAGACTGCATACTGTCTGAGAAACTTGGGCTCCCTCACAATGCAGAAGAGACACAGTCTTCATGGATGGAGGCTCCCCAGGTACCAGATCCTAAACAAACATTTGCCTACATGCTGCCTTTTTATATGATCTCTTTTTCTCTTACACTACCAGACTTCTTCCCCTTAACCTCCAAACTAAACTGTGGTTAAAGTTTTTTATTTTGTCTCCCTTGGGTTTCCTTATAAACTTTACTGGATATAAATTAAAGTTCTTATGCATTTCCCAGTGTTCCCTAGACAGAAGTTATGGCAGCCAAATGCAACATATTTTAACCTTATGAGAACACAATTTTTATGTATTTTTGTGCCCTTTTCAGCTCTGAGCAGTGTAGCTGACTGCTCAGTTTTGGAGAACCTGGGTATCTTCTGAATCTTGGGATGGGGCACAAAATCTGTCCTGTTTTCTTTCCCCACATTCCACTTTAGACAAGTCATCCATGTGACTTTCCCTTCCATATTTGTTTTACACTTAAAGGCTTCAAACTTTCTCCCTGACTTCAGATGGTGCCCTTATACTTCTCTATAAGCTAGGGTCTCACTGTTAGTGCTAAGATTTTTCTTTTGTAGAGGAGATATTTTGTTGATGTTTGTCTTTTCATGGAAAGTTATCCATCATCATCATTCTGCTGCTTCTGCACAGTGTTAAATCAACTGCAAATATTAAGGGGAAGAGCGTGGTTACGTGAAGGAAACCCTTTAAGATCCACAGAAGAATGGTCCAGAAGTGAGGTTCTTACCCGTCTTGCTAACATGGCTCAACTGGCTGAGCAAGTTTTTTGGGTTAATTTTTAGGTAAGTTGCTTCATCAAACCCTGAATATAACACGTGTGTGTGTGTGGGGGGGGGATAGATTTTTTTTTTTTTTTTTGACAGGCAGAATTAGGCAGTGTGAGAGAGAGACAGAGAGAAAGGTCTTCCTTCAGTTGGTTCATTCCCCAAATGGTCACTACGGCCGGTGCACTGTGCCAATCCGAAGCCAGGAGCCAGGTGCTTCCTCCTGGTCTTCCATGCGGGTGCAGGGCCCAAGCACTTGGGCCATCCTCCACTGCCTTCCCTGGCCACAGCAGAGAGTTGGACTGGAAGAGGAGCAACCGGGACAGAATCTGGCACCCCGACTGGGACTAGAACCCGGGGTACCGGTGCTGCAGGCAGAGGATTAGCCTAGTGAGCCGTGGTGCCAGCCAAGGGATATTTTATTTATTACTTTAAACAATTATTTTAATAATCTGAAAGGCAGAGTGATAGAGAGAGAGGAAGAGACAGAGTGAGCGAGCTCCCAGGTGCTGATTCACTCCCCAAATGGCTGAAATTGCCAGGCGAAAGCCAGGAGCCTGGAACTCTGTCAAGGTCTCCTATATGGGTCGTAGGGGCCCAAGCACTTAGGCCATCTTTCACTGCTTTCCCAGGTGCATTAGCAACAAGTAGGATTAGAGGCAAAGCAGCCAGCATTCAAGCCAGCATGGGTTTGGTGTCACAGGGCTATGGCATGGGATGCCAGTGTCACAGGTGGTGGCTTAACCAGTTTAGCCAAAACACCAAACCCAGAGGGGGAATTCAAACAGAGAAAACTATAAACAGAGTAAAAAAGAAACAATGGAAAATATTAAAAAGGAAGCAAAGAAATGAACACTCTCTAAAGTCCAAACCCTAAATAAAGCTTTAATGAATAAATTCTATTTCCCTTAAAAATGCTGTCTTTGTTTACTTCTCTTATTTTTTCCATTGAATTCTCCCTAGGGAGCCACCCTTTGCATTCCCCTCCCACTCTTTCTCTCCCTCTTGCTCCCCACTTCTATTTCCTTTCTTTCCTGACATTTAACACAGCCTGTTTAACTCTGCCTCTCTGTGGTGTATATTTTTAGGTCCTCCCTGTAGGCACCAGTCCCTTTGTCCACTATAACACTAGGGAATGGCTCAGAAGATTCCTTGGAATGTTTTACCCTGTAACCTTCAAAAAGTTTGGTCTTTCTATGGCTACAACCACTTGGGCTCTCTATGCCTTTAAGACTACCTGGTCTGCCTTGTCTGAAAATTCCTGGGCATGGAGGCATTTGTAGGATGGCCAGACTTCTCTATGGCTTGGAGGATAGTGATGTTAATGTGAACAGAAATACACACACACAAAAAAGTCCAACTGACAAACCAACCAAACAAAAACCATTAAGAAACGTGGATCTGGGAAACAGTGTAAAGCCCTGAGAATGCAAGGCAGAGATGTTTGTGTAAGAGACAGTCTCTTTCCATTCTGCCAGCAGCCAAACGCTGGAGAACAAGGAGTTCATTTTCATTTGGGATTTTCACCCAAATGTATATTGGGAAAACTGGATGACAAGGGAGAGCCTTCATCTTCTAGGAAAGCAACCAGACTCATAGCTATGAAAGTCACTTTGACCTCCAAGGCTGCCCAACAGGATTTTAATTTAGTTCAGTGAAAA
Source organism: Lepus europaeus (assembly GCF_033115175.1). NCBI lineage: Eukaryota > Metazoa > Chordata > Mammalia > Lagomorpha > Leporidae > Lepus > Lepus europaeus. The sequence continues at coordinate 166,532,728 of NC_084827.1, read as the reverse complement.
TACATGAAGTCACTAATGTGAGTCAGAGCCTGTGCTAGGTTCCGGTATCCTGAAAGACGGAGAAAGAAGAATCAGCAGGGTTTGGAGCACCACTGGACCTGGTAAGTTGGACCACGGGTGGAGTAAAGATGGCTGCCAAGTTTCTGACGTGGGCAATTAGGAGGAAAGTGATGATATTAGGAAATAAAGAGACTCTGAGAGGAGCAGATGCATCAAGGTAGGGCAGGGAAGGTTGAGGAATGATGTGTTTGTTTGATAGGTGTTGAGTGGAGCATGCCATTAAAGCTTCTAAGTGGAGACTCCAGAAAAGGGTGGATATACAGGTCTGGGGCTTAATAGGGATAGTTCAGAAATGGAATCCTGGATCTAGGAGTCTCAGTGTGGGTGGAAGCAATTACTAAAACCATTCTGATCTTTGATTTCCTAATCTGTATGAAGGGAATAAATACCTGGCCTACCAAGCAAGTAGGGTTTTTGCAATCATTAAGTGGGATAATTTACATGAGAGTGTCTCTAACATGTAAAATGATGTGACCATAAGATCTTAGTATTACTGATTGCTCATGTGTATAAAATGACCTGTAGCAGCATGGAATGCAAAGTGATACAGGATGCAGCCTTTCTCTCAAGGAGCTTGCAATTTCTTAAAGTTCTAGAAAGAGTATATGTGCTTTCAAAACAGCAAGGAAGGTGAATTTTTCCTTAGCAATCATAGGACTTGGATAGAAGAGAGGAGTACAGTATCAAATATTTGGGCTCTGTTTCATGCTAGAGAATGTCCAAGGTGACACAAATCTTTGTCCATCCTGAGTGATATGTAAAAAATTCTTTTGATGTTCTTTCATTATAAAGGTGATTTATGGGCTGCCTTCTCTGTTTGGAATATGGTCCTTTGGAGAAGATTGTGAAATACCCTAGAAGGATCTCCTCTACAGGGACTAACAGTGGCCATTGACCAAACCTAAAAGCTACAGCCAGAACTTCCTACATAATTTGCTGGATTTAGTGCAAATCTAAAATGCAGCCCCCACATGCACAATTACTAAGAATTTCAAAATGGCAATAACAAAGCTCTAAGAAGTGGGCCCTTCTGAGCTGCTCTGTACAGTCGTAGGCATTGCCCCTCTGTGCTGCTGGCTCTGACTACAGCACCTTAAGAATCTGCCACAGGGACATGATGTGAGTCACCATTTAAAATGAGAGAGCAAGCGTGAATCCTCGTGCACTCAATGAACATTGTTAAGTCGTAGCATTAAACATCTACTACCTGTCAGATCAGCCCAGAAGCAGGGACACAGATTATGGTGATAGATAAAATCTTCTTCCCTGGAGGAGCACATTTGCTGACTTAGCAATAAAAGTAACATATATTATCTGTTGAAAGTTCAGTCTAAAGGCTACTTCCCAAATAGTTCACTGAGGATTTTTTTTTCTTCTGTGTTCCATTGTTCTCTATGTTTTGATCACTTTCTTCCTTAGGGAAAATGGACAGACTTCATGAATAACCAGGTATGGGCTTTAACTCAATGTTCTTGTCCAGGGAAGAGAGAATCTTTCCATTAGCAGCAATTCCCACATCACCACACCACGAAAGGCTCACAGGAATGAGGAGGAGATAATGTCCCAGAGAGCAGCCAGGAGGGACCCATGGCAGCTGAAACCCCCTGCCTGGTCACTCTGTGAGCACCCTGTATTCTTATACAGATCACCATGGGAAAAATGAAGGCAAACCTTGAGTCCCAGAACAATTCTTTTCAGGCATCAAAGTTGGATACAATCCCTGCATTTTCATATGAACTCTTCCTTCCAAGTTTACTTTCCCTTTTATTTTGGGCAAAAAATTATTTTGGGGGCCTGCAACAAAGCCAGGACACATGAATGTCAGGACAGGCCCGATGAAAATGGTGGCTGCCAAGACACATGGGCCTTCTTGGCTTCTTTCCTTCTCCTTCAGCATCTGGAAGACACAATTCTACCCGACACGTGCAATTCCATCCTCTCCATCCTCTCCATTTCCCTGTTTGCAGCTTCTCCATGTGCATAGTGTTGTCTAATTTCTCCATTGCTATATTCCCTAAAAGAACCCCTTTCTTAAAGGTGGGTTTTGTCACTGGGCCATCAGGCTATTTTGAGAAAGCCCTTAAAATCTAGTGCTCATTACGGCAGTCTTGCTTACAAGCTGGGAACCAAGGGAAAGGTTTCTGAGGGTCTGGTACCAGAAGTGCTGGACCTCTCCTGAAGGGCTAGTCTGCTTTGTAATCTGATGTAAATTGGGTAAATGACTTTGTTTCCCTTTTTTGAATGGATTGTTGAGAACTAAACCCATTCTAGATTTTACAAAACTGCTTGGATTTTTGAAGAAATTTTATGTAGAAAACTTTCGGCAGAACTATACCGAAATGTATAAGTGTTGATCTCATTTTATTGGAATACCAATATTTTCCTTGCTTAATTTCCTTTTTTCTCTTTCCCTTGATTTTCTGCTGTTTTATGATGAGTTACTTATATCATTTGCTGTTCCAAGTCTGTTTTTAGAATGAGACCATCAACAAATATATCAAATATACAAATAAATGAATACATAAGAAGAAAATAAATGGAATTGTAGCTTGTCTTCAGAAGACTTCATTGTCCCTACTTTCCTTTCTGTAGCATCTATCCCAGAAACTCTCTACAGAAAGAGGAAAGGCCAGAGGCAAAACATAATGTGGCAGAACAACTGAGGAGTATGTGGCTCAACCATCCAATCATGCTTGTTACTGTTCAGCCAGTGCAGATGACTGGCTTGTGTTTTGCTGGAGAAGGTGCTGTGCACATAAGGGAACATAAACTCCAGGAGGGGAGAGAATGTGTCTTTTCTTTAAACAATTTCAGGCACCTACTACTTTTGGCCACATGAAGAGCATGTGGAGGAGGAGGAGGAGAAGGAGAGGGGCTTTGGAGGGAAGCCATTAACAACAGGATAGATAGCTCTGAATCTAATTTAGTCTCAGGTATGTACTTGGGATGAGGAGGGGCAGGGATAGGACTTTTCAAGTCATTTCAGCTTCTTGATTTAAGGGGGAGAAGGTGGGTTAGAGGTGGAGTGACGATTTTATTTAGGTGGTGAGTGCAATACAGGGCAGGCACTTTGGGTCAGTTATGTTTCTGGACATTTCCATGTACATTGAGTCATCCTACAGTAAATAGGATCATTTCCCATGTAGCTGGGTGGCTCTCAGCTCAAAGCAACCCCACAGCAAATGCTTTGAAAGCCAGGGGTCCTCTGGGACTTCAGTAATTATATTCTAACTCGTATTTTCTCTTGATTTGTATTGAAACTTAAAGAACTTATAATAAATCTTTACTTAGTAGAAGTAAATAAATTAGTGCATATTCTATAATATTTTCCCGAGGGACAAAATAACTCTAGGTGTGGCATACTTGTAATTATATTTTATTCAATGATTTAATCATAGCTTTAGGAGAGATACAGATGTTAGGAAAGCTTTCTGTTCATTGGCTCATGTAGCACAGGGAGGACTATCATCTAGTTTGTTCAACTAAGAATGTCTAGCCAAGATTTTGCCCTGCCACACCCTGAATTCTTTGATGAAAGGCTATAGAGGACTGTGGGGTATGTGATGAGCTGAACTTGGAGAAGGAAGAAATTGGTTTAAATCATATTTTGGTTCAATCTCTTGTCTTAAACATGTTTGACATTGAGTTGGTCTCTTAAAACCACTGAGTTTAAATTTTACTTGGTTTAAAAATGGATTATAGGGGCCGGTGCTGTGGTGGAGTTGGTTAAACCTCAGTCTGCCTTGCCAACATCCTACTGGGGTGCCAGTTCCAGTGCCGGCTGCTCCACTTCCAACACAGCTCCCTGCTGATGGCTTGGAAAAGCAGTGGAAGATGGCCTAAGTGCCTGGACTCATGCATTTTCATGAGAGACCCAGAAGAAGCTCCTGGATCCTGGCTTCAAATCGGCCCAGTTTCAGCTGTTGTAGCCATTTGGGAAGAGAACCAGTGGATGGAAGACCTCCCTGTCTCTCCCTTCCTCTACCTGTCACTTTGCCTCTCAAATAAATAAACCTTCAAAAAACTTCTTAAAAATGGATTATAAGGGCCTCTCACAACATATTTTATAAAGTGCAAACTATAAAATGCATTAAACATCATTATAGGGCAGGGTTGTTTTTTTTTTTTTTTTTTATTAAACTTTTATTTAATGAATATAAATTTCCAAAGTATAGCTTGTGGGTTACAATGGCTTCCCCCCTCCCATAACTTCCCTCCCGCCCGCAACCCTCCCCCCTCCCGCTCCCTTTCCCCTTCCATTCATGTAAAGATTCATTTTCAATTCTCTTTGTATACAGAAGATCAATTTAGTATATATTAGGTAAAGGTTTCAACATTTTGCCCATATAGCAACATCGAGTGAAAAAACTACCATTGGATTACTAATTATAGCATTAAATAGCAATGTACAGCACATTAAAGACAGAGATCCTACATAATTTTTTTTTTCAAAATAATTAATTTTCTATGCCATTTCCATTTTAACACCAGGTTGTTTTTTTTTTTTTTTTCATTTCCAATTCTCTTTATATACAGAAGATCACTTCAGTATATAATTAGCAAAGACCTCATCAGTCTGCGTATAGGGCAGGGTTTTTCACTTGCTTGCTCATTTGTCTTATTCTGACTTCTGGATTCTAACACAGCTTTTTCTTAGGATCTTGATCCAGATTTTTCTAATGAGGCTACTTAATTGCTTTCAAGATTTCCTGGAAATTATGCATCTTCTCTAGAAAACATTGTCTCATCTGTTTTTTAATGAAATTACTTGAGAGACATCATTTGTATGGCTGGATGATTTCCAGAGAAGGGAAATTTCGCCCTCTAGTGTGAGTCAGGAGAAATACAAGAATTTATAAAGTACATAATTGAATGCCTTTTAAAGCAATAGCTTCCTAAATTATTGCTTATTCTGGTGTTTGAATTAAACTCTGGTTTATTTACTAATTTAATTTGGCTACTAGATACTTACTCGACTAGTCTTTAAATGATTTATTTTTGTTTTGTAATAATATATACTCCTTTGCCCTTTATATATTTTTTAAAGATTTATTCATTTATTTGAGAGACAGAGTTACAGAGAAGTAGAGGAAGAGAGAGAGAGAGAGAGAGAGAGAGAGAGAGAGAGAGAGAGAGAGAGAGAGAGAGAAATCTTCTATCCACTGGCTCACTAGCCAAATGGCTGCAAAGGCCAGAGCTGGGCTGATCCGAAACCAGGAGCCTGGTGCTTATCCTGGGTCTTCCATGTGGGTACAGGAGCCCAAGGGCTTGGGGATGTCTTTTCATGTTTTCCCAGGCACATTAGCAAGGTTCAGAGGTAAAGCAGCCAGGAGTCGAGCCAGTGCTCATATGGGATGCTGGCACCCCAGGCGGTGCCTTTACTTACTATGCCACAGAGCTGGCTCCATACTTCTTTGATTTTTGAAAGCCACGGATGACAAGATTTTCAGAACTAGTTAAGTTTATACTTACCAGGTAGCATTTTTATACTGAAATTTGCCACTTGGGTGCTGAACAGAATCTTGCCTTGATTTAACTTCAAATTAAATAACTTCAATCAAGATTATGAACTATGTGACTGATGCTGTGAATTGTGAAAGACCCTACTCCTGATGAGTAGAGAATGAGCAGAAAAATGAGTGCTCTTTGAAAATTTCAGAATAATGAGAATTATTTAATCACCTTATCATACAAAATATTAATGCACAAGAGTGTTTTCCATGAAATTCCTGGATGATTCTATTGTTTTAAATTGACATGGGCACCTTCATCAAGCTTTTCTCTTCATGCCAACATCTGTTATTAATTTTGGGGATACCTCCACAAAGAAAATATAGTAAATATAAGTTGTACAAGCCATACAAGAAATTCACTATCTGCATTTTCTTATTACGTAATGTGATGCACGTCTTGATTCTTGTTTCTGCTTCTTAACAAAAAAACAATGCGATAACTTTTGGGTCAAGTACTGGTACTGGTGCTAGTTTGTACCAGTATGCAAAAACCAGTTGGTAAATTTTCAGTACATTTGCATGCCAGTTACTGTTAAAGATACATTATCAAAACTTAAATTGCATAAACTTACAACTAAATAAGTTAAACTAAAAATGAAGATTATAAGTATGCAAACTTGTCCCTTCGAAATACTTAATGCAGGCATTAAATGTGATACAAAAGGCTTCACACTCCATGACACTGCCATTATGTCTATCCCTGCTTCTGCTCCTTGGCTCTGTTTTCCAGTCTTTGTTTTTCCAGGTCTCTGCCCAGCTGGCCGGGCCACCCTCCACTGCCTGTGACTAGGGCCCCTTTTCTCTCTCTACAAAGTAGATGACTAGGTGTCATAGGTGAATTTCAGCTATAAAGAGGTTTTCTCCCCACCTTTGTCTTTTACTCCACCCCTAAGTGAAGCTATAATTCAAGTGTTTCCCATTTTTATTTTACACCCACAAAGCAAAGTTTTCATCCTGAAACCAGCCTCAAGCTTTTCTCCACCTCCAGGACTCCCCATGTGATGAGAGGTATGAGCTGAGGGAGACTGAGGGGATGGTGGTATATCAGGGAGCCTTGTGAGGGTCTGGGCTGCAGACTTGCAGAACACATTTGTCCCCCCTGTTTTTGCTCAGGCTCAATCATTGAACAAAATGTCTAGAGCTGAGGTTTAGTGGGGAGGTCTTCAGGTCCTAGGAGAAGTGCTGTCAGAAGTCTCTTGTGGGAGGCTTGTTATAAAAACTTGAGTGGGGTTCATCTGCTCTCTCTTCTCCTGGGCTCATTACATGATCCTTTCTCTGCAATATCTCAGTCACGATCACCACACACTGCCTCATCAGAAGCCAAACCAACTAGACTTGAACCTCTCCCTTTTCTCTTTATAAACTGAATTTCCTCAGATATTTCAAGGTAGCAGTGAGAATCTCACCACCACCACCCTTTCTATCTCATGATGGACAGCTACTGGGTCCTTATTAAGTTTTTGGGTATATGATGAGACTTAGCTCATGATGAGTGACCCTCACTAAATAGTCACTTGTGGTCCCATTTCTACCAGGGCCAGGCCACATGGCAGTACTTTTTTTTTTTCCAAAAGGTACATAATTCTCCATGGTTTTGCTCCAGTGCCCAAAGGTCATATAACACATAGCATCTTTTCTCATTATTGGTTCTTCTAGCACTACAGGCTTTTTAGACTGTTTTCTCTAATTGGTGGGCTGCTGGCATGATCTCAGACCCTGTCCTGCTCCAGACTCCACTCAATGATTGCAACTCTTCCAGTCACCCGGGGTATGAACTGGAACAGAAATGCTAGGTGTGCAAATGCTGTCCCTAGAACCCCAGAAGGCTTTTCCTCTTTGTGCTGTCTTTGTTAAAGGGAGCATGATGCAAGGGACTGCCACTTACTTTGAAAAGGATGCACTGGCATGTCCTTACCCATTCAGCTGCTGAACATTTCACAGAAGGGGGTGATTCCCATCTTCAGAAGGTTTACTTCCCACCCTCTGTAGAACCTACACGCCACCTCTTGCTAGTCCAGCCCAATCAACATAATGCTGATGATGTGACGGATCAACATGCTGCTCCATGGGGTGTTCAGACTGTCCACAATTTTTTTTTTTTTTGACAGGCAGAGTGGACAGTGATAGAGAGAGAGAGAGAAAGGTCTTCCTTTTTTCCATTGGTTCACCCCAAAATGGCCGCTGCAGCCGGCGCACCGTGGCTGGCGCACCACGCTTATCTGAAGCCAGGAGCCAGGTGCTTCTCCTGGTCTCCCATGCAGGTGCAGGGCCCAAGCACTTGGGCCATCCTCCACTGTACTCTCGGGCCACAGCAGAGAGCTGGACAGGAAGAGGAGCAACTGGGACAGAATTCGGCGCTGCGACCGGGACTAGAACCTGGTGTGCCGGCGCCACAGGAGGAGTATTAGTCTATTGAACCGCAGCGGTGGCCCACAATTCTTTGTTTTAACTCAATCAGCAGACGAGTTAATGCATCCTAGGGCAAACCTTTCAATATGTTCTGTTGTTTATCCCATGTGAATCCTCTTTTCTGATAGCAATAGAAATGAACACTATCACCAAATCAACAGGCTGGGGCAAAGACACCACAAACAACGTAGTGACTGAAATGGAGATTGAGTGTTTACAGTCATCCACCAGTCTGCAGGAGCCAGATTGGTGAATTTAACAAAGGGAGGAGGGGGACTGTGGTCCTCAATCGTATAGATGCTTAAGAGGATTGATCACTCAGAGCTGTCATTGCCAGAGTGCGATGTTGCTTTTGATTTATTATCTTGGCCAGAGGGATGTCTGTTTCACAGATTTGCATCTTACTTTCTCCACTTTGATAGCAACTCACCCTATAGAACAAAGAGTCAACTATGGGGCATATTAACCTCAATTCTAATTTTGGGACTGAAAAAATGGCCATAAATGGGTCTGTGACCCGCTGTCTGACATATTCAGAATTCCATTGATTGCTTGACATCTACATATCTCCATCCCAACATGGAGGAAGGTCTGATCATTATTGTGATAGCTGGGTAGTTCACTTTCTCCAGTGTTCACTAAATGGTTGTATGATCCTTTGCCAAAAGATTGAGGAACCATCTCTGTGTGAGCCCAGTATGATATTTCAGGATCATTTCTTCTGGGGACCTGGCTTCCTCATAAGTTCGTGGGTTCTAGGTCTGAAAACTGACTCAGGTCTGCAACCTGGTCAAAGGACTGCTACTGTTTATTGGGGTGATTGTCTCCAACTTCCTGGTCACCCACCTTTGGTTTCCTCTACTAATATAAAATGAATAGTTTCCTTCAAAACCATCCATGTATTTTACCCCTAAGGCTGCTACATTCTGTTAGCCATCTCCATAATTTGTGCACTCCATAACAAGTGGTACCCTTGGCTGCCACTTTCAACCCTGACAGTCATTATGAACCCCCTGGCTTTTGATGGCTAAGTTTTACTGCCTGATCTCTATTCTCTTGGCATCCTATCTTCTGATCGCTGTTGATGGACTAAAATCTGTGAGAGCCTATCCTACTGTCAGCTCAGGCCTGGCAAGGACAGCAACTGCTGACCTTAGCGATGCTAGTGTTTGGTCACCTATGGCTTTGGGTTAGAAAATGAAATCAGAGAGTAATGGATGTTTGGCATAGTAGTTAAGCTGCTATTTGGGACTCTCACACCCATATCTCAATGCCTGGGTTTGAGTCTTTGCTTTGTATCCAATTCCTACTTTCTGATAATACATACCCTGGCGGGCACAGATGATAGCTCAAGTACCTGTTTCCTTTCCCATGGCAAAGATGAGGATTCAGTTCTTGGCTGCTGACTTTGACCTTTGTCAGTCCTGGCTTTTGTGAAAATTTGAAGGAATGAACCAGGAGATGGTTCCCTGTCTCTCTGCTTTTCAAGTAAAAAACAATATATCTATATATCTATATCTATATATATTTAGAGAACAAGTGAAATCCATGCTTACTTTTTCATAATACTTATTTCCATGAATATTTTGAAGGACCTTTGTACATTTCATTGTCATAGCTGTTATTGCATTGTGTACCTTGAGTTGTATTCTAGCTTTATTTTTTAGCAACAAGAGAGTAGGGAATCTCAGTACTTTAATATTTGTTTTCTGTGTGTATTCACAACTGAATGAGTGGATACATTAATTCCCAGAAATTAATTGGAGAGTCTTAAGCAGTTTATCATTCCATTCTGTTATAAATATATTGGATTATATAGTGCTCTTAATTCATGGTGCTATTAAAGAAGGGTCAGATCTTTCCCTGTGAAGTTCATAAGCCGTGACTGTGCTCACCTTTATAGGTGTCTGTGACTAGTAAACAAGCAATATATTTTATGGATATGCAAAACTCTATTTTGCAGGAGGAACATGCTTCTTTATGTGTGTCCTTCTCCTCTTGCAAATGCAAATCAATTTTTTTATATCTGTCAAACACCAGCACACATTCTGGTGATTAACAGTCCAGCGTTAGTGTGATGAAAGAAATTAATTTCAAATGTGTTTGGAGTTTAGAAGTAATTTGTATAAAAATAAGATCCTGCTGTGAGTCAACTATTTCCTACCAATCTGAAATATGCTGCCCTGGAAAATGTGTTATTGGCACATTTATCATAGATCAAAGCTCATTATTTCAAGGGCTGACAAGTATCTCGTTGCACATTTATTAGGAAACTGAGCCTTAATCAAATCTGTGGTTTTAGGAGTTTCTGTCCTGTTAGATTTGTGACCATTTTTTTGCAGAAGAATTTTAAAAGGGAAAAATCTCCTAGACCTGGAACTGAAAGGATGATAATTTTATAGAGTATTAAAAAAGAGTTATAAGGACTCACCTGCATAAAAAAGATGGCTCCTATTTTATTTTTATGTTCTGATGAGCCAACTCAATTTTTTTATTCCATTCAATAGTTTCAAGCAGTTATGAGCTTGTAAAACTTTCTGCCTTCTAGAAATTTCAGAACATTTACTTTTTCTTTTCAATTTCCAAAGAGACCAAGTAGGTGAAGGAGGTGGATCGAGGGAAGGAGAGAGGGAGAGAAAGAAATACTGTTGTCTTCTTAGAATTGTACCTATCAAACACATGAAATCTGTTCTGTTTACACTAATAAATTCTTTTAAAAAATTAACTTAGAAACACAAAGTCATGAAAAAGTCTGTGTTACCAAAAACAGAATTTCCAAAAACATTGCATTTCTTAAAACATTTAAAAACACTATTTCAGCCTCTACCATGTGTCTGTCACTGTGTACCTTGGATATATCAGTGAAGAAAATGGATCCAATTATACACCTAGCAGGCACTTACATTGTTTGAGGAGTAGACATCAAGAAATATGCACAACATATATTTAAGCTATGAAATGTGTTAGAAGGTGATAAATGATGTGAAGAGAAGTAAGATGAGAAGGATCAAGAGGGTGGGGGGGGAGTTCTTTAATTTTAAATGGTGTTGTTACTCCTAATCAGATGCTGACTTTGAGCAAAGAGTCAGGAGTTGTGGGAAAGACCTTGAACATCTCTGGAAGAGAAGCAGTTCAGATGTAAGGAGCAATGAGACCCAAGCCTCTAGCTTGAATCTATTCTGGAATGCTCAAAGAGCAGCCAGGAAACTGGAGTGGGTGCAGTAGAATCACTGAAGAAAGTCATAGGAAATGCATTCATAAAAACATCCAAAACATCCATGGAGCCAGATCATTGAGTATCTTGTGAGCCATTATGGTAGCAAAAGGGCCAGGTGGCTTTTACTGTGAGAGGAATGAGGACCCAGAGGAATGACATGGTTGGTTATGAAGCTCACACTGCCAGGGTGAGAACAAACTGTGGAGTGAGTGCAAAGTTCAACACAGAGAAATCATTAGGAAGCTGTTGTAATAATTTAGGTAAGCAATTGTGGTTATTTTCACCAAAGTGGTTGTGACAGTTGGGTGATCAGAAATGATCAAAGTTTGGATATGTTTTCATAACAGGTTTGCTGACAGATTGGGTAGGAGGAAAGAGGGAAAAAAATCAAGGATGAATCCACATATTTAGGTTTGCGAGTAGCAGCATGGAGTTACCATTGACTGGGATGGGTGTGGCAATAGGTGGAGCAGGTTTGGGGTGGTGGTTATAGTAAGAAGCTCAATTTTGAGCACATTAAAATAGTGGTACTATTAAATACTCAAGTAAAGATGTTAAAGATTGGCCCAGTGGGAGATATATCTTTGGAAATTGTTAGCACACAGATAATAAAGCCATGAAGTTATTTGAGATAATCTATGCAGTGAATAATGATTAAAAAGAGAGGAAGTCTAGTGAGATGGCATTGGTACATGCCACCTTGATGGAATTGTATTGGAATCCCCTGGCACAATTCTAACTCCACCATTTGGGGAAAGTCTGATTGAGCATGTCCCAAAGTGTACATCCCCTCCCTCTCTTATTCCCACTGTTATGTTTAACAGGGATCACTTTTCAATTAAAATTTAAACACCTAAGAATAATTGTGTGTTAATTACAGAGTTCAACCAATAGTACTTCAGTTCACAATTGATCACACTGATAGGTCTAAGAGTCAAAGGGATCACACAAACAAGACTAGTGTCTGCTAATACTAACTGATAGAATCAAAAAGGGAGAGAACAATCCATCATGGGAAGCGGGATACACAGCAGACTCATAGAATGGCAGATGTCCTAAATAGCACTCTGGCCTCAGAATCAGCCCTTAAGGCATTTGGATCTGGCTCAAGACCCCATGAGAGTATTTTAGGCATGGAAAGCCAAGACACTCTGGAAAAAAAAAAGACCTAAATGAAAGATCTCTGCGAGTGAGATCCCAGTGGAAAGAATGGGGCCATCAAAGGAGGAGGTACCATTCTCTGAAGGGAGGAGAGAACTTCCACTTTGACTATGACCCTGTCAGAATAAGATCGAAGTCGGCGAACTCAAAAGGTTTCCATAGCCTTGGCAGCTCATGACTAGAGCCTAGGGAGATTACTGACGCCATAAACAAGAGTGTCAAATTGTTAAATCAACAACAGGAGTCACTGTGTACTTACTTCTCATGTCCTTAATGTGTTGTCCAATGTGAAGTAATGCTATAACTAGTACTGAAACAGTATGTTACACTTTGTGTTTCTGTGTGGATGCAAACTGATGAACTCTTTACTTAATATATACTAAATCGATCTTCTGTATATAAAGATAATTGAAAATGCATCTTGATGTGGATGGAATGGGACACCGGTGCTTCAGGCCAGGCCTTTAACCCACTGTGTCACAGTACTGGCCCCATAAATTTCTCTTTTTACACTGCTTTTGCTGTATCCCATAAGTTTTGACATGTTGTACTACTGTCTTCATTCATTTCCAGAAATTTTTTGATTTCTATTTTGATTTCTTCTATGACCCACTGTTTATTCACGAAAATGTTCAGTATCCATGTGTTTGCATATGATCCAGAGATTCTTGAGTTTTTAATTTCCAGGTTCACTACACTGTGGTCAGAGAAAATACATGGTCTGACTTCAATTTTTTTGATTTTGCTGAGACTTGCTTTATGGTCTAGTATATGATCTATCCTAGAGAAGTTCATGCACTTGATCTGTGCATTGATGAAAATGAGGTGTTGAAGTTCCCCATTACTATTGTATTGATCTGCTCTGTTGGCATAGTCTTAAGCTCACCTCCTCTCCTCTATGCCCTGGCACTAGCACCAGTGGGTGCAATATTCATCCACACTGTCACAAGAACCCCACAAACGATCCACACAGACCTCAGTGTGAGCATGGATCTACTTGCAATGACTCTCACCAGAAAATGAGGGATCCCTGAGTGTGTAGAGCCACCCGCAGTGACTGCTCAGAGACCTAGTCACAATCTGCATCCCCCCCACCCTGCCTAGCCACAGTGTTTTTACAGTCCCAACACTCAAGGCTCCCACAGTCACAAGCACCCAGCCCCCTGTCAGTTCTCCCAGCCAGACTCAGGCGTCTGCACTCAGCATGTGGACACAAGCTGGCACAGCTGTTACATATGTCCAAAATGGTGCTCACCCTTTCAGCTAGTTACAGGATGCCTGTACCTGGTGGTTGGGAGAGAGAAATGTGCCCCCTTTTTCTGTTTTTTTTTTTTCCCTCTAGTTTGGCAGGTGCACTGTCACCCATAGGGCTCCAAGCCAGATTTCCTCCAGGTTCTTCCTGCAGCTTTATTGCCAGTGGCTTGGGCTGCTGCAGTATGATCTCACCTCACTCTTCAAAGCTGCTGCTGAGGATCTCAGCTCTGGGGTCCTGAGCTGTGTATGTCTACACACTCCTTGTAGATCCACTGTGTCCCTCCAATCTGCGTGGCGTTTCCTCTGCAGTTTTCTCCCTAACTCTTCCCTGAGATTGTACTCTCTCCATTTTTTATTTTTAAAATTTATTTATTTATTTGAAAGAGTTACACAGAGAGAGGAGAGGGAGAGAGAAAGAGAGAGAGAGAGAGAGAGAGAGAGAGAGAGAGAGAGAGAGAAGTCCTCCATCCGATGGCTCACTCCCCAGATGGCCGCAATGGCCAGAGCTGTGCTGCTCCAAAGCCAAGAGTCAGAAGCTTCTTCCAGGTCTCCCACGTGGTTGCAGGGGTCCAAGGACTGGGCCATCTTCTACTGCTTTCCTAGGCCATAGCAGAGAGCTGGATTGGAAGTGGAGCAGCCGGGTCTTAAACTGGTGCCCATACGGAATGCCGGCATTTCAGGCCAGGGCACTAACTCGCTGAGCCATAGCACCGGCCCCAATATTTTATTTTTTTTAATTATCTTCCCCTAGACTAGAGCAGTAAGCTCCCTCTCTATTCCGCCATCCTGGAATCGCTTCTGATTGCTTTTGAGTAATCCTATCTTTAATTTTTTGAATTCTATTTCTGGCATTTCTTCAATCTCTTTATCTTCACATTCTAATATTGAAATTTTGTGTTCCTTTGAGGAACAGGCATCATGATGTCTTCCTTATTCAGTTTGTTGAATTTCTGTGTTTGCTTTTAGGGATTTGTAGAGTTTTTTTTTTTTGTTTTTGTTTTTGTTTTTTTTTTTGGCTCTGATGCCTTTTATCTTTGATCTTACTGGAATGTCCGCACTTTCAGTAAATACAAAGAGGTCTGCGGTTGGTGTGGCCAGGGAGCTCTGGTCAATGCTCCAGGATGGGGTCAGTATCCAGGGAACACCAAGTTGGATGTGGTAGATCTCAATGTCCAGGCATTAGCCCTTAGTGTAGTCCACACCATCATATGAACTGCACAAATAATCTGCACAGTTCTCACTGTGAGCACAGTTCCTGCTGCAATGACCTGCCCCAGGCAACCAAGGAGCTCTGAGTGTGTGGAGCTGTACTCAAGATACCCAGCAACACTCTGTACTTTCTCTTGTAACCCTGAGTCCCCCCATGGTCTCAGCACACAAGGCTCACACAGTTGTTGGGTTCAGAGATTTCTCTCTGCCCTGCCAACCTGTCCAGTCAACAGAGAGGTAGATGCTCCTGAGACAGCTCAGCCTAGGCATCTTGATACTTGGAGGCTGTGGGGACCTCACTATCATTTGTGGTTGCCCAGCTAGCCAGCTCAAACTCAGTTGAGACTGTGGATTGTTCCCTTTGCTAGGATGGGTCACATGTGTACATAAGACCACTGACTGAATTTTGCTCTCTCCCCACCACTGCCACCAGTACTGTGTAGAAGATGGCATCCTATCTCAGCCAGTTGCTGTGCACACACACAGTCTTCCATAGCTCCTGCCCAAACCCACAATGGCACCTGCCTTTTCTCAGATGGGCAGCAGGTGCTGTTGTGGGGAAGCTGGGGCTAGACAAACATGCCCCTTCTACTTCCATGGATCCTTGGGCAATCACTAGGAACCACTAGCCCTCAGGGCCCTAGTCCAGACTCATGCCATGCTCTCCTTCTGGCTATATCACCATGGGTTGCAGCAATCTGGTTTCACCTCTGGCTCAAATCCTCCACCAGCTCCAGCTCTCAGCTGCTGCAGTTGTGCATTGTGTTTGTGTTCGTGCTGCATGTCTGTACCCTCCACACAAGTCCATGGTATTCCTCTTCCTCTTGTAGGATTTCCAGTGTGGTTTTCTCTTTCTCTCCAATTCTTCTCCCGCAAGAGTGCACATCCTAAACTTTGTTTTTTACTGATTATCCTTAGCTTAGTCCAGTATTTATTCCCTAATCCACCAACTTGGAATCTCCTGCTTCAGGGGTTTTACAGTTTTGAGAGAGAGAGCTGTATGAACAGGTAGTTCTTACTATACTGTGTAACTAAGGAAAATGGCCCCAGATTGGTATTCCCCACACGGGCACCAAATGTAAGGGAAAGGGACTCAGATCTGAGAGGCACAGGGTATGAACTCAGAGCCAATCCAAATGTATTCTAAGAAAATAAATAAATGTGCAGAGATGGGTGACCAACTGCCAGCACACACAGACTGAACACGTGACAGAGGGCCAGACCCCAGCAGGCTGGTATTTTTTATATCTTAGGTAGGCTAGGGGTCTGGAGGAGAGGGGGCAATAGGTGGAGGTGAGTTTCTTCATAAAGGTTCTTCAAGTCCCCCCCACCTTCCAAACCTGTAGAAGAATGCAGGGGGTGGGTTGGGGAACAATACAGGGTGTGAGACTGAATTGGGATGTAGGGATTAGGGGTAAACTCCAGACTTCAAAGGATGTAGTGATAAGGATTAAAATTCAGGTTTTATCTACTTTGGGAGCTAGAATGACTGAGGTTTATGTATTTGTTCCAACAAAAGCAACTGAGATGGTTGCAAGGTACAACACAGAGAGCCACTGAAATGGGGGAAATCCGGGAAAGCTTTTGAGAAGTGGTGGCCTAGGTGAATCCTGAAGGAAGAGTAGGAGTGAGTTGAGTATTGGGAGACGGTTGGAGGGCAAGAGCTTGGGAAAGAGATCTGAAAGCCAAGGAATAGGGATTTTGGAATCCACAATATAAGGTTGGAGGTGATAAAATCCAGGGATGGGGGCAGATTTCCCATAGAACGAGGATGAAGAGTAGAATTAAGGAGAACATCACTGTAGACTGGGAATATAAAGAGAAGTCATCAAAGAACAAAGCTGAGGAAGAGCTTCAGAGAGACTGGAGGACCCCAAGAACAGACAATATCATGGAAGCTAAAGGTAGAATTGAAAGAATGTCACATACAAATAGTTAGAGGACTTCAAAAAGTTGGTAGAAAATATAGGCTTATTTGGTGCAAACATCTTTTGAAATAAATGCATACTTTTTTCATAAAATGAATTTTCCATGAACTTTTGAAGATCCTTCATGTAAGATTAGGGAGAAGAGATTGGAAGAAAGTACACTGTATTAGGGAAGCAGGTAGTCTATATCTACCTTTTAAATGGTGGTTTGAAAAGTGTGACATTGATGAGAGGAATAAAGTGCTTGTAAAATTACTATTTTGAGTGAACTGAATGTAAAGGGAAGGAGAAAGACAAGGTGTAGCTGGAACACCTGACCATTTGTGAGTTTTCTGTGTTTGTGTTGATAAAGATATGAAAGATGATGATAGCGGTGGTGAGAGTAAGAACACAGGATGAAGAGAGAATTACCATCAAACTGTTCCTGTCTTGGAGAAGAAAGGGATGGTTGTCATACACATGGCTGGAGGGACTCTCAGTTGCAAGTAACAGAAACCCAACCTAACCTGAAATAATCAAAAGAAGGAATTTCCAGGCTTACCTAAGTGGGAAGAATCAAGACAGGATCCAAAGGTTTATCACAAGGTGTCATCTCTATCTCTCATTTCTGTATTACTGAATTCTCAGATAAGCTGCCTCCATGTGGGAGCAAGTTGCTACTGGTAGGGCAAAGTCTAAACTACTCTTACAGTATATTTTCTCTGCAGGTGAAATATATATATTTCCAGCTTTTTGTATCAGAACTATCATGGAGAAATGCATATAATTCATGTAGGGTCAGCCCATATCTTTGAACTATTTCTTTTTTTTTTTCTATTTTTTTTTTTTGACAGGCAGAGTGGACAGTGAGAGAGAGAGAGAGAAAGGTCTTCCTTTGCCGTTGTTTCACCCTCCAATGGTCGCCATGGCCGGCGCGCTGCGGCCGGCACAGCATGCTGATCCGAAGCCAGGAGCCAGGTGCTTATCCTGGTCTCCCATGCGGGTGCAGGGCCCAAGCACTTGGGCCATCCTCCACTGCCTTCCTGGGTCATAGCAGAGAGCTGGCCTGGAAGAGGGGAAACTGGGACAGAATCCGGTGCCCCGGCTGGGACTAGAACCCGGGGTGCCAGCACCGCAGGCAGAGGATTAGCCTATTGAGCCACGGCGCTGGCTCTTTGAACTGTTTCTATGGCCTGAGAGGTTGCTCTAGTTTGCTGTATCACAGGCAACTACCTGTACTCAGAACCCATCAGGATGCAGATTGAATAAGACTCTGTTTTTTATTTCTCCATTTCAAAGGTAGAGTTACACACACACACAGTGGGGGGGGAGAGAGAGAGAGAGAGAGAGAGATTCTATCCATTGGTTCACTCCTCAAATGGCTGTAATGACCTGAGCTGGACCAGGTTGAAGCCAGGAGCCAGGAGTTTCTTCTGGGTATCCCATGTGGGTGCAAGGATCCTAGGGACTTGGGCCATCTTCTGCTGCTTTTCCAGGCCCAAGTAGTCAGTACTTGAAAGAGCACCCATATGGGATGCTGGTGCTGCAGGCTGCGATTTAACCTTCTACTCCAAAGTGCTGGCCCCATGAAATGAGAATTATTATGGAATTAAGGAAAGGTAGTTCTTAACCTTGACTGCAAAATAGAGTCTTCTTAGGACCTTGAAGAAACCACCAGAATCCCTAGTCATATTGATCTATAGTCTGATGTGGGACTCAGGCATAGGATTTTTATAGGTATCATTTACAGGAGTTTTGCAGGTTTTAAGTGTGGAGTTTAACCTATTTTTAGTTGATTTTGTGTTTGGTATAAGGATACAGCTTTTTCTTTCTTTCTTTTTTTCAGTTGTATATATAGTTTTTCCAATACCATTTGCTGATAAGACTATCCTTTTCCCATTGTGTATTGTTGGCATCTTTGTTAAAGATCAGTTGAACATAAATGAGTGGGTTTGTTTCTGTGCTCTGTTCTGCTCCATTGTTCTATATGTCAGCTTTTATGCCAGTACCATACGGTTTTAATTCCTGTAATGAATATATTTTGAAATCAGGAAGTGTAATGCATCTAGCTTTGTTATTCTATCTCAAGATTGATTCAGTTATTCTGGATCTGCTGTTTCCTTAGGAATTTTATGATTTATTTTTCTACCTGCAAAAAGTGTCCAGTTCCACTTCTGGGTATATATATCCAAGAGAACTGAAATTAGGGCATTGAAGATTACACATTCTCATTTCTATTGCAACAGTATTCACAATAGTCAAAATATAGAAGCAACTCAAATGTCCATTGACGGAAGGCTAAAGAAAATGTGGCATGTGTATACAACGGAATATTATTCCGCTTAAATGAGAAGAAAATCCTGTTATTTGTGACAACAGAGATGAACCTGGTGAACATTATGTTAAGTGAAAAAAACTGGTCACAGAAGACAACTACCATGGATTCCATTCCATGGAGTGTTTATAACAGTCAAACTCTAGATGCAGAAAATAAAATAGTGGTTGCCAAGGGCTGGAGTGTGGAGGAAGTGGGGAGTTGTTCAATGCAACTACAGTTTTAGTTATGTTAGATAATTAATTATAGATATCTGCTGTACAACATCACAAGCATAGTGAACAAGACAATTTTGTGCATTTAACAGGGTTGGGTAGACTCAAGTATTCTTTTTTTTAAATTTTTATTTGACAGGTAGAGTTATAGACAGTGAGAGAGAGACAGAGAGAAAGGTCTTTCTTCCATTGGTTCACTTCCCTAATGGCCACTAAGCCTGGCACTGTGCCAATCCGAAGCCAGGAGCTGGGTGATTCCTCCTGGTCTCCCATGCAGGGCCCAAGCACTTGGGCCAGCCTCCACTCCCCTCCCAGGCCACAGCAGAAGGCTGGACTGGAAGAGGAGCAACCAGGACTAGAACCTGGGGTGCAGGAGCCGCAGGCGGAGGATTAGCCAAGTGAGCCACGGCACCGGCCTCAAGTATTCTTTGCCACTAAACAAAACAAAATAAAATAAAGGGATACTGTGAAATTTGACAAGCGTTTGATATTTCTGTTACCTTAATAGGTAACAGATACTGCAGGTGCCTGCGTATCTCAATCCACCAAAATGTACACATGAAATATTTGCAGTTCTTGAATGTCAAGTTCTTGAATGTCAGTTCTTAACTGTCCATACCTCAATAAAACTGTTTAAAAATAAAAGCCTTTGGGCAGGCATTGTGGTGTAATGGGTAAAGCTGCCTCAACACTGGCATCCCATATGGGTGCCAGTTCATGTTCTGGGTGCTCCACTTCCTATCCAGCTCCCTGCTAATGGTCTGGAAAAAGCAGTGGAAGATGGCCCAAGTCTTTGGGTCCTTGCCACCCATTTGAGATATGTGGATTGAGTACTGGCTCCTGGCTTCTGCCTGGTCCAGTGCTGGCCATTGCAGTCTTGTGGGGGAATGAACCAATGGATGGAAGCTCTCTCTCTCTCTCTCTCTCTCTCTCTCTCTCCCCCTCCCTCCCTCCCTCCCTTTCTCTCTGTAACTCTCATTTTCAAATAAATAAATAAATCTTTTAAAAATAAAAGTCTGTTTTAGAAATATATCTTATTTGTTATTTTTATTTTCTTGAAAAGCAGAGTGTAGTGGTAAATAGAAAGAGAGATATAGAAAGAGAAAAATCTTCCATCCACAGGTTCCTTTCTCAAGAGCTGGGGCTGAGCAAGGCTTAATGCAGGAGCCTGGAACTCCATCCAGGTCTTCATGGTAACAGGGACTGAAGAATTTGAGTCATCACCTTCTGTCCCCAAGAATGTGTTTTGGTAGAAAGCTGTATTGGAATTGGAGCTGGGACTCCAATCCAAGCCCTCTGGTATAGGATGCAGGTATCCCTAAGGGTAGCTGAACTGTCATGCCACAATACCAACCCAAGTGATGCTTTTTATAACTTATTTTTTAAAAACTTACTTGAGAAGCACACACACATATACACACACACAAAAGGAGTAGATCTCATTCACTGGTTCACTTCCCAAATGCCTGCAACAGCCATCCAGTGCTGGGTTGCACCAAGGCTGTGTTCCAGAAGCTCAATCTATGTCTCCGACATAGATGACAGGAACCCAGATACTTAATCCATCACTTTCAGGATCTACATGTCAGAACTTGGAGCCAGACATCAAATGCAGGTACTCCAATATGGGATGTGAGCATTATAGCCACTAGGCTAAACATACCCTTATTGGTTGATACTAATGTGCATCTGGAATTGACATGATTGGCATGAAGAAGATAGTACTGAGTAGATATAAATTTGCCCATTTCAGGCTTGCTGTGAAATAAGGAAAATATCACGTGTGAAGGACAAGGAGATGTGAAAATATTAGTGAAGGTTTTTTTTTTAAGATTTATTTTATTTATTTGAAAGACAGAGTCACAGAGAGAGAAATAGAGACACACAGAGAGGTCTTCCATCTGCCTGTTCATTCCCCAGACGGCCGCAAAGGCGGAGTTGCACCCATCTGAAGCCAGGAGCCAGGAGCTTCCTGCAGGTCTCCCACGTGGGTGCAGGGGTCCAAAGAATTGGGCTATCTTCCATTGCTTTCCCAGGCCATAGCAGAGAGCAGGATTGGAAGAGGAGCAGCTGGGACTAGATCCGATGCCCATATGGGATGCCAGTGCCTCAGGCCACAGCGCTGGCCCTCGTGAAGGTTTTGAATAACCACTAGTGAGGGAGGAGACCAGGGATCTGGGAAGTCGTGGCCGGTTAGTGCTGAGATCTGCCAAGAAATAGCTGTTTGGGGCAGCAGGCTTAGATTGCTTGTGTTCACCCACATATTTACTATCACTGTGACTTTCACATTCTTCTTCAAAGATGCAGGTTTCCTTTGGATCATTTGCCTTCTACCTAAAGAACTTCCCTTAGATTGTTTTTCTGTAGTGCTGTTTTTCTGTTGATAAATTCTCTGGGATTTTAATTGATAATGTTCTTTTTGCCTTCATTTAGAAGGCTAGTTTCACTGAACATGGAAATCTTGCTTCACAATTTTTTTTCTTTCACACTTTCAAGGTAATGTTCCATTGTTTCTAGTTTATATCATTTCTGATAATGTGTCAGCCATCTTTTACTTCATTATTTTATATTTCTGTATCATTATCTCCATGATTTTCCTTTTTTCATCTTGATTTCAGCAGTTTTTCTATGATTTGAGTTTCCTTTGCATTTATCTAACTTAGAAATTGCTGAACTTCTAGGTTCTATAATTCTATCTTTTCCATAAAATTATGGAAACTCTGATCCACTATTTTCAATAGAGTTTTAGACCTCCAATTATATCTATGGTAGATCATTTGAAACTACAACCCATATCCTTGAGAAAGCTTTGCTAATTTTACCTCAATAATTTTTCCTTTCTCTGTCTTTGGTATTACATGATACTGATTAACATTTGTCTTCACATTCATGGACTGCTCACTGTTTCTAATATGCTGTTAAACCCATTTAGCAAATGATTCATTTAATCTATTGTACTTTTAGTTTTAGAATTTCATCTTTTCTCCTATAGATTTCTTTGTAAGATTTGTCATTCATGCTACTGGGATCATATTTCCCTACAAATCAAAGGACAGTACACCCTTTTCTTTTTTAAGGGCCAGTTAGTAAATTTTAGGCTTTGCGTCCCACACATGAGGGGTCTTCAAAAAGTTCGTGGAAAAGTATAATCAGAAAGTAAGCTTATTGAGCAAAAAATTTTCTGAAATCCATGAATATTTTTTTTTTTTGACAGGCAGAGTGGACAGTGAGAGAGAGAGACAGAGAGACAGAGAGAAAGGTCTTCCTTTTGCCCTTGGTTCACCCTCCAATGGCCGCCGCGGTTGGTGCCCTGTGGCCGGCGCACCGCGCTGATCCGATGGCAGGAGCCAGGTATTTATCCTGGTCTCCCATGGGGTGCAGGGCCCAAGCACTTGGGCCATCCTCCACTGCACTCCCTGGCCACAGCAGAGAGCTGGCCTGGAAGAGGGGCAACCGGGACAGAATCCGGCGCCCCGACAGGGACTAGAACCCGGTGTGCCGGCGCCGCAAGGCGGAGGATTAGCCTGTTGAGCCACGGCGCTGGCAATACTTTTTTTAAAAAAGTTTTTATTTATTTTTATTTGACAGGTAGAGTTACAGACAGTGAGAGGGAGAGACAGGAATAAAGGTCTTTCTTCCATTGGTTCACTCCCCAAATGGCTGCAACGGCTGGAGCTGTGCTGATCTGAAGCCAGGAGCTTCTTCCGGGTCTCCCACGTGGGTGCAGGGGCCCAAGGACTTGGGCTATCTTTCAATTGCTTTCCCAGGCTATAGCAGAGAACTGGATTGGAAGTGGAGCAGCCGGATCTAGAACTGGTGCCCATATGGGATGCTGGTGGTTCAGGTCAGGGCATTAAACCCCTGTGACACAGTGCCGGCCCCTCAGATGTCTAATTGCAAATATGTCATTTAGTAATAATTTTAGATCTGTGTGTCAAGGTGAAACTTTACTGTTTTAAATTTAGCATACATGTGTATTAACAAATATAACACATGAAAAACCTATATAAAACCTATATAAAAGTAAGATCCAGATGTTTTAGCCTTGCAGTTGAGACACTGCTTGGGATACCTGCATCCTTTATTGGAGTGCCTGGGTTTGAAGCCTGCCTCTGCAGCTGCTTGTAATTTCCACTAATATGTACCTTGGGAAACAGCTGAAGTAGCTGGATCCATGACACATACATTGGGAGACCTAGGCTGAGTTCCTGGCTTCCGGCATCAGTTTGGCTTAGCCCTAGCTGATGTAAGAATTTGGGGGTGTACACAAGCAGATGGGACATTCTCTGTCTTTCAAATAAATAAGTAGATAAGAATTAAAAAATAAGACCCAGTTTATTTGTGTGACTGCAAGTTGTATTTTTAAAATTATGCCAGCTTTCTTCCTGCTCTCATTTCATATTCAGATATATGCTATTTAGCTATTGAACTCTTTTTTTGTTATTTACTTGCTGTTAATTTTTTCTAAATATTAATAAATCAGGAAATACATTAGCCCTTACACTTTTAATTTTGGTCTGTTTGATCTGGCCCCTTAACATTTTTGTTATCACATAATATTTGTTATCACATAACATAATATATATATATATTTTATTTATGCACGTTTAAAAAATTATTTAATGAATGCATTTTTACATAGATACAACTTTAGGAATATAGTGGTTCTAGCTATTGCACTCTTACCCTACATGTCTTCATATGCATGCACACATTCACACCACACACACACATACACACATTTAATAAGGACATTTAATATAACTTAAGTTTCTGAGCTTCTAAATTTAATTTATTCAGCTTCTTAGAATTTTCAAGTGCTTGGGGAGTTTTGTTCAGGCAGAAAATTGAAGTAATTTTAAAAAGGAAATCAAACACAGTCCATTTATATTGCAGTTAAAAATGTCTGAGGTCTATAATTAAGTTTGCAAACTGGGCTCAATTTATTCAGAACCCTTAAGTTCCATTAAACTTATAAATAAAATGAGAATAATAAGCTTAGCTGAACGCTTAAGGATGTGCCAATGTGATACATAGAATATTAATTTTTGAACTGAAGCACACCTCAGGGTAGCATTCTCTGCACACAAAACCTACTCCTGATTGCATGGGGTTATATTATATGCAGAAGCTCTGTTCTTTACTGGGATCCCAGCCATTCCTCTCCCTACTTCAGCCTGTATCTGGAGTTTCTGTTAGAAAAGGAAAAACAAGCCTCTGTCAGGTGGGTTTATTTTTTTATGATGCTGGCTTGTTCTTACTCTTATTTAATTTTTAGATAATGACTATTCATCTCTGAGATACAGCATGTCATAATGACCACTCTATTAATCATTATCAAATTTTAGAAGGTAGCACAGAAAAATCCCAGAAACACCTAACTCCATTCCCATCCCTAGCAAACAAATCTTCCTATCAACATCCCAGGCAAGAGGTTGTCTAGCTTCTGTTTTGAATAGTTCCAGTAATGGGAAGCACAGCAATTCAAGGGATATTCTTAGTTTTGGACAACTTTGAAAGTTAGGGAGCTCTTTAGGTAATGCTAAAGCATGCCTGCCTTCCTGTCATTTCCCTGCAATGGTTCTCATCTTCCCTGCAGTGGTGGCTGGAGTCCAGGGTTGATTTTCTTTAAGTTTAAATGCACTTTCCCTTCCACTGCCTTTTATATGGCATGGGGCAGACCCTTTTTGATATGTGGTTCAGAATTTTTTTACAAAGCTTTTATTTAACAAATACAAATTTCATAGATACAGCTTTAGGAATATCGTGATTCTTTCCCTGATTCCTGGCCTTCTACCCCCAACTCCCATCCACTTACTACTCCCTCTCCTATCCCATTCTTCATGAGGGTTCATTTTTAATTATCTTTATATACAGAAGATCAACTCTGTACTAAGTAAAGATTTCAACAGTTTGCTCCCACACAGATACACAAAGCATAAAGTACTGTTTGAAGACAAGTTTTACAGTTAATTCTCATAATACAACTCATTAAGGACAGAGGTCCTACATGAGGAGCAAGTGCACAGTTACTCCTGTTGTTGATTTAACAATTGGCACTCTTATTGATTACTTGTCAGTGATCACCCGAAGCGCTTGTCATGAGCTGCCAAGACTATGGAAGCCTTTTGAGTCAGCAAACTCCATCAGTATTTAGACAGGGCCATAAGCAAAGTAGAAGATCTCACCTTCCTTCAGAGAAAAGTACATCCTTCTTTGATGGCCCCTCCTTTCCACTGGGATCTCCCTCACAGAGATCCTTTATTTAGGTCATTTTGTTTGTTTGTTTGTTTGTTTGTTTGTTTTTTTAGTTCTTTTTTTTTTCATTTGTACAATTTTTATTTTGAGTGCTAGTCTCATCCTTTTTTTTTTAACTTTTATTTAATGAATATAAATTTCCAGTGTACAGCTTATGGATTACAATGGCTTCCCCCTCCCCTAACTTCCCTCCCACCCGCAACCCTCCCCTCTCCTGCTCACTCTCCCCTTCCATTCACATCAAGATTCATTTTCAATTCTCTTTATATACAGAAGATCAATTTAGTATAAAGATTTCAACAGTTTGCACCCACATAGAAACACAAAGTGACACATACTGTTGGAGTACTAGTTATAGCATTAAATCACAATGTACAGCCCATTAAGGACAGAGATCCCACATGAGGAGCAAGTGCACAGTGGCTCCTGTTGTTGACACAACAAATTGACACTCTAGTTTATGGCGCCAGTAACCACCCTAGGCTCTCATCATGAGTTGCCAAGGCTATGGAAGCCTTCCAAGTTTGCCGACTCTGATCATATTTAGACAAGGTCATAAAAGACAGAGTGAGGATAGTAACCAATGATCCTAAGAGTGGCATTTACCAGGTTTGAACAATTATACAGCATTAAGTGGGGAAGAGGACCATCAGTACACACAGGTTGGGAGTAGAGCCATTGGTGGTAGAGTAGAGGTTATGATTACAAAGGAATGAGGCCCAAGTGCACTAGACAGGGCCTAGAACAAAGGACAGAGTCATTATTAGAGGAGCTAAGAAAGGTGCTGTCTAAGCTACAATTAAGTTTTCTGACTGAGAGGCAAATAGAACCTGATAGAAGGGGCTTGATAATAATCTGGTGGGCTTTAGGCCTTGTAAGTTAAGAGGCCCAGACCTACCTATCTCTTCACATGGGGTATATCCTAAGGGAGGAGTGAACCTCCTAGGGGAAGGTACTCTGTTGACTTTCATTACTTGGCTGGCCTGGGAGGAGAGCTGGCCAGGTAAAGGCAGGTGGCATCTCTAATAAGAAATTTACAGTTCTGCCTGCAATGTTGCTGACCCTACTTGACCACACCCTCAGCTGCAGTGGTCACTTTGGAAGTTGGGCTGAGTGAAGGGCTTTTCAGCTTAGAGCCAATAAGATCTGTGGCTCTGACCTGGGCATCCTTCGACTCCAGGGCAGGTCCATTTCCAGTGATCCAACTCTTGGCAGAGCTGCCAGGGCTCTTCACAAGCTGACTTCTGCTGAAGCCCAGGCTTACCACTTTGAAAGCCACTGCAGTGGACTGGCCTGTTGGGTCTCCTTGAGGGCAGATCACTGTACAGATCAGCCATTAATAGGCCTGCCACCCATTGCTTCTGATGCCTAGCTTTCTTTTCCTCCTGGTTTGTGTTAAAGCAGACCAGACGATGCAAGTCAAGGGAGTGCCCGTGTCCCATCTCTAATCTTCGGTGGCCTGAACTACAAGTCTATAGTCACAGGCATGTTCTGTAGTAGTTTTTCTAAGGTAGACAATGCCCATGAGGAAAATTATATTCTCACTTGAAAACTTTCTTTCCCTTTGGTCTGAAAGGGAGGTTTTTTCTACTTACTGTATACTTCGATGATGGCAAAGTGAATCTAGCTATGAGATTATTATTTAAGTTCTTATTTTGGCTATGCTATTACAGAAAAATGTTAGCCATCTCTTTTATAAGGTCTAAAGATTAAATTGTGCGTCCTACAGATTCCTTTATAATAGAATTAGTTTCCTGCCTTGAAGAGAATAGAGAAATGAAAGAACAAGTTGGGCTTAGAATAGAGAAATGAGGGAGCAAGTCCTAGATCGCTTGCTGACAATAGCAATATCACATGAATACTTAGCAAACAGTTTCAACCATTAGATAACAACTTAAGAAAACATTTACCAGAAGGTCCAATGCCTTCTATAAATTTTAAGAATCATGTATTTGAAAACACCTCTTAAATATCTAACATGGTGTAGTTTGTTTAACCAGTAAACTTAAGCACAACCATATAAAATGTTTTTAGTTTCTTTCTACCAACACGTTTAAAACATATGATACACAGATTCAGGTCACACCAATTAAAATGTATCTTTGATTGATTTTAGCAGCTTAAATTTATGGACAATCTTATCTATAAGCCATTTAAAATAAAACTCTTAATAAAATTTCCTATGTGGACATACAATATGTACACACATATAACATAGCATAGTAGACCAATATAGCAATTTTAATAATAGCTTTTAAAATCTTTAACTCTTTTTGTAGTTTGCCAATTGATTTGAATTGCTTTTTGTTTTTAGTAACCTCAGTTAACCATATTTTCAGTTGGTACTGTTAATACATTATTGGCTTCATCTGTTTACAGAGCCATCCCAAAGTACTGAATACAATAGAAGTGGCTGGAAAAAGTCCATAGGAACCTATAGGAGGACATCTAAACACGGAACCAACAACACTTTAGTTTTATGAGCAGCAAATCATATATAACTGTGGATGTCATTTTTGCCACAGTGTCTTGACTTTCCATGCCTGAAATGCTCTCATAGGCTTTTTAACCCGACCCAAAGGCCTTAAGGGCTGATTCTGTTTAGGGCGTTTGTCCTTTTTTAAAATTTTATTTATTTTTTGACAGGCAGAATTAGTGAGAGAGAGACAGAGAAAGGTCTTATTCTCTTGGTTCACTCAACAAATGGCTGCTACGGCCGGCGCACTACGCCAATCTGAAGCCAGGAGCCAGGTGCTTCTCCTGGTCTCCCATGCAGGTGCAGGGCCCAACCACTTGGGCCATCCTCCACTGCCTTCCCGGGCCACAGCAGAGAGCTGGACTGGAAGAGGAGCAATCGGGACAGAACCGGCTCCTCAACCGGGACTAGAACCTGGGGTACTGGTGCTGCAGGCGGGGGATTAGCCTAGTGAACCGCAGCACCGGCCAGGGAGTTCGTCCTTCTAATGAGTCTATTATGTATGTGGCCTGCTTCCCATGTTTGACCATTCTCTCCTTTTTAATTCTATCTATTTTTATGTGATCTCTTTGACACATTCCTAATTATATGATCAGTTAAATGCTTGATCACAACTCAGTTTAATGGGATTTAGAGTCCTGTGGCAAATTTTTAGCTTTACCCTTAGGGGTAAGTCTGTGGGAACCTGTTTCCAACTATGCATCTCTCCCCTCTCTTATTCTGACTCTTATTTTTTACTGGGATCAATTTTCAATTGTATTCATAGGTGTGTAAACACCTATGAATAATTCTGTATTAAGTAGAAAAAGAAAATAGTAAAAAAAAATTAATAAATTGTCCTCGACAGTTAAGACAAGGGCTGATCAAGTCATTCCTTCTCGTGTTATCAATTTCACTTCTACAGGTTTCCTTTTAGGTGCAGAATTGAGCACAGTGCTCCTTCTGTGATATGAGTAGCCCAATCTGGAGACAACTACCCCCACCTCCAGCCCCTTGCTGCTGTCCCAGCTTTGTGACCCCCCCCCCTTTGGATACTGTATTCTCATTGAATTCCACTTTGTCCTCTTTCCTATCTAAATGTTTGGCTTGGAAAGTTTAGAAGTTTAAATAAACCAAGTAGTTTGATTTTTCATATTTCATATATGGCTCCTTTCTCTGCTTTAATACCAAGCGCTGTCATTACTTCATTTTTTCTAGGCAGAATTTATGGCTGAAGTTGAGATTGAATTGTTTATAACAATGGATTTGTGGGCAGTTTGGAGCTGAGTTGGTGTAAGCCTTTAAAGTGAGGTCAGAGGGAAAAGAAAGCACTTCCTTTTCTATATTCTTCAGAATAAAAAGCTCAGTAATATCTTTATTACTACATTAAACAGTTCCTTATTTGGAGACAAGGATTCAGACTTAAGCATCACTTGAGGAATCTTAGAGTGAATAAATATGTAAAAGAATAGATTTTTCATGCACCAGAGCATTTGTCAAACAGATTCATATCCTAAAGAAGTCATACTAATTAAAAATAAATATGCAAAGAATAAAATATGCAAAATTGATAAAGAACAAAGGAAATTTGAAGTCAACCTGAAAACGAATGCAGATGGTGAACAACTGAGTTGATATATATTCTGCTTATTTCTCCTGGGTAAAATACCTGAAATGGGAGAATGCTTGAGGAATAGATGCTGGTGAACTTTCTGTGGAGTGGCTCTCCTTGTATTTGGTGAAGATTGTGCATTTATCTGTCTCAACTGTCCCTCTTATGCCATCATTGTTGAGGTCCTTCAGGAAATGAGACTTCCTAAGGAAGGATGTAATGACCAAATTCACTAAAGGAAAAGTAATAGAATTTTTGCTGACTGATTATTTTTTTCCTCTCACCATTAATGCTTCCTTATGATGGTAATGAAAACCTTGAAATATTAACTCGATTAAATGCTTTATAGTGAAGAAGGTACTTCCATTTTATAGAAGTTGAATTTCTGTTCTGACAAGGGTTTTAGTGAGTTGGCAAAAGCAAAAGAAGTGGTAAAAGAATCAATGGATAAGCCACAAATCTCAAAATGTGGACTTTGGAGGGATTTTTAACAGCTATATTTTGTTCTGATTAACTCTCCTTTTCCCAGAAGCAAAGAGGATGTCCTCTGCCGGAGAAATGTTATCCAGGACAATCCTTCATCTTTAATAGTACCTCTAATAATAAGAAAGCCATTCTCAGGCTCTTTGGTTTTAATTAAATGCTGGGTAACTATCATCATAGCTCATTCTGTTCTTTTTTCAAAAGCTTATATTATAGCTTTTGTGGCAATGGAAGTTTCTCATTATAGACAACTGTTTAACATCATTCTAGCTAAAGCATGTAACTTTTATATATTATTCTTCAGAAGAGGAACTTTTTCTTTTCTTTTTCTTTTGGCATGAATAAAGCTGTTCACAAGAGTGGCTCATGGTGGGACTAGGCCTGTGCTGACCTGGCCAGGCACCAGAAGTTTTATTTTGGTGGTTATCAGAAGTCATCAGTAGTTGCAGGTAGGTAAAGGCTACAGATTTCCTTCTCTACAGCCTTGCTACCAAGCGCTATATTACAATGAAAATGTATCTCATACTGAAATATTCAATTCATGCAAATAATTACCAGAAAGCAATCATGAAACAACCGTTCAGTCAGCTTGTGTGAAGTTGAAGAGGTTCCACCCCTCAGTCCTTCAGTCTCTGGACTTCTTTGGATCACTCCAGCCAGTAGATAGCAAGTTCTTTGCGTGAAAGGGAGGCAGATTTAAAGTTGTCCCAACAACATGATTCAGCTAATTTTCTAATGGGATGACGGTGACAGAATCCTGTTAAGTTGTGAACGCAGGACTGAATTAGAGGCCAAGAATACTGCTTGGAAAGTAGTCAGGTTGTTGGGCTTGTTAGATTCCCATACTCAGTTCACCGTGGTTTAATATTGCTCATTTGCTAATTTCATCTATGAAGTGCTATCTCCAACATTCCTTATGAAAATAAACAAACTCCATGGTTCTGTTCTAAATAGAGAGAGTTCAAGTGCTTGTAGTTCAAATATTATATAACCAACATCGATTATTCATGATTAGGAAGGAACCATCAAATTGCTCAAATATTAATATGTATTTCCCACTGTGTATGAAATAAATTATAGGTAATATAACAATACAATTTATGAAAAAGTGAGTCACCATGAAGCTTCTACTTTCTGCATCTTTAGTTGTTTTCCTATCTTCACTCTCTCCCTCCCTCCTTTCTCCTTCCCCTTCCTTTTTTGTTTCTCCCAATCTCTCTTTCTCTCTCTCACTAGCTCTCCCTCCCACCTCCCTTCCCATCCCTTGCTCCCCTCTCTTATTCAACAGATGTTCATTGAGTGACTACTCAGACAATCAGAAATCAAGTGTAGGAAACCTTACTATGTAACCTATTTTACTAGTGTTATATAGCCCAGTGATCTGGGATAGAAACATTTCCAGGACCTGAAACTTGACAAACTGAGAAGGCATGTTACTGTAGTCGTAATCCTGGGAAATTTCTGTAGCTTTGGAAGCTCAGGCTTCTTGTCACTAAGACAAGAAGTGATAATGGCTATCTGATAATGTCATGGTAAAGAATTAAAAACTTAGTCTATAAAGAGCATGAGACATGGTGTGATGAGGGGGAGGACATTTTTTTCCCTTGGGAACAAACTTCTCTATAAGAAAAAGATCAATGTACTGGATTAATAATTTGATAAGCAGTTGGCAGTAGGGAAAATGGCCTGGAAATTTCCAAGAGAGATGGTAGATGGCCCTAATCTGCTCTTGAGTGGGACTCTGTGGAATAGCTGCCAGCCTTTGTCTTCCTGAAGGGACTCCAAGCTGGATAAGAAGTTTGTGGATATGAGGAGTGGTGGTGGTGACATGGTAAGAACTGACATATTCAACGGGGAAATGGATGAAAGTTTCATGACATGAAACTATTTTTCTATTTTCTTGGAAAATCATTTTTCTTTTTAATTTTTTTCTATTTATTTATTTGAAAGAGAGACAGAGAAGCAGACAGAGATCTCTTATCCACTGGTTCATTCCTCAAATGTCTACAACAGCCAGGGCTGCGCCAGGCCAAGGCCAATGGTTGGGAATAAAGCCTAGGTCTCCCACATGGGTGAAAAAGATCCAAATGCTTAAGCCTTTGTATGCTGACTCCGAGGGTGCACATCAACAGGAAGTAGAGCCAGGACACAAATGAGGCACTCAGATATATGATGTGAGTGTCCTAAGTGGCATCCCGAAGACTGCTAAAAGTCCTACCCTGAAATAATTTCTGAAAAATATACATCATCATACGTGGGCATTATGTCTTATTTGGGGGTGGGATAAAGATGAGTCTGGAATCCAGGAATTCACAAGAGAAGGCCAGCAGCTATCCTGCAGAGACGACAATGGCATCTGCCTCCTAGGTTCCCACTAGAATTCAATGACCTCAGGTGTCTATGTGGCATTATGCCTACAGAAAACTCACATGTACCAGTCACATGCTAAGTATTGTATTAATGTTGGCCTTTTATTTTATTGTTGTTATTAAATAGCCTGCTCTTTTTTTTTTATTTGACAGGCAGAATTATAGACAGTGAGAGAGAGACAGAGAGAAAGGCCTTCCTTCCGTTGGTTCACTCCCCTAATGGCCGCCATGGCTGGTGCCGCGCCAATCCAAAGCCAGAAGCCAGGTGCTTCCTCCTGGTCTCCCATGTGGGTGCAGGGACCCAAGCACGTGGGCCATCCTCCACTGCCCTCCCAGGCGACAGCAGAGAGATGAATTGGAAGAGGAGCAACTGGGACTAGTACCCGGAGCCCCAACCAGGACTAGAACCTGGGGTGCTGGCACCGCAGGCAGAGAATTAGCCTAGTAAGCCATGGTGCTGGCCCAAAATAGCCTGCTCTTGATGAACACTGTTTTCATTTCACTTCCTTTATGCTTGAGACTTTCTCCTATAGTGAACACTTCCATGCTGCAAAGTAGCACTTAGTTAAAAATTATTTTAAATTTGAGATGAGAGAGAGAGAGAGAGAGAGAGAGAGAGAAGAAAAAGAGAGAGAGAGAAGAAAAAGAGAGAGAGAGAAGAAAAAGAGAGAGAGATCCCATCTGCTGGTTCACTTCTCAAATGTCTGCAATGGGAGGATTGGGCTGGGCTGAATCTGGGAAGCTGGGCCAATCCAGGTCTCCCACGTAGGTGGCAGGAGCCAACTACTTGAACCATTTCTGCTGCCTCACACGGTGCCATTAGTAGGAAGCTTGGGTCAGGAGCCAGAGCTAGAAACTGAACCCAAGTACACAGAGATGGGACAGAAGCATCCTAACCTGTGTCTTAACTACTAGGACAAATGCTCATTCCTCACTTGTGAATGGAAAATTAGACACTGATATCATAAGAACTCCAAGTCCTGGGTAATTTCACCCTTGTATCTGCTGGAGACACTGCCTATCCTTAGCTCTTCAGGGCTCTGACAAAGTATTTTCCCCCACGAGGATCATGGCTGATCATATTAAGAGGCTCTATTTTCAATTTTTCAGAATTCCCAAGGCTTAGTCTTAGAGATGGTTAAATCTAGTGTAATATTTACTTGACTGCTCATTTTTTTTCTGAATTTGAGGAGAGGAGAAGGCTTGGGAAAGACATTCTCAGCTTATATAGAGAGCAGAGAAATCCAGTAATATTTGGCAGTTATTTAGAATGTTAGATTGCAGCAAAGTCTTTTGACCTCCAAGATTTTACAGGTCAAACTTCCGCATTCAAAGCCTCATGAATAATTGAAGTACACCGATAGTTCTGTTAGAAAACCCAGTTGATTTATTCGGCTTCTGGTTGTCTCACTTCTGGGTTATTCATTCAGAACTGCTTTTAGATAAACCTGACAGCTTCAATTACCCAAACCCCAGATCTTTGTATTGATGCCTATAACTTAGAGTAATTTAAGAGGTGGCTCTTGGAGTTAAACCTAGAGTATATTGTGATCACGTAAGAATCTAAAAAGTTTTTATATCCTCTTCAAACTTTACTTGTACAATGACTAATTTATCAACAGACAGTCCAGAATTCCTGCTGTTCAGATTCCAAATACTGACAAGTAAATCATGCACAGTCAACAACGTGAAGTCAAGCTACACCTTTCCTGGGCTTTTATTTTAGCATTGGATGATATGAGCTTTAAGGACAACAAACATACACAATGCAGAAAAAAATAGCTTAGGATAATATTAGAAAGTAACTCTGCCAAAACAATGACGTCTGATCAATGTTCTTTTTTTTTTCTTTCTTTCTGTACATTGTAGCATAACAGCTATTTACAGGCCCTTTCATAAAATTAGCTAAGGTTTCACATCCATTCAGGTTTTTGATTTTTAAAGTAGATATAATATTTTGGCACTATAAAATGCTCTTTAAATACTAAACCTAATTCAGCCATCAGGAGAGTTTCCTCTGCTGTGTTGAAAATCAACCTGACTGATCATGAATGCCTAAGGTTAGAATTTATGACATCTCAGATAAACAGGGAGACAGAGACTCTGTTAAGTGCTTTCTTATGCTTGCACACAATAATAGACTTAAGTATTTTTATGCCTTTCAGTCATATACAACTGTATGAAGAATGGGACTTATGTTTTCCACGTGTAGAAATGGTGCCTATACCCAAATGGAAGTGTTTATTATTCTCAACCACTTTCTATTAATAAAGTCAGCTTTAAAGCTTTACCTTACACAACAGTTTTAATGTGAATCTCTTTTATTTTTATCGAAAACACATTTTGGTTGCATGTCCTACCCCTCACTGGTGAAGGAGAACTAAAGTCTTATTATAGATCAAAATAGAGATGATAGCAAAATGTATTTTCTGAGACAACCTTTCATTTCTGAAAGGAACATGATTTTATCCAGGACTTATAATAATCAATTTTGATAAAAATAAAACATCAGATATTAATTTACCTGACAATTCAACCTGAAAACGAAATAAACCTTTCTCTTTTTATTAGAAAGCTGTATAAATCACTGTGATTGGGAATAATAAAAACTCCTAAGCATCAAGAGAATGAGCAGACAAGCCACAGACTGGGAGAAAATGTTTGCAAAAAACCCATGTGATAAAGAGTTATTATCCAAAACTTAAAAAAAATTAGAACTAAACAATAAGAAAAGAATGCAAATAGAAAATGGACCAAAGACCTGGGCTGTACCTCATCAAAACAGGTACACAAATGGCAAGATAATACACAAAAAGATGTTCAACATCATATGCAATTAGGGAATTACAAATCCAAACAAGAATGCAGTATCACTACTCTCCTATTAGAGTGGCCAAAATATAAACATTGACAGTTACTGGGTGCTGCCAAGAATGTGGAGCAATAAGAACACTCATTTATTGCTGGAAGGGACACAGAATGATACAACACTTTGGAAAGCAGTTTGATAGTTTCTTACAAAACTAATCATACTCTTACCGTACTATTCAAGCAATTTTGTTTTTTGGTTTTTACCCAATGAATTTAAAACCTATATTTACACTAAAATACGTGCAGGGATGTTTAGGACAGCTTTTTGGATAACAACCAAACTTTCTGAAAGCAACCAACATATCATTCAGTAGCTGAATGAATAAACAATAGTACATGTCTACAGTGGATTATGACCCAGTGCTAAAATGAAATGAGCTATTAATGTATATAATTAAGATAAAGAAAGAAGCCAATCTAGAAAGGTTAAACTCTGTTAGATATGGAGAAGGTAGACATAACCATCAATGGTTGTCCAGTATGAGATGGGAGGGGGAGAATAACAGACAGTGCACAGAAGACACTGGACAGTGTGAAACTGCTCTGGTTGATACATGTCATCATACCTCGGTCCAAACTCATGCAATGCACAACACCAAGCATAGACCCTAATGTAAACTATGGACTCTGAGTGGCAACAGCATTTCAGTGTATACTCATTGATGGTGTCAAATGTAATGTTATAGCATGTTGATAGTGGGGGAGGTCGTGTGTATGGAGAGACAGGGATATGGTATGCGGGAGCTCTTTATACTTTTTTCTCAGTTTTTCTATGAGTCTAAAACTGATCTAAAAAAATGAAGCTTATTAACCAAGGAATAGAATAAAGCTACTAAGCTTAATTCATACTAAAACCAATTTTGTTGAGGGAAGGAAAAAGAGTTTATAAAGCAACAAGCAGTGTGTAAGTATATCATGAATTCTATTTATAAGTTAAGGTCAGACTTTTCTTTGATAAGTTATTATCTGATTGGTATTAACCCATAAACTTAGGGTAATTAATTAATTAATTAGTATTGATCACCCTAATTCTTTGAAGGACACTTACAAGTAACTAAATGTATCTTAAATCTGGATCCGCTCCTTCCTTTTCTGCCTCCTTTTATATTTCCTCCCCCTCTTCCTTTTCTTTGTTCCCCTTCTTCTCCTTTGTAATAAAGCCAGACTTTCAATACTTTAAAAAAGATAAGTGTGCATGTTTGTGTTTTTTGCTAAGTCACAAACCCATTCACATTCTCTGGAGAAAAACCTGTTTGTTCAACATTTCTTAAACAGAAGTACATGTAAATGTGCATATTTTCAATAGTTCATATTTTGTGAATTTTGCATTCCTAAAATAAAATGACATGTTGAGAAAGGGTGCATACACCTCTTTTAGTGGACAATTCTGTTCTCTTTTGAGTATCAGGAGGATAATCAGGGAAGTAACTGATGATCCTGGATAAATGTTATGTACTCTGAAAAGAATGGATAGGTTTTGAGAAGATATGAACATATATTTTTTGGGAGAGGGAATCCATACTACCTGAGCAGAATTTATCTTATGCTGAAGCATATAAAATATGTTGTAGAAGACCCCAGCAGAAGGAACAGGCCATCAAGGAGAGAGGCGCCTTTCTCTGAAGGGAGGAAGGAACCTCCACTGTGACACGGCCTTGACTAAACAAGTTCAGAGTCGGTGAACTCAAGGGACTTCCATAGCCTAGACAGCTCATAGCAAGAGTCTCGGGTGATTGCTGATGTCATAAATAAGCGTGCCAATTGTTAAAGCAACAAAGGAAGTCACTGGGTACATGCTCCCCACGTAGGATCTCTGTCCTTAATGTGTTTTACTATGAAACTTAAAAACACTACTAGTCGAACAATACCCTATACCTTGTGCAGTTGTGTGAATGCAGCCTGTTGAAATCCTTGCTTAGTATATACTAAGTTGATCTTCAGTATATGAAGGTAATTAAAAATGAAACTTGATAAAGGGCAGGATGGGAGAGGGAGAGGGGAGGGCCACGGGAGGGAAGCCACAACAATACAAAAGTTGCACTTTGTAAATTCACATTTATGAAATAAAAAATAAAAAAAAAGAGAAAACAATATGTTGAAGACTTCTCGACACTATTTTACAAACTTCAAGTTATGACTCATTCATGGGTCCTAAGATAAACTGAGTAGACTGTGACCAGTATTTTTTAAAAAGATGCAATGGAATAGAAAATATCAGCATACAAGCAATCTTCAACAATTTCATGCAAAATACATGTTATGAGAAAAATGCATAGATTTCTGACTTTTTGCAACAAATTAAGCTTATTATTTTTAAAAAAAGATTATTTATTTGGAAGGGAGAGTTACAGATAAAGAGAGAGACAAAAAGGGTGTTGTATTTTATCAAATGCTTTCTCTGCATCTATTGAGAGAATCATATGGTTTTTCTTCTGCAGTCTGTTAATGTGGTGTATCATGTTGATTGTTTTGCGAACGCTGAACCATCCCTGCATACCAGGGATAAATCCCACTTGGTCTGGGTGGATGATCTTTCTGATGTGTTGTTGCATTCTATTGGCCAGAATTTTATTGAGAATTTTTGCATCTATGTTCATCAGGGATATTGGTCTGTAATTCTCTTTTAATGCTACATCTTTTTCCAGCTTAGGAATTAAGGTGATGTTGGCTTCATAGAAAGTATTTGGGAGGATTCCCTCTTTTTCAATTGTTCTGAATAGCTTGAGAAGAATTGGAGCTAGTTCTTCTTTAAATGTCTGGTAGAATTCAGCAGTGAATCCATCTGGTCCTGGGCTTTTCTTTGTTGAGAGGGCCTTTATTACTATTTCAATTTCTGTCTCATTTATGGGTCTGTTTAGGTTTTCTATGTCTTCCTGGTTCAATTTAGGTAGGTTGTATGTGTCCAAGAATCTATCCATTTTTGATAGATTTCCCTGTTTGTTGGCATACAAGTCCTTGTAGTAATTTCTGATGATTCTTTTTATTTCTGTGGTGTCTGTTGTTACATTTCCTTTTTCATCTCTGCTTTTATTGATTTGGGTTTGCTAATACTAACTGATAGAATCAAAAAGGGAGAGAACGATCCAACATGGGAAGCAGGATACACAGCAGACTCATAGAATGGCAGACGTCCTAAATAGCACTCTGGCTTCAGAATCAGCCAGAGCCCATGAGAGTATTGTAGGCATGGAAAGCCAAGACACCCTGGGAAAAAAAAAAAAGAAGACCTAAATGAAAGATCTCTGCGAGTGAGATCCCAGTGGAAAGAACGGGGCCATCAAAGAAGGAGGTACCTTTCTCTGAAGGGAGGAGAGAACTTCCACTTTGACTATGACGCTATCGGAATAAGATTAAAGTCGGCAAACCCTAAAGGCTTCCATAGCCTTGGTAACTCATGACTAAAGCCTAAGGAGATTACTGATGCCATAAACCAGAGTGTCAATTGTTAAGTCAACAACAGGAGTCACTGTGTGCTTACATCTCATGTGGCATCTGTCCTTAATGTGTTGTCTAATGTGAAGTGATGCTATAACTAGTACTAAAACAGTATTTTTACACTTTGTGTTTCTGTGTGGGTGCAAACTGATGAAATCTTAACTTAGTATATACTGAATTGATCTTCTGTATATAAAGAGAATTGGAAATGAAAAAAAAAAACAACCTGGTGTTAAATTGGAAATTGCATAGAAAATTAATCAATTTTTTTAAAAAAATCATGTAGGGTCTCTGTCTTTAATGTGCTGTACACTGTTATTTAATGCTATAACTAGTACTCCAACAGTATTTTCCACTTTGTGTTGCTATTTGGGGGCAAACTGTTGAAATCTTTGCTTAATATATACTGAACTGATCTTCTGTATATAAAGAGAATTGAAAATGAATCTTGATGTGAATGGAAGGGGAGAGGGAGCGGGAAAGGGGAGGGTTGCGGGTGGGAGGGAAGTTATGGGGGGGAAGCCATTGTAATCCATAAGCTGTACTTTGGAAATTTATATTCATTAAATAAAAGTTTAAAAAAAAAAGAGAGAGAGACAGAGACGGAAACAGAGACAGACAGAGAGATCTCTTATCTGTTGGTTAACTCCCCAAATGGCCACAATGGCTGGGGTTAGGCTAGGCTGAAGCCAGAGCCATGAGCTTCTTTCAGGTTTCTTATGTGGGTACAGGGACCCAAGCACTTGGAACATCCTCTGCTGTTTTTCCAGGCATGTTACTAGGGAGTTGGATCAGAAGTGGAGCAGCCAGGACTTGAACCAGTGTCCATATGGGATGCCAGCCACAAAGCTGGTGGCTTAACCCAGTACACCACAATGCTGGCCCCCGAATAAACATTGTTTGATTTCATTTTCTATGAAATTTGCAAAATAACATATATATGGCACCTAGGGAGGATAAGTACTATTTCATAAAACTGCAGTTTCAGGGTTAGTTGTTAGGTCAAGGTATGAATTTTATTTATTTTTTATTATACATTGCAATCATAGTTTGAGAATCACTGCATTAGACCACTTTCCCTTCTTGGGGTAGGGAATGTCCAGCCTGTGGGCTGTGAGATCACTTGGTCTGATCCTGCCAAGGCACCTACAGAAGGAAGTTAAAATTCAATAAATCTGTTACAGGTTAATTTTTAAGTTGATGATTTTGAAAGACCTGCAAATGATGTTATAAATATCCAAATGGCCCTTGGCAGATAAAAAGGTTTCCCACCATAGCAGCTGTTAAGAATCAAAAGAGGTAACATTAGCAAATATCTTAAATTTACCCAGTGCCCTTCCTGCCAAAGCAATTCAAGTTCTTCATGAATGACGTGATATCATATTCAATGACTGTAGCCTTGTAAGCTATTCAGAGAGGAGCTGCTGCAGATGGGTAGTGGAAACCCAGGAGTGACTGTCAGCTAACCACAAAGCCAATTATGTGCCTGAGAGCTAATCATCCCTCTACCTCTCTACCTGCATTCAGCACTCTCCACCACCTGAATAGAGTACGTGGTCCAGGGTTTAAACAAATTAAAACATCTGCCACACAGAAGAAACAGCTATGCCATCCCCAGACACCACAGAAAGGGCTTGGGTGTAAAGTCTGCCTAAAGATGTGGTAGATTTGGATTCTGTTCAGTAGTTCTTAGGATGGATTTCTCTGTGAAACCTCTGCGGAGGCCCGTCATAGCTCCAGAGGGTGTTATCTTTTTGAAAGCTTAACTGAGCAAGTAAGGAGAAAGATGGCTATGGAATTTTACAGGCTCTGGATTGGATGTCCGCTAGGGTTCAGGTTGCTTAGCAAAAATCAAGAGGATGCTTCACACAAGGAAGTTGTACCCCGCTAAGTTCACTCATTTCTCAATACACCAGTATCTCACTGCCTAGCACTTACTTATTCCCAAAATGGATAGTTGCTCCTTAAGGACTCATTACCCGTAGGACAATACTTCAATAGTTCATATCAAAACAGAATAAAAAGTTGCTGCTTTTGTGCAAAAAACTTTTGAAATTCATGTATAATTTTTATGTAATAAACATCTTTTGTGTACTTCTTGAAGATCTCTTGTATGAATGGGTTTCAAAATCTTTTCATACCAAAATAAACATCTGTTCGTTTAATTTTCTATAGGAAGTACACTCATATTTGTTTCTTAGTGCCCCATTTGACAATCTCTGGCACATTTTAAAATAGATGGTTGTTGGCTCCTGGTGAAAGAGCATCCAAAATGGATAAACAACTAGGACTTCATGGTAGGTATTGAGCAGAAAAGGGAAAGCACAGTATGATTATTACAACCAGCAAATATTTGTTGAGTTCTTGCTATATTCTAGGTATTTGGAATGCATTATCTCTCAGCAAAGATTTAAAATTGGTGCTGTAGTTGTCTCCACTTTACATAGAGTAAATTGAGGTGCAGAGGAGTGAAATAATTGTGCTCAAGGTCACACAGTGGCATGATGGCTAAGCTGGGAGTCTAGGTGTATCTTTCTCCAAGGTGGAGCACTTAACTCTTTCTTCATGTGGAACTCAGGCCAATGATCATGTTCTTTCTGTTGAAGCAGAAAATATCAGACCACACAGAGATCCACCTGTTATCAACATGTGACCTGGAGAGATTACTATTTTTTTGAAAGTTCTTGCTTTTCCTTTTAAGTGGAGATGATTATACCTCTGTTACTGATTATGAGAGTTCACAAGAATGAAGAAATATATAGGAAGCATTTTATCTATGCCTAGTATATGTAAGTCCATAAGTTAGTTTCTTCTAAGAGAAAGTCTTACCAACAGTAAGTTTGGCAGCCAGTGGCTATATGCTGTGGGCCATGGCCCCAGGTTCAGTCAGTGGTCTGCTGGATGGAGAGGTAGATTGAGTGTTATAACTCACTCACTGGTAGCAATAGGTTCTTGGAGGTCTGCTGGGAACCATGACAAGTCATTCACTTAGCGTCTGTGGCCCTCCAAGCCTGAGAGGGCACTTTTCAAGGCACCTCACTGATAACTGTATCTATCGGAAAGTGCTGTGGCATAGCCTTCCCTTTTACTGCTATTGCTTTTTTGCTGTCTTTTTTCTTTATCTCTTTTTCAAAACACAGGACGTAAGGATTTAGTCATGGTGTAAGACCTCTGGGGCCTCCCTGTCCAATCCTGTGCAGTGCTTGTCCCCCAGTTTACAATGTTCCAGCCACTCACAGGTTTCTTCTTAGACATTTCACATTCCCTCAACTGGCATTTATACCTGATCTTTATTCTGTAAGAAGGCTCTCTGTTCACCTGATTCCTTTCATCCTAAAGATTCTGTAGAGTCCTTGAAATATGTGTGACAACCTCACTTACAGGGCCAGCATCCCTCAGCTATAGTTCTATAACTACCCATTTTGAATTTATTTCCTTAACTTCATTACTATCTGAAATTACCTTGTATTATTCCTTTCATGAAGCCAGTGATCCATGTCTGGTTGAAAGTCCTAAATGCCTGGAGCAAGGTTTGGCTGTTGTTATTTGTTGAAGTAATGAATGAATGCAGTGGCTTATGTAGGAGTCACTTATTTCTCATATACGAATGTAAGCTCCTTGGTAGGAAGACCTTATCTATCCAGTTTACTGCTGTCTCTCAGGGCCCAGTTGGTGAAAACAAGGTAGGAATGTAACAAATATTGTAAATGAGTCAATTAAAGCTGGACTTCAAAATCTAGCGGGCTTAACACTCACGTTATTAAGGACCAGGGTGCCAGTATACATGAACCCCCATATGCCAAATGTTTAAATATTTATAAATCAAACTAGCACATTAAAGCAAATATGTTCTGTTTTCCTACTTTGGCAGATAATCTAGAAAAACTGAATTTTGCATTC
Organism: Lepus europaeus; assembly: GCF_033115175.1. Taxonomy (NCBI): domain Eukaryota; kingdom Metazoa; phylum Chordata; class Mammalia; order Lagomorpha; family Leporidae; genus Lepus; species Lepus europaeus. The sequence goes on along the minus strand of NC_084827.1, from coordinate 166,490,065 downwards.
TAGGACCCAACCAAGTCTCAGAGGAATGCAGTGGTATGCTCAGTTAGCTTTGGCCCACTATCCCTGCTGGTATCCCATGCCCTGTACTCTGTGCCACACATTGAGGAGCCTACATGAGCATGTATGGACAGCCTATGTAAGCAGCTCTGTTTATATCCTTTTTGTAAACAGTTGTCCATTGGATGTTCCTCAGGCTGAATGCTTGCCAATAGGAGGGGAGACACAGCGAAAAAGCCCTGCAAAGTTCCTCAGAGTGGACTTGGGCTGTATTTAAGCAGCCAACATTTTGTGGCTGGGAACTTGGAGCATGGACTGCAGGTGGTGGTTCAGACCATGGGTGGGCATAACTCTGTCACTCCATGGACTCCCCAGTTGCAAAAAAGGGCATAGCTGGGAGAGGAACGAGGAAAGACATTTAAAATTCCTAGCCTTAATAACTGGGCAGCAGTGTATGTGAGGTTGGGGGATTAATTGATCTGAATTTGAGCAGGTACAGAGAATGGAAGGGAAGAAAGAAAGAAGAGAGGTTATTTGGGAAGGGTGTGTGGTTAATTGGGTTGCAATGCCCACATCCTCTGTGTTTATGATTCCTATTGCTGGCAGACAAATTGAGAGGTCACATGGTCTGTGAGTAGATAGAGGCAAGATTGTCCGTTTCCAGAGCATAATTCCAAATCATGAGCAGTGCTTTTAAATCACATCCATTTAGTTCTCAGGGAAAAAGATTAATGCTAAAAAGAGTTCTTCTGAATGACATTTTGTCATTCACTTGAGCAAAAAAAAAAGTACTTCTAAAAAATAATCTGTGATATCTCATGTAAAGCTGGGAACAAAGAAACAATTTTTGGGTCACCTGCGACATGACTATTCTGAAGCCTTCATACAAAGGTAAATATTTCATATCTTAAATCAACTCAACAACTTGGGTGTCTGAGCATTATCTAACTGGAGACATCTGCTGTGCATTGAGGTCCTCAAAGAACATGTGGGTTCTGAGATGATGTAAGAAAAGATTTGTGGCAAGCCCTTCTGGATTCATGCCTGCATCTCTGCTATTTATTGTTTTAGAAATAAAATCTTGAAAATGTTTAATTTTTCCTCTCAAAAGCTTTAAAAATTTATTTATTTATTTGAGAAACAAAGAGAGATCCCTCATCGGCTGGTTCATTCCCCAAATGTCTGTAACAGGAAAGCCAAGAGACCAAAACTCAATCTGAATCTCCCATACGGATGGATGGCAGGGACCCAATGACATGAGCCATAATCCGCTTAGCAGGAAGCAGGAATCAGAAAGAGATCCAGGACGCAAACCCAGGCACTCTGATGTGGGATCTGAGCATTTTTTTTTTTTTTGACAGGCAGAGTGGACAGTGAGAGAGAGAGACAGAAAGGTCTTCCATTAGTTCATCCCCCAAAGGCCACACCACGCTGATCCGAAGCCAGGAGCCAGGTGCTTCTCTTGGTCTCCCGTGCAGGTGCAGAGCCCAAGCACTTGGGCCATCCTCCACTGCACTCCCGGGCCACAGCAGAGAGCTGGACAGGAAGAGGAGCGACCTCTTAAGTCTTAGACATAATTTCTCCAAAAGCATACAGGTACTAAATGGCGAAACCTAGCTTTGAACTCAGAAGTCTGAATCCAGACCTCTTTTATTTATTTATTTTTGACAGGCAGAGTTAGACAGTGAGAGAGAGAGAGAGACAGAGAGAAAGGTCTTCCTTCTGTTGGTTCCCCCCTCAAATGGCTGCTAGGGCCGGGACAGAATCCGGTGCCCCGACTGGTACTAGAACTCGGGGTGCTGGTGCCGCAGGCAGAGGATTAGCCTAGTGAGCCACTGAGCATCTTAAATAGCATCTTAATTGGTGCACCAAATAACTGCCACTCCCTAAAGCTTTTACGGATGGAGAATATGCGAGAGGTTCAGTTAAAAAGAAATAATTTATGCAGGATCTCTGTCATTAATGTGATGTACACTGTTATTTAATGCTATAACTAGTAATCCAACAGTATTTTTTCACTTTGTGTTGCTATGTGAGGGCAAACTGTTGAAATCTTTATATATACTAAACTGATTTTCTGTATATAAAGAGAATTGAAAATGAATCTTGATGGGAATGGAAGGGGAGAGCGAGTGGGAAAGGGGAGGGTTGCGAGTGGGGGGGATGTTGTGTGGGGGGGAAGCCTTTGTATTCCATAAGCTGCACTTTTGAAATTTATATTCATTAAATAAAAAAAAAATCAGACTCCAAAAAAAAAAGAAATAATTTAATTTTTTAAATCAGAATTCAACTAGTGAAAATATTGAATCACTTTAATTTTTATTAATTTGACTTAAAGGGTCTTAAAAAATGCATTAAGTTTCCACACATTTACTCTAATTGTGATTTATGTTTCTTCCCCTCCTTTAACCTCTATCTTTCAGTCCTTCTTTTCACCCCTTACTTTCATTTTAGCTTATGGCTGTGTTACAAGTCATCACCTTTCTCAGTAACAAGGTCTGTGGTAGTCAATAATTATGTGATTTTTAAAAATGATAAGTTCTTCTAATTGCTTTAGCTAATAAAATGCCACAGAACTGATAAGTCTGAATAATGCTACTTAATTGGTTTTGCTAAAGATAGAGTTGGCTGACATTAGTTATAGTCTTTTAACTTTGAAGAAGTAATACATATGTGAAAGAAAATGATTACAAATCTTTGGGGAAAATGATGCTTGGATTCTGTTCTCACTGGCAGGAAAAATATAAAATAGAATTTTATAGACAACTCACTTAAGAGATCTCATTGTTTCAAAAAAGTGATGTTTTTTTAAAATAAAAGTGATCCTCTTCTGAAAGACAATAAAGCACAATACCAAAAGAAAAAACTAAACATGATTGAAATAAAAAAAATATTTTTGTACTTTAAAGTACACTATCAAGAAAGTGAGGTGTGTGGCGTGCTGGCCTGGCAGCTCTGGAGCTGTGAAGAGTGCGGGCTTGCGGCAGTGAGAGACTTCGGCAGACATGACTCCCAGCGTGCCAGCAGGCGAACCCGAGCACCCTAAAGGCATCGGGATAGGCTGTGCTGCTGGGGCCGCCCGGGGCTGGCAAAGGTACCCAGGCACCCAGATTGGCTGACCATTTCTGTGTCTGCCATTTAGGCACTGGGGACATGCTGAGGGCCATGGTAGCTTCTGGCTCAGAGCTGGGAAAAAAGCTAAAGGCAACTATGGATGCTAGGAAACTGGTGAGTGACGAAATGGTCGTGGAGCTTATTGGGAATAGAGACCCCTTCGTGCAAGAATGGTTTTCTTCTGGATGGCCTCCCTCGCACTGTGAGGCAGGCAGAAATGCTTGACAACCTCATGGAGAAGCGGAAAGAGAAGCTGGATTCTGTGATTGAATTCGGTATCTCAGATTCCCTGCTGATCCGGAGAATCACAGGAAGGCTGACTCACCCCACAAGTGGACGTTCCCACCACGAGGAGTTCAGTCCCCCAAAGGAACCCATGAAAGATGACATCACTGGAGAACCCTTGACCCGTCCATCAGATGATAACGAAAAAGCCTTGAAAATCCGCCTGGAGGCCTACCACACTCAGACCACACTGCTTGTGGAGTACTGCAGGAAACGAGGAATCCACACTGCCGTTGATGGGTCCCAGACCCCTGATGTCGTGTTTGCGTGCACCCTCGCAGCCTTCTCCAAAGCCACATCCTAGTAACAGAAGGCCAGGCGAGACCACACCACTGCTCATCACCCCGCCACGTGACCCCTGCTCTTAGGTGCTGGGCAGAGGGGAAGGGTGGTCGGGGAAGGATGGAGAGGGCGGGCTGGTGAGGAGCTCGAGGATCTGGAAGAGCAGCAGTGAAGCAGCTTCTTTTACACACAGGCGGTCGTTTGAAAGGGGGAAGATTAATTAACAAACACTGTGATCAGAGAGAGGGATTGGGTACAAATAGAGAGGCAGTTGTATTTTAAAGGAATCGGGTTTTCATTTACTTGAACTGGTGGTGATATTTTTTAAAGCCCATGCCCTGAGACCACAGCTTTTATCTCAGAACCTCATGCGTTGCCAGGCCATGAATACAGGAAACTGAACTGAGATCTGTGTGTCCTGTAGCGTGGGACAGGAAGCATTTTGGGTACTGACCTTGGTTCCCCACACCATCAGATCAGAAAGTCATCTCCATGTCTGAGAGACCTGGGGGAGTCGTGCACACAGGTGGTAGCTCAGCAAATCAAGTTTACTGGAGTCACGGGGAGGCTGGACTCGGTCCCTCCCTCTGACCCCCCGCTGATCTTGCCAGTCCACCTGCCCTCCTGGCTAAGTTCTCAGCAGCCACCCGACACACGCCTCAATGCTACACTCTTGCCTTATTCATTCGTGGTGTGTGAAGGGTCCTTCTTGAATCAACGAGCAAGTGTCTTACACTGTATCATCCAAAGACTGTCCTTTCTACCCTCAGATCCTGTGAACGGGACCCCTCAACAGCACTATGATGAATTGTCTTCAATGAGGTGCCTTTCTTAACTGACCAAATGCTGCCTTGTTTGACCCTTTAAAAAAAAAAAAAAAGAAAGTGAAAAGGAAATCCACAGAATAGGAGGAAAACTTTGTAAATCATCTCTCTGACAAGGCACTTTAAATAGATTATATAAAGGACTCTCAAAACTCAATTAAAAGACAAATAGTCAAATTGCAAATGGTCAAAGTCTCTGAATATGTATTTCTCTACAGAAGATGTACAAGGAGCTTGTTAGTGTGTGGAAAGTTGCTCAACACTGTTAGTCACTGGGGAAATGCAGATCAAACCAAAATGGGACATCACTTCATACCATTAAGATGGCTGGAGAAAACAGACAGATGATAATGGGTGTTTATGAGACGGTGGAAAGAGTGCAACTATCACTGACTGCTGATGGAAATGGGAAATGAAGCAACTGCTTTGGGACACAGTCTGGACTTTCCTCAAATGATTAAGTGTAGTGTTCCTGTGTGACTCAACAATTCCAACCTGTATCCACATTTATTGTACACATATGCTCATAACAGCATTATTTATAATAGCAAAAAAATGGAAACAACCCAAATGTCCACCAACTGATGAATCAATAAATAAATGTGGCATATCCATACAAGGAGGTATTATTTGGTAATAAAAAGCAATGAAGTTCTGATACATGTTACAACATGGATGAATTTTGAAAACATTACGCTAGATGAAAAAAGCCAGTACTAAAGATCAACTCTTGTGCAGTTCCATTTATATTCCATGTCCAGATGAGCAGATTTACAGACACACAAGGTGGTTTGTTGTGGCCCTGGCCTGGTGTAGTTGGAAAATGATAGGCAGGTATGGAGTTTCTTTGTGGAGTGATGGAATGTTTTAGAATTGAATAGTGGTGATGATAACAGGATTCTGTGAATAACTAAAACTCCAGAAGGATAAATTTATACAGGTGAATTTTATGGTATGGGAAGTATGTCTCAAAAGTCATTTATAAAAGGACAATATCCTGTTACTAAGATTTTGTAATCTCTATTTCTCAGTTTCAGAGCTTCCTTAGAGCTTTTGAAGGTAGCAAATGCTCTTTTAACTAGTCAGCTTTATAGAGATAATTTTACTGTTGTCACTATATTATACATACATATTTTCATCTTTTGCTTCCTCCTAAATAATAAAACTTAACCAGTTTCATTTTAACTACCTTATTTTATGGTAAGCTTCACAGAGTAATCAAAACTTTAAGATGACATTGTTTGTATGCCATCTGAGTATTTAATGTGAATGCTTAATCTGTTTGGTTCTTAAAATTTCTGGGAGAATTTTAATTTGAATGAGCCCAAATTCTCTTCGTGTGTCGTGTCACTTCCCCTTCCCCCCAACATCAGATTCCATGATCTTTTTCTTGCACATAACAGCCTCTTTGGCCTTGTTCTAATCTATTCTCCACCGGAAGCTGAGCTTTTCAAAATGAAAAAAGGACTACGTCATTCCGCAGCAATGCAATTCTCCAGTGCCTCTCCATCGTTCTTAAAACAAAGGTGAATGTCCTCTGGGTGGCCATGAGGCTCTGCACCTCCAGGTCCATCACCATCTTTCACTACTCTGACCCTTGCTCCTCCATTCCAGCCACATGCGCTGCATTGCAGTGGTTCCCCAGACTGCTCCCTACTGCTGTCCTCTTCCTCACTCCACCTTCAAGCACCTGGTTGTCTCCAAGTTGTGTGGCAGATCACAGCGCCACCGAGGTTTGGTTGCTTGGCACCATGCACCTTTCCACCATAGCTCTTCTCTTCCTGTGTCATCTCCCATTCCTTACTGAACAGATGGCAGGCAACACGAGTCAGGGACGACACTCCATCCCTCATACCATATCACCTCCTGACACGTCAAATTGTGTCCAAAACAGACGACAACACAGAAGGCAGTGACTGACTTCATTGGGGAAAAATGGAACGTTCCTCTGAAGAAACATTTAGACAGATGGTGGGTTTTGCTAGGTAGAATGAGAGTGAGAAACCATGGGCTACAGCACACCCACACAGAAACACTGTTCGGGGAAAAGCGAGTGTAACCTGGCTGCCATCTGGGTACTGGGAAAAAGGTTGAGTGTGGGGGTGAGGTGAGAAATATGGCAGAGCTGCAGTTGGAAGGGGAGCTGATTCCACACTGCAAAGGCAACTGGACACTAGAAAGTCACTGAGAATTTCTTTCAGGAAAAGGCTTTGAATAGGCCTTTTGCTAGGAGAATGATGTTGGACTAAGAATTCAGCATAGATGGAAGGGAAAAAGCCACAATGCAGGGTGACTGATCCTAACAGGGAGACAATCCAGAACCATGAGGCCCCTGGGTGGGGCTTATTTGAAGCCATGGGAGGCATGGGCAAGTCAGGGCCCTGCTTTGACCCCTCCCTTTAGGGATTTTTTTTTTTTTTTATCTGAGGCTGATCTTTCCACATTCTTCTTTTGAGCAGGAAAATTCCTAGATCTTCTGAGACTAGAGCAATCTTATTCTGTTAATCTTTCTCTTTCTTTGGTGCCATCTTTCCTTCAGCTTATACATATACTCAGTAGCTCCAGCTTAAAAGGGCAACAAAGGAAAAGGAAAAGTCTTTTCTTAACTCTTGATGTCTCTCTACTCCATTATGTTATTCCTTCCTACAGTGCAAACACTTTCTTCTCATTTTATGAAATATATTTGCTGTTCAATATATACATACAAATATTCTTTAACATGTTTTTTTTATTTATAGCAGAAATATATCTTCACTAACAAATTTTTGGAAATACGAAAAACATAATGAAAATGAAAATTTTGGGGGCTGGCATTGTAGCGTAGAGGGTAAAGCTGTTGCCTGTAATACCAGCATCCCATATGGGTGCCGGTTGGAGTCCCTGCTGCTCCATTTCAGATCCAGTTCCCGCTAATGTGCCTAGGAAAGCAGCAGAAGACAGCCCAACTCCCTGGGCCCCTGATACCTATGTAGGAGACCTGGATGGATTTGCTGGCTCTGGCTTCGGCCTGACCCAGCACCAACAGTGGCAGTCATTTTGGGGAGTGAATCAGCTTGGAAGAACTTTCTGTCTTCCTGTCTCTATAGCTCTACCTTTCAAATAAATAAATAAATCTTTAAAAAAATAACAAAAATGAACAAAAAAAGAAAATGAAAATTTCCTAGAATCTCATCATAGAAAATTGCTTTTAACTATTTTGAAATGTTTCTTAGTAGCCCTTTTTTTTTTATCATCTATCAAGAGTATTTTTGGCTGGCGCCACGGCTCACTTCTGCCTGCAGTGCTGGCACCCTGGGTTCTAGACCCGGTTGGGGCGCCGGTTCTGTCCCGGTTGCTCCTCTTCCAATCCAGCTCTCTGCTGTGGCCCAGGAGGGCAGTGGAAGATGGCCCAAGTGCTTGGGTCCTGCACCTGCATGGGAGACCAGGAAGAAGCACCTGGCTCCTGGCTTCAGATCGGCGCAGTGTGCCGGCTGCAGCGCACTGGCTGTAGTGGCCATTTTGGGGGTGAACCAACGGAAGACCTTTCTCTCTGTCTCTCTCTCTCTATCACTGACTAACTCTGCCTGTTTTAAAAAAAAGAGTATTTCTGTGTTCCGCTTGAATAGTATTGTGCTAGAATTTTTGAGGGTAAAGTCAGGGAATGTTTGTTTTTTCTATAAGATTCCAAATGATTTGAAGCATTCTAAGGTCTGATAATCACCTGATGTAAGGCGTGGCATAGGGTAGCAGATAGAACTGTGGTCCTGTGGTTTTATGTTTGGAATCAGACAGTCTGAGACCCTGTATTAGAATGGATAGATACCCCAAGCTCTTTAGCTTAGCATTTTCTTTTATTTTTTTCCCTGAAAAGGCCTTCAAAATATTCTACACCTGAGGTAACAGTTCTTTCAACAAAGGAGCCTGCTGTGTGAACCTTAGCTAAAGCTATTAGGATGGAACAGCTTGGACAAAAGCAAGCTGATTCTATATTTAGAATGTTCTGTGGGACTGAGTCTATGACAAATTCATTCTTGTTCCTTTTAGAATTGCCTGGATTTGTAAAGCAGAGAACAGTTTACAGTACACCAGCTCTTTCCACTGGATAAAATTCAGCGTTATTTATGTGTCCCTTAAGCAGGATGATATATCTAAAAGTACATTTCTCTTTCTTATTCACACATCAATTCTTAAGTTAAAATAACATCATACTTTTGGTTCTTATTTTACAAATTTGTTCACCTTTCTGAGTGCCAGTGTAAAATCTACTGATGCTAATTGTTAATAGGAATTACATGTTTGGAGAAAAGAATGGGAAGGGGTGGGGGAGCAAATTAATTCTGATTTAATTTGCGTTCCCTTGCCAAGTTTGAATTGGGACCAATTTGCAAACTGAATTATCTCTCTAGCCTTGATAGAGTTTATAATAATGCTCAAAGTTTCTTAACTCATGGCAGGGCCTTTTTAATAAAGACACATTCACAGCTGCAGCTCTGGTGCATTGTACCATATTGCTAATAATTGGGCTAATAAGATTTTAAGTTAATTAAAAGGAAGGGAAAACCCATAAAGTCTGATGCAGCTCAAACTGGTTAGTGTGTAACAGGCTGACCAGGCAAAACTGCAGGCTGAAGAAGGATAAAAGGAGTTCATTAATGCTTCATTAATGATGATCTTTTTTTCTGGGCAAAATTACAACTTTTTTATTTTTCTTAAATGATAACCATTTTTAGTTGAATTTCTTTTTTAAAAAAATAAGCTTTATTTCAGAATAGTTTTAAATTTACCAAACAAAAATTGTGAAGTGGAACAGAGTTCCCACATAGCCCACACCCAGTTTCTCATATTAGCACCTTGTATTCATGTGATAAGTCAGCCACAGAAAGGGGAGTACATGTCTCGTATGTGGGAGTTAAAAAATATGAGCACAGAATGGTGATTACTAGAGGCTGGGAGAGATAGTGAGTAAAAGAAACAGGTATTACAAATGTATCATACAAATAATTATTTAGCAAGAATTATTCCATGCCCATTACTGTGTTTATTCTTACAGAATTCCCCAGAGCGGTCAAGAGAGTGACATTTCAGTAATGATTTTTTAACTTTTAGGCAGCTGCTTATTTTGTCAAATCAATAGTTTGCAGGAATCTGTGGTGAGTCTAACACCACTTCCTAGACTGGAGAGAACTTGAATGCTCTGGTCTGACTTTCATGGTACAGTTTCAATGTTCACAGAATCTCTCAATACCAGGAGGCCATGAACAATAAATCAGACACTAATGTGGCTCAACTGCTGCCTGGCTTTTTGAAAGCCCCCCAGGCTTCTCCATGACAAGCCTGCCTTCTTGCATTTCCTTGCAAGAACTTTTTCAAAGAACAAATCTCCCTGCTGGTTTGGTCTGAGTGATAACCCTGGTTTCCTGGTGTGCTAAGGTGCAAATGTTCCAAGCATAAGGAGGGTCAAAGTATTTGCAGTGAACACTGAGTAGAATAGTATGGGAGTAGAATAACAGAAAGAATCAATCCCGAGTGTAGTCTGTCAATTTACTTTTTTTTTTTGACAGGCAGAGTTAGACAGTGAGAGAGAGTGAGAGACAGAGAGAAAGATCTTCCTTCCGTTGGTTCCCTCCCCTAATGGCCGCCACGGCCAGCACTGAGCTGATCCAAAGCCAGGAGCCGGGTACTTCCTCCTGGTCTCCCATGTGGGTGCAGGGACCCGAGCACGTGGGCCATCCTCCACTGCCCTTCTGGGCCACAGCAGAGAGCTGGACTGGAAGAAGAGCAACCGGGACTAGTACCTGGCGCCCCAACAGGGACTAGAACCCGGAGTGCCAGTGCCACAGGCAGAGGATTAGCCAAATGAGCCACGGCGCCAGCCTCTACTTTTTTTTTTTTTAATTATAGCTTACTTACTTTTTAAAAAGTTTTATTTATTTATTTGAAAGTCAGAGTTACACAGAGAGAAGGAGAGACAGAGAGAGAGAGAGGTCTTCTTTCTTAAACTAGAGCCTAGTAGGAAAGAGGCTCACAAATTCTCCTGGTTCTAGCTCTGGTTTCTGGGCACTATCTTCAAAGGTGAGGAAGAATAAGAGCAAAAATGCTAGCCTCTTTTTCTTTTTAAAATTTATTTGACAGGTAGAGTTATAGACTGTGAGAGAGAGAGAGAAAGAGAGAAAGGTCTTCCTTCAGCTGGTTCACTCCCGAAATTGCTGCTACAGCTAGCGCTGTACCAATCCAAAGCCAGGAGCCAGGTGCTTTCTCCTGGTCTCCCATGCAGGTTCAGGGGCCATCCTCCACTGCCTTCCCGGGCCACAGCAGAGAGCTGGACTGGAAGAAGAGTAACCGGGACTAGAATCTGGTACCCATATGGGATGCCGTTGCTACAGGGAGAATTAACCAAGTGAGCCACGGTGCTGGCCCCAGCTAACCTTTTTTTCAATTTTGGTCAAATCATGTAAGAATTCTACTATTGATCAATGAATTTTAGATAGTTATTGAATATCTCTTATTCAAAGTCTATGCGAGGTTCTATTTGGGCAATAAGGCAAAGGACCTGGGTTTTTTTTTTTAAGATTTATTTATTTGAAAGGCAGAGTTATAGAGGGAGAGATAGAGAGAAGTAGAGCAAGCTGGACTTAAACCAGTGCCCATATGGGATGCAGGCAGTAGCTTAACCCTCTGTGCTACAAGGCTGGCCCAGGACCTGGTTTTAGAAGGAGTAAAACTCTGGCCGGCGCCGTGGCTCACTAGGCTAATCCTCCGCCTTGCGGCGCCGGCACACCGGGTTCTAGTCCCGGTCGGGGCGCCGGATTCTGTCCCGGTTGCCCCTCTTCCAGGCCAGCTCTCTGCGTGGCCAGGGAGTGCAGTGGAGGATGGCCCAAGTCCTTGGGCCCTGCACCCCATGCGAGACCAGGAGAAGCACCTGGCTCCTGCCATCGAATCAGCGCGATGCGCAGGTCGCAGCGCGCCTACCGCGGCGGCCATTGGAGGGTGAACCAACGGCAAAAGGAAGACCTTTCTCTCTGTCTCTCTCTCTCACTATCCACTCTGCCTGTCAAAAAAAAAAAAAATTAAAAAAAAAAAGGAGTAAAACTCTAGTCAAGATATGTCTTCACTTGGATTCTCAAAAAGTAGACCATTAGGTAAGGTAATTTAGATACATTTTGAGATGAGTTAAGGAAATGTGGGATGAGTGTCTCAGTTCATCCTTTCTGATGTAAGAAAATAGCATAGCCTGGGTGATTTATAAAACATAGAAATTTATTACTTATAGTTTTGGAGGTTGGAAAACCAAAATCAAGGCATAAGCAGATTTGGTGTCTGTTCAAAATTCATTCATGGCTTCTAAGGTGGTGTCTTTTTGCTGAGTCCTATAGAGGAACTTAATGCTATGTTCTCACATGATGGAAGGAACTGAAGGGCACAGAGGACTAGTATGCTTCCTACAACCTCTTTTATAAGAGCCATTCCTGACTTTCTACCTTCATGACTTAATCACATACTAAAGACCCCACCCTTCAATACTAGTACCTTGGTGATTAAGTTTCACATATGAATTTGGGAGATCATATTCCGATTACAACAGGTCACTATTCTTGATAACTAGAGCTGAATCAGGTTAGAGATATCCTGAGGGACTATGTGGAGCATACCTCAAGATTTTTCCACCAACGGATGTGGAAGGTGAGATATTAAATCCCCTTGTAAGTAAGTTAAGAGGCCCAGACCTATCTATCTCTTCACGTGGGGTACATCCTAAGGGAGGTGTGAACCTCCTAGGGGAAGGCACTCTGTTGACTTTCATTACTTGGCTGGCCTGGGAGGAGAGCTGGCCAGGTAAAGGCAGGGGGCATCTCTACCAAGAAATTTACAGTTCTGCCTGCAATGTTGCTGACCCTACTTGACCATCCGCTCAGCTGCAGTGGTCACTTTGGAAGTTGGGCTGAGTGAAGGGCTTTTCAGCTTAGAGCCAATAAGATCTGTGGCTCTGACCTGGGCATCCTTCAACTCCAGGGCAGGTCCATTTCCAGTGATCCAACTCTTGGCAGAGCTGCCAGGGCTCTTCACAAGCTCACTTCTGCTGAAGCCCAGGCTTACCACATTGAAAGGCACTGCAGTGGACTGGCCTGTTGGGTCTCCTTGAGGGCAGATCACTGTACAGATCAGCCATTAATAGGCCTGCCACCCATTGCTTCTGATGCCTAGCTTTCTTTTCCTCCTGGTTTGTGTTAAAGCAGACCAGAGGATGCAAGTCAAGGGAGTGCCCGTATCCCATCTCTAATCTTCGGTGGCCTGAACTACAAGTCTGTAGTCACAGGCATGTTCTGTAGTAGTTTTTCTAAGGTAGACAATGCCCATAAGGAAAATTATATTCTCACTTTAAAACTTTCTTTCCCTTTGGTCTGAAAGGGAGGTTTTTTCTACTTACTGTATACTTTGCTGATGGCGAAGTGAATCTAGCTATGAGATTATTATTTAAGCTCTTATTTTGGCTATGCTATTACAGAAAAATGTTAGCCATCCCTTTTATAAGGTCTAAAGATTAAATTGTGCATCCTACAGATTCCTTTATAATAAAATTAGTTTCCTACCTTGAGGAGAATAGAGAAATGAAAGAACAAGTTGGACTTAGAATAGGATGTACCCCATGTGAAGAGATAGATAGGTCTGGGCCTCTTAACTTACAAGGCCTAAAGCCCAACAGATTATTATCAAGCCCCTTCTGTCAGGTTCTATTTGCCTCTGAATCAGAAAAATTACTTGTAGCTTAGACAGCACCTTTCTTAGCTCCTCTAAAATGACTCTGTCCTTTGTTCTAGACCCTGTCTAGCGCACTTGGACCTCATTCCTTCGTAATCATAACCTCTACTCTACCTCCAATGGCTCTACTCCCAACCTGTGTGTATTGATGGTCCTCTTCCCCACTTAATGCTGTATAATTGTTCAGACCTGGTTAATGCCACTCTTAGGATCATTGGTTACTATCCTCACTCTGTCTTTTATGACCTTGTCTAAATATGATCAGAGTCGGCGAACTTGGAAGGCTTCCATAGCCTTGGCAACTCATGACGAGAGCCTAGGGTGGTTACTGGCGCCATAAACTAGAGTGTCAATTTGTTGGGTCAACAACAGGAGTCACTGTGCACTTGCTCCTCATGTGGGATCTCTGTCCTTAATGTGCTGTACATTTTGATTTAATGCTATAACAAGTACTCAAACATTATGTTTCACTTTGTGTTTCTATGTGGGTGCAAACTGTTGAAATCTTTACTTAATGTATATAAATTGATCTTCTGTATATAAAGAGAATTGAAAATGAATCTTGATGTGAATGGAAGGGGAGAGGGAGCGGGAGAGGGGAGGGTTGCGGGTAGGAGGGAAGTTATGGGAGGGGGAAGCCATTGTAATCTATAAGCTGTACATTGGAAATTTATATTCATTAAATAAAAGTTAAAAAAAAATCCCCAACTCTCATCCAAAACTGATTAACTCATTTACATTTCTAGTCATGGGGCTGAGAGCACTCTTGGGAACAGTCCAAGAGCTGCAGGTGTTTGAGATAAACAATGATTAGCATAGAGAAACTGTCCCATCAAACTGAAAGTCACCTTTAGGGTCAGCCGAAGAGCCATGAAGAAGGCACCAACAACACCTGAAGCCATCCATCCCTTGTACTGTTTATTTATGTTCAAGCCCCATGTTCCTATGTGTCTTATGTGCTACAGGAAGAGACAACTACCAACATAAGACTTTATAATATGCTTGCTACTAGTATAGTCCTAGAATCTCTAAAGAAGGGCAAATTAATGTGGGCCATAGTGGAGAAGGCAAGGTTTATATTTGAAATGAAAATCGCTTTGGCCTTGAAGGCTGGCCAAGACTTAAATTAGAAGAGGGAAGAGTAGGAAACGGATGCCAGGAGTTAGGCATATTGTGGGCAAGAACTCATATAAAAATGTAAAAGGAACAATCTGGGAGTTGGTGGCAGAAATCAAAGGTCTAGAGTGGGAGGTAAAGTTGGAAAAGTGTTAGGGAGTTTTTTTCAGAGACCTTATAGTTCAGACTAAGTGTTCTGGTTTGACTTCCTGCCAAGACATTCCTTTCTATTTAATGGGACTAAATTTATATATAATTAAAATTTCTAGTCCAATTTTAATGGAAAATATGACACCCTCTTACAGGGATAATTTTAAAGCAACTGTTCTGAACCTTTTAATTTCTATAATGGCAGATATAAAAAATGATGTTAGTATGCAGCATGTGCTTCATAGATAGGATATTTTTAATTGCCTATATGCTAACTCTATCTTTTTTTCTCTCTCCTGTTCAAAGATGCTATCCAAGTGCAAGTACACAACAATAAAGGTGCTCTCTTGATCAGAGACAATATAATTCATTAAAAAGAAAATAATTTGTAAATGTTGGTCTTTTAATGTTTATTGAATAATGAATCATTTGTGATACACTAAAAACTGATTGTGACATAACAGTGTTTCTAGCACTTTGAAACCACCATTGCAAATGGGTGATCTGTAGCCAGAAGCCACAGGGTTGGCCTCCAAGTGTGGAAATAGGGTGGAGCTCCATTTGCTACTGAGTCAATGGAACGCACTCACTGCACAGAACCAGGAGTTAAAAAGGTAATAAAAATCCAGGGAATTTTGTCAACTATACTGCAAATATCCTTCCATCCCAGCATTCCCACATGGATACTCTGAGTTCTCTTTCTAGTTTACTCCTCCAAACATCCTTCCTTTCCTTGTTTTAATAGTCAGTAGTCATTTAAGTGTGAAAAGTCACCTTTGGATTATAAAGAAACATCTGGTTGCTGGAGGCTTCCCATGCCAGTTTGTGGTTGGCCATGTGCTCTCAGAGTTGACTTCGTTACTCAATGGTTAGCTAATTTAAATAGACCTTCCCTAATCACAATACTCTCCATAGCTTACTGTCGACAAGTAAATGTATTTGCTAGTTGGGGAAGTATGATAATGGCATTTAATGTGCCAAATAGTGAAAGTTCTGGGAAGGAAGCAGAGCTGGATAAGAGGAGGGCAGATTGTATGCTTTTTCCTGGGGGATGAGAAAAGTCATTTAAGAAGTGATAATTGACCAGGGAGGACAGCATGTGGAAATTTGAGAGAAGAATGTCTCAGGCAGGGGAACAGTAATCACAGTCCTGAATGAGCAATATGCTTAAGTTTTTCTTTTTGGAAGAATTAGCAAGAAAGAAGCCAGGGTAGGTGGAGCTCAGTGAAAAGTTAATAGGAGATTGGATTAGAAACGTGGCTGGGGATCAAATACTGCAGTGTTGAAGGCAGTAATAATGATCTTGGCTTGTATTCTGAGTGATTTGGGTTTTGAGCAAAGGAGTGACAGGATGTGAATGATTATTTAAATTGATTACTCAGGTCCCTGTAGGGAGGAAAGCCTGTGGTAGGGCAAGAATGGGCATTGGACATCTATGCGATATGGCAGCTTGGATTGGAGTGGTAATGGTAGAAGCAGTGAGAAATGGAAAGATTCAAGATAGAGGCAGGGCTGGAAGATTTTGCGGATGTGAGGTGTGGTGTATAGGATAACTGCAGGCTTCTGACTGAGCATTTGTATTGATGGATTGTAAAGAAGGTTAAGGAGTATGGGAAGTGATGGCAAATAAAGAGATTTGTTTCAGATTCAATAAATTTGAGATGTTCATTCAATATCCAAGTGGAGATGTTAGGTAGGCATTTTGATGTATGAATCTGGTATTTGAAGGAAAGTTTAGGGATAAATAATTAAATCAGGGAGGTTTTAACATATTTAAAGACTGTGGAACTGAATGAGATTATTTTTGAAGTGAATATGCATCAAGAAGAGGCCCAGACTGTACTAGAAGGCTCCAGAGATCAGGGAAATGATAAAATGATGAGGTTGGGCAAAGCAGTACAGGATGGGGGTGGGGTGGGGGGATCACACCCATTGAGTGTGCCGGGAGTGGTGTCCTGAAGACTGAATGGAGACAGTTTGTCAAAAAAGATTGACCTACTGAAATAAACAGAGCTGAGATGAGAAGAAACAAGGGCACTAATAATAGACTATTGATTTGACCCATTTTCAGCTTGGACAATAGCAGTTTCAGTGGATGAGGACAGTGTGATAGGAGAGAATAATATGGAATAGGAGAGGGGAATTTGGAAGCAATGAATATGGACCATGCCACAATAGAGGATAAGGAACCAGCCATGTACTCCCTGGTACACCTTCCAGCCTGCCTCTTCCTTACATTCTCTTGCATATCCTAAGGTATGGCTGGGGGAATGCTAGCATGCTGTCTTATTTCAAGGTTGCACATCTACTTCTATCTTTAACTTTTTTCTGCTGGTTGTTAGTCTTGTGCTTCTGAAGCCATGCTGATGTCACTGTTCTCTGTACTTTGCTTTAATGTTGCCTTGGGGGCAGCCTACTTACGCCACTCCTGTGCTAACACTGATTCACCTTGAACAGGGACAACCATTTAGCACCTGTTTCAACACTGTTGCCTCCTATAGCTTCTCATCAGCCTGCCTCTAGATCACATGTACCAATTGTGCTCTTAGGCTGTTGGGAAATAACATTTATTCATCTCATATTCCACATCAAATGTCCTACATTTCATGTCATGCTGTGGGCCATTGCATATGTGTGTGTATGTGTATGTGTGTATATGGGGAGGTGGTTAGTGAGAAGATGATGGAGAGGAAAGAGAATCCTGGACACATTAGAAAACATGGCTGGATATAATTAGGAGGTTCTGTCCACTCTTGGCAATGGGCTCATAGATTAAATCTTATCTTTATCAGAGATGAACCTAATTAATAGAAGAGTTGAAATTTTACCTGCTAGCCCTGGTAAATAAAAAAAATCAAATAAATTAAAAATCTCATTTTAAAAAAGATTATTTATTTAAAAATCAGAGTTACACAGAGTGAGTAGGAGAGAGAGAGAGAGATAGAGAGGGAGAGAGAGGTCTTCTATCTGCTGGTTCACTTCCCATTTGGCTGCAATAGCTGGAGCTGGGCTAATCCGAAGCTGGGAGCCAGGAGCTTCTTCCAGGTCTCCCACACTGGTACAGGGACCCAAGCACTTTGGCCATCTTCTACTGCTTTCCCAGGCCATAGCGGGGAGCTGGATCGGAAGTGGAGCATCTGGGACTCGAACCAGTGCCCATATGGGATGCTGGCACTAAAAATATAATTTAAAATATTTGTGTGTTCTGACAGTTTTTTTCTGTCTCTTGTGAAGTTCATAAAGGATCCTGAATTTTTTATATGGTTTTGTAAATCTTTAATTTCTGAACAGGAGAAAACATGCACATATGTGAAATGACTTTGGGCTACATCACTTCACATGCTTGTCCTGGTAATCCATCCCTAGTTTTAACCATGTCTGTCCTTCAAAATAGAATTATCTAAGAATTACAGAAGGCATTCTGCCGGTTAACTCAGATGCTGATCTTTTTCTCTCCTCCCATTTCATTTCTCTCTGGAGAACGACTTGGGAGGTGGTTTCAAGTGTTAGACAGAAAACAGAAGATTTTCCTTATTTGGCATGCTGATCAGATCCACAGGAGTAATTTACTCTCAATGGTGAATGGGTCTTCAAGTGTAGGTCAAGTGGGTACTTTTGTACAGGTAGCCTTTTAGACTCTCTTAGGGGCACTGGTAAAAGTTTTCAATGAGTCTCTTACTCAACTCACTGAACCCTGAATTTGAAAGTGGGAAAAATTCCACCTGTTTCTCTCTTACTGTGATTTATCATCCATATTTCAGGCTTCTTAAATTTGAAGTTTCTTTCTTTTTTTAATGATTAAGTTAAAATTTCACCCTATCTGAAAGAGTGCTCTAGGGAAGTAAGGAATCTGTAGCTTATTATCAATTAAAATTTATGGAGTCTTCAAATAATTTTTGTAAATGGCATTATGTAATTTTGATTATATTCTTTGGAAAATTCATATCCAAGGAATCAGATTATCCAAGATCTTCTAGGATAATAGATTAAATTGTAAACTCAACTACTATTTATTTATTTATTTATTTAACAGGTAGAGTTACAGTCAGTGAGAGAGAGAGAGAGACAGAGAGAAAGGTCTTCCTTCCGTTGGTTCACTCCCCAAATGGCTGCCATGGCCGGCACTGTGCCGATCTGAAGCCAGGAGTCAGGCACTTCTTCCTGGTCTCCCATGCGGGTGCAGGTGCCCAAGCACGTGGGCCATCCTCCATTGCCCTCCCAGGCCACAACAGAGAGCTGGACTGGAAGAGGAGCAACCGGGACTAGAACCCAGTGCCCATATAATGCCAGCGCCGCAGGTGGAGGATCAACCAAGTGAGCCATGGCACCGGCCCCAAACTCAACTACTTTTTGCAAATTATTTTAGTCTTTTTGGGACCCATTACCAATGAGAATAGTCATTTAATCTATTCATAAAAATTTGAAGAAATGGGCACCGTGCTCCAGAAGCAGATAAACCATGATTTCTTACTTTTCAGAAACATCAACTCTTCTTTCTTTTTAGTTGAACCACTTTTCCTTCTCTACTTACCTTTCAATGTTTTGTAGTTATTATTTTCCGCACTATTAGGAAGTTGTTTACATGAAAAGTACAAATGAAAGGTTGGCCTTTTTATCTCCATCTCTGGTTCTCCACTACTTTAAGTTTGAAAGCAGACATTTTCAAGGGAAAATTCACATCCACTATATTGACATCAAGATAAGTAAGCCACCAAGACAGAAACAACAGGTTGCCACCATGTCCAAGTGGAGACACAAACATCTGGGATGAGATGTTGAGTCATGAGGGAGCCCAGCCTGAAAAGGCAGGGAAGCAGGGTCAGGGGACCACTGCAGGCAAAATGTGACCATTTACAAGTCCTCAGAGAATATTGTCCTGAGCCCAGTAAAAAGCTAGGGTGGATGACGTGTAGCCTGGCATTTAAGACCCCAACATTCCACATCAATACACCTGTGTTTGAGTCTTATTTCTGACTCAAGCTTCCTGTCATTTCAGATGCTGGGAGGCAGCAATGATACCTCAAGTTATTGGGTTCCTGCTGTCCACGTGGAAGACCTGGATTGTTTTCAGCTTTTGGGTTTGGCCTTGCCTAGTTCCAACCATTGCATGAATTTTAGGGAGTGATCCAGCAGATGGCCTCTCTCTCTCTCTCTCTCTCTCTCTCTCTCTCCCTCTTCCTCTCTCTCCCTCTCTCTCTTCCTTTCTCAAGCAAATAAAAATAATAAAAAAATGTTTTCAAAAAGCAGTCACTACATATTGTTCAGGAAAAATGTGATTTTGATAATTATTTACACAGCTGGATGAATGAGTGATAGCCAATCAGGAAAGCACTCATTCTCACCAGACTTGAAGAATTTCAAACCAGCCTGGCTAATTTGTAATTACAGGTTGCAGTGGTTAGACAGGTGATTTATCAGAATTTTACAAAATCCGAGTTTCGGTTCAGAGGCTTAGAGAAGAAAATTTTCAAGTCTTTGGATGACTGACTTCAATTTCCTGGCTGAATTTCACTTAAGTCCTGGTTCCAGATGAAAAAAAAAATTCATTTTCTCCCTTCCAGATAAGTAATTAATAAGAAATGAAGTACATTTGACTTTGATATAAGTCAAATCATTGAAAACTGTAATCATGTGGCAGAATTTATTTCCCCAATGTTTGCATTGTTTTGTGCTTCTGAAACCTATGTGTAAGCAAGAGATTCCAACTTATCCTACCCCTCATTCTTAGCAATATTTTTATTGAATACTCATGACAATTTCATATTTAATTTTGTAAATGTAAAGATATTTTTATTTAATATCATGGAAGTGTTTGAATATTTATGCTAAATGCCACCTTAAACCCAGAAAACCAGATGAAAAACAATAAAGTTGCCTGATTGATCTGGGAAAATGTTTAATCTAAGGCTTGAAACTTTTTCCAGCTTATAGTGTGTTTGTGGTATAAACTATTACTTTGTGTGATTCTTCAAGGCATTTCCAGGCAGTTTATCAAGATTGACGGATTAATCAATAACCCTTTTTGGTACATCTGGAACGTGTGCAGCAAACAGTGTAAAAATGTGCAGAAAGAGCAACATTTGCCTGAGAGCTCTAAGCTTCATCAACACAATGATAAAACAGAGAGGTTTGACCCATTGTCCTTTTTTTTTTTTTTAAATGTATTTATTTATTTGCAAGTCAGAGTTACAGAGTGAGAAAGGGAGAGAGAGAGAGAAAAGAGAGAGCTTCCACCCACTGATTCAGTCCTCAGATGGCATTAATAACCAGGGCTGGACCAGGCTGAAGTCAGGAGCCAAAAGCCTCATCTGGTCTCCCACGTGGGTGCAGGGTCCTAAGCACTAGGGCCATCCTCAGCTGCCTTCCCAGGCACACCAGAAGGGAGCTGGATTAGAAGTGGTACAGCTGGGACCTGAACCAGTACCCATATGGGATGCCAGTGCAGCAGATGGCAGACTAACCCACTAAGCCACAGTGCTGGCCCCTGATTCGTAATTATTAAGATTAGCCCTTCTCTGGCGCCAGTGTTGTTACTTAGCTTATAAAGTCTCCACCAGCAATGTCAGAATCCCATATGGCTACTGTTTTGTGTCCTGAATACTCCACTTAGGATCCAGCTCCCTGCTAATGACCTGGTAAAAGCAACACAAAGTAGATCAAGTGTCTGGGCCCCTGCCACCCACGTGGAAGACTTGGAAGAGGCTCCTGGCCAGGCCATTGTGGCCATTTGGCCTATGCCAATTGTAGATGGAAGATCTCTTTCTCTTTCATTCCTTTCTATTCCTTCCCCCTGTAACTCTGACTTTCAAATAAATAAATAAATAAATAAATATTTTTAAAAAAGTTTAGACCTCTCAAATTTACAATTAAGAAGATCTTATTAATACAATGGAGTGGAAGCTCAGACCTCATGTGTCCTAACTTTATTCTAACTGAATCTTACTGTAATAGTAATGTAATATGGAATCTCCATACTACATTAGTTGAAAATTGCATTCTATAAGATATTATTTTAAAATCATCCTGATGAGATCATATAACAACATTAAAATGCAAAACACAAGCTGAAAGTGAGATGAATAATGTTTAAGAGTTAAACTACATTCATTTACCCAATTATAGTAAGAAAGCATATGCCAGCTTGCTTTGGGATCTACCCCAATCCATTCACTTGAGCATATTCTTATAAAAGGATTTTCATAAATTGTTTTCCAGGCTTTTTCTTTTCTGGTATTATTTTGGGATTATTCTGATGGGTCTTTCATTTTTCACAGAACACACACACTTACCAGCCTACTGTAAAATCTGGGAGACACCAAAAAATACAAAACATAGCCTCTGTCCTCCTGATGTTGAAATTCCGGTTGGAGAGACTAGACACATGCACAAGAAAGATTTAAGATGAGTGTATAATTGAGGGCCTGAATTAATCCTGTAGGATCTTGGAGATTGGAGGGGTAGTGTGATTGGAATGCTTGAAAAGGATTTTTGTAAGAAGTTTGGATTTGATGGATGGATAATATTTGGAAAGGAGAGGAGGAGGAGGGAAAGCAAGATGGATTGGGGATGTGGCAGACATAAAAGTATGAATGAATGGATGAGTTCAAAACTTAATCAAAAATGATTGAGTGTCAAAAAAATAGCAGTAGATATGATGAAGTTGTGGCTCTCATGCAGCCTACATTCCAATGTGGAGAAATAGATAAGAACAAAAGATACAAGGTAACTACAGATTATGAATGTGCAATTAAGGAAATAAATAGGTGAAGTAATAGGCAAAGGCAGGTAGTTGAGGTGGGAGTGTGTTTAGTATTTTTAAAACTTTAAAGTTTATGTAGATTATGCAGGGATTTTGTTAACATTTGGATGCTGCTTTTGATCCAGAAACCTTGGATGAATCCTGCAAGTCTGCTCTTGCAGGAGGAATCCAGTTTGATGTCAATGCTCCTGGTTCACAGGCTACACTGGGTACTGAGGCTTTAGATGACGTGATATGAGGATGCTAGGTACTGGTGGTGGGTCGCAGTACAGGAATCCTGGTACGACAGGGTGCGAAAGAAGAATGAAAGAGGAGGTTAAGAGGAAGATTTGAATGTGATTGAGGGTCCTAGAATGCCAGAATTATGAGCTAAGACTCTGACAATGAGGACAGGGTTGAAGATGTCTAACTCAGCAAACACACGTAGGGTGGAGTTGGGCAGGGCTTACCCAAATTTCTCATGTCAGGACACATGTGGGAGATGATGCTGTTACTGCACACTGAGGAAAAGCAGGTTTATACTTCGGGAGGGTCTGGGCTAAATGATCAAAAGCCAAAGATTAGGATTATAAAGATCCAAGCACGCCATGAGAAGTTCTTTGTTGACACAGAGGAAGGAATGAGCAAGAGAAACAACTGAGGACACACTGGAAGGATTTGGTGAGGGTTGGGTGGCACACTGTGAAGGAGGCTGATTTGAAGACGGGAAATTCCATAGCAAATTCCAGCTGAATGCACATAGCTGGCATGCACGTGAGAGCTCTGCCTAGGCCTTAAAGACTTGTGACTCTCTAAGAGTCTAAAATGTGTAAATATGCAATTTCTCTGAAGGCAAGAGTGTGTAGAGAGAGGCAGGTGAGAGACTATGCTTTGGGGAGTATTTCCAGCCAAGGGAAGGATGAGGTAGAGGACACGAAGAATGCAGAGAGGGCTGGGAAGAAATTGAGAAAGATCAGGCAGTTGTCAGGTGTAGTGCATGTACACATGGGCACTGGACTTGGACTCTTGGCTCTGCCATTGTTGACAGCCGAATTGGAAAAGCAGAAACAGATCCTTAATCTCTCCCACTTTGCTTCCCCAGTCCCCTCAAAGTTCTCCATCAGACAACAATCGAGGGGTCACATCCACCTGAGAAGTGATTTCCACCTCCAGTGGGAGAGATGGGAAGAACAGGAGGGGGGCCAGGAAGAGGCTACTCTTGGTGGCATGTTTATCTGACCTTATACAGCTTCTGCAATCCTGGCAGTAGTTTTCTCTGAGATACACCACTAAGACATCCCCTAAAGAAGGGTAGGGGGAGCAGGACTCTCTTCTGTCTTGCTTTTACTTTATGGAATCATTGCATCTTGGGCATGCTCAGTGAGTTGTGAAAGATCATTTCATCTGCCACCAGCAAGTTTAGAATGAGGACCCAAGTTTTCTTGAATTTCAGAGTGGTGTCCTTTTTATTTCAATTCTTAAATTTAGAGGATATGTATAGCACAGGCTGCTCCTGAATCAAGGGGAGCTTCAGTTTTTGCATTCATTGACATTATTCTTTTGCCTTTCTGGGTTCAGGACATAAGGTGACATTTTTATGTTCATTGCATTTGACGTGTTATGAATATGGGAAAACTGTCAATGCATGTTTTGGGTAGTTCCACATTGAAATACTAGGTGGCAGCCCAACACTATCTTTGGGTATTTCAAACTCCTATCTGAATGACATTTTAAAGGAAATTTTCAGGGACATTTTAAAATGAATAACTTAAGTGGAAGCTTACAGAAATAAGTAAATGATGATGACACTTTTGTAAACTGCCTTCCCCAAACTATATTTTTAATTAAAAATCACACATGCATCTGAAAGAGATATTAAAAACTTAAGACTTCATAGAAAAATAAACACAGGATGTAAATAGATATTTCACAGGAGAAGAAATACAAAAGGCAAATGCTCATATGCAAGATATTTAGTCTCTACTACGAAGACAAGTTCAAATTAAGTGAGAACATTTTTATTACCTTTCAATTTGACAGAATTATTTAAAAAATTTTTATCCTGAAGAAAAATTGCAGATGTGGTCCAAGATTTATGCAAAAGCATTTTCCTTGATGTTTTATATATGATAGTATAAAGACATTAAAGCTAGAAGATGCTGTTTCTTAAGATGGAATACTATGCATTCTTAGTTGATAGGATTTGATATCTTAGTCAACCTCTAATAAAATTATATTAATTATAGCCACTTAGTATAAAATTTAATACACATAATGCATAAAAACACATAGAGGCAATTTATAGGTTAGTCCTCAGATGAAACAGAGAATTTATTTTGCAGGTTTTTGGGTTTTCAGAGTAATTGACCATATCTAAATTTTTACAGCTAGATCAATGTTTAGGTTGATAATGAAGTAGTGGAACTTTAACCAAATGGACCACTTGTGGCCTCATTCGACTGCTACTGATTAAAGTGCAGGAGGAGCCAAGGAGTGGACATCCAGGTCCCTTCCTTGAGACATTTTTTCTAGAATTGAATGAGTATGTGAAGGCTTTACGACCACACTCAGTGCTGCTGTAAGCACATAGATTTCAGTGGCAACTAAGAAAGGAAGAATTCTAGTAGACAAGAAAGAAACCCAAATCTCCCTCTTGAGTGATTGCTAGCATATTCACAACTATAACTATCTAACTACGCTGACAAATATATTAACCTGTATTTAATTTCCTTATTAAAACACTCTTGCCTGTGCAGCATGCTGTTCCTTTTGTTGAAGGCAGAAGGTTATCGCTGCTTCATTTATTTGGTTTAGGTAATGATATGGAATAAAGAAGACTAAGAAAAAAATCAATTGAATTGTCTAATCCAAGAGGTTGCTTGTTCATTCTGCTACAAAAATAGAAATAAAATGTTTGATTTCTTAATTCACTTAATTCATTGATTTAATTGTCCATCGTCTTCATTGTGGGAAGAGCAGAAAACATGAGACACCTTTGGCAATGTTGTCATACACATTGACAATTATAAAATATAAGGGGTATATAGAATCCAATCTTGGAATCCAGTACCCAATAAGATTTTTTCAATGATCTTAACTTTTGGTGAACATATTTTTAAATAAGAGCTAGAAATGGCCTCAAAGTAATAATATAATTATTATCCAACATAATCAAAATCCTGATGCTTGTTTCACATGGTTGCAGTGAAACTTGTTGGAAAGCTGATTGGACGGTAACTTTTGCATGAATTTCCTTTCATCAGTTTGTATTTTCTATTCTTGTGAACAAGAGGAAAGCTACATCAAGGTGCTTGTTAAAAAACATTTTTTCCATATTTTTCACTTTGACAAGGAAACATTGTGAGACCTCAAATTTTTTAAGATCTAGTTTTATTTAGTTAAGAGATTTATATTATATTTTAAAAAATATTTATTTATTTATTTGAAAGGCAGAGTTACAGAGAGAGAGAGAGACAGAGAGAACTCTTGCATCATCTGGTTAACTCCCCAGATGGCTGCAATGGCTGGGGCTGTGCCAAGCTGAAGCCAGGAGCCAGAAGATCTTCTTTTGGGTCTCCCACATGGGTGCAGGGGCCTGAGTATTTCAGTCACCCTCAGTTGCCTTCCCAAGGACATTAGCAGGGAGCTGGATCAGAATTGGAACAGACATAAAGTGAATTGGCTCCTACGTGTGATGCTGGCATTGCAGGCAACAGCTTAACCCACTACGCCACAATGTCAGCCCCAAAATTCTTTTTTAAATTTTACAATGATTAGGAAAACATTTTATTAACCATGAGAAAATCTTTCTGTATTCATTGAAATATTGGGGTTCATCCTATCTCCAGGCTTCTAGCCTGCCCATGAGATCCTATTCTTTGTATAAAATGACAGCGTTACTGACCTATTATAACCATTTCCATGGAGAACCGTATAATATGCAACAAGGGAGAAAGAAGTGGTGATTTTCCCCATGAGTCCCCTCATTGAACAGATGAGCTTGAACATTTGAGTGGTTTTTCCAGTATAGGTCAAAGCCTGTTCTAATGAGACTAATGAAATGATAGATTTTATTACAATGGAGCACAAAAGAAGCATATAATGTTATTCATTATTATAAAAATTTGCATACTTGAAACAAATGTTTGGTTTTTCCCTTATTATAGAGTGAATAATGCGGGAGATAGAAGAAAATGCATGAGTTTGAACAACTGCGATTTTGATGACAATCTGGAATATTTGGGAGGGTGGGTATTTGTATCTCTTAAATAGTTCTATTTAGGAACAGCTTGAGATGATCCTAATAAAAATCCCCATATTATGCAAATGGTTGGAAAACTTCCCTTTTGTTAGAATTAACTTATATAATCCATGTATCAAAGATTTCAGTAGTGTGAAGGACCTGCATTGCCTATCATTCAGGGATATATTTTATATTTTTAAAAATTTATATAAAGGGAACAAATTTCATGTATTTTTATATACAATTTTAAAAGCATAATGATACTTCCCAGCTTACCCTCCCTGTCTCCCTCATTTCCATACTCTCTCTTCTTTCCTTTCTTATTTTTCTTTTAAGTTTTTTACAGTGACATACTTTCTTTCTTTTTTTAAGATCTATTTTATTTATTTGAAAGACAAGAGTTACACAGAGAGAGGTCTTCCATCCGATGGTTCACTCTCCAGATGGTCGCAACGGCCAGAGCTGTGCTGATCCAAAGCCAGGATCCAGGAGCTGCTTCTGGGTCTCCCATGTGGGTTCAGGGGCCTAAGGACTTGATCCATCTTCTACTGCTTTCCTAGGCCATAGCAGAGAGCTGGATTGGAAGAGGAACAGCCGGGACTAGAACTGGCACCCATATGGGCTGCCAGTGCTTCAGGCCAGGGCTCTAACCTGCTGTGCCACAGTGCCGGCCCCAGCAGTGACATACTTTCAATTTACTTTATAACCACAAGCTTAAGCCTCCAGTAAAGAAATAATTCAACAAGTAGTAGGTAGAAAAATCAATGTTCCTCAGGAATATATACGAGGGCTATAAACAAGAATTCTTGCCTCTGATTCTACTTTTCAGAAAGATAGGAGATGAGGTGCCTTTGACTTCCTGTTGTCTCAGTAACTTCAGATGCTTGGAGAGCTTGTAGGGACCACTCACACCAGAGCTGCATTTTATAGAGGGGAAAATTGAAGCCTGGAGACGTTATGTGTCAGTCCAAAGATAATGGAAGAGTTGCAGAAAGGACCAGGGTTTCTTGTTTGACCAAGGCCTGCTAATTTTGCTCCTCCATTGCCATTGTCTTGCAGACATATCTTTTCTCAGAAATTAAGTCAATATGCTTGGAAATGGGCCCAGTGCTGGGAATTTGCCTCTGAGTATGGATTCACTGTCGGTAGTCACTTTTCCTTTCTAGGTGACTAAAACTAACCCTAACCCATTTGTCCTTCCTATTTCCTTTCTTTTTTTCTTTTTTCTTTTCTTTCCTTTCTTTTTTTTTTTTTTTTGACAGGCAGAGTTAGACAGTGAGAGAGACAGAGAGAAAGGTCTTCCTTCCGTTGGTTCACCCCCCAAATGGCCGCTACAGCCAGCGTGCTGTGCCAATCCGAAGCCAGGAGCCAGGTACTTCCTCCTGGTCTCCCACGTGGGTGCAGGGCCCAAACACCTGGGCCATACTCCACTGCCTTCCTGGGCCACAGAAGAGAGCTGGACTGGAGAGGAGCAACCGGGATAGAACCGGCACCCCAACCGGCACTAGAACCCAGGGTGTCGGTGCTGCAGGTGGAGGATTAGCCTAGTGAGCTGCGGCGCTGGCTCCTATTTCCTTTCAATAGATGGTGAAAACCTTCTCACTTCTCTCCTGACATTTACTAAGAACAACTGATATCATGGGTGATTGTCAGGGTCCCTTCCAGCCTGCACCCAGGAAAAGCTGTGCTAGGGGCTCCAAAACTACTAACCATGGGGAGCCAGAGAAGATAGATGACTTCAACGTGAAGTATGAGTATGAGGTAGTAGAGGCATAAGGCTCTGGATACTTATTTCAAATCTTGGTTTTACCAATTGGGCAAATTACTTATTACTGTGCCTCAGTTTCCTCATCTGTGAAGTGGGGGTAATAGCAATATTTCCTTCAGAGAATGAATGAATGAATGAAGATGGGCTCAATAGAGTTGATTTTGAGATCCATTGATGACACTGAGTTTTTAGGGAATAGCAAGACAAATAGGTGGATGGAATAAGATGAACTCCATCACAGTAGTTTATAAAATTTTCTCTAAAGAGAGGTTGATCTCTAAACTCACAAAATGAGAATTTAATTCTACTTTTTTTAAAAGAGGAAACACTATATTTATAATATTAAAACACATGCAATGAAATTCATGATTTCAAGTGTTCAGTTCAATGAGTTTGGATAAATACTAACCCCTATGAGTTACTTCTGCCTATATTACTATTATAGTGTTAGTAAAGTTGCTGTCAATCCTTCTTGGTCTAACTATTCCATTCACGTTCTACGCTGATCCCTTCTCATCCAACAAAGACTCTGATTCAATTATTTCATGGCTTAGATTATTGGACTCTACTGTTTAAAAGTCTGCAGGGGCTCCTGGTTGTCACGAAGTGAATTCAAATTCCTTGCCATGTTCCCAACAGTCCTGAGTGATCTGGCATCTGCTGTGTTTCCCAGCCTTGTCGTGCGTCACTCTCCTTGTATTCTGTTCTGCTGCAATACGGATCTTCCCTCAGTTCCTTGACTGACCAAATTCTCCCTTCCTCTATGCTCTGGGTTGAAACACTCTGTTTCCACCCTTCTTATTCTTCAGTTTTGTTACAGGCAGATGGTGACCTCCCCAAAATGTCCATGTCCTATTCCCCAGGATTTGATGATGATGTAACCTGGCCTCACAAAGGAACTTTGCTGATGAGATAAAGTTAAGGATCTTGAAATGGGGAGTTACTCATAGATTTTCCAGGTGTTCCCAACATCATCACACAGGAGGAGTATGAGTTAGAGAAATAAATATTAGGACAGGGGCCGGCGCTGTGGCGTAATGGTTGAAGCAGCCGCTTGCGGTGCTGGCATCTCATTTGTGTGCCGGTTCAAGTCCTGGCTGCTTCATTTCCAATCTAGCTCTGTACTATGGTCTGGTGGGGGGCAGTGGAGGATGGCCCAAGTCCTTGGGCCCCTGCACCTGTGTGGGAAACCCAGAGGCATCTCTTGGCTCCTGGCTTCAGATAGGTGCAGCTCTGGCTGTTGCAGCCAATTGGAGAGTGAACCAGCAGATGGAAGACCTCTCTCTCTCTCTCTGACTCTCCTCTCCCTGTGTAACTCTTTCAGGTAAATAAATAAATCTTTAAAAAAAGCAATATGAGGAAAGAAAATGTGACGATGTGAAATTTCTTTGAAGATGGAAGCAGCCATGAGCTGAGGAATGAAGTCAGCCTTTGGAAGCTGAAGAATTATGCCCTATGGCCTCCAGAAGGACACAGCTAAACCAACATCTTGATGTCAGACTTGTAGGGTCCACTTCAGTCTTCTGGTCATCAGAATTGTAAAGGAATAAGTCTGTGTCATTTTAAGCCATGATATTTGTGGTTAGTTCTTACAGCAGCAATGGGAAACTAATAACTCAAGGACTCTGTCCAAAATGCCACATTTTCAGAGATTCCCTTTTCTGACTACCCTATCTAAGATAGAGCACTTTACCTGTCCAAAACCCTGCATTCCCACATGATAGTCTATGCTCCAGTCTCTTGCTCATCTCCTTCACAGTAACCCTCACCATCTGTAATGGTCTTTTACTCATTCTATGTCATCTTTACTAGAATGTGTGGTCTGTGTGGACAGGGATAATGTCTCATTCACCATTCCATCTTCAAGGACTCTTGTTACAACTGCAATTTTAGGGTTACATGCTTAAAAATCATTTCTCAATGATTCAGTTCTGTGGTATCCAATACAATAGCCACTAGTCACACAGGGCAATTGAGCACTTGCAATATGGCTAGTCTAAACTGGGATGTATTGAATATAAAAATATCATTTGAAGACTTTGCATGATAAAAGAATATAACATATCTTGTCAATAATTTTTTTACCTTTTAAAAATTTATATAAAGGAAGTAGATTTCATGTTTTTCCTATTTAAAAGTATAACAATGCTTCCCAACCTACTCTTCCCTTGTTGATTACATGTTGAAATGATGACATTCTGCGCCTATTAGGTCAAATAAATGTGTTATTGGAGTTCATATTAAAATTAATGTCACCTATTTATTTTTCCATTGATTAATATTATTACTCTGATATTTGTAATTTTATGCGTAATTTTTGTTTTATTTCTTTTGGATAGTGCTTATTTAGGCTATGGATATACATTATTTTTTAAAATGCTTTTAGGATTTATTTATTTATTTTGAAAGAGTTATAGGGAGAGAGAGGATGAAAAAGAGAGATTTATATCTTCTATCTGCTGGCTCTAAAGACTGCGACATCCAGCAGTGGGCTAGGCAGAAGCCAAAAGCCAGGAACTTCATCCAGGTCTCTCACCTGAGTGGCAGGGGCTCAAAGACTTGGGCCATCCTCTGCTGCTTTTCCAAGACCATTAGCAGGGAGCTGGATTGGAGGTGAAGCAGTTGGGACATGAACTGGTGCCCATATGGGATGCTGGCATCACAGGTGATGGCCTTACCCACTACACAGCAATGCCCCCAAGACTGTGGATATATTGAGAGAACACTGATTTTTATTACTCTTTTGTGAATCAAAGTTATTTGCATATAGTAACTTCTCAATAATGTTTGCCTCATGAAAGTTTATTTTATTAAGAATATATAACAGTACAATGCAAAAAAAAAAGTAGGCAAAAAGAGAGAAACTGCGTTTGGCAATTTTTACCAACTATATATACATATTTTTTGTGACTACATGTTATATTTTATACCTGATAGATTGTCTAATTGCTTTAAAATTAATGCTATTAATATGCGTTGTCAATCAGCACCTGGAAATAGAGCTAGATGGAAAATGTTATGTAGAATTAGACATTTTTGCACCATTTCAAGCAACGGAGTTTTACCTTCAGGGACACAGCTTTTTCTTAAGAACATCCACTTTCTTATGAAACATTTAGAGCCATATCTAAGGAGACCCGTTAGACACTGCTTCTTGATCTGTCTGCAAATTCCTCCAAAAGTCTAGGGGAAGAAAGTATACTCATGAGTTGGGAAATGGAGGCATATAGAACCTAGCCTAAGATCCTACCCTCTTCCATCTTGCTCGAATTTTCCTTAAGGTCCACTATTTTGTCTTTAAAAGTTTATGAGACTCTTGCATTCTACTCCATAATATGTCTGCATTTGTTTTACTATAACAAATATCATAGTGTTGAGTAAATCTTCAATACAATAGATAATCCATCTTTTGTCTGAGACTCTTTGTGCCTCTGATGCACTGATAATCCCAGGGGCACCAGCACCACCTCCTGAGAAATACAAAATTAGGACTGATGTCCAGAGCCTTAGATTTTTGGGGAATCCTTGTGTGGCTGTAGTGATGATTGGTTAAGTACTGGGCTATGCAGCAGCTGGTGGGGAAGGATGAAGTCATTTTCCCAGGTGTGGGAGTGGAGTGTGATGAGAAATAACAAAAACCAATCGACAAAAATACAATGCCAGTCCAAGGCTTGTATTTATTGCCAAGACAAACTGACAGATAAGCCTTTTCTCTACACACCTTTTATTTCCTTTTGGTTTCAGGTTGCCTTTGGAGATTTCTATGTGTATGTGCTTGCACATAAACTTGTTCTATGTCTATGTATCTCTTTAAAATTTGTAACTGATACATAAAACTTACATGTTTTGGGGCTACTAGATGGTGGTTTGATACCTGTATACATTGCATAATTTTCAAATTAGGTAAGTATATCTATATCCTCAAGCACTTATAATTTTTATGGTAAGAAAGAGAAAAATATCTTTCTTCTAGCTTTTCAAAAAATACAGTACATTCTCATTATCTATAGTCATCCCACTGTGCTACAGAACACCAGGACATCTTTCTCCTATCTCACCATAAATTAGTACCTACACATCACCCTGTACCTCCATTCCCCTTTATTCTGCCCAGCCTTTCAGAACCATAATTATACTTTCAACTTCTATGAGATCACTTTTTAAATATTTATTTATTTATTTGAAAGGTAGATTATATCCAGAGAGCAGGAGAGACAGAGAGAGACCCTCCATCTGGTGATTCATCCCTCAAATGGCCACAATAACTGGGACTGGACCAGTCTGAAACCAGAATCTAGGAGGTTCTTCCAGGTCTCCCAAGTGGGTACAGGGGCACAAGGACCTGAACCATCTTCTATTGGTTTCCTAGGCACACCATCAGGGAGCTGGATTGGAAGAATAGCCAGGACTTGAACTGATGCCCATATGAGATGCTGGAGCTACAGGCTATGGTTCAACCTGCTGTGCCATAAGGTTAGCCCCAAGATGAACTTTAAAAAATTTTTTTAAAATTTTTTTGACAGACAGAGTGGACAGTGAGAGAGAGAGACAGAGAGAAAGATCTTCCTTTTGCTGTTGGTTCACCCTCCAATGGCTGCCATGGCCGGCGTGCTGTGGCCGTCGCATCGCGCTGATCCGAAGGCAGGAGCCAGGTGCTTATCCTGGTCTCCCATGGGGTGCAGGGCCCAAGCACTTGGGCAATCCTCCACTGCACACCCTGGCCACAGCAGAGAGCTGGCCTGGAAGAGGGGCAACCGGGACAGAATCCGGCGCCCCGACCGGGACTAGAACCCGGTGTGCCGGCGCCGCAAGGTGGAGGATTAGCCTATTGAGCTGCGGCGCTAGCCTCCAAGATGAACTTTTAAAGTGATACTTGGACTACACATATCTATGTTAAAGTTGGGGGATGGAAAAGACAAAGTGTGAATTTTTAACATTGTCATCCTTAGCATTGACCTCTTGCCTAAATCTGTTTAGAGGTAACTTGACCCATCCTCCTTGTTTTAGTGACAGAAGATTTACGTATCCTGTATTATCTAATCCCCACCTCAGCCCTGTAAGATAAAACAGATGTGGCCATGAGCATGCTGAGTCTCACAGAGGTTACAAAGGTCTCTCACACTCTGCCCAGACTGCAACAGGCAAAGAGTCTTTGTCCCCATCACACTTCGCTGCTCCTACAACAGGTGTAGAAGCTGTTTTAACTTGATTTTACAATTTCTTTTTAGTACTTCTTACATCCCAGGGACTGTACTAAGACTTAAGAAGAGTATACAAAGATGAATATGATATGTTCCAGGCTGGCTCTCGGGCCAGAAACTTTTTCCCTGAATGACACAAAAGCAGCATAGAAGAAAGATAGTAACTATGCAATCACTTTCTAGCAGCAATTCATCCTGAGTAGCCCAGAGTTAAACATTACTTCTTTCACATTAGCAGATGGTGAACAAGGCAACAATGTCTGTACTAGAAACAAAACACAAGTGATAAAAAGAATTGGCACTTGAACAGAAAAGATGAACCACCATTCCTGCAGGTCCTTTGTCTCAATCATTCAGTAGAATGAAAAAAAAAAATCACTTCATAAATCAGTCAAAGCTGGTCTCATTCTGCCATTCACAGAACGTGGAATTACTTGCTTAGGCAGATAAATGGATGTCTTTGCAAGAGTTCTGTCACCGACGCTTATATAACTTACAGTGCAATTATTACTTATGTTCCAGAAAGGACTTATTTATTTTAGCTTATATCATCTTTTCATTCTTGAAATGCGCCCTTTATGTATTTGCTTTTGAAAACTGGAGTAGATGAGTGTATAGAAATAGACACTTGTATTACTGTAACTGAAATACAATTTTGAAAGTGGGTAACATGAAAAAAATGTACTGATTCTTTGCATTTTATCACCAGAGGCCAGAACCAAAGAAACATAGTAATGGCATTTTTATAAAAGTTAAGGTTAATCTACATATATAGCTATACCACTTCTGGGTATTTTTGCAAAGAAAATGAAATCACCACATGGAAGAAATGTCTGCACTCTCATGTTCATTGCAACAATATCCACAATAGCCAAGATATGGAATCAGTCTATGTGCCTATTGATGAGTGAATGGATAAGGAAAATATAGTATATATTCCCAAAGGAATAAAATCCTAAAATTTGCAGCAAAATGGGTGGAACTGAAGAGCATTATATTAAGTAGAATGTGCCATCCTCAAAAAGGCAAATCCAGCATGCTTTCTCTTGTATCAGAAGTAAAAATATAATTAATGTAAACTTACAATAGTGATTACTAGAGGCTGAGAATGGCAAGGGGATAGAGGAAGTTTGGATATTGGGTACCAAAACACAGTCAGCTAGAAGTAACAAGTTCCAGTCTTCTCTAGCACACTGGAGAAGTACTGTTCACAATAATGTAGTTTAAATTTTGTAATGAAATAGAAGAGAGGCGTTGGTAGACTTAAACACAAGAAAAGATAAGAAAATGGGTTTGCTGGTTATTTGGCTTGATTAGTTTACACACACACACACACATATATATATATATATATGATAAAATATTTCACTGTGCTCCAAAAAATACAAATATTTTCCGTCAAATTTTTAAAAATTTCATTTAAATTATACAAGTTTCATGTATTTCATATATACAGCTTTAGGAACACTTCCCCCTTACTCCAACCCTTCCTCCTCACCCTCTCACATTCCCACCTTTAATTTTTACAAAGATATATTTTCAGTTTACTTAATGATAGTATAGTTAACCTTACACTAAGTAAAAGAGTTCAACTAACAGTATATATAAAAAAGGAAACAACAACAAAACACTGTTCCTCAACAGAAGAGATAAGGGTTGCAAATAATCATCAAATCTCAAAATGTCTATTTCACTCTAACCTGTTACATTTCAGGTACTATATAGGTTACCTTGGATCAGGGAAAACATATGATATCTGTCTTTTTGGGACTGCTTTATTTCACTAAGTATAATGGTTTCTGGTTGGATCCATTTTGTTGTAAAAAACAAGATTTCATTTCTTTTTACAGCTGATTAGTACTCTGTAGTGTGTATATACTATGGTTTCTTTTTTTTTTTTGACAGGCAGAGTAGACAGTGAGAGAGAGAGAAAGACAAAGAGAAAGGTCTTCCTTATGTACAATTTGGAACATGCTCAATCAGACTTGCTCCAAATAGTAGAGTTAGAAATGTGCCAGAGGATTCCAATTCAATCCCATCAAGGTGGCATGTACCAATGCCATCTCACTAGTCCAAGTGATCAATTTCTGTTCACAATTGATCATAATGATAGGACTAAGAGTCAAAGGGATCACATAAACAAGACTAGTGTCTGCATATACTAACTGATAGAATAAAAAAGGGAGAGAATGATCCAACATGGGAAGTGGGATACTCAGCAGACTCATAGAATGGCAAATGTCCTAAACAGCACTCTGGCCTCAGAATCAGCCCTTAAGGCATTCAGATCCTGCTGAAAAGCCCATGAGAGTATTTTAGGCATGGAAAGCCAAGACACTCTGGAAAAAAGAAAAAGAAGACCTAAATGAAAGATCTCTGTGAGTGAGATTCCAGTGGAAAGAACAGGTCATCAAAGAAGGTGGTACCTTTCTCTGAAGGGAGGAGAGAACTTCCACTTTGACTACAACTTTGTCTAAATATGATCGGAGTCAGCGAACTCAAAAGGCTTCCATAGCCTTAGCAACTCATGACAAGAGCCTAGGGTAATTACTGATGCCATAAACAAGAGTGTCAATCTGTTAAGTCAACAACAGGAGTCACTGTACACTTACTCCTCATGTAGGATCTCTGTCCTTAATGTGCTGTACATTGTGATTTAATGCTATAACTAGTACTCAAACAGCATTTTACGCTTTGTGTTTCTGAAAGCTTTACTTAATATATACTAAATTTATCTTCAGTATGTAAAGAGAATTGAAAATGAATCTTGATGTGAATGGAAGGGGAGAGGGAGCAGGAGAGAGGAGGGTTGTGGGTGGGAGGGAAGTTATGGGGGGGAAAATCCATTGTAATCCATAAGCTGTACTTTGGAAATTTATATTCATTAAATAAAAGTTAAAGTAAAATAAAATAAAATAAAGAAAGGTCTCCCTTTTCTGTTGGTTCACTCCCCAATGGCTGCTGCGGTTGGCATGCTATGGCCAGCACACTGCGCTGATCTGAAGCCAAGAGCCAGGTGCTTCTCCTGGTTTCCCTATGCGGGTACAGGGCCCCAGGATTTGGGCCATCTTCCACTGCACTCCCGGTCCACAGCAGAGAGCTGGACTGGAAGAGGAACAACCAGGACAGAATCCAGTGCCCCAACTGCGACTAGAACGTGGTGTGCCGGCCCTACAGGTGGAGAATTAGCCTATTGAGTCATGGTGCCAGCCCCTAGTTTCTTTATCCACTCAACAGTTGATGGACATCTGAGTTGATTCCATGTCTAAGCTATTATGAATTGTGCTGCAATGAACATGGGGTACAGATAACTCTTTCAGATGTTGATTTCTTTTGGATTGGGTAAATTTCAGAGTGGAATAGCTAGGTTTTATGGTAAATATATATTCAGATTTCTGAGGTATTTCCATACTGTCTTCCACAGTGGCTGAATGAGTTTACGTTGTCACCAAAGTGGACCAGGGTATGCTTTTCCCTGCATCCTCATCAACACTTGTTGTTGATTTCTGTCCGAGAGCCATTCTAACTGGAGTGAGGTGAAACCACATGGTGGTTTTCATTTGCATTTCCCTGATGGCTAGTGATCCTGAGCGTTTTCTCAAGTGTCTGTTGGCCACTTGAATTTCCTCTCTTGAAATATGCCTCTGGCTGTTCAAGTCCTTTACCTATTTCTTAACTGGATTGTTTGTTTTGTTGTTGTTGAATTTGTTGATCTCTTTATAGATTCTGGATGTTAGCACTTTATTAGTTGTGTAGTTTGCAAAAATTTTCTCACATTATGTTGGTCTTATCTTTGGTTTGCTGGGTGTTTCCTTTGCAGTGCAGAAGCTTCTCAGCTTGATGTAATCCTGTTGGTCAATTTTGCTTTGATTGCCTATGCTTCTGGGCTCTTTTCCAAGATATCTTTTCCTTTACCAATGTTTTGCAGAGTTTCTCCAATGTTCTCTAGTAATTTGATGATATCAAGTTGTAGATTTAGGTCTTTGATCGATTTTGAGTGGATTTTTGTGTAAGGTGTTAGGAATGGGTCTAGCTTCATACTTCTTTATGTGAAGACCCAATTTCCCCAGCACCATTTGTTAGACTATCCTTGTTCCAGGGATTGTTGATTTTAGCTCCTTTGTCAAAGATAAGTTGGTTGCAGATGATAAGATTGATTTCTGGTGCTTCTATTCTGTTCCAATGGTCTACAAGTCTGTTTTTGTGCCAGTACCAGGCTGTTTTGATCATAACTTCCCTGCAGTATGTCTTTATATCAGGATTTGTGATACCTCCAGCTTTGTTCTTGTTTTGTTTTGTTTTGTATAAGATTGCTTTAGCTATTTGGGGTCTCTTGTGTTTCCATATGAATTTTGGCATCATTTTTTTGAGATCTATAAATAATGTTGTTTGGATTTTGATTGGGATCACATTGAATATAAATTATTTTATTTTATTTTTATTTCCATGATATTGATTCTTCTAATTGATGAACATGGAAGATTTTCCATTCTTAATGTCTTCTTCTATGTCTTTCTTTAGCATTTGGTAATTTGCATCTTAGAGATTGTTGACAGCCTTGGTTAAATTTATTACAAGGTATTTAAATTCTTTTTTGAACTACTGTGAATGGGACTTGACTTATCTTACAAGTTCTTTCTCAGAGATGACATTGTCTGTATATACATACGTTATTGATTTTTCTGTGTTGATTTTATATCCTGCTATTTACCAAACTCTTTTTGAGTTCCAATAGTTTCTCAGTGGCATCTTTTGGATCCCCTATATATAGGATTATGTCACCTGTAAATAAGGATAGTTTGATTTTCTCCTTTCCAATTTGATTTCTTTTTCTTGCCTAATGGCTCTGGCTAAAACTTCCAAGACTGTATTAAGTAGCAATGGTGAGAGTGGTCATCCTTGCCTGATTCTGGATCTTAGGGAGAATACTTCTTTTCCCCCTTCAATAGGATGCTGGCCATGGGTTTGTCATAAATTGCCTTGATTGTTTTGGGGAATGTTCACTCTATATACAGTTTGCTTAAGGTTTTCATCATGAAAGGATGTTGTATTTTATCAAATGCTTTATTTACATCTATTGAGATAAACAAATGGTTTTTGTTCTTCAGATTGTTAATGTGATGTATCACATTAATTGTTGAACCATCCCTGAATACCAGGGATTATTCCCACTTGGTGTAGGTGAGTGATCTTTTTGATGTGTTGCTGGAGTAGATTAGCTATAATTTTGTTGAGGATTTTTGCATCTATATTCATCAGGGATATTGGTCTATAGTTCTCTTTCTCTGTTCTATCTTTTTCTGGCTTAAGAATTAAGGTGATGCAGGCTTCATAGAAGAAATTTGGGAGGATTCTCTACCTTTGAATTGTTTTGAATAGTTTGAGAATAATTGAAATTAGTTCTTCTTTAAATGTCTGGTAGAATTCAACAGTGAAGCCATCTGGTCTTGGGCTTTCCTTCATTGTGAGAGTCCTTTTACTGATTCAATTTCTATATTGATTATTGGTATGTTTAGGTTTTTTTATGTCTTTATGACTCAATTTTGTTAGATTGCATGTGTTCAGGAATCTATACATTTCTTCTAGGTTTCCCAATTTGTTGGCATACAGTTCCTTGTAGTAATTCCTTATGATTCATTTTATTTCTGTTGTGTCAGTTGTTACATTTCCTTCTTCATCTTTGAATTTATTTTGTGTCTTTTCTCTCTTTTTTTGTTAGTATCAATTTTATTTATTTTCTCAAAAAAAGCTCTTAATTTCACCTATTTTTGTATTGATTTTTGGTTGCAATTTTGTTTATTTCTTCTCTAATTTTAAGTATTTCTTTCCTCCTACTAACTTTAGGTTTGGTTTGTTGTCAGTTTTCTTGGTTCTTGAGATGCACTGATAGCTCATTTACTTGGTATTTTTCCAATTTCTTCATGTAGGTACCAATTGCTATAAACTTCTCTCTTAATATTGCTTTTGCTCTATTCCATGTATTGTCATATTCATTCATTTTCAAAATATTTTTGGTTTCTCAGTTCTATGACACACTGTTCATTCAGGAGTATGTTGTTTAATTTCCATGTCCTTCTTTCTCCAAATTGGGGAAATTTTCTCTAATTATTTCCCTAAATAGGCCTTCAAGTGTTTTCTCTCTTTCCACACTTTCAGGAACTCCCAAGACCCACATGTTGGGTTGTTTGATAGTATACCATAAATCCAGAGTAGTTAGCAGTGACAGAGAAACAGGAAGAGACACAGAGAGAGAGAACTTCCACCTGCCAGTTAATTCTGCCTGACTCCCAACCAAAACCAGGCCTGGACAAGGCGAAATCCAGGAGCCAGGAACTTTAACAGGGTTTCCCATGTAGGTGGCAGGAGCCCAAGTACTTAGGCCATCATCTACTGCTTTCCCAGATGCATTAACAGGAAGCTGAGTGGGAAGTGGAGTATCTGGGACCAGAATTGTTGCCCATATGGGATGCTAGCACCACATTTGATGACTTAACCAGCTACAGCACAATATCAGACCCACAACATACCTACATACAAAAATGTATTCATATATATGTGTGTGTACAACAGACACACATACATACACACATGCACATAGAGACATACACACAAAGGCTCATTAGAAAAGCTAATAATATTTATTTTAATCTTCCTTAAAAGGTAAAAATTTGAGTCTCTAATTTGTTCTATGTGTCCTAGAATATCAATTAATGCCTTGGAGAAGAGGGCAGAGTATCTGCCACAGAATGTAACCTGGTAATTGGGCACAACTTCTTTAAGTTATTTTCTAAGACTTTCAGGATTTTGGTGAAAGTTGAAAACTAATCTATAAAGTATTCACTTTTTACCATGTGCATTGTAAATATTTTTATTAGCTTATGTCTGTTTTTTGCATTTAAATTAGAATGATAACTTTTCATTAGGTAATCATTCCATTTTTGACAGGCTATCCAGGATTACCAAATATATATCTAATTTTTGAAGTCAACCATAAATTTTCTGAATGTTCACCAAATGTCAATACCCATTTGGCTTGTAGTCAAGCAGGCAGAATTATAATCACTGAAAACAAGGAAAATTCTTTTGCTGCTTCTGCTCATAATACTTCTTATACGTTCCTGCAGAAACTATGCTGTTTCTTATAAATAAAGTCTTTAGTAAAATCTAGGATTTCTTTCCTCTTACCTCATTTAAAATTACATTATATTGTTGAAAGTCTCTTTTACAGTTATGGTGCCAATTTTCCCTTGTTTATGAGAGACTCACCTTTAGGAAGAGGAAAACTGACCAATTCACAATAAAGGTGGACCACACCAATTCACCTACTGTCCTCAGCCCTGACAAAACACGATTATTTCACTTAGTTGTTTACTTATATTTATCCCCACCCCAACATACCTTGACAAGTTTGATGAGTTTCAGGAAGCAACTTAAAGAACAAAACCTGGGAGTTGCTATTGCTTTCTCTTTGTAACCCAGGCTGAGCTACATCACATACATTTAGAAGGCTCATACAGACACTAATTTTCTCCTTTTGCCTCCTCTTTTTCTTTTATTTCTTCTTCTTTTCATTTCTGTGAAAAGTAACATTATGGAAACAATATTTGAAAAATGGAGGGCCAACACAATTTAGGATATATATTTTGGCTTCCTTTGTATTATACACTCTATATTATGTTTGAATTTTCCCCATTGATTTCAATTTTTTTAAAAAATCAAACTAGTTTAATATATTAGTTCCCCAATTCCTAATTGCACTCCTGTGTCTTTCTTCCTGCCTCTCTGACCCAGTATCTTGCTCTAATGGTCTTACTTGGCATCATAGGCACTGTAAAAGCCTGGAATCAGGTTTGGGAGAAAGAAATTCCTGGGTGGAAATGGGGAATGGAGAGAGAAAGCCAAGTGGACAAAGATAAATGATTTTAGAATATGGGCTAGAAGGACTATGAGTCAAAGTTGATGACATTGATATATCAATTTTTGTCTTGTAGCACCTAAATATGAGACATA
Source organism: Lepus europaeus (assembly GCF_033115175.1). Classification (NCBI taxonomy): domain Eukaryota; kingdom Metazoa; phylum Chordata; class Mammalia; order Lagomorpha; family Leporidae; genus Lepus; species Lepus europaeus. The sequence goes on along the minus strand of NC_084827.1, from coordinate 166,448,601 downwards.
TACCTCTCCTTTGTTTAGACTTCTCTTTTCCACTATTAAGTTTTCTATCTTCCTATTCTAGAATTGAAAACTATAGCTTCAAATCTCCTCAAAGGAATTCACCTATGAAATTTGAGCAGAAACACTGAAGGCTGGTATGTTATATTCTGTATATCAATACAGCAATACTTTGCATCATTGTGGTCATGTGATGAGGAAAATTCACAACAGGAAGTGGATGTACCCATCGTATGGACAGAAACTTGGAAGATCAGCTTTTAGAAAGCAAGGATATCTTGACATTCCATATAGCATCTTTGTATACATAATGGCTGCTGTATATGAATATCATATAATCTGAGGTATGGTGAAGTTACATTGTTAGTAACCCTGCTCAGATATTAATTAAATATTACTTACATATATATAAAATAAAAATCTTTCAAAAGTGAGACTCCTTTCTGGTCTCATGCATTTCTGAAGCTACACTTAGAGAAAATACAGCCATACATAAAGAAATGAAAATAAGACCTAAATACAATTCTCAAGTGAAAAATTTATAAATTTTATGAAATCTGAGAAACTGCAGAAAATGTACTATGATCTTATGAGACACATATGTACACATATGACATATGCTTATCAGTTATGATTTTTATTTTATATGATTTGAAAGAATTTTTGAGGCTGAATTATAAATACATTTTGTAAATCTTACTTTATTCTATGTACCTATCAATAGGAAAATAAAATAAAAGTAGCTGGGGCATGCATAAAACATGTTCACATCCAGACTCTGACTTTATGGAATCACTGTTGGCCCAGAGGTATTGGGGATTTTCCACACACTGCCATCACCCATGCCATCCAGAGTGTTAATGATGCAGAATGACTTAAAAGAGTGCTTTAACATTGTGTCTGGGATTGTAATTGAAGCTATTGATTGTTATTTGTAAGATTTGGTGCCTATGCTTACCTGATAGTACCCAAAATTGTCAACAGAATATTTTCAGATAATATGCAGGACTCAAGTTCCTTTCTAAGATGGAGCTGAAATTTGTTGACTGAAATATTGAGAGATTGTGACTACCCAGTTGGGTCATTAGGAATGACAACTGAGTTCAAACATGCACAGATAAAAACTATTTTGCTTGTCTACTTGCTGACAGCAATTGTTAAATGCACTCTGATTTTATAGGTGCAAAATATGAAAAAATATTCTTATAACTGTTGAAAAGTGGTAGACATATTAATAGATATCAGACATCATTTTAGTCTGGTTATTGTTCAAAAATAAATTGTTGAACTATCACTTATTGACTACTATGTATCAATAAATGGAGACTTATTCTGAAGATCATTGACCATATTTTTACTCACCTTCCTTTCTTCGTGATTTCAGAACTTAAGGAAATTATGATTCTTGGTGGGGCTTCAGGCTTGTGCTGCAAGTAAGAAGTGGCAAAGGCACCCATGAATAGGTTACTCAAGTCTTCTCCCTGAGAATTAATCCTTAACCTTAGGGCATAGGCCATTCGTAACAGGGCAAAGACATGGACTTTAAAGTCTAAGAATTTTGGGTCCAAACTTTGACTCTGTAAAAATTAATTGGATCTGAAACGCAGCTCCCTTTCCTACATAACATTTTCTGGGTTGTTTTAAAGATTAGAATTGTTGATACTTGATGGACATTCAACAAATGATTTACTGCTTCTGTGTGTGGTCTATCTGTATTTGAGTATCAAAATGCTATTTTCAACCACCATTTGGGTGTATTTAGTTCATTTTTTTTTTTTTTTGACAGGCAGAGTGGATAGTGAGAGAGACAGAAAGGTCTTCCTTTTTGCTGCTGGTTCACCCTCCAATGGCCGCTGCGGCCGGCGCATCACACTGATCCGAAGCCAGGAGCCAGATGCTTCTCCTGGTCTCCCATGCGGGTGCAGGGCCCAAGGACTTGGGCCATCCTCCACTGCCTTCCCAGGCCATAGCAGAGAGCTGGTGTGGAAGAGGGGCAACCGGGATAGAATCCGGCACCCCAACTGGGACTAGAACCCGGTGTGCCGGCGCCGCAAGGCGGAGGATTAGCCTGTTAAACCACAGCGCCGGCCTAGTTCAGTTTCTTTGTTTAGCTTTTACTCATAGTGATCATTAACTTGTGATTTTATGAAGACTGAAAAAGTAGCTAAACAAATTAGAGCAAACTATATGAAGTTTCGAAAATGCTTGACTCAAATATATACATACATATATATATATATATATATATGCATGAATTTCAAATGGCATTATGGATCAATTATGGTGCAGTTTTAGCACACATTATTAATTCCTTATCATAAGACTACATTGGTTGAAGGCCGGCGCCGCGGCTCACTAGGCTAATCCTCCGCCTTGCGGCGCCGGCACACCGGGTTCTAGTCCCGGTCGGGGCACCGATCCTGTCCTGGTTGCCCCTGTTCCAGGCCAGCTCTCTGCTGTGGCCAGGGAGTGCAGTGGAGGATGGCCCAAGTGCTTGGGTCCTGCACCCCATGGGAGACCAGGAGAAGCACCTGGCTCCTGCCATCGGATCAGCACGGTGCGCGGGCCGCAGCGCGCCTACTGCGGCGGCCATTGGAGGGTGAACCAATGGCAAAAGGAAGACCTTTCTCTCTGTCTCTCTCACTGTCCACTCTGCCTGTTAAAAAAAAAAAAAAAAAAAAAAAGACTACATTGGTTGAGACAGATAATGGCTGAAACTCATTTCTGGGCCAGGCTGTTTGTCTTCTATCAGTATCTTGCTAAGCAACATCTTGTGCTCCATTGTAGTGGCTCAAAGTGGATTCCTATCTATCTCTGATGGTTTGGTTCTTTTTTTCTATCATTGGTCACATACCAATGACTGACAGTTTTCAGTCTCATGTGCAAAGCAAAGGTCTTGAACTTGTCAAGATGAATCAACTCCTTTTCTATTGTGTGAATGCTCCTAACCTTATCCGTTATTATATACTTTCTTCAAAAGTAAGTATCACCTACCAAAAACTACATCAAAGCAAATGCAAACTGCTTATTTTTACTAGTGACACATTTTCATAGAATTCTCACGTTGTATTGCTTTTTGTTTAGAAATCTTTTCTTCCACATTTACTTCTTCCCACTCTGGGCAGTCTCCTGAATGGGTGCAGCAGCTACGGTCACACCCAGCTTGTTCCCTTGAATTTCCTCTTAAAATTCACTTGGGTTTCAGTTCCATGGAGGTTTGCTCTGATTATGATATTGCTGAAATAGTTGTTTCCACAAGTTGCTCTCTGGCTTATAATTCAATCACTTCTAATCGTGCAGCTGTACTGACCTGGGAAGGAGTGTTGGGGGTGGATTACAAGAACCTGAGTTTCAAATTTTATTTGCCAGGTGTGTAACCTTGGACACTTCACATAATTTCTGTGAGTCACGATCTTCTCATTGATAAAATGTACATAATCTTACCTCACTGAGTTTGTATGAATATAAAATAAGGATGACATTCATAAAGTACTTGATACAGACAATCTTTTAACAAATAATTAGACTTATTCAGCAAATTATCACTTTAAATTCATTGAACAACAAGCATTGAGATCTCCTTTTAGGAAGCTATTTCACTACCAATAGCTTGATGGACTTTCTGCGCTTTTTCTTTTTAAAACTTTATTTATTTATTTATTTTCCATTGTATTTGAAAGGCAAGCATGTAGAGAGACAGAGATCTTCCTTCTGCTGGTTCACTGCCCAAATGTTAGCAACAGCCAGTGCTGGTTAATCTCTGTCTCCCATGTGAGTGTCAGGGACCCAAATAATTGAGATATCTGCTGCTTTCCAGGTTAGTAGGAAGCTGGATCAGAAGTGGATAGCTTAGACTTGACTAACTAGTGACTTAAAGACTGGGTTCAAGCCCCTGATTCTAGTGTTGGAAAGAAGATTTTTCTTTAATAGTGCAAATGATGGTGGCTAGCCTTGTGGCGTAGCTGGTAAAGTCACTCCTGTGAGACTGGCATCCCATATGGGCACTGGTTCATGTCCCAGCTGCTCCACTTCCAATACAGCTGTCAGATAATGGCCGGGAAAAAGCACTGGAAGATGGTCTAAATGCTTGGGCACCTGCTACCCCTGTGGAAGACCTGGATGAAGCTCCTGGCTTCTGGCTTCAGCCTGGCCCAGCCTAGCTATTTTAGCCTTCTAGGGAATGAACCTAGTGAATGGGAGATTCTCTCTCTCTCTCTCTCTCTCTCTCTCTCTCTCTCTCTTTTCCTCTCTCTCTCTCTTTCTCTCTGTGTTTCCTTCTCTCTGTATAACTCTTTCAAATAATCAATGTGTAATTGTTTTTTGAAGATAGGCCAGCACTGTGGCGCAGTAGGTTAATCCTCCCCCTGTAGCTCTCGTATCCCATATGTATGCCAGTTCTAGTCCCGGCTGCTCCACTTGTGATCCAGTTCTTTGCTATGGGCTGGGAAAGCAGTAGAAAATGGTCCAAACCCTTAGGACCCTGTACCCATGTGGGATACCCGGAGGAAGCTCCTGGCTCCTGGCTTTGGAGGAGCCCATCTCCAGTTGTTGTGGCCATTTGGGGAGTGAACCAGTGGGTGGAAGACCTTTCTCTCTGTCTCTCCCTCTCACTGTCTGTAACTCTACCTCTCAAATAAATAAGAAAAATCTTTAAAAATATAATGTCAGTGGTGCACACAACATACATACTTTTTAAGAAAGTAAAATCCTAGCAAATCTTTTTAAAATATAATTTTATTTGTACATATTTATGAGGTACAGTTTGATAATTCTATACATGCATTCAATGTGTGATGGTCAAATCAGATTAGCTAACGTTTCCATTTTCCTATTAATTTTCTTCTGCCTGAAACTAATATTGGCTTTTAGTGAGGAGGACACTTCCAAAATACTGGTTTGAAACTTTAAAATTAGTTCCTTGGAAGGCCAGCATTTTGCCTCATAGACTACAGGTCAGAGTCATGAGAGTCCTCCACTAGAGTTAGATGTTCTGACTTAATGGAGTCTGGACTTTCGTTGCCTCTGTTTAATGTACAGCATTCTACTAGCACATGTCTGCCTCACAATCCACTGTTGCTCTAGAGTCCCTCTATAGAGAGAGCTTTCATTCAACAAATTGCTAAAAAGGTTAACAGATATGGATGAGTATTTACATTTTCTCACATTTTCTCCTTACAAAGATGGAAGGAACATGTCAGAAAAAAAGATTTATATTTAAAGGATAATACATAATCTCATATGGGTGAAAATATTGGTACCTAATTTAAGAATTAACATTAGATTATGGTTTCTGCCAAGCATTATGAAGAAATTGCTTATTCTATTGAGTATTATTACAAACACCATTTTCAATACCAATGCAGCAAGATCTTGGCAATGATAGCGTTTATAGTACCAGGAGCTTCATATTTTATAACTAATTTTGCTGATACATAATTGCTGGTATAATGTTGGCACTTCCTTAGCTGAAGTTGTGATAACGAGTGTTGTTATAATGAAAACAAATAAGATTAATGGTCTTTTCCAGGTTTTTATCTGGCAGTGGCTGCGAGATTGAAATTCCTTTTGCTTCGCTTCAGACAGGGTTGTGTTTTCACTAGTCTAAATGAAGTAATACAGGAGTTACCTTCGAGGTCTTTTTTAGAATATACCGATGGTCACAGGACCATGAGAGTGTGTGTGTATTCATGTGGAGAACTGTGCAAATGTTAAGGCAGCCATTAAAAAAAGAACTTGAAAATTCAATGAACAAAAAAGGGCATAGATTTATTCTTACAAAATGAGCATTATTTAATGTGCATAATAAATTAGTAAAAATTTATTCTCTTTCTTTAACTATGGTGCACTTTATAACCAGGATAATTCAGAGTTTTAATGTCAAAGCATAAGGCTATTTTTAGAAATATGTCTTGACTGACAAGTCTTTTATTTGCAGCAACCTAGATGATAAAATCATGTTGTACAGCTGATGTCATAGTTTAATTTAAGAATTGCACTTTGTATATTACACCGTTGCTTATTTGTAGAATTACTGGAGCTTATTCACATATTGACATTAGCTTCCAACTAAGAAGTATAGTTGTCTGTATAAAGGATTTATTTCGCTAGAATTTTCACCATTATAATAGAGGGATCATAACGAAGGGTTGTGATTCACCTGTGCTAAGAAATGGCACAGCCCATCAGTTTCTTCCAAGAACATAGCACGGGACTATGCATATTTTCATTACTATAGTCAAGAACAATATTGTTGAGTAAATATTTGCACTCATATGTAGCCGTTTTAGGATTTCCTGGGGTATACATAGTCTCACAAGGTAAATAATTAAAGGATCTGCCTTCTTGGGTAGCACAAAGCAGTGCTTGATATAGGTTTGATTATTTCACTTGTCTCTTTGATAATCCATAACTGTCTGCTGTAATTATTTTCATCACCCAGCCAAGCAAAGATAAAAGATGGAACATGTTTCTTTTGCCTACTCCCAAGGAAACTCCATTATCCTTGAAAGGCCACACGTCTGCATAAAGCTCAATCTGGGTCGAAAGCAGCAGTCCCGCAAGGACAAGCTGAGTGTGAGCCAAAAATGAAGTTGTTACCAGACAGCAAACTGCAGTCCTCGCTTCTTATGAATATTTGAATGAGTGACTAAAAACAGCTCAGTAAACTCTAAGCAACTGTGACAGCTGAAACTGCCTGGAAACCAGAATTCCACCAGGACCGCGATGAAAAGATCACCGGTTACCTTCTACCTCCTGCTACTGTGGGTCTACAGGGGAGCTGTATCAGATCTCTTTTACTCAAATGTAAGCTATGGAAAGTCTGGTTTATCTCTGCATTTTTGGAAGCCAAACAGTCCCCAAAATCTCCCATGTTACTTTGAATTCATTAAAATGCAATGATTTCTTTTTTTTTATTTAATGAACATAAATTTCCAAAGTACAGCTTATGGGTTACAATGGATTCCCCCCCCCCCCATAACTTCCCCCTCACCCGCAACCCTCCCCTTTCCCTCTCGCTCTCCCCTTCCATTCACATCAAGATTCATTTTCAATTCTCTTTATATACAGAAAATCAGTTTAATATATATAAAGATTTCAACAGTTTGCCCTCACATAGCAACACAAAGTGAAAAAATACTGTTGGAGTACTAGTTATAGCATTAAATAACAGTGTACATCACATTAATGACAGAGATCCTAAAATGCAATGATTTCTAACAGTCTTTTCAAGGCAAGAGAATGACCACTTTTTTTTTTCAGAGCTTGAAATATTGATGCTGCTGTTGTTTTCACTCATAGAAAATTGGCCCTAGTCAATCTTTCATGAATATCTTTCTGCTCATTCCATGTGAGAAGAAAAGCAATGAGAACAGAATCCCTAAAGCCACAGTTCTCTGAGTAATTTGGAAAACTCTTATAAGAAGAGTTAACCAGGCACATGGGTTGGCTTACGTAAGCCACATGGGTTATTGGTTTGCTTTTAAAAAAGTCAGATAAGTAGATGGTTTGTTGAAATAAAAAATTCAGAACAGATTTTGCCATCTAGCAAAGTTGTCAAAATAATTTTCAAAATAAAACTGAAGATGTGTTCATTTTTTCTTGGTCTTCTTGAATATGTAACCAAAAGATTACTACTTCAATTTCACCTCCACTTTACTGTGAAACAGAGTAGTACACAATCTTCAAGATTACACCTTTAACTGGAAAGGGAGAATGTGTTATTTAGTTCCTCTAAGTGTGTGAATTCTAATGGAAAACACTTAGCTTTGTGCATTTTGATGAATAGTTTAAGTAAAAGGGAGTCTTCATATAGTCCATATATTCCTCATGAAGAAATTATGCAGTATGTATATCTAATGTCGAAGCTGCTGTGATTCCAATCTAGTAGCTAAATGAAGATCCATTCAACGGGGAGAAGCCTTCAGGAAGCTACCATGTATTCAGTGGTCATTTATCAAAATTCTGTGAAACGCGAAGTTGCAGTCAGAAGGCCTCTTTAGAAAGTTCCAGAAGACAGCAGTTGTACTGTGTATAGTTGAAGAGACAATTTTCAATGACAACAATAACTCAATGACTATCTAAGTGGACACTGTAGGAACTTTTTGCCTCATTGCTGGGACTGAGAGCCCTGTTTTCATCTTAACTAAAATTATTGTTATTATTCCTTGGCGTATGCCAGGGAGATCATAGCTGTTTGGTTTTTTCCTTGCTCCTTTGTTCCTATTTTGGGAGGAAGAGAGGATGAGAGGGAAGGGGGAGAGAGAGAGAGAGGGCTTCCATCTGCTGGTTCACGTTTCATATGTCTGCAATGACTGGGCCTTGGCCAGCTGATTCCAAGAGACAGGAGCTGGGAATCAATCCAGGTCGCTAATGTAGTTAGCAGGTACTTACTTGCTTGAGCCATCTCCTGCTGCTTCCAAAAGTCTGCTTTAGCAGGAAGCTGGAGTCAACAGCTGGACTCAGGACTCAAAGCCAGGTACTCTGATGTGGGACAAGGCTGTCTTATCTGGTGTTTTAACCACTAGGCCATCATTTATCTTCAGCCACGTGTGAATTAATTAATGTATTGGTGTTATATGTTTCCAGATTCTCAGTTTTGCATACAAAGTGGAAATGGGTATACAAAACACAATTCTGGTTTGTGCTCACACAGTGGAGAGGAGAGCCTTTGGAGAGATAGGAATTAGAGTGAATGTTGTTCATAACCACACTAGGAACATAGCCCTTTAAGTGAGTACAAAACATAGTTACTTAGAAGCAGCATGAGGAGATAGAAACCCATTTTAATACTGAGAGTTTGATTGAGTGCCAGCTGCATAATCTCACTACATTTGAGATTTAATCAGAGATAAAAACTATTGCTACCTTTGTGGACCACAGAAAATCATTTATATGTACAGGCATGTTCCCTCATGTGTGCAGTGTACTGGGACTGGATTGACAATCACAAAGACAATCCAGGGAACATAAATTTTTAGAACATAGACTTTAGAGGTGGAAAATCTGTGTTTGCATTCCTGTTCCATCGCTTACTGATTGTGTAAACTTCCTGAACAATCTCCATTTAGGATAGTTGGATAGTTCCCCTCCAGGAGGGTTGCTTATGAAGAACAGTAGAGGTGACCGACATGGGGTGCATACACGTAGATGCTCTGATAAATGTTAATTTTCTCCATCTCGTTATTCTAAAGTCTTTGCCAACTTTAAAGCACTAATTGAAGAAGATGATTTTCCTGCAGTGCACTGAATAGAAGTGGGATTAGGTTTGCAACTGCTGCTGTCTCAGGGGTGTATGTTACACACAGCATACGTGATAGTTCTAAAAATTTAATGCTAGTGGTAGGAGGTGAAGAAGGACAAGGGCAGTTGAAAGGACCACACAAGATATCTTTGTAAATTTCTCTTTTGTTGTATAGTCTGTGATATAGAACTGTTTTATATCATAATGAAATAATATTTTAATTTTGAAGGTCATCACTAGGTCAGAGTTTAAAATTGAAAGTCATCTACAAATACTTGCACTGTGAGTCATGAATGTTAATTGGTATGTATTCATTTTTCGTTACTCATATTGGTTTTCAAGTTAAATGATGAAAACAAAGCAAAAGCCCCTGCAACCAACTGATCACAAGGGTGGCCTCAGGATGGAAAATAATACCCCACCTCTGTTATGAGTCCTATTAATATGACTCAGGTATAAGTCACAGTGATCTCACTTTCAGATATCTGACCCAAGGACATATCATGATTGGGGTTCAGATGTTTAAGGCAGCATTTTATCTAAGACTAAATAATTGTAATTGGCCTACATTTCCTTCCTTCCACAGAATAAATAGCAGGTGCACAGATAACATGGAATATGATATTGCCACTGAAAAGAAAGAAGCTAATCTATGATGTGCTGCTATAGGAAGACATTTATTATTTATTGTTAGGTTGAAAAAATTACTGAGATTAGTAAGTACCCATCTTGAAATAAAATATATATTTGCACATATATATTCATATATATGCATCCTACAAATTATTTTGTATTTGACTAATGAAAATATTTGAAATGTTGCATATGTGTCTGTTTACAGAGACTTCTTCTCAGGTAATTTTTTAAAACACAACTGTGGCTCCATAGTGATATAAATTGTTATTGCAATATAATACTTTTGGAATCAAAAAATAAAATTTAAATATGAGTTTAGCTCTGGATCTGATTTAGAAAATCAACATATCCCTCCTCCTCCTATTCTCATTCTCTTATCTCCCCAGCTCATTAACACTGATATGCTGCAAAAAACAAAGGCCAAATGTAAAAGAAATTAGTTCTTAGAGTTAGCTATTTGCGTGTTGCAAAAAATATCCTTTCACCCCTCAGCATCTTCATCTGTACATTCAAACATTTGGGATAAACAAGGCTTGGGCAAAGAAATCTTCTTCCAGCTCTGAGATATTGTGCTTCTGTTGAAAGTAAATAAGCTTCCTAGTCCTTGTAGTGTATTTCCCCCTCTCACCACATACCTCATCTTTTACAGTAAATAGGTCAAGAATTTGTTGGAGTAATAACTAACAATGATGATTATAATATTCCATTTAGTCTTGTTTTTTTTTTTTCTTTTATTCTGAATATCTTGAATGAGAATCTGTGGGGGGCAGTAATTTAGATCTTCACAGCCATTGTATAGGGGAGATTCAGAGGTTCTGACCTTCTATGAAGGGAATGGTGGACCCCCATGCTAGTGTAGGCATGCTGTAGGGTACACTCTGTTCTTCCCCATGCTGTCCTGAGCTGTGTGAAGCCAGCAGCTCTTTCCTACCCCCAGGAATGTGGTTGATAGACTTGTGGAACATTGTGTCATGAACCCTTGTTCATTTTATTGTTCAACTGGTGCATGGCATATATTTGCAGCAAGCTGGCCTTTCAAGAGAATGCATTATGAATAAAGGCCACCATGATTTGTTTGACACCATTAAAATTATTTTGCTTCCTCTGACCAGAGTGAGATCATGAATTATTCTCCTCTGAAGAATCGAGTAAACATGACTCTAAGCATTGCCCACTGCCTGTAGACTAATGAAAGGAACAGAAGACTTTGTACCTGCCCTTGGAAGTTTAAATTTGTTTTGTGGAAGACAGAATGGAAACAAAATAAATTCACAAAAGTAGAACATTATTTGACATTTTAAAGAAGCAGCAAAGATGAGCGTACCAAACATAGAGATGTGGAACTATGTTTCAAGGAAGCACTAAAGTGTCTCCTTGAGGGCTTTAGGAAAGACCTTTCCTGAGATACATATAAGGGAGAAGAGTCAGAGATTTTTATGATACCACTACTATAAAGGAATTCTGTGGCAATATTTTTATAATGATAGCTGAGGCCACATTGGATTGACTTGCACTTAGCAAGCTAAAATAAGGTTATCACTTTCATATTTCCAGTAGATTAATGTCAGACGGGACCTCAGACAGCCAGAAAGTGAAGAGGCACTCTCTGTGGCAAGGGTGTTCCCAGTAGAGTCTGTGTGATATCACTTTATGGAATATGGGACAGAAATCCTACTAGAGCTGTTAAAATTTATTTTTTGCTGTATTCTTAAAATTTTCTTTAAAAAATTTTTTTTTACTCTTCTGTTTTTATCGTACTAATGACACATAAGTAAATATTATAAATATTTAATTCATAAATAAATATTCATGGTGGGTCTACATATTTAGATATTTTAATATTTGAAATATGCATTTCTTAAATTCTATAACTCGATTACTTCATACATTTTGATGAATAGCTTAAATGACTCTTTTTTATTATATGAAGAGAACAGATTTCATGTATTCACAGATTGAATTCTAGGAATACATTAGCCAAAAGATTTAGAAATCAATGTTTTTGGGAAAAATAGCTTATAATTTAGTTTGCACTATAAACTATAATTTTTTTAGAAGGGACCATACAAAAAAGCAAAGCTAGTGTTTTTTGTGAATTTCTTACACATCAGTAAAATTCTTCATTCTGAAAAGTTGGTGGAAAGATCAAAGATTAATATATAGGTAGCATTCTTTCAAATGCTTCTGGGTTTTAAGCTGCACCATGAGGAATTTTTGTACAGGTCAAGAGTTCTGAGGATAAGAGATTTCTCTTTTATTGTTACGGCCTGACTGCGATGCTTTCAGAGTTTCTGAGATTCGTAGGCAGTAAAATGACTTTGATGAGATGAACTTTTTGAAGGTTTTCTTGCCGTTATGCTGTTGTGAATGCTGTGGAATTCACTCTGCCTCCACTGTCCCTTGCTTACATCATGCACACTGGTCATTGTGCATCATCAATATTTTGTCTCCATTATTCCCTGAAATCCCCTCTCTAACCCTTCATCAGATGAGTTCCAAAGCATATTCTCACCCTTATAACTTTAATTAGTTAATTAATACTTATTTGATGGAGAGAGAAGAGAGAGAGAGAGAGAGAGCGAGCTCAGATCCACTGATACATTCCTCAAATGTCTGCAACAGTCTGGCTGGACCAGGCTGAAGCCAGAAGCTAGAAACTCCATCTATGTCTTCCATTAGGGTGTCAGCGACCAATTACTTGAGCCACCACCCGATGCCTCCCAGGAAGCTTGGATCAGGAAAGGAGCTGGGATTTGAATTCATATACTCCAGTGTGGGAAAGGGACATCCCAAGCAGAATCTTACCAATTAGGGCAAAAGCCTACCTTTGAATACCTGACCAAGTTATGAAACTTCTTGAACCATATTTGGTTCTGCTCAACAGGTATCTATTGACTATGTGGCTCAGTAAAGGGGTGGGAAATTCTATTTTATTTCAAGAGAAACTTTTCAAGACAAGGTAAGAAGGTATTTGGAAAAAAATTATACTGATAAACTCGCACATCATTTTGATTTGTATAATGTTTTTTCCTCCACTAAATAAAAAAAAGAAAATTCAGTTTTATCAGTGGCATAAACATCATGCAAGGCATTTTGCAGAGAAGAGGAAAAAGATGTGGATCTCTCTCTCTCTCTCTCTCTCTCTCACACACACACACACACAGAGAGAGAGAGAGAGAGAGATCGAGAGAGAGAGATGGATTTAAGGAATTGGCTCATGTGATTGATTGTGGACATTGTCAAGTCCATAGTCCGTAGGATAGGCCTTCTCTCTCCTTTCTGAAAATTCAATCTTTGTCTCCTAAGGTCTTCTACTAATTGGTTGAGACCCACCCACTACTTTACTCAAAGTATATTCGTTAAAATATTAATCTCATCTAAAAATACCTTCATAGACACATATAAAATAGTGTTGGAGCAAATAGCTGAGTAACCATGAGCCAGCTAAGTAACACAATATCTTGGCTAGTCCTGGGTGAACTTTTACTCTTGGATTACTTGATGAATTAGTACTTTACCATACTATATTTTACAAAAAGCTTCATCATGCACCTGTCTTTACAAAAAGTAATTGCATGCCGGCGCCGTGGCTCAGCGGGCTAATCCTCCGCCTTGCGGCGCCGGCACACCGGGTTCTAGTCCCAGTCGGGGCACCAATCCTGTTCCGGTTGCCCCTCTTCCAGGCCAGCTCTCTGCTGTGGCCAGGGAGTGCAGTGGAGGATGGCCCAAGTCCTTGGGCCCTGCACCCCATGGGAGACCAGGAGAAGCACCTGGCTCCTGCCATCGGAACAGAGCGGTGCGCTGGCCGCAGCGCGCTACCGCAGCGGCCATTGGAGGGTGAACCAACGGCAAAAGGAAGACCTTTCTCTCTGTCTCTCTCTCACTGTCCACTCTGCCTGTCAAAAAAATAAAAAAAAAATAAAAAAAATAAATTAAAAAAAACAAAAAGTAATTGCATATTAGTGATGCCATTTTCAACAAAAGCATTATAATTATTTTCTTTTCAGAGAAGTTAGAAACAAGCTTTGTTTACTGAAGGCATGAGTCCTCTGTCCAAAAGCAGATTGTTAGCTTGGCTCTGTCTAAAGACCCCAAAGAGGAGTTGTATTCCACTCCCACATGGGGTTGAGAAAAGAACAGCAGGTGACAGGTTACAGAAGAAATATCCCTCAAGCACTGCATGAAGTATCATTTTCACTTTTACCAGAGTCATAACTTTCTAAGGCGATAACTCTTCATAAATGTTAGTCCTTTTTAAATTGGGAAACACTTGACTACTCTGACATTAATATTATTGAAAGTCATAGTTAGCACTTCCAAAATACCTTCAAGAGTTCAATTCCAAACTTGTTTCTCTCGAAGAGCTCCCCTTTATTTCCTTGTATTGGAAATTCATATAGATAAGCATCAGGGAAATATTTATTTTGTTTAACACTACCCCATTACAATGGCTTTTCCCTTCCAGTGGACATCCCAGTGCATCTCAAGTGCTATATGCCAATGGATTCTTCCACCAGGAATAAGTCAAATATCAGCCTCCCACCCCACTCAGTAGTAATATTCCTTGCTACCTGTTAGACGGAAGAGTTGTTGGACACCTTTCTTTTTGCATTACTTCCTGAAAGCTGCATATCCAAATCCCATGCTCAGTCTCACCTCATAGCTTTTCAGGGCTTCTGTTCTGTTTTGTCAGCTGCCTTTCATGGCTTAGAATCCGTGGTAGCGTCCTTTGCTAGGAGCAAGCTGTCCCTTCTTGGGTCTAGGAGAGGAGGCATGTGGAGCAGAACGTACTTCTTTTCACTACCTTGTCCTTGGTCCCTCACACTTCCCTAAGTGCAGATTATTCTATGGCTTTCTCCAATACTGCCACAGGGTAACATTCACATGGAATGAAAATGAACATGGAAGAATATGGGAGGAAAACTGAGTTTCGACCAAGCAAAAGTCAGCTGTGGGTTCACTATAGTTCCTATTTTTGTCTTTCTCCCTTGGGCTCAAATTTGTTTTCTCTTGAAAAAGAGCCTGGGCCTCTTCAACTTCATCCATCTGTGTGTGTGGAAAGTGTTCTAACACAGCTTGCCCCAGGATTTCATTCCCCCATAGGTCTATTTCATCAGGTTAGAATCAGCAAGTCAGTTAGAATCAGTAAGTGGCTTTACTAGGACAGGATTGATGATCGTGGATACACTGTACTTCACATCACCATCCAGGTGGGTGTGGGCATTTAAATTGATTTCTTTAGGAGTTTCTTACCAGGATGAGGGCTCCTAGCCTTCTGGTGTCCAAGTGCATAATCATTAGCATATGTGCTCACCCATACTTAGCACACACACATACACACACATACACAAACACTCACACATACACATATTAAAGACAAACAATTCTTAGAGAAATCTAGGCATATATAGAAGTCTTGTATTTTTAGCTATTCCACATGATATCTCTGCCCACAAATAATGCCAAGTGTTTGCATATTATACAGAACAGATGTAATTACTCTATATTTTTAATATTACACTGAGCCACTGGGCTTCCTGAGCCTAAGGTTTGTTGAGAAGATTTTAATCATTATTGAGGCATCTGTCCACTAAAGACTCCTCTTAGCACACAAAGACCCATCTTTGGAATTATCCTTGCTTCAACTATGCCAAATAAAACTTAAAGATCTTCACAATTTGATTTCCCTGTGTTAACTGAAAGAGCATGATATGAAAGTATATGATTGTCTGTTAAAATATCATAGTGGTGGTGGTAGTGATGGAAATGATGAAATCCACCGTGCTTCTTCACTTGAACAGGAAAATGAGAGGTTACACTGAAATGGTGACAATTTTATTTGAAATAGCTTAAAATTTTCAGAGTTTCCTTACATATATAGGCAAGTTTTGACTAGTTATTACTTCCCCCTGAATTATATTTGTTTGGGAAATACTCTAGAAGTGTAAGGTATAACATTTGGGAAGATATTGGAAGGAGAGAATACATAGACAGCTCAAATTTTATTTAAAGAAATGAGTAAAACTATGGGATGAAGAGACAGTGGGCCAACGGCAGCAGAGGAGAGTACGGCAGGGTCAGAAGGAGAAGTAGAGGTCATTGGGAACAAAGGGGGAATTAAGATTGTGGAGTGGGAGGGAGCTTGCTGCTATAGTCTAGGAGAAGATAGTTTATAAAATGGAAAGAGTGCAATCTCAGGGAAGAGTTAGGAAGCAAGCAGCAGAGGAAACTCTGTGCAAATTGGAGGGACACACTGGACCCACATGAAGCACTAGGCCAAGCATAATTCTGGACCCCAGCAGCCGAGAGCTTCTGCTCCAGTGTTGGAGAGTGAGATGAGACTAGACTGAAGCAGCCCAAGAAACCAGCAAAAAAAGCTGCAGGAAGAGTCCAGAGGGATTCCAGCTTAGAACCCCATTGGGGATAGTGTACCTGCCAAACTAGAGGAGAAAAAACAAAGAGGAGGGGCATGTTTTCTCTCTCCCAGATCACCCTGTGATTGCATTCCGTAACAAGCTGATACAGAGCAGATGTCATTTCGGACATATTTAACAGTTGCACCACAGCATGTCTTCACCCAGCAATGAGCCAAGCAGAGACTCCTGGTGGGGAGAATAGACAGGGGGCTGGGTGCTCGTGACTATGGGAGGCTTGTGTGCTGGGATTGTGAAAACACTGAGGCCATGTGGGAGGACTCAGGGTGTGACTGGGACTTTGGGCTGTTGCAGTGGGAGGCTCCACACTATCAGTGCTCTCTGGTTACCTGGTGACGGACATTGCTGGGGAATCTGAGCTTCTACTGAGGACTGCACAGATCCTTTGTGTCGTCCTTGGGGCAGAGAGCAGATGAATAATATACCCACTGTGACTAGTGCCCAGACACTGGTCTCCTTTAAGGAGAGTAGCTCAGCTGAGTCTATGCCAACAGTAAAAAACAACAAATAAAAGAGTTATTTGCACCTCTATGTTTATTGCAGCTCAATTCACAATAGCTAAGACATGGAATCAACCTAAATATTCATCAACTGAAGACTGGATAAAGAAATTATGGGAGATGTACTCTATGGAATACTATACAGCAGCCAAAAACTGAAATCTGGTCATTTGCAGCAAAATGGATGAATCTGGAAAACATCATGCTTAATGAAACAAGCCAATTCCAAAGGGACAAATACCACGTGTTCTCCCTGACCAGTAATAACTAATAGAGTACCTAAAAGGAAATCAGAAGTGAAATTGACACTTTGAGAATCAATAACTTGAACAGCCCTTGTCTTGACTGTCAAGGAACAGTTTTTTTCCCCTTTTTCATACTATTTGTTGAACTCTTTACTTAACATAGAGTTAATCATATGTGTATAAAGCCAATTGAACATAGATCTCAGTAAAAAATAAGAGTGGGAATAAGAAAAGGAGGAGGAAGTTTGTAACTGTAAAGCTGTATAGTAAGTATACAGACTTACTTCTTTTTTTTTTCTTTTTTTGACAGGCAGAGAGGACAGTGAGAGAGAGAGACAGAGAGAAAGGTCTTCCTTTTGCCATTGGTTCACCCTCCAATGGCCACCGCGGCTGGGGCGCTGCGGCCATCGCACCGAGTTGATCCAAAGGCAGGAGCCAGGTGCTTATCCTGGTCTCCCATGCGGGTACAGGGCCCAAGCACTTGGACCATCCTCCACTGCACTCCCTGGCCACAGCAGAGAGCTGGCCTGGAAGAGGGGCAACCAGGACAGAATCTGGTGCCCCGACCGGGACTAGGACCCGGTGTGCTGGCGCCACAAGGCAGAGGATTAGCCTAGTGAGCCGTGGCGCTGGCCCAGACTTACTTCTAAGGGTACGTATTAAAAACTTGCCATAGGACCCTAAATCCCATTAATCTGGGTGGTAAAAATACTGTCTTAAGTGTTAAAGTGTCAACATAAAGTGTTAAAGTGATCATATAGATAGGATTAAGTGTTAAAGGGATATTATAAATAAAACTAAGTGTCTGGTAATTATGATACATAGAATTAAAAAGGAGAGAATGTTCCAACATGGGAAGCAGTCCGCACAGCAGACTCATAAAATAACAATTGCTTTAAATAGCACTCTGACCTCAGATTCAACCATTAAGACATTCTAGTCTGGCTGAAAAGCCCATGGAAAGCCAAGACACTGTGGCAAAAAAAATGGCCTATATGAACGATCTCTTTGAGAGAGACTCAGTGGAAAGATGTGGCCATCAAAGAAACATGTACTTTTCTCTGAAGGGAGGAAAGTACTTCCACTTTGACTATGACCTAAATAAGATTGGAGTTGGTGAACTCAAAGGCTTCCATAGCCTTGGCAACTCATGACGAGAGCCTAGGGTGACTACTGACACCATAAACAAGAGTGTCAATTGTTAAGTCAACAACAGGAGACACTGTGCACTTACTCCTCATGTGGGATCTCTGTCCTTAATGTGTTGTCCAATATGAAGTAATGCTATAACTAGTACTGCAACAGTATTTTTCACTTTGTGTTTCTGTGTGGGTGCAAACTGTTGAAATCTTTACTTAATATATACTAAATTTTACTGATGCCATGAACAGGAGTGTCAAATTGTTAAGTCAGCAACAGGAGTCACTGTGTACTTACATCTGATGTGGGATCTGTCCTTAATGTGTTGTCTAATGTGCAGTGATGCTATAACTAGTACTGAAACAGTATTTTTACCCTTTGTGTTTCTGTGTGGGTACAAACTGATGAAATCTTTACTTAGTATATACTGAATTGATATTCTGTATATAAAGATAATTGGAAATGAAAAAAAAAAAAACCCTGGTGTTAAATTGGAAATGGCATAGAAAATTATTTTTTAAAAAAATATTATGTAGGATCTCTGTCTTTAATGTGCTGTACAATGTTATTTAATGCTATAATTAGTACTCCAACAGTATTTTTTTCACTTTGTGTTGCTATATGGGGGCAACTGTTGAAATCTTTACCTAATATATACTAAACTAATCTTCTGTATATAAGTAGAATTGAAAATGAATCTTTTTTTTTTAATTTATTTTTTTAACTTTTATTTAATGAATATAAATTTCCAGTGTACAGCTTATGGATTACAATGGCTTCCCCCTCCCATAACTTCCCTCCCACCCACAACCCTCCCCTCTCCCGCTCCCTCTCCCCTTCCATGTGCATCAAGATTCATTTTCAATTCTCTTTATATACAGAAGATCAATTTAATATAAAGATTTCAACAGTTTGCACCCACATAGAAACACAAAGTGAAACATACTGTTTGAGTACTAGTTATAGCATTAAATCAAAATGTACAGCTCATTAAGGACAGAGATCCCACATGAGGAGCAAGTGCACAGTGGCTCCTGTTGTTGACCCAACAAATTGACACTCTAGTTTATGGCGCCAGTAACCACCCTAGGCTGTCGTCATGAGTTGCCAAGGCTATGGAAGCCTTCCAAGTTTGCCGACTCTGATCATATTTAGACAAGGTAATAAAAGACAGGGTGAGGATAGTAACCAATGATCCTAAGAGTGGCATTAACCAGGTCTGAACAATTATACAGCATTAAGTGGGGAAGAGGACCATCAGTACACACAGGTTGGGAGTAGAGCCATTGGTGGAAGAGTAGAGGTTATGATTACAAAGGAATGAGGCCCAAGTGCACTAGACAGGGCCTAGAACAAAGGACAGAGTCATTATTAGAGGAGCTAAGAAAGGTGCTGTCTAAGCTACAATTAAGTTTTCTGATTGAGAGGCAAATAGAACCTGACAGAAGGGGCTTGATAATAATCTGGTGGGCTTTAGGCCTTGTAAGTTAAGAGGCCCAGACCTATCTATCTCTTCCCATGGGGTATATCCTAAGGGAGGTGTGAACCTCCTGGGGGAAGGCACTCTGTTGACTTTCATTACTTGGCTGGCCTGGGAGGAGAGATGGCCAGGTAAAGGCAGGGGGCATCTCTAACAAGAAATTTACAGTTCTGCCTGCAATGTTGCTGACCCTACTTGACCATCCCCTCAGCTGCAGTGGTCACTTTGGAAGTTGGGCTGAGTGAAGGGCTTTTCAGCTTAGAGCCAATAAGATCTGTGGCTCTGACCTGGGCATCCTTCGACTCCAGGGCAGGTCCATTTCCAGTGATCCAACTCTTGGCAGAGCTGCCAGGGCTCTTCACAAGCTGACTTCTGCTGAAGCCCAGGCTTACCACATTGAAAGCCACTGCAGTGGACTGGCCTGGTGGGTCTCCTTGAGGGCAGATCACTGTACAGATCAGCCATTAATAGGCCTGCCACCCATTGCTTCTGATGCCGAGCTTTCTTTTCCTCCTGGTTTGTGTTAAAGCAGACCAGAGGATGCAAGTCAAGGGAGTGCCCGTGTCCCATCTCTAATCTTCGGTGGCCTGAACTACAAGTTTATAGTCACAGGCATGTTCTGTATGTAGTTTTTCTAAGGTAGACAATGCCCATGAGGAAAATTATATTCTCACTTTAAAATTTTCTTTCCCTTTGGTCTGAAAGGGAGGTTTCTTCTCCTTACTGTATACTTCGCTGATGGCGAAGTGAATTTAGCTATGAGATTATTATTTAAGTTCTTATTTTGGCTATGCTATTACAGAAAAATGTTAGCCATCTCTTTTATAAGGTCTAAAGATTAAATTGTGCGTCCTACAGATTCCTTCATAATAGAATTAGTTCCCTACCTTGAAGAGAATAGAGAAATGAAAGAACAAGTTGGGCTTAGAATAGAGAAATGAGGGAGCAAGTCCTAGATCGCTTGCTGACAATAGTAATATCACATGAAAACTTAGCAAACCATTTCAACCATTAGATAACAACTTAAGAAAACATTTACCAGAAGGTCCAATGCCTTCTATAATTTTTTTTTTTGCCTTCTATAAATTTTAAGAATCATGGATTTGAAAACACCTCTTAAATACCTAACATGGTGTAGTTTGTTTAGCCAGTAAACTTAAGCACAACCATATAAAATGTTTTTAGTTTCTTTCTACCAACACGTTTAAAACATATGATACACAGATTCAGGTCACACAAATTAAAATATATCTTTGATTGATTTTAGCAGCTTAAATTTATGGAAATCTTATCTATAAGCCATTTAAAATAAAACTCAATAAAATTTTCCCATGTGGACATACAATATGTACACACATGTAACATAGCATAATAGACCAATATAGCAATTTTAATAATAGCTTTTAAAATCTTTAACTCTTTTTGTAGATTGCCAATTGATTTAAATTGCTTTTTGTTTTTAGTAACTTCAGTTAACCATACTATCTCTCAGTTGGTACTGTTAATACATTATTGGCTTCATCTGTTTACAGAGCCATCCCAAAGTACTGAATACAATAGAAGTGGCTGGAAAAAGTCCATAGGAACCTATAGGAGGACAGCTAAACACAGAACCAACAATGCTTTAGATTTATGAGCAGCACATCATATATAACTATGGATGACAAAAGACTTTAATTCGCCATGTTTAAAATTATAAACTCATCAACCAACAAGAGGCACTTGCTTACTTAACAGTATTTTTGAAAGCACCTGTCGGATTTTACAAGTATTTTACCCTTTAGGCCTCTGGGGCTTTCTCATTAAGGTAACTATCATGTCTAGTAACACAAGATCATTAGACTTTTTAATTCTCAGACATTTGTATTAATAGCATTTTCCATTATAGAAACTTAAAGTCTGGTACCACATCACATCTTGACAGTCCTTCTAATATAATCCAAATAGTCTGATTAGTTGGTGTCTCTATAAGATGAGAGACATAGGTCCTTCGATTTTTTCAGTTGGGCCCAAACTGGAAAAACCAAAGTCAAGGATTTACTGGAAATTTTAGAGACCAGATTGTTTGAAACTTTGATTTTTTGAATGCCTGTCAAGAATGCCAAGAAGGCTCAAAATCCAAAATATCTGTTGAAATAAGATTCCTTAAAATCATGACATAACATAGACCAAATTTGATCATTGTTACAAGGTGATTATTCGAATCTTTGAAAATAAGCACATATTTACATAACCCATAGCTCTTAATAAAAATTCAGCTGTTTTTGAACAATTAGAATTTAACAGACATCAAGAGAACATAATAGATTACTTTAACACATTGCTTTAACAGAGCATCAGAGTTTAATTCTATGTCAAAGAGAAATTGAGCTTCCTGTGATCTTTTGCTGTGAGGTTTCCTTCCTTTACCTTCTTTCATATTGATGGCCATGTTTCTGTGTTTCTGTGTGTAACACATCTTTAAGCATCTTTTGCAGGGCAGGACGAGTGGCAACAAATTCTTTCAGTTTCTGTTTGCTAGGAAAAGTCTTAATTTCACCTTCATTCACAAATGAGAGCTTTGCAGGATATAGTATTCTGGGCTGGCAGTTTTTCTCTCTTAGTACCTGGGCTATGTCTCGCCATTCCCTTCTAGCTTGTAGGGTTTCTGATGAGAAGTCTGCTGTGAGTCTAATTGGAGATCCTCTAAGAGTAATCTGACGTTTCTCTCTTGCACATTTTAGGATCTTTTCTTTATGTTTCACTGTGGTGAGTTTGATTACAACATGTCGTGGTGAGGATCTCTTTTGGTCATGTTTATTAGGGGTTCTATAAGCTTCCTGTACTAAGATGTCTCTGTCCTTCTCCAAACCTGGGAAATTTTCTGCTAGTATCTCACTGAAAATGCCTTCTAATCCTTTCTCCCTCTCCATGCCTTCAGGAACTCCTAGAACCCGAATGTTGGGTTTTTTAATAGTATCCTGTAGATTCCTGACAATATTTTTTAGATTTCTAATTTCTTCTTTTCTTTGGTTTGCCTGTTTCCTTTCCTGTTCTCTGTCTTCTAAGTCTGATATTCTCTCTTC
Source organism: Lepus europaeus (assembly GCF_033115175.1). NCBI lineage: Eukaryota > Metazoa > Chordata > Mammalia > Lagomorpha > Leporidae > Lepus > Lepus europaeus. Next base: position 166,425,863 of record NC_084827.1, on the reverse strand, counting down.
TGCTTTGCCCATTCTGTTTTTAAGGCTCTCTAATGTGTTTGTCATTTGATCTATTGAGTTCTTCATTTCATTATGATTTCTCGTCACTATCACAGTTTCTTGTTCCACTAATTGTTTCATTTCATTTTGATTCCTCCTTAATATTTCATTTTCACGAGAGAGATTTTCTATTTTCTCCATTAAGGAGTTCTGTAGTTCAAGAATTTGTTTTTGAGAACTTCTTAATGTTCTTATCAATTTTTTGAGATCCACTTCTTGCATTGCTTCGATCTCATCATCTTCATAATCTTGAATTGGGGTGTCTTTTTCATTTGGGGGCGTCATAGTGTCTTCCTTGTTCTTGTTAGGTTGGTTTTTGCGTTTATTGTTTGGCATGTTGGAGATATTTGGTTTCTTCACTGTGGTGTTTTTTCTTGTTACACTATGGCTCTATATTAAGTGGACTGTCTGCTTTCAGTGGAGCCTTAGAGGCTTGAGATGAGTGTGGACTGAGAGCTGTGTTTGGTTCCTCAGTGTTGAGGGTGTGTCAAAGATGACACTCCCAGGTTAGGTGTGGTAAATCTCTCTTTCTTTTTTTGATTCAAAAGGGAAGTAATTCCGCACAGCTGAATGTAATTGGAGGTAGTTAGCAGGCAAATGATATACCCACAGGAGCCAGAGATTGGAAGCTCTTTCCCAAGGACCACACAGGGAATCTGTGCTGCCCTCGGTGTGGGCTCCAATTCTCCTGCAGTCTCCCACTGGGTTGCCAAGTTAGATGCTAATCTCCTGTTATTTCACCCCTCCCCCCAGAGTCAGGTTTTTCTGCTAGGCTCAGGGCTGGTGCAGACCTGAGGTCGCCCTGCTTATGACGTATGTCCAAAATGGCGCCTGCTCTGTCTTGCTCGCCTTTGAGAGGTGAGCAGAGAGAGAGAAACTTGTGTCCGTATCGGTCACTTTTTTTATTTTTTTCCTCTCTCTCTTCTAGTTAGCCTGGTGAATTTTTCCCCACGGAGTTTCAAGCCTCATTCCCTCTAGCCTCCTCTTTCTGCTTGCCCGCTGGTGTCTCGGGCTATGGAGGTTCGGCTCACCTCGCGTTCCAGCGCTGGTATGTTGAGTCTGCCACTGGTGTCCCGAACTTGGGCTCCCACGCTCTCCACGCAGGTCCACTGTGAATCACTAGTTCCGGAAGAGTTTCCTCTGCTGTTTCATCCCCTACTCTTCCTTGACCCTGCAGTATCTCCACTTATATTAAGCTGTCTCTGCCCCCGGACTAATAGTGTGCTCCCTGCCTATTCCGCCATCTGAAAATGAATCTTGATGTGATTGGAAGGGGAGAGGGAGCGGAAAAGGGGAGGGTTGCAGGTGGGAGGGAAGTTATGGGTTAGGGGGAAGCCATTGTAACCCATAAGCTGTACTTTGGAAATTTATATTCATTAAATAAAAGTTTAATAAAAAAAATATATATATATACTAAATTGATCTTAATTGAAAATGAATCTTGATGTGAATGGAATGGGAGAGGGAGTGGGAGATGGGAGGGTTGAGGGTGGGAGGGAAGTTATGGGGGCGGGGGGAAGCCACTGTAATCCAAAAGCTGTACTTTGGAAATTTATATTTATTAAATTAAAGTTAAGAAAAAACAAACAAACAAAAAGGCTTCCATAGCCTAGGCAGCTCATGTCAAGAGCCTCTGGTGATAACTGACATATATAGGAGTGTTAGTTGTTAAATTACCAGTAGGGAGTCACTGTGCATTTACTTCCCATGCAGGACTTCTGTCCTTAATGAATTGTATTATGAGAATTAACTGTAAAACTTGTTTTCAGTTTTTTGAGTGTGTGAAAATTGTTGAATTGTTGAAATCTTTACTTAGTATAGAGTTGGTCTTCTGTGGATAAAGGTAATTGAAAATGAATCTTAATGGAGAATGGGACTGGAAATGGGAGAAGGAGGAGGATGTGGGGTGGGGCCAGAGGTGGGAGGGCAGGTATAGTGGGAAGAATCACAATATTCCTAAAATTGTACCTAAAAAAATTATACTCATTACATAAAATATTTCTTTGGGAAAAAAGAAAATTTGGGTCTGGAATTGATAGCAACTATTAATATTAAAGAACTGGTTAAGAATAAGGAGTAGGAGTTCTTGATTTTACACTGTCTGTTGAAAAATTCTGTAGCTGTATCTCATTCTTTCCAGTAAATGTGTATCTACAAGAGCTGTCTTTTATGAGAGGGATGAGTATGGTCAATGGAAGAATCAAAGGAAGGATAAAGGTACTTGTGGTGGAATGAGAAGGCCATGCCAAGATGGTACACGCAAGAGAGATGTGTGTTCAGTTACTCGGGAAATGGTGGCAGAACCCACCTGGCAAAGGAGCCTGCCTAGCAACAGGCAGTGATCGGTTATGGCATAAACTTCTCCTTGACCGGATTGGCTGCCTCAGCTACATAAGCTGCTGCACCAACTGAAATAAACAAGTCTGTGAGCTGCTCACCTCTGGCCCGCTTTCACCCAATCCCAGTGTCTGTGTCTAATCTTCGTGCCTCTTGCCCCCACTGTGCTTCTCCTCTGAGAACGAATCCACAGGAACAGGTACTATTCCAAGATACAAAATACAGGTTGGAAATTGGAACCAGCAAGAATGAAAGAGGGTAAAACCCCAAGGACTTCTCAATATTCCCACTGAGACTGATGGAATTTCCCATAGGACATGAGATAGTGATTGGAAATCATCTCACATGGAGTATAAATGGCAGGGTGATCCCAAATGACACATTAATACAATTTCCATAGCTTACAAGTAATGATTCAGGAGGACTTGTTGAACATTAGCAAAGGAGAAAATGCAAAGTCTCAGTAGCAACATAGGACAAAATAAGTGGCTTGGAGGTTATGTGGCAATCATTTGGATGTATGTGCTGTCCAGGGCTCATCAGTTGAGTGGAACAAATGTGTGTCCAACAAATAATAAGTTAATGTTCCCAAAAAAACTCCTCTCAAATTGCCATTGACTTCAGAGGAGCATAAGTGGGTTCTCTCAGGGCTATGGAACATAGCCTTCCCTTGTACCCTTGTAGAGTGGTGAAGTTACCCTAACCTATAGAAGTCTTGGAAGGCTCTTTTTTTAGTTTTTATTTAATGGATGCATTTTTTCATAGATACAACTTTAGGAATATATAGTGGTTCTTACCCCAAACCCCCCAGCTCCCATCCCTCCTCCCTCTCCCTCTCCCATCTCCTTCTTCATTATGGTTCACTTTTAGTATGACTTTATATACGGAGGACTAACTCCATGCTAAGCATAGACTTCAACAATTTGCACCCATGCACACACACAACACATAGAGTACAGTTTGGGGAGAAAATTTGCAGTTGATTCTCATATCATAATTCATTAGGGACAGAGGTCTTACACAGGGAGCAAGTCCACAGTGACTACTGTCGTTCCTTTAACAATTAACATTCTTTTTTATGATGTCAGTGATCATCCGAGGCTCTTGCCATGGGCTGCCAAGGCTATGGAAGCCTTTGGTGACCATGGACTCCATAGGTATTTGGACATGGCCATAAGCCAAGTGGATGTTCTCTCTTCCCTTCAAAGAAGAGTGTATCCTTATTTGATGACCCGTTCTTTCCTCTGAGGTCTCACAGAGATCCTCCATATAGCATATTTTTTGTCACATAGTCTTGGATTTCCATGCCTGAAATTGAAGGCTCATTTTTGAAATCCTGAGCAGTCACTAGACATTTGTATAACACTATAAGACATCTTGTTGAAATTCCTGCACACATTATTCATGGATAAATCCTATAATCCAAGAAAATTCTCTACCATGCATGCTCTATATTCCCCTTCCAAGATTTAAAATTTCATATTTTTACCTAATTATTCATTATTTCCTAAGTAATATGTAAAGTCCAAGAAGAGGGAATAGTTGTTTTATTTATTGTCATAATCAAATTAGGAGTTTTGCACATGTTTAATGGACTCATGAATAATGTTTGGCTTACATGTCCCTTGATATATTTTGTTTATTTCTCCAAAGATATAAATATGCAAGTCAGAGAAATTTTAGGGAATGAAGATTACAGAAAAAAATTCCAACTTTTTAAAAATTTTTTATTTATTTATTTTTTTAAATTTTTGACAGGCAGAGTGGACAGTGAGAGAGAGACAGAGAGAAAGGTCTTCCTTTTGCCGTTGGTTCACCCTCCAATGGCCGCCACGGTAGGCGCGCTGCAGCCGGCGCACCGCGCTGATCCGATGGCAGGAGCCAGGTGCTTCTCCTGGTCTCCCGTGGGGTGTAGGGCCCAAGGACTTGGGCCATCCTCCACTGCACTCCCGAGCCACAGCAGAGAGCTGGCCTGGAAGAGGGGCAACCAGGACAGGATTGGTGCCCCGACCGGGACTAGAACCCGGTGTGCCAGAGCCGCAAGGTGGAGGATTAGCCTAGTGAGCCGTGGCGCCGGCCCAAATTCCAACTTTTTGTTTCTAATGTTCATTCATTTATTCTGTTGTGTCTCTGAGGGCATAACTGGCAATAAGGAGTCTTGGTGCGAATTAGAAAAGTGCTCATTATGCAAGTGAATCTTAAAAGGGTGTCCCTCTGTCTGGGCTGACACAGTTCACAACACTCATGGATGGGGGAACTCTGCTGGGTCTGCACATGCAGCCCAGGAGTCTAGTCTGTCTTGACCTCTCAAGGTGTCTCTGATGTTCTCTTCCACCTCTAGCCTCCTTAAGCAAAGGGGAATTGGATTGGCCTGCCCAGCCACTGTGTAATGAGACACCTGCTACTCCCAGCTCAGGCTGCAATCCTTTGTCCAGCCAACAAACTCCTGTTGGAAGGACTGCCTGATTTTCTCTGAAAAGGACCATGGCACCATGTGCTACTGATAAGCTCTCTACAATTGTTTTCTGAAATAGGAGATACATATCTTCTTATTAGGAAACCCATGTACACAGCTAAAGCAGCAGTAGGTGCCATCAAATGTTGCCAGTGAGAACAAAAACAAGCATCATGGTTTTGTGGAAAACCTGGATTAATATCCAAAAAGGCCTGAAAATACTGTAGATTGCTTTAGAAGGTTATACATGATGTGTGTCTTCAACTGTCACTTTGATTTTATGTTCACAGCTCCTGTGTTATCGTAGTATCCCAATTTGATGACTGAGGATACTCAGGCTCAGAAAGGGTCAATCTGTGTAAAGTCACATGGCACCTGTGATACCCAGAGCCTGGACGTCTTGTTTCCTCATTTCACCTCGCCACATTGCTTTCATTTTCAAAAACAGTCCCACAGGGGTGAGATTGTTGGACATGGTATCTTAGGAGGTGATATGGCTTGCTTTATTACATGCTTCTATTTTTCAAAGACATGAACAACTGCTTAAAATTATGTAATACCACAAGCATGCTGCAAATATAGGCATTCATTTTTTTAACTTTTATTTAATGAATATAAATTTCCAAAGTACAGCTTATGGATTACAATGGCTTCCCCCCAACCCATAACTTCCCTCCCACCTGCAACCCTCCCCTTTCCCGCTCCCTCTGCCCTTCCATTCACATCAAGATTCATTTTCAATTCTCTTTATATACAGAAGATCAGTTCAGTATATATTAAGCAAAGATTTCAACAGTTTGCCCCCACATAGCAACACAAAGTGAAAAATACTGTTGGAGTACTAGTTATAGCATTAAATAACAGTGTACAGCACATTAAGGACAGAGATCCTACATGATATTTTTAAAAAATTGATTAATTTTCTATGCAATTTCCAATTTAACACCAGGTTTTTTTTTTCATTTTCAATTATCTTTATATACAGAAGATCAATTCAGTATATACTAAGTAAAGATTTCATCAGTTTGCACCCACACAGAAACACAAAGTGTAAAAATACTGTTTCAGTACTAGTTATAGCATCACTTCACATTAGACAACACATTAAGGACAGATCCCACATAAGACGTAAATACACAGTGACTCCTGTTGTTGATTTAACAATTTGACACTCTTGTTTATGGCGTCAGTAATCTCCCTAGGCTCTAGTCATGAGTTGCCAAGGCTATGGAAGCCTTTAGGGTTTGCCGACTTTGATCTTATTCTGATAGGGTCATAGTCAAAGTGGAAGTTCTCTCCTCCCTTCAGAGAAAGGTACCTCCTTCTTTGATGGCCCCGTTCTTTCCACGGGGATCTCACTAACAGAGATCTTTTATTTAGGTCTTCTTTTTTTTTTCCCCCAGGGTGTCTTGGCTTTCCATGCCTACAATACTCTCATGGGCTCTTCAGCCAGATCTGAAAGGCATTCATTTTTGTTTTTCTTTAGTGTTAGTGAATTCCTGCATTGTGATGGGTCAGTCTCGCATAGAGTCTTCTAAGACTGTTGAGTTTGTTTTAAACATTCTCTCTAAAAATAGCTTTTAACTCTTATTTGCCAGCACTTATGCTATGGCTAACAATGTTTCTTCCCTTTACACTCTTAAGATCAGAATAATGATTTCATAGAAATATTTTCTTACATATCCCTCAATGTTTCTCCTCAAGAATAAAAGTGAAGTAAAATATGACTTACAATTTTTTTTTAAAAAAAAGCAATTTACCAACAGTTTCTCAGTAGCTCCATAAGAGTATTTTTTAAATCCTTGGTACAAAAGGCCAACTCTCCATTTAAAGCAATTTGTCTATGATGTGCAGAATAAATATATTCAGGAAATGGCCACAAATAACATAATATGCATCTCACCTATCTTCATTGTGACTCACTACTTTGTTCATTAACTGTTTCAGTTTGACCATTTTCCTATATTTTAAAAAAGTCCCTTTGTCCTATGGATAAAGTATGATGAAAGACCTACCCCAGTGAGGCAGTTGGCTACATTCTGTTTTGGATTTACCTAATAATGTATTTCTGTCTCTGTCTGACTAAGAGAAAAATTGTAGAGACAAAGATCATATTTCTGCAATGCTTGTGGGTTTTATGAAGGGAAATCTGTGAAAATGCAGGGATGATGATATCGCTGTGTCCATTGTGAATGACATTATTGGAATAGAAGGATCAATTGTGGTCTAACAGAATAAGTGCATAACCCGGATTATGCTGACATACAGAAGAAAAGTCATCTTTTCTTAGCAAACTATTACATTGTAATGTAATAGTTCCACACAATTTCTGGACTTTGAGTTTTCATTTTCAGAAAGTCAAGGAATCTTCTGACTTATTATCTTCATGCTATCAAAATAATTTCATGCCATTTCCTTAGAAAATGAGTTCTTCTAGACTTCTGCTTGCTATGGGGCTAGCATTTTAGAGAATGTTTCGCTTAGGTTGCTCAATAAAGCAAATCAGCAGATTGGCCAATGCATTTGTTAGCTTTTAGGTAATTTCTATATTCCAAGGTCTTGGGGGAAATATTACATAGAAATGAATTCAGAGTTTGAGAGAGTGAAGAAACTAGTGTTTGTTGAGAGTGTGTGTTATGGACTGAACATGTGTCTCCAAAATTCATGTTGGTGCTCTATCCACATGCTGGCTATATTTGGAGATGGGGCTCTAAAGAAGTAAATGAGATTAAATGAAGTCATGAGTGTCAGACCCTCATTTGATAGGATAGTAGTGTCCTACCCCTTACCTACCATATACCCACAAATTAAAGGACTTTTGAGGACATGAAAACAAGGTAGAATAGAGACCTCACATGAAACAAAATCTGGTGTGAAACTTGGTCTTGGACTTTCCAGCTTCCAGAACTTGAGAAAATAAATTTCTGTTGTGTAAGCCATCTAGGCTATAAAATTGTGTTAAAATAACTCTAACTACTACAGTTGCTGCTGATAATAATTGAAGTGAGTTGAGGGTAACAAGGCTGTGTCTATGACTCCAAGGCCAGGAACATCAACAGTATTTTTAATATAGTTATTCTGTCTATTGGGTATCTAGCATATGCCAGGTATGCACTAGATACCTTCCAATTACTAAATCATTTAATCATTCCACAGCTCTATTGGGGATGACACAGCGACACAGTAGGTTAATACTCTGCTGTGGCACCAGCATCCTATATGGGCACTGGTTCTAGTACCGGCGGCTTCTCTTCCAGTACAGCTCTATGCTATGGCCTGGGAAAGCATTAGAAGATAGCTCAAGTCCTTGGGCCCCTGCACCCATGTAGGAGACCTAAAGTAGCTCCTGGCTCCTGGCTTTGGATTGGCACAGCTCCAGTGGTTGCAGCCATTTGGGGAGTGAACCAACGGACGGAAGACCTTTCTCTCTGTCTCTCCCTCTCACTGTCTGTAACTCTACCTCTCAAGTAAATAAAAAAAAACTTAAATAAATAAATAAATGTTTTAAAAAATAATTATCTTTTTTTAATTGCAACTTTTAGATGTAGTCATAGAGTCTTAGATCAGACTCAAGCTCATATGATGATGGAGGGATTTAAAACTGGATTGTCTAATATCTAACATCAAATCCTAAGTGTTCCGTGTGGAGACCAGGATGGAGTTCCAGGCTCCTGACCTTGGCCTGCCTCAGCCTTGGTCATTGTGGCCATTTGGGGAATGGACCATCAGATAGATGATCTCTCTCTCTTTCTCTCTGTGTGTCTCCATGTCTTTTTCTGTAACTCTGCCTTTCAAATAAATGTTAAAAAATAAAATAAAATATCCCAAGTTCTTAACTGTCACACTGAAATTCCATATGTGTTTACTACCTAATAAAAGAATGTGACTGTCAGAAGGGTAGTTAGGCAGCTATAAAGAACAGAAAACAAAAATTACAAGCAGAAAAGTTGGCCTAATTATTCCTAAGACTTCTTATGAGATATTAACCCGGTCTTGATGGTACTTAAATCAGCTTCCAAAAATCACAAAGCTTATATCCAAGCTTGGGTTTATAATTAATAAGCAAAAGCCAACCTTACCTCCTGTTCAACTCCCATTCATTATGTGTCTTAAACTAGCTATTGAACTCTTTAAGATCTGGAACTATGACTTAATTTGAACTTCTCCAGGATTCTACTTAGCTTGAAGCAATGATTGGATAAATGATAAGTACTCAATAGATGCTATTTGAATCTCCTTAATTCGAAAGCTCACAACATTAAGTCGGCTGTTATGCGGTCAGGAATTGCCTTGGTTACTGCTCATTGCTCTAGCCTCCTTTACCTTATCTACAGCTCAACCCAATATTGTCAACATTAAATATCTTGTACTGAATATTTCCTGTCTTTTCATAGGTGAAGCTATTGGTAAGAAACAATAATTGAAATCTGAAATAAAAAATATGGAAAATATGTTTTAGGGGCCAGTGCTGTGGCGCAGCAGGTTAAAGCCCTGGCCTGAAGAGTCAGCATTCCATATGGCACCAGTTCTAGTCCTGGCTGCTCCTCTTCTGATCCAGTTCTCTGCTATGGTCTGGGATAGCAGTGGAAAATGGCCCAAGTGGTTGGGCCCCTGCACCCACGTGGGATACCCAGAAGAAGCCTCTTGCTCCTGGCTTTAGATCGGCACAGCTCCCACCATTGTGGCCACCTGGGGAGTGAACCAGCAGATGGAAGACTTCTCTCTCTGTCTCTACCTCTCTCTGTAACTCTGTCTTCCAAATAAATAAAAAAAATCTTTAAAAAAAGAGAAAATATGTTTTATTTTCATATAGCATAGAAATATTACAAATTGATTAAACTTAAATAAGTTTCAATATTTTTAAAAGTATACACTAAGACCTATTTTGACATCATGTTTTTATCCCTCTTTCATAAACCCACACCTTCTAATTGACCTTTGCTCCCAATCTCCTTGCTTTGAGCCAGAGTACAGGGTCCCACAGGTACTGCCTTGTTAACACTCTTCATTTTCAAAGGTCAAATGCACTTATTTCTTTTATTCATTAGGCTTTTAAATAAATATGGTTATGTTTTGGTTCTAAGTAAAGTGAATCTTTGAAAGATATGCTGTACATGCTCACTCAGACTTACCCCTAATGGCAGAGCTAGAAACACGCCATGGGACTCCGAATCCCATTAAGTTGTCATGTAACAATGCCATCTTACTAGTTAAAGTGATCAGTTTAAGTTCATAATTGATCATAAAGATAGGATTAAGTGTCAAAGGGATCACATAAATAAGACCAGTGTCTGCTAATAATAATTGATATAATTAAAAAGGAAAGAACGACCCAACATGGGAAGCAGGAGACACAGCAGACTCATAGAATGACAAATGCCCTAAACAGCACTCTGGCCTCAGAATCAGCCCTTAAGGCATTAGGATCTGGCTAAAAAACCCATGAGAGCTTTTCAGGCATGGAAAGCCAAGACACTGTGGTAAAAAATGACCTAAATGAAAGATCTCTATGAGTGAGATCCCGGTGGAAAGAATGGGCCATCAAAGAAGGTACCTTTCTCTGAAGGGAGGAGAGAACTTCCACTTTGATTATAGCCTTGTCTAAATAAGTTCAGAGTTTGTGAACTCAAGAGGCTTCCATAGCCTTGGAAGTTCATGACAAGAGACTTGGGTGATTACTGACAACATAAATAAGAGTGTCAATTGTTAAATCAACAACAGGAGTCACTGTGCACTTACTCCCTATGTAGGATCTCTGTCCTTAATGTGTTGTGCTATGTGAGTTAATGCTAAAACTAGTATTCAAACAGTACTTTATACTTTGTGTGTCTGTGTGGGTGCAATCTGTTGAAATATTTACTTAATATATACTAAGTTGATCTTCTATATATAAAGATAATTTAAAATGAAGCTTAATGAAGAATGGGATGCTAGAGGGAGTAGGAGATGGGATAATTTGTGGGTGGGAGGGTGGTTATGGGGGAAAAAAGCCACTATAATCCAAAAGCTGTATTTTTGAAATTTATATTTATTAAATAAAAGTTTTCTAAAAAAAAGATATGTAGTAAATGTGCACACCAATCTCAAAAATGTGAAGTTTACTGTATCAAGAAAACTTGAAGATGATAACACGCTCTTCTTCATTAAAGCTTGGTAATGTAGATATAAAGACAAATTTCTGCTACCAGTACATTAGGATCTTGTCAGGAATATTAATATGATAATGCTTACTTACTTCACTTTATAGATTTGGAGTTAGTGAATGAAGCATTTGAATAAACTTCTTCTTCTCCTAGATATCAAGTCTGCCATTTTTAAACGAAATTCTTATTATGTGTATAGCAGTTCTTGCCAGAAAAAGCTGTTTTTCAAAGGCTGAACTAATCAGTGGAAGCTATTATAAATAGATTTTTATTGATGATTATTATAATATTTACATATAACTATTATAACTATAATTATAATATAATAATTATAATTGTTAGTGCCTGTATTATATCCCTCGTTCCAGTTCTTTTTTTGTAATTTTATACAGAGGGAACAAGTTTAATTTATTTCATATATAAAGTTTTAAGAACATAATGATACTTACCACCCTTATCTCCCCACCAGGCTCCCGACCTGCCTCCTTCTTTCTTTTTTTTTATTTTTCTTTTAATTTTTTGCATTGACAAAAATTAAATTTTCTTTAGAATCACAAGCTTAACCCCTAGTAAATAAAGAATTCAACAAGTAGTAAGTAGAAAGCCTAATGTTCCTCAGGAGTATAGACAAAGGCTATAAACGATAATCAAGCCTCAAAATGTCAAGTTCACTCATACACATCGCTCTTTTTTTGTACTCTGCATATTAGTTAGAGGGAAAACATATGATACTTGTCTTTTTTTGGACTAGCTTATTTCGCTAAGCATAATAGTCTCCAATTTTATACAGCTTGTTGTCAAATACAGGATTTCATTCTTTTTTTGTGGTTGAGTTCACTGGCAGCCATAGTACATGGTTCCTACACATACTGTTTTTTGCTTCAAGTACATGTGTGTTCCCTTTCCTCTGCTGAGACTCTTTCCAGCACTGCCTCCAGTGAGGAAGATGGGAGCCTGTTCTTCAGTAGGATAATTTTGCCATGTGAGATGGGTTATAGTTATAGGACACTGGGTTTCAGTTTCAGATGACTGTGACTCATTCATTATTATACTTTTCATTATGTTTTCGTTGAAGATTAGAGGAATTAACAAAAATAATGCAATAGTTAATACAGATATTTGGTCTGTTTCTAAAAAAAACTTTGTAACTGGCTCATGAATAATGTGGCCATTTTGCTCTTCATGGTGATTTCTTTTCATATTTTCCTTTGGTGAACTAAACACATCTTCCTTTTAGCACTGTGAGGTCCCTGAGGGCAGAAGCCAGTTACTTTGTATGTGTCTGCACATTCAGCAAGTAACATAACGGTTAGAACATGATAGTGTTCCAAGTGGAATCCTATCTATCTATCTATCTACCATCTATCTACATATCATATAAATCAGTGGTAATTTACTACATTCACAAAATTATGCAAAAGTTTCCATGATCTTTTCTTTTTTTTTTTAAGACTTGCTTATTTATTTGAAAGTCAGAGTTACAGAGAGACAGAGGTAGAGGGAGAGAGGGAGAGAGTGAGAGGTCTTCCATCTGCTGGTTTGCTCCCCAAATGGCCACAACGCGGAACTGGACCAATCCAAAGCCAGGAGCCAGAAGCTTCCTCCAGGTCTCCCATGTGGGTTCGGGGGCCCAAGGAATTGAGCTATCCTCCACAGCTTTCCCAGGCCATAACAGAGAGTCGGATAGGGAGTGGAGCAACCAGTACTTGAACCAGTGCCCAAACGGGATGCCGGCACCTTAGGCGGTGGCTTTACCCGGTACGCCAGAGTGCCGGTCCCCATTTCCATGATCTTATTCCAGAACATTTCTATCACTTCAAAAGGAATCCAAGCATCTTCCATTTCCTCTGTCCCTCTTTCCCTGGCAATCACTAATGCATGTCCTTTCCCTAGGGATGCACTTATTCTAGACATTTGGCATGAATGAAATCACAAATACGTGGCCTTTTGTGTCTGTTCTTTCACTTAGCATACTTTCAAGGTTTTCACACATTGTACAATTATTAGTATTCCATTTCTTTTTAGAGCTGAATAATATTCTTTTGTATAGCTATACCACATTTTGATTATTCATGCAGTAATTGATGGGTACTTGGGCTGTTTTGACTTTTGGTGTATTATAAATAATACTGCTATGAACATTTGTGCATAGGCAGTTGAGCTATCTTAAATTCCCATCATCAGTGTAAGAAATTTCTAATTTTTCTGCATTTTCAGCATTTGTTATCATCTTCAATTTATTACAGCCATCCTATATCAGATTGAATTTGATTTGAGAAAAATCTTTAAAAAACATCTTAGCATTCTTTCTTATTTAGCAATTTTCTTCCTTTTGAAAGTTCTCCTATTTTGTAAAAGTACAGAAAAGAAACTCCATGAAGTCACTGTATCATTGACATATAAAGGCTGTGATCATCGTCATTTTATCTGGAAATCCTCTTTTCAAATTCAACACAATTGAAGGTCGCTCAACATAACACAGTGTGCAGCTCTGACTCTATCAAATTGTGTGGCCACAAGGGAAAAAAAAAATACTTTTCCCTCTCTGGACTTCAGCTACTTTGTCTGCATATTGACTAAGTCACACTTGATGACATATTAGAATGTCAGGAAAAACCCTATCAAATCTTACTTGTTTTAATGTTCAATGCATGTATTAGTAGATTCCTTTTTTAATATACCCATACTCATTCCTTTTCAAAATTGCTCCTCATTTATGACATTTGAGCCTGGAAGGAATCTTTGAGTGGATATTCCTCTAGCAAGGAGCAGAACTCTTTTCCTGGGCAGGCTGGTCAGCTAAAGGGTAGGTACATGGATCAAACTGGAGAAATCATAGTTCTTCTTGATATCTCTTAGCCAGAACTATTGGGAAGAACACCTTTTCCTAGGGGCGTTACTATTTTAAAGTGATACAAATTCCACACTACCAGTGGCCATCATGCATTTCATAGAAAATATCTGTCTTAGCAATAGTGAGAAAGTTGGTATTGTTTGAACTCATGGATCCAGATAGGCCTGAGATTAATCTTTTTTTGTGCATAACTTATCAGCCACTGCTACTAATCATAAAGATGTCTTCCTAGTACATGTTGAGTGTTATGGTACATACTTTGGAATAGACAAAGAAATGAAAGTCTACTCCTTCATGAAGGTTATCACTTAGTTTAATAGTCAACATGCAGGCCAGCGCCACAGCTCACTAGGCTAATCCTCCGCCTGCGGCGCCAGCACACCGGGTTCTAGTCCCGGTCGGGGTGCCGTATTCTGTCCCGATTGCTCCTCTTCCTTCCAGTTCTCTGCTGTGGCCCAGGAGTGCAGTGGAGGATGGCCCAAGTGCTTGGGTCCTGCACCCACATGGGAGACCAAGAGAAGCACCTGGCTCCTGGTTTCGGATCAGACAGCACGCCAGTTGTAGCAGCCATTTAGGGGGTGAACCAACGGAGGGAAGACCTTTCTCTATGTCTCTCTCTCTCTCACTCTGCCCGTCAAAAAAAAAGATAGTCAAGTCAAGATGCAGAAATAAGAATAACACAATAAAACTGGCTTTATAATAGCCTTTCCTGTATGAAGAAAGGTGCTTTGGCTGTCTACCTTATGACTGGAGTCTTACCCAATGCACCATTACAGAGACCTTGAGCTTCCCTCAGTTTTCTTATTTGATGACCCTGAAATTCTGCCACAGATTAGGTGTACAACTTCAGACGTGTTTCTTAATCTGCAGAGCCTCATTTTTTCATCAAAATAGGAGTTATACTATTTAATTTATGTGTTGCTTTGAAGATTAAATAAAACAATTCAGATAGCAATTTTTGATATCTAGTATATCTTAGTTAAATACCTAGTAACTTTTTCTGTTTTTTTTTTGTCTAGAAATACCCTCCAGTTTTGAGAAATCAAATTACTTTAGAGTTTAACTCCTAAAAACACATTTATGCAGAATAAAGCTTTTTTCCTATTTGAAATTACTTTTAAAACTAATAATTTATGAATCACAAACATATTTAACATTTTTAAACATTTACTTATTTTATTTGAAAGGCACATACATACACACAAACAGAGGGGGTGGGGTGGGGAGGGAAGTAAGGGGAGAGAGAGAGAAAAAAGAGAGAGAGAGAGAGAGAAGCAAATAAATAGATACCTCCCTTCTTGTGGTTCGCTTGCCAAATGCCCCTAATAGCCAATGCTTGGCTGCATCAAAGTCAGGATCGAGGAATTAATCTGGAGTTTCTCAAGTGAATAACAAGGACCAAAGTACTTGAGACATGATTTTTACCTCCCAAAGTGCACATTAGCAGAAAGCCAGCTTCTGTTTATAGTTTCCTGCTAATGTTAACCATGAAAGCCACAATTACTTAGGTTCCTGCCACCCATGTGACAGATCCAGATTGAGTTCATAGCTCCTGATTTCAGTGTGGCCCAGCCCTAGATGTTGTAGACATATGAGCAATAAATCAGAAGATGGGAAATATCTGTTGTCTGCCTGCTTCTATTGATCATGTTGTTTCTCTGCCTTTCAAATAAATAAATAAATGATAGACTTTAAGACAAATACTGATTAAAAACATTTAGAAATCAACAACAAAAGAAACTCTAGAAATTGTACAAACACATAGAGACTGAACAACATACTCCTCAAAGAACAATGGACCATTGAAGAAATCAGAAGAGAAATTGAAAATTTCTGATAAAATAATGAAAATGGAAACACAACATACAAAAATTTATTTGAGGAGCTGGTGTTGTGGTGTAAGGGGTAAAGCTACTGCCTGCTACAGCAGCATCCTATTATGAGCACCAATTTGAGTCTCAGCTGCTCCACTTCCAATCCAACACCCTGCTAATGCACCTGAGAAAACAGTGGAGGATGACCCTAGAACTAGGGCCACTGCACCCATATGGGAAACATGGAAGAAATTCCTGGTTTCTGGCTTCAAACCAGTCCAGTTCTGGCAATTATGGCCATTTGGGGAGTGAACCAGTGGATGGAAGATCTCTCGGTGTCTCTGTCTCCACCTCTCTCTCTTTCTGTAAACCCTGTTTTTCAAATAAATAAATCAATCTTTAAAAATTATTTGATACAGCATAAGCAGTATTAAGAGGAAAGTTTATAACAATAAGTGCTTATATTTAAAAAACTATATCGATGGCTCACATTCAGAAATCTACCAACAACAGATGCTGGAGAGGATGTGTGGAAAAAGGGACACTAACCCACTGTTGGTGGGAATGCAAACTGGTTAAGCCACTATGGAAGTCAGTCTGGAGATTCCTCAGAAACCTGAATATAACCCTACCATACAACCCAGCCATCCCACTCCCTGGAATTTACCCAAAGGAAATTAAATTGGCAAACAAAAAAGCCGTCTGCACATTAATGTTTATTGCAGCTCAATTCATAATAGCTAAGACCTGGAACCAACCCAAATGCCCACCAACAGTAGACTGGATAAAGAAATTATGGGACATGTACTCTACAGAACACTATACAGCAGTCAAAAACAATGAAATCCGGTCATTTGCAACAAGATGGAGGAATCTGGAAAATATCATGCTGAGTGAATTAAGCCAGTCCCAAAGAGACAAATATCATTTGTTTTCCCTGATTGGCGACAACTAACTGAGCACCAAAGGGGAAACCTGTTGAAGTGAAATGGGCACTATGAGAAACAGTGACTTAATCAGCTCTTGTCCTGACTGTTGATGTACAATGTAATATTTATCCATTTTAGTATTTTTTTTTGTTCTAGTACTAGTGGTTGAACTCTGTAATTAACACACAATTATTCTTAGGTGTTTAAATTTTAACAAAAAAGTGATCCCTGTTAAATATAAGAGTGGGAAAAAGAGAGGGGAGGAGATGTACAATTTGGGACATGCTCAGTTGGACTTGCCCCAAATGATGGAGTTAGAAACATGCCAGGGGATTCCAATACAATCCCATCAAGGTGGTATGTACCAATGCCACCTCACTAGTCCAAGTGATCATCTTCAGATCACAATTGACCACACTGATAGATCTAAGAGTCAAAGGGATCACACAAACAAGACTAGTGTCTGCTAATACTGATAGAACCAAAAAGGGAGAGAATGATCCAACATGGGAAGGGGGAGATACAGCAGACTCAGAGAATGGCAGATGTCCTAAATAACACTCTGGCCCCAGAATCAGCCCTTAAGGCATTCAGATCTGGCTCAAGAGCCCATGAGAGTATTTTAGGTATGGAAAGCCAAGACACTCTGAAAAAAAAAAAAAAAGAAGAAGAAGAAGAAGACCTAAATGAAAGATCTCTGTGAGTGAGATCCCAGTGGAAAGAACGGGGCCATCAAAGAAGGAGGTACCTTTCTCTGAAGGGAGGAGAGAACTTCCACTTTGACTATGACCCTGTCAGAATAAGATCGAAGTTGGCGAACCCTAAAGGCTTCCATAGCCTTGGCAACTCATGACTAGAGCCTAGGGAGATTACTGACGCCATAAACAAGAGTGTCAAATTGTTAAATCAACAACAGGAGTCACTGTGTATTTACGTCTTATGTGGGATCTGTCCTTAATGTGTTGTCTAATGTGAAGTGATGCTATAACTAGTACTGAAACAGTATTTTTACACTTTGTGTTTCTGTGTGGGTGCAAACTGATGAAATCTTTACTTAATATATACTGAATTGATCTTCTGTATATAAAGATAATTGGAAATGAAAAAAAAAAAAAAACCCTGGTGTTAAATTGGAAATTGCATAGAAAATTAATTAATTTTTTAAAAATATCATGTAGGATCTCTGTTCTTAATGTGCTTTACATTGTGATTTAATGCTATAGCTAGTACTCCAACAGTATTTTTCACTTTGTGTTGCTATGTGAGGGCAAACTGTTGAAATCGTTACTGAATATATACTAAACTGATCTTCTGTATATAAAGAGAATTGAAAATGAATCTTTTTTTTTAACTTTTATTTAATGAATATAAATTTCCAAAGTACAGCTCATGGGTTACAATGGCTTCCCCCTCCCAAAACTTCCCTCCCACCCACAACCCTCCCCTTTCCCGCTCCCTCTCCCCTTCCAATCACATCATGATTCATTTTCAATTCTCTTTATATACAAAAGATCAGTTTTGTATAAATTAGGTAACGATTTCAACAGTTTGCCCCCATATAGCAACACAAAGTGAAAAAAAATACTGTTGGAGTACTAGTTATAGCATTAAATAAGAGTGTACAGCACATTAAAGGCAGAGATCCTACATAATATTTTTTTAAAAATTAATTAATTTTATATGCCATGAAAATGAATCTTGATGTGAATGGAAGGGGAGAGGGAGCGGGAAAGGGGAGGGTTGTGGGTGGGAGGGAAGTTATGGGGGGGGGAAGCCATTGTAATCCATAAGCTGTACTTTGGAAATTTATATTCATTAAATAAAAATTTTAAAAAAACTACATCAAATAAATAATATATCTCAAGGATTTTTTGGGAAAGAAGGAGAAATAAAATATAAAGAGGTAGAGGAATTAAATAATAAAGATCTGAGTAGAAATAAATGAAATATAAATAGAAAGAACAATACAAATGATTAACGAAATGAAATGTTGGTTTTCTGGAAAGATAAGCAAAACTGATAAATATTTAGCTAGACTTACTAGGGAAAAAATGGAAAAAAAACCCAAATAAATAAAATAGAGGAAAAAGGTAACATTAAAATTGATAACACAGAAATACAAAAGCTCATTAGGTATTGTTACAAGCAAATTAGATTATTGACAGCTAATTGAAAACCTAGAAGAAATAGGCAAATTTTTGTATACATATAGCTTGCCAAAATTCAACCATGAATACATGGAAAACTTGAACTTATCAAAAAGTAGTAAGATTGAATCAGCACTCGAAAGTCTCCCAACAAAGAAAAGCCCAGTGGAGGTAGGTTCGTGGCTGAATACTACCAATTTTTAAAGAAGAACTAACATTAATTATCATTAAACCATTCCAAAAATTGCAAAAGAGGGAATTCTTCCAAACTCATCATGAGGCCAATATTACATTGAATCCAAAACCATAAACCAATACACTTGTAATTGGAAGACTAATAAATAGAACACAACTTCGCATCAAAGGAAATTCACTCTGAGCAAGCGGAATTTATCCAAATGATGCAGTGATGTAAATTAATAAATGTAATACTTCACATCAACAGAATGAAGAATAAAAATCATATGATCATTTCTATATATGACAAACAAAAGTCAATATCACATTGAATAGGGAAAAGCTGAAAGCATTTTCCTAAAATATGAAACCAAACAAGTATATCTACTCTCAATACATTTGTTCAATACAGTCCTGGAACTTTTACTTACAGCAGTTAGGGAAGAGAAATAAATTAGATCCACTCAAATAGAGAAGAAAGAAGTCAAATTATTCCTGTTTACTGATGATATGATTATATAGGGAGATAATCTGAAAGAGTCCACCAGAAGACTTGTAGCTGATCAATTAATTCAGCAATGTTGCAGCACACAAAATCAAGGTGCAAAAATCAGTACCATTTTTATAGATCAATAATGAACTTAGAAAGAAAAAAATTCTAAGAGCAAACCCCATTTACAACAGCTACAAAAATATCTTGGGACAAATTTGACCAAAAATGTGGAAGCTCTCTACAATGAAACTTACAACATATTTATGATCTGAACAAAAAGGAAACATCACAATATCAGATTTCAAGACATGCTACAGAGCTGTTATAACCAACACAGCATGGTACTGGTAATAAAACAGACATACAAACAACAGTGTAAACCACAGAAATGAATCCATAGCTCTACAGTCAACTTATCTTTGACAAAAGAACCCAAAACATATCTACGGAAAAGATAGTCTGTGCTGGGAAAACTGCATATTCAGATGGAGAAGACTGAAGCAAGCCTCCTCCACCTCTTACTGTGTAGATCAATCAATTCAAAATGTATCAACACTATAAATGTAAGGTCTGAAACTATGAAAATATTGGAAAAAATTATAGGATAAACACTTCAAGACATTGGCATAAGCAATCATTTTTTGAGGGGGATAAGATCCCCAAATCATAGGTAAAAATGGACATGTGATATATCAAACCACTACGTGTCTGCAAAGTGAAAGAATGTAACTAAAACAAAGAGACAACTGACAGAATGGGGAAAATATTCACAAACTATTCATCTAAAAGATGATTAACATTCAAAACATATTGGAGCTCAAAAACCCAACAACTGAAGCACAATTCAGTCAAGAAATGGGCAGAGGATTTGAATAGATATTTCCCAAAAAGAAAAAAATACAAATGACTAACAAATATATAAAGAAATGCTCAATATGACTAGCCATCAAGGAAATGCAAATCAAAACCATAATTAGGAAACATCTTATACTAGTTAGTATGGTGATTTCAAAAGAGCCAAAAAATAGCAGCTTCACTCTTTATGAAGAACATTATAAAGGTACAAAACTAAAAATAGATCTACTATATGATCCAGATAGTTCTCTTCCATTATCTACAGTGTAGATAGCTGTACTCCCACATTCATTTCAGTACTATTTACAATAGCCAAGATATGCATTTAATCTTTATGTCTTTTTAAGGGTGGAAGGAAGGACAAAGAAGATGTACAATAAAAAACAATGGAATATTACTCAGGCATAAAATAGATAAAAATCCTGACATCTGCAGCAAAATAGATGAAATTATGGGTCATTATGTTAAGTGAAATAAGCCAGATAGAAAGAAAACCATTATATATTCTCTCTTACTTGTGGAAGTTAAAACGCATATACATACACACACATACACATGTGCTTCTGTTTCTCTGTCTATGCCTCTCTCTCTCTCTCTCCCTCTTTCTCTCTATCTTTCTGAATTCACAATAGTGATTAGTAGAAATTGTGAAGTGTCGGCCAGCGCTGCGGCTCACTAGGCTAATCCTCTGCCTTGCGGCGCCGGCACACCGGGTTCTAGTCCCGGTCGGGGCACCGATCCTGTCCCGGTTGCCCCTCTTCCAGGCCAGCTCTCTGCTGTGGCTAGGGAGTGCAGTGGAGGATGGCCCAAGTCCTTGGATCCTGCACCCCATGGGAGACCAGGAGAAGCACCTGGCTCCTGCCATCGGATCAGCGCGGTGCGCCGGCTGCAGCGCGCTACCGCGGCGGCCATTGGAGGGTGAACCAACGGCAAAAGGAAGACCTTTCTCTCTGTCTCTCTCTCTCACTGTCCACTCTGCCTGTCAAAAAAAAAAAAAGAAATTGTGAAGTGTAAGGTGAAGTGGTCTGTGGAAAGTCTGGATAAAAGGCACCAGACTGCAGTAGGGTGAATGCAATGGGCACAGGGTGGTGACTATAGTTCACAATAATGTGTTATATTATGTATAAAGTTTTGGAAGAGAGAAGCTGGTAGGCTGGAAACACAAAGAAAAGATAAGGAAATGGAAAGGTTCATTTCCTAGTATGATCAGTTTATGCTGTGTATATGTGTTGAAAAATTTATTGTATCCCTTAAAAATAGACAAGCATTACATGTTAATCCAACAATTAAAACAGAAAGAAAGGTAACTTGATTGATGAATTTGTTATTCTAGTCTAAAACAATGGCAAGGTTTTTTTTTTACAGATTAATCATACTATACATCAATTATTTTGCTGATTAGATTATACTCATAAAGAAATGACTACAGTGCCCTTTGGAAAAACAATATAGTTATGAAAAAAAGCCCACCTTCTCCATATACATTTTAATGATTACCAAAGCTATTTCATGGTTTGGATAGAGGCCCAGGAAATGATCCAAATGGGATTACATTTTCTTAATCTATTAGGATAATGTACAACTTGCTTCCCTAGTCTACTCTGCTCTAACTTGGCAAATATTGTTAGCAGACTCTGAAATGGTGATATTCTAGAGACAGATTCATGTACAGTTGATCATCTCCAGACACTGTGTCTGTCACAGCCTGAAACCTTAAGAAGAAAGCATTCCTGACTAGAGGAAAATTTGTGTTTCTGAATTTGACAGATCATTAACATCCAGTTAATAGTGTGATCAGCATTATGGTAACCTGTAAAGGCCACAGCCCTAGTTCATTAGAAGTTATTGCCTTTATACACACACACACACACACACACAAACTGACATAACTTCTTCCCAGAAAGCTTAAGTGGTGGAGTATTGAGTTTCAAATTCATGATCAAAATGAGAAAAACCAAAGGTTATCTGGAAGAGTCATTGTTATTCAGTAGCTGACATTTTTTGAAAGTCAGAGTGAAATAGAGAAAAGTGGGCTTTTTTCATAATTATATTGTTTTTCCAAAGGGTTCACTCCTCAAATGGTTATAACCGCCAGGGTTAGGCTAGGCCAAAGCCAGGAGCGAGAACTCTATCCTGGTCTTCCAGGATTTTTTGGGCCATTTTCTGCTGCCTTCCCAAGTGCAATAGCAGGGAGCTGGGTTAGAAAAGAAGCTAGGACTTACACTGGCACACCAATATGGAATGCAGGTATGGCAATGGTGGTTCAACTGTTGTGCCACTACATTGGCCCCTCAGTACCTGTTCTTAAGCTGCATGCTAAGCTCAATCAACATAAGACCCTGGGAGAAGAGTAAGGCTGTTTTATAGAGCTCAGGAGGTCTTTGGCAAGTAACTCTGAACCACTATCAGTACTAAAGAATTCAGAATGAAATGCTAAGTCCTGCTCAGAGAGGACATTGAGATCTTGTTATTCTCTAAGGTGATTTTGCCTAGACATGAGTGTGATAGTTGAAGGATCTAAGCATAACAGCAAAGAGCAGCAGGTGTATCTGAGAAAGGAGATGCTGCTGTTCCTTCTCCTTAGATACTTACCATATCCAAGAGGCACTGGAGAGTGTGCAGTTTCAATCTGTGAGAGGGCACTATGAGTTGGGAAAAAGCCTCTTCTGCCACCTCAGTTTGACAGGATTATTGAGAAGACTATACTGTCTAAGCAGCTGGGGAGCCCCGGCTACAGATACTCCGCTCCTGTAGAACCCAGTGAGCCAGTGTGACTGGCAGAGCTGCTAGGAACTCCAGGAAGGAGAAACCTTTTAGCAACCCATGTGCTATTTCAGACTCTTGTGGGTCCTCCAACAGACGGTACTATTTTTGGTAGTTAACAACATATACCATGGTCTTGTTGATGGGAGCATGTGACTGTCCAATAAAGCATTGTCTATCTGTTTTTCTTGATGAGACGTCAACATTGTATTTATTTTTATTTATTTGAAATGTGGTCACTCTCCAAATGTGCACAGCAGCTGGGGCTGGGACAGGTTGAAACCAGGAATGAGGACTCAATTCAGGTTTCCCATGTGAGTGGCAGGGATCCAAGTACTGGAACAATCATCTGCTGCTCCTGGATTGCCTGTTGGCAGAAAACTAGAATCAAGGATGGAGTTGAGACTCAAACCCAGGCATTCCAAATGGGATGTAGGTGTCCCAGGCAGCATTGTAACTGCTATGGCAAATGCTCCCCCCTGAGTTGGACTTTAAGTACTTTCAAGAACAATCTAACACTTCCATGCCCTCAACCAAAAGGGACTGTGCATTTCATAATAAGTAAGTTAGAATTGAATCATGCCAAAATAGAATCTTATTTTGTTTAGCCTGTGCATATAAAGGTAGCTCCAAAGATTAAGTTGGACATGTGGAGAAAAATCACACTCCTTTTTATATTAACCATCTTTGTCTTTTATTTACTTAATATCAAGCAAGTGTTAGTTTGCATTATCTTTTAAAAATTAAGAAATGGAAATTAGTCCCACTGTAGAGTGAGAATCTCTAGCCAACTGTGGTGCAGATATAATATCTATAGTAGAGATAGCCCTACTGAACAGCATCTGTGGAGGCTGTATCGATGAATATATATTAAAAAAAACAGGAATTGAGTGGGCTGAAGAAAAAGTGACTGGGAATTAATTGCTTCGTCATTTATTCTTTCAATAAATATTTATGGAGCACCTCCTATGTACCTGACACTGTGTTGAGAATGGACTGAAACACAGAGCAAAATATAACTCCTCTCTTTAAGAAGCTTACAATCAACAGATTAGCAGATGCATACTGAGCACATTTCATGTGCAAAGCAACAACAAGTTCTGGGTGCTCTGTGTCAATGAGTACAAAGTGTCCTATCTTTAGCGAGTTTGACATTTAATGGACAAAAGTTACATCTAATCATTAGTTATCCTCCCAGGTTAGGTGTAATTAGGGATATAGAAGAGTTACAGATCAAGGACTAGAATGCTCAAAGTTATTTTTATCCATCCTTAGTACTAGCTTTTTATTTTAGTAGGTTTTTCCTTTGGGAGATACGGAGCAACAAATTGCAATGGGAAGAACACTGGTTTTAGCTTTTGTCTTTTTGATTGAGCCATAACTCCACCGTGCTCATACAGTTTCCCCCTGAGTAGGAGTCCTGAGGTCTTCTTTTATCTATGAACCTGCAAACAGAGCTTATTGACTTTCAGTGCTTACTTTGTATGGGCCAGTGATTGTGGGCTGTTGAGACCCTTTGAATGGATGTTGACAGGACCAGGCAATGCAACAGCTCATTGAGCTTTGAGATTCTGGCGTGGCTTCCAGAACTCATGATCTGAATCTACTGCTCATGGATTCACTCTTATCTTACATGTTAACAGCAAAGTTATGACCGAGACATCTAATAATTCCTAATATGTCACTGCAATGACACTTCTGGAATTAACTCGCTTATCTATTGGGTTTGTCTAGTGTAAAGTAGTCTAACAACTAGTTTTGAGGCAATGTGCACAACAGTGAAAACTGTAATAGAGCGGAAAGTTTCTAGCTTCTTCCTAAATTTGACAAAGGAAGCATTTTTTTTTGTTCCATTCAATATTCAGTGTTTCTGGGAATATATGTAGCCACCTAAGCCAGCTGTTTAGCAGTCTAGAGATGAAGTTCTTTAAATTATTACTCTATGAGGGGGTTATTTGTGCTTTCAGATATGTGTTTGTCCTTTAGATCCTTAACCTTTAGCTGATTCCATGTTTGTCATGATTTATTTTCTATATATGTTTTTGACCTTCTCTTGGCAGATGGATTCAACATTATCTTCACTGAGAATGATTCTGACACTGGCTGGAGAGATACAATTGTATTCTGTTTATGTAATATAGAAAGCTGGAGGACTTTTTTTAAAGCTGTCGTCATACATCACTGTCAGTATTTTACCACTAAATTGTTATTAAAAATTCAGGGACAATAATCCATTTTGAGAATACCACCAGAGAAGCAAATACTGTAATGACTGATTGACATTTCAGGAATAACATCATTCAAGACATGCTAATTTCTCTGCAACCCATTTCCTTGGATAAGTGTCTATTATATAAATAAGCCTGGTTTCCAACCCCTTCCCAGAATTTGCTTTCAATTAGGGAGGCTTGTTTTTAAAATGAAAATCAGCTGAAATGTGATTTGCTGATATTCTGTATGGTCCTGCAGCCAAATTTTTTTTTAAATGTAAAAATAGCCTGTTTCATAGCTACAATAAATGGTTTTCTTTACCAGGAAAAAGGTGATTTTTTTTGTGCTTTGCACTATTTTTCAAGAAACAAACTGCTGTGAAAAGACCTAAATTGGCTTGTGCATTGATTCAAGAGTAATCAACTGCAATGAAAAAGATGCTAGATAGTCAAGAAAAGTTCTAGCCTCCATTCTGCCATGATGAAGCTGTCAGCATGACCTTAAGTGAGGGGTTAAATTTCTCTTAGCAGCAATGGACCTTAGGATTGTCTTTCTTTGCTGTTTTTGTTTTTTAATCAAGCATATTTGGATATATTCTAGCTCTCCTAGGCTTATAATGCCTGGTCAAAAGTGTTGAAGAATGTTTCATTGATACCCTTTGTCTATATTTTTATGAAAGAATAACTTTTTTTTTTTCAGTTGAGAGTGGGAAATTGACCTTCCAATCCATTCGCTTTCAAATGTCTTGTTCTTATGTACCATTTTGGCAGGACAAAAGTCATAGATCATTTATTTATCCAACAACTTTCACCTGTCATTACAAAGAAAAAGGGCTTAATAATGTAAAATATGTTGCTTCTTCCAATCAGATACTAATAGACATGATCATAAACACATTATAAATGCATTTTGTACCAGAAAGCATAGAATCCAGTATCATTAAAGAATTGACAGCATTAATTTGCAGGTATCTGGTGCTCCAAATTTACAAAACACTTGAATTTAAGAAAAAAAATTTGACCCTTAATTAGCAGAGTTCTATTTTTATTAGATGAGAACATTGAAGTTGAGTTATGAGGGCAATGAGACAGATCAAGAATCCCTACTTTTTCTTCTGAATTTTTTTTGCATTATATAAATGTTACATCCATAACCTCATAAGAAAATGAGAGAGGCCACCACTTATTAAGGGCCCCCATGACTATTGTGAGCTGTTGGCATGAAATGTACTTTTCACACTGAAATACTCACTTGAGAAGAATTACTGGAAAAGGACTGCTTTAACCTGGGTGAGATTTCTGAAACAACAAAATGGTACCTAATTATTGCATAAAATATATTATTGAGCCATTATGGTGTAGTGGGTTATGCCACTGCTTGGGACACCCACATCCTATATCAGAGTGTATGGTTTGAATCTTAGCTTTTGTGTGCCTCTAGTCCAGTTTCCTGCCAATGTACTTGGGAGGCAGTAGATAATGGCCTGGGGGCTCAGATTCCTGTCATGCCCATGGGACATCCAAAAGGAATTCCTGGCCTCTGGCTTTGTTCTGGCCTAGTCTGGCTGTTAGGGTGCATTTGGGGAGTGAGCCAGTAGAAGGCAGATATCTATCTCTCTTTCCCACTCTTATTCTACCTTTCAAATAAATAAGCAAATTTTTTTTAAAAAAGGCAAACCTTTGAGAAAGACCAAGAATTTGTAATTCTCAAAGAGATTTTTTTTTCTAGAAGGAAAGAAAGGAAGAAAGAAAGAAAGCAAGGAAAGAAACTATATGGCTAACTAAGTGCTTACATCATGGGATCCTTAATAATAATCTGATATGGGCCTTACTGTCTGTGGTTACAGATGCAGAATCCTGTGCTCAGCAGCTTGAAGCATGCCTTCTATCACTGGTGGATGGCAGAACTTGGGCTCAACACATCTCCAGGCCCCAGGCCCAGTGATGTCTACATAATATCATATTGCTTGTTTCAGACACTATTGTGGGACGTGTTTTGGTTATTCCCAATGACTGAACTTTCTCAAAATATACTTAGTGCTTTTTACCAATAATCACCTCTTGAAGCAGAGAGAGTGCATGAAAGGCATATGATACAAAACATTGGTTAAAAACAACAGACTATAGAGTGAGACAAAATACCATTTCTTGCTGGCTTACTGAAGTTGGAATAATGGAGATCCACAACCACCTGTATTCTTCCAGGACCCCTTGAAGAAGTACTGCTATCTAGAATGAGCATCCTTTCCTATCTCCTACCTAATTGCAATGGAAATAAGTTCTGATCCCAGCAATTGATCTTCTCCTTCCCTTTCCACTGAAGTGGATTTCCAAAAAAGGCATAACCATTTGTCAAC
This sequence comes from Lepus europaeus, assembly GCF_033115175.1. Taxonomy (NCBI): domain Eukaryota; kingdom Metazoa; phylum Chordata; class Mammalia; order Lagomorpha; family Leporidae; genus Lepus; species Lepus europaeus. The sequence goes on along the minus strand of NC_084827.1, from coordinate 166,398,290 downwards.
TAAGCAAGTATCCTTTAAAAACCACGTTGATTATATTAATATCAGAAATGACAAAATATAAGTTTTAAGCCCTGCAGCCTCTTCAGCAATGGACTGCTGTGATCAGTTGAGAATCAGATTTTCAGCATGCAGTTGTAAGGGGATTGAGGATAATACTTGGGGGCGGAGCCAAGATGGCGGATAGTGAGGGCGCGCACCAATAGTCTGGGAAAAGATAGTTTAATAAAAGTGGAGTTACTGTAGCCTCAGGAAAAGACTCGAGAAAAAAACTGCAGAGGAAACGCTTCCGGATCTAGTGGATTTGACACTGAGAACCTACGGGGAGCCCACCACGTGGAAGCCCAGCCGCGGGAGCCGAGCCGCAGAATCTTGCCAGCGCAGGAAGGGGAGTTAAGACAAAACCTCAGAAACCCAAGACATTGGCGGGAAAGGCAGAACGAGGCCTGAGGCCCCACTGTGGAAAGTTCACCAGGCTGACTGGAGGAGAGAAAAAAAAACGAATAAATCAGGGGAACCAGCACGGACACTAGCCTTACAAAGCTGAGCAAGACAAAGAGCAGGCACCATTTTACATATGTAAAGCAGCAACCTCGAGTAGCCAAGCAGAAAAACTTGACTCTGGTTGGGAGAAATAACAGGAGGTTAGAATCTAGTGAAAGTAGGTAGAGCTAACGGTCTGAGACAGTGAAAATCCGAGGGGGGGGGCGAGAGAACTCACCGAGTACACAAACTCGGTAACCTTGGGACTGTGGAGAAATGTGAGAACACATTGAGGGCTGCATAAACTCTTTGTGTGGTCCCAGGGGTAGATCAAATGAATACCCACAGAGGCCAGATTTCAACTACCCTCAATTCCACTCAGCTGTGAGGAATTACTTCCCAACTGAGTCAAAAAAAAAAAAAAAAAAAGAAAGAAAGAAAAAGAAAAAGAAAAAAAGAGAGCAAGCAAGGGAGAGAACAATCTGGGTGAGTCACCTTTGGCACATCCTTAAACCTGAAGAATCAAACAGAGCTCTCTGGCCACACCCATCACAGCCTCTAAGGATCCATCAAAGCAGACAGCCGACTTAATCTAGAAGCATAGTATAACAAGAAAAAAACACGACAGCAAAAAAACCATAAATTATCTCCAATATGCCAAACAACAAAGGCAGAAACTGAGGTAACAAGAGCAAGGAAGACACTATGATGCCCCCAAATGAACAAGACACCCCAATTCAAGATTATGAAGATGAAGAGATAGAGGAAATGCAAGAAGCAGATCTCAAAAAGTTGATAAGAACATTACGAAGTTCTCAAAAACAAATTCTTGAACTACAGAAATCCTTAATGGACAAGATAGAAAATCTCACGTGTGAAACTGAAATATTAAGGGGGAATCAAAATGAAATGAAACAACTAGTAGAACATGAAACTGTGATAGTGATGAGAAACCACAATGAAATGAAGAACTCAATAGATCAAATGACAAACACATTAGAGAGCCTTAAAAACAGAATGGGTGAAGCAGAAGAGAGAATATCGGACTTAGAAGACAGAGAACAGGAAACAGTCAAACCAAAGAAAAGAAGAGGAAATCAGAAATCTAAAAAATATTGTCGGGAATCTACAGGATACTATTAAAAAACCCAACATTCGGGTTCTAGGAGTTCCTGATGGCATGGAGAGGGAGAAAGGATTAGATGGCCTTTTTAATGAGGATAATACTTGAATGGGTTGAATATACCCCATAAATATTAAGTGCTTTCCACTTTCAACGTTTTGGTAAATTTTTGGTCAAGATGATACATAAATCACTCATTGGTCAGCCAAAGAAGATAGTGTTATCTTCCATTGTGTGGACAACATAGAAGATCTGTGGTTGACTGCTCTATTTGCAATACTGTTTGGCAAGATGGCAAAATAAGGTAAGCTGCAAGTTAAGATATATCCAAAAGGACAGAACAAGTTTAGAAGACTGGTGCATGGCTCTTGTGTGGCATTTCCTAAGCATGCCTCAGTATCTCCTAGGTGAAATCCAGAAGCATTTTTTTTTGTTTGTTTTTTTGACAGGCAGAGTGGACAGTGAGAGAGAGAGACAGAGAGAAAGGTCTTCCTTTGCCATTGGTTCACCCTCCAATGGCCACTGCAGCTGGCGCACTGATCCGAAGCCAGGAGCCAGGTGCTTCTCCTGGTCTCCCATGCTGGTGCAGGGCCCGAGGACTCGGGCCATCCTCCACTGCACTCCCGGGCCACAGTAGAGAGCTGGCCTGCAAGAGGGGCAACCGGGACAGAATCCGGTGCCCCGACCGGGACTAGAACCCGGTGTGCCGGTGCCACAGGCAGAGGATTAGCTTATCGAGCCACAACGCTGGCCAGCATTTTCTTATTCTAGGTACCAACCCACTAGGGTGAAGGGCAAGAAGTCAAAGAACACAGTCTTAACATTTGTGTGGATGGATGTATACACATTTGTAACACATTTAAATGCATTGGAAGACTACTACATCCATTCACATGTTCACAGGGTATAAGGGAATTAAATAAAACATCATTTCTAAGGCATTAAATACTGCATTCTACTGATCATTGCTTCTTGTCATAATTACAATAAAAAGCATCACAATAATCACTATCCTTCAGAAATTTGGGCCCATAGGCAAAGGTAGGAAAATGCAGTGCCTGGGAATGGAATAAATAAAATGATGGAGAAAGAGCATTGCTTTTTCCGCTAGGAATTCTGACCCCAAATAGGTAGGAGGTCTGGGTTCTCTCCTTGACTGCCACTGTTAGACTTCGTGATTTAATGCTTGTGTGGTTTCATGGCATCCCATGAAAACCAGAATAATATCCCCTCCCACTAAATGTCAGAAGAATCTGTTGGATGAGAAAAGTGCGGTGAGGTCAGAGCTGGAGCCCAGCAATACAAATTGTGGTTGCTGGCATTATGAAGACTAAAAATGCACAACTGAAAATCAGATGCTTTCCAGAGACTGGAATCAAAGGCATTAGCCTTACCATTGACTTCAGGACCTCTTCAGCTGGAGCCTCAGTGTTTAATATCAGTGGCCTGGAGACAAATATCTTGGTCCTGGAAACCAATGATCCTTCCCTAATGGACCATCGATACAAAGGAATGCTTGTCATTTTGGATCTGCCGTGAAGGTTCACTAGTAAATGCTTGTTAAGCATGCTATGAAGAAAAATATGGAAATGAAAAGCATTCTTGAAAATGTCTTCCTCCTCCCAAATAACCGTCCCCACCTCCAACTCATTTGTCACAGGTGCAGTAGGTCACAAGCTTCCTAGTCAATTAACTGAGGTGAGAGTATAATTCCATTCTGTAACCCTTTCCCCCAGGAAAAAAATGCTCTCAAATTGCCATCTGCTTGCCTTCTTCTCCGTGCTTTCTACTCTCCAAATGATATCAGCCAATCTAACAGGAGGGCAGAGACTCAGAGGTAGGTAGGTGTTTGACAGCTGTCACAGAACCAGAACAAATGAAGGTACTTTCCAGTGCATATAGCCAACATGTTTCCCACTGGTTCAATGTGGACTATTTCCAAAGACTGCACTACTCACCTCCCACAAAATATGTCCAAGAATGTTTCTCTAAAAGATGATTTTCCTTGACACAAATATTAGCATGTAATGGCAACCCTTTTTTCTTCCTTTTCTCCTAAATATGACTTCATAAATAGTGTGATTTCAGAACAGCCAAGGGAAACAGATCAATTCTTTCTGAATTTTAAAAACTAACAAGAAATGCTGAGTGAATAAAAGGCAAGGAGCAACATTTACTAAATGCACAAGTATCAGGAAGGAGGTCAAGTTAAAATTGTGTTTGGCTGCTGGAGTTTACTAAAAAAGTTTAAGTTCCATTACTGGAGACAAAACATTGTATATGTGCATTAGCAGTTGGCTAGATGGCCAATGCTCATGTACATAGTATAATTTTTATATATAAATGGATGCCTTACGAATCAATGCTCTCTAATCTTAGCCGTGCCCTTAGTACTGCTCAGAAATCCTGTTATTCATCTGATTTCCTATCACACTGACTCCCTCCCCCTCCCACTCCGCAGCAAGGGGGAGCACCTGCCTTTGTTAATCTGTATGGCTCCCCTCCCCAACACTCTAACCAACAGCCTCTTCCTTGGGTGGGAGGGGAGGTCTCTTTATTTTCCCTGTCCTCCATGCAAGATCTGTCACATGTGGCTTTGATTTCTTAGCTTTCCATTTCTGATGGTCATAGGACCTCTTCATCCTCCAGGTTTAGGTTTTGATCTTTGCAATGCACCTGCTCTCCTTTTCTTCTTTGTTCCAGGGACTTAGACTGGCTAAAGTTCTTTGTCTCCTGGAATCCACAGATTTCCTTGAAAAAACCTGAAATGGGTTCAGGACACTGTTTTGTTCAGGTGGAACCACTGGGATTTGATGATCTGTATTGTAGGGTCTGACGCTGCCTGTATAAGGACATTCCTATGGTGCTTGGCTGAAGTCCACAGCTCATTTCTTTCTTGCATGTTCAGACATCTTTATGGAATTCTCCTATACCAAAATGTGTACTCAAAAACTACTTTCCCCCCAAATTGATAGCTACTGACAATTCTAGCTACTGACAATCTCTCTATTCTTTCACTGTTAAAATTCTGAAACACAAGAGTGATGTGGATTGTTTCTGCTTTTCCCACTACCTATGCATACCTCAAGTCCTTAAGATCTTCCTCTGTCTTCTCAGTTGATGCATTTTCCTTTTTTTCCTGTGGGTATGTCCCATGCTCTTCATCTTCTGGTTCCTAAAGGTAGGCATTCCACATGATTGAACATGACGGAATCATGGATATTTATTTTATTTCCATATTTCAACTAATATCCTTATGGCAATAACTCCAAAATCTTTGAATATATTCCATCCTCTCTCAAGCGAGCCAACTATCTATTCATAATTTTATTTATACCTCTAATTTGCTTATCCATTATCATTCTGTTATGATTTAAAAATATTTACTTTCACTTATTTGAAAGGCAGAGAGAGAGAGAGAGAGAGAGAGGGACCCTGCAGTTGCTGGTTCACTCCCCAGATGCTCACTAACAGCTGGCTCACTAACAGTTAGGCCAGGTGAAGCCAGGAGCTCGGAATTCAATCTGGCTTCCCAACATGTCAGGGAGACAAGTACTTCCAAGAGTGTGAACTAGCAGGAAGCTGGAATAGGAAGAAGAGCTAAACTGAAACACGGGTACTGTACTATACAGTGTGGGCTTCCCAAGTGCTGTCTCACTTGCTATACCAAATGCTTGCCCTGAGTTGACTTTATGTTTTCAAACTTTGCACATTATCTCCTCTGCTCCTTTGTGTGTTATCTGTCTCCTCCTGTCATGTGTAATTTTAGTAATGACATCATAATAAACTCATCATCACAATCTTAGTGTTATATTTTTTTCTTCCTTTCTGTTATGCTACCTGTAATTGTTCACCACACTCTGAAGAACTCACTTTTCTCCTGTCTCCTGTTTATCCTGGCCTCTCCCTCCCTGTTCCTGCTACCAGGAATACTTTTCTCTTTCCTATACTGTTGAAGTTCTCTTCACTGGATTTCTGTCTATTGGCATCTCTTTCTGTAATTCGTTTTCCACATTGCTCTTGGAATTTTCTTCCTCAAACTCAGTTATTACCATACTATGTCTACACATTTAAGAATATTCTGTACTCTTCTGCCTAAGAAGTCAAATTCAAAACATATTTTATATAATTTAGAGTTTCCGACAACCCAGTGCCAGGTTATGTTTTCCCTTCTATCTCCCAGTATTTCCTTTTACTCATCCTATAATCAGTGTTTCTATCCTCCCACATTTGTAACTGTTGACAATGACACATATTTCAAAATCTAATTCAAGAATTGAAAAAAACAATCTTTGTACATAGCCTTCTCCAGAAAGCCTTTTAGTAGCTTCTTCCTTCTTTTCTTGAGTCTTCTCTTTCCTTTGCCTCACACTAGTGTCTGCTGAGCGACTTGAGGGTAGATGTTAGCTGGCTTCTTGAAGAAGTGTCCAATACCTCATGGATGAAAGCAAAGTTGGAGCTGATAATAATGGAAATAGGCTAATTATTTGAAATATTTAAAAAGCTATTTATGTATGTATGCATGTATTATTATTATTGTTATTGTTATTATTATTATTAGAGAGAGAACTCTCACATTCTGCTTTACTCCTCAACAGCTTGGGCCAGGCCAAAGCCAGGAGCAAGGAACTCAATCCAGTTGTTCCATAGGAGTGGCAGTGACACAACAACTTGAACAACTACCTGCTGCCTCTCAGAGTACACATTAGCAGTAAGTTGGAACTGGAATCAGAGCTGGCCCTCGAACCCAGGCACTCCAATATGGGATGTGGGCATCTCAAGCTAGGTTTAACTACTAGGACAAATGCCTGTGTCTTGAAATTATTTTGAAAGATAAACATTTTCAAAGGTTTTATTCCACAAAATTCAAACAAAAGAACTGATTGTTTTTCATGATGTCTAATTTATTCCATCAGACAGGTGTAAAATGGCTATAGAAATGCAGATTGCAAATTAATTATCCATTTAACCTCTGACAGAAGAAGATAATCTGGCACCACTGCAAGAATGTTCTCTTCTCCCCTCAATTGGGATAAAAATATAAGATGGTATTGACAACTTTCAAGGAAAGTCTCATGTTTATGGCCTCTGTCCCAGGCTCCCAGCAGGTGGCTGAGCAGACTGCAGGTTGGTGATAAGGCTGGGCACAGAGAGCTCTTCTGGGAGGGAGGCAGACTGTGTGTTTGATGCATCATGATTACAGGAAAAGCTGGGTTAGACCCGATGGGACTTCCAGGAGCAGAAACACAAAGTGGGAGAGCAAGGTTAATGATTCTCTATGAGAAGAATGGGTAAACATAGATTAGAGTTGTATTTCTGAAATCAACAATGTAAAATTAACCAAAGCAGCAGCCTAATCCCACAGAACTTCCTTGTCGAGCTGCAGGAGTTTCCATCTGATGTACAAATACACAGAGCTCTATGAAGACATTTCCTTCCTAGGTTCCCAGCTTTCTTTTTTTTTTTTTTTTTCATTTGTTTGTTTGTGTGTTTGTTTTCCTAAGGGAGGTAGAAATTCAGCATAAGCCACTCATTCTAAGATTGTTTTAACAATATGTAGCCCTGATTGTGTTTTGTTTCCTCAATGGCAACAATTTTTCACAGGGAATTTTTGAAGGAATGACTGAAAGAAGAAAAGGTGTGATTGTGATTGTCTCTTCAATGTGTCAAACATGACATAGCTAGATGTCTATACAAAACTTCAAGCACTTAGAAAACATGGGAATGTCTGACTTCAAACTTTGCATCTTAATAGATAGCTCCTTAAATGAGTAGCTTTAAGCCTAAATTAACCTTTGCAATGATTATTTATTCACTAGAAAAAATTGCATTTTTTCTTTTGAAAAAGAACCATTTAAATGTGAATTGTTTACTTTCTATGGTACTAGATACTTTTTATTTATTAAATGAATGAATATATTTGACAAGGGGATAAAGTTAGAGATGGTGAGAACCTTCCATTCACTGGTTCACTCCCCAAATACCTATAACTAAACCCAGGTCTTCCATGTGGGTAGAAGAAAACTACTTGAGCCATCACCACTGCCTCTGTGGGTCTGGATTAGCAAGTAACTGGAATCAGGAGTCAGAGCAAGTATTGAACCCAGGTACATCAAAGTGGTACAGTAAATACTTTGTAAAATGGATGCCCCACTCTATTTTTCTACTGAGTATGCACTTGCTAATGGGGAAATCTGAATATTTGCAAGTGTCCTGAATTCAAACAGCCATTTGCATTGTAGCCTAATGTAGCAGGCACAGAGTGAAAACATGCAGAGGCAAAGTGGGGCTGAGAAAGCGGTTCTTATCACACTCGCACTCCAGGCTTGCTCTTTCTAAACACCACTTTTACTTGCAGGCCTTTCAGAAGAAAATGAACACAGCAGGGACCTCAGAAGAAAATGAACACAGCAGGAACCTCAGCTCCACTAGAGAAATGCTCTAGCTCCACAGTCCTCCAAGAAAGGACCCTGGTGTGAGAGATGCTGAGGTCAGCCCCAGCTTGCCAGGTGCACAATCAAGACCTACTTATTGCAGCCTCCTTGACACCCTGTGAAGACACCACTGCACCACTTCCCCACGTTCCCTGCTCTGGATGAGTTAACTTGCATTGCTGCCTACATTTTACCCCACAACTTGAATCAAGCTTTGGAGTTCATCTATTTACTGTAACTGCATGTCATCCCCTTAACTCTCTGGTCCAAAGTCTGTCTCCTCAGTTCTCATCCTCTGTCTCCCTAGCACGTATGATGAGTTTGTGCCTACATTTCTGTTCCAGTGTCTCATAAAGATGATGTAGTGATTGCTCATACGAGCTGGTTGTCTTTATATATTTCAAAGTTTAAATAGCTATTTTATTTACTACAATACACACCGTATATATAAATACTTATATATAAGCACACTCAAATTCATATAAATGGGTATATAATGTCAGAAAATACAGTTAAATAAAAAGTGCAGGAAATGGCTATAATCTTACTTGTCTACTGATATTTTAAACACCTTGGTTTATGTTCCACCTCACATATTTGAAACACTTCCTGATTGCTAAAAGTGAAGGAAAATAGGACAATATTGTGGTGAATTAGGTTAACTCATCACCTGCAATGCCAGCATCAGATATGAGTGCTGGTTAGAGTCCTGGATGATCTACTTCTGATCCAGCTCCCTGTTAATCTGCCTGGGGAGTCAGCAGAAGATGGCCCCAGTGCTTGAGCCCCTCTCACTTACATGGGAGACCAGGATGGAGTTCTAGCCTCCTGGCTTCAGCCTGACCTAGCTCCAGTCTTTATGGCCATTTGGGGACTAAATCAGTGGATCAAAAGTTTCTCTCTCTCTCTCTCTCTCTCTCTCTCTCTCTCTCTCTCTCTCTCTCCTTTCTCTCCCACCTCTCTCTGCTAACTCTGATTTTTAAAGAAACAAATAAATCCTTAAAAATAAATATAAGTATTAAATCCTTGATCTGAGTATCTCCCCACGATGACACAGAAACACCTACCTTAGTTGCACTATTTTCTTTTTAGATCTCAGGTCTCTTCTCTATCACTTCCCAGATTTTTCCTATTTCTCAAGATTGATCCCTGAAAACTAAACTTTTTCCCAATATCTTGCATTGAAGTTAGGCCATTGGGAGGCATTGGGAGATTAAAGGGCGAAAAGATGGAACAGTGGGTATTTTTCTTCACCTCTCTCTGCTTTGTTTTGGAATCTCTGGCAAGACAGGCTACATTGTCCCTGGATCCCTGAGAAAGATGAAAATGAAGGCTTGTTCAAAATTATTAAACATTTTAAGATGTTGGGGCCTGTGTTTGGTGCAGAAGTTGCAAAATTGTTTGGAATGCTTAAATCCCATGTCTCACATGCCTAGTTAGAGTTATAGCTCTGCTTCTTATTCTGGCTTCCTGTTCATGCTCACCCTGATGTTTTGTTGGGTTATATTAACTAATAATTTGTTGAAGATATTTGTATCTATGCTATTTTTCTATAGTTCTCTTTGTTGTATCTTTTTCTTATTTTGAAATTAAGATGATGCTAGCCTCATTGAAGGAGTCTGGGAGGAATTCCTCCCTTTAAAATATTTTGAATAGCCTGGGAAGAATTGGAATTAGTTCTTTAAAAGTCTGGTACAATTCAGCAGTGAGATATTTTCTGCCTTAATATTCTTTGATAATGACAACTATCATTCTCTGTTTATGTGTGATGCACAACCATAAAATGCATTACAAATGCATTTGTAAGACTGGACAAGTGGTGACAAATTCTTTCAATTTCTGTTTGTTTTTGAAGGTCTTTATTTCACCGTCATTTATAAATGAGAGCTTTGCAGTGTACAGTATTCTGGGTTGATCTCTTCTTTCTTTTAGGACTTGAACTATGTCTCTATTCTCTCCTATCCTGTAGAGATTCTGATAAAATATTGCAAGTTAGTCTAACTGGAGTTCCTCTGAAGATTATCTGGTATTACTCTTATGCACATTTTTGAATCTTTTCTTTATGTCTTAAATTTGAAAGTTTGACTATAACGTGTTGTGGTGAAGATCTTTTCTGATCATGTTTATTAGGAGTTCTTTGTGTTTTCTGTATTTGGATGTCCTTTTCTTTCTCAAAATTAGGGAAGTTTTCTGCTATTGTTTCCTGAATTAGACTTCTAATCCATTCTCTCTTTCCATGCATTCAGGAGCTGATAAGACACATATGTTTGGCTGTTTGATAGTATCCCCTAAATCTCAAACACTATTTTCAATTTTTCCTAATTTTTTTTTCCTTTGGTAGACTGAGTTATTTCCAAGGATTTGTATTCTAGCTTGGATATTCTTTCTTCAGTGTCACCAAGTGTGTTGTTGAAGCTTTATATTGTATTTTCTATTTTATATATTGAGTCCTTCATTTCTAATGTTCCAGTGTGATTTCTCCTCAATATCTCATTATCTTGGCAAATTTTTATCAATGTCCTGTATGGATTTCTTTAGCACATGAATTCATTTCTCTGTGTATCTGAACATTCTATGATCATTATTTTGAATTTCTTTTCAGGCATTTCATCAATCTCTTGGTCTTCACATTCTAAATTGAAGTGTTGTGTTTCTTTTGGGGAGTCATGTTGTCTTCCTTGTTCTTGTTTATTTCTTTCTTTCTTCTTCTTCTTCTTTTTTTTTTTTTTTTTTTGACAGGCAGAGTGGACAGTGAGAGAGAGAGACAGAGAAAAAGGTCTTCCTTTGCTGTTGGTTCACCCTCCAATGGCCTCCGCGGCCCGTGCGCTGATCCGAAGGCAGGAGCCAGGTGCTTAAAATGGTCTCCCATGCGGGTGCAGGGCCCAAGCACTTGGGCCATCCTCCACTGCACTCCTGGGCCACAGCAGAGAGCTGGCCTGGAAGAGGGGCAACTGGGACAGAATCCTGCGCCCCGACTGGGACTAGAACTCAGTGTGCCGGCGCTGCAAGGCAGAGGATTAGCCTATTCAGCCGCGGCACCAGCCGCTGTTCTTGTTTCTTGTATTTCTGCATTTATTTTTAGGCATTTGTGGAAACACTTGTTATTTTTCTCCCCTGATGAGTTTTATATTTGGGATATGCCTCTGTGACTTAGTGAAGGATCTGAACTTACAGTGGATATCCAGAGGTGTATGCTGGGTAGGGCCAGCAAGCTCTGGTTTATGCTTAACATGGGGCAAGAAATCAAGTGTGACACACATGTTGGGCATGGTATATCTCCTCTATTGTCAGCAGGGGCTATGGTATGATCCTAGCTGTTGGCATAATTATCTCCTTTCTTCCAGTCTGATTAATGTCCAGAGTTATCCCATAGTGGGTACAACCCCCACCCATGCAAGTCCTCAGTGTGAGCATGAAACCTATGCAATGGCCCACTCCAGGTATTCAGGGAGTTATGAGCCCAGAGACCCAGCTACATCACATACCACACCCTATTGTGCTGTCACAGCATTCACACAGCCACAGCGGCCAAAGTTCCTACAGTCACAGTGTGCAGGTGATCCCTTCTCAGACCTGCGAGCCTGCCCTGTCCACGGAGAGACCAGAGATATTCCCAGAGCCAGCTGTCTTTGGGTGCTCCACCTTGGCAATTTGAGCCCTGAAGTCTGTGATAGGTTGAGGTGATGGGAGCACCTCACAGTCCTACATGGATGTCCAGCCCCTTGCCAACCATCCCAGCCAGACTCAAAGTCAGTGGGGGAACATGGATTTAGCCCTTTGATAAAATCCCCTAGTCATGCAAGAGCATTGCTGCAGCCTCTATTGGTGGTAACAGTGCTTTCTCCCTTCAGGTCACTGAGCACACTTGTGGTAGGACAGAGAAAAAGTGCTTTGCCTTCCTTGGATTACATGCAAACCATGCCCCCTTCTAGGGCTCCAGGCTGGAATCAAAGTCAGTGTGGTCTGTGAAATTCCCCCTCAGAAAATATCAGCAGTGCCACAGGCTGCTGCAGTCCTCTGTCACTTCACTCTCAGAAGCTGGTGTCTCGTCCAGCCCCTGACTGTAGGAGTCACAGCCGATGTCTCCACTCACTGCTGTATGCCTGCACGTTCCATAATGCTCCACTGTATCTCTCTTCTTTCTGCAGAATTTCCACCACAAATTTCTCTTCAACACTCCCCTGAGAATATACTTCCTCAATTTTTCTTCTATTATCACCCCCTGGTCACAATCAGCACGTATTTTCCCTATTCAGCCATCTTGAAATCCCAGATCCATTTTCAAAGACACTTAAAAGTTACCCTATTTTATTCACTGTCTAACTTATTTCTAAAGTATACACATAGTATTCAGCTTAATCACCTGCCTTGGTCTCTAGACTTCTTTCAGCAGACTTTTGATTATTTTTCAAACATAAAAGTCTATGTTCATATGTGGAAGTTTTCTTATTTTTGAAGATACTAAAACAACAGGCTGCTATCCCTGGAGGCTTGAATGCAAGAGCTGGAAACTATTCTAAGAAATTCTTGCAACCTTATTTAATCTTATGGCTTCCCAAAGTAACTGCTTTGGGTGAAGAAAATATTTGCTGTGATGTATAAGGTTTTAAATGTGTTCTAAAACTCAGTTGTTTTATGTTATCAATGTACCCCATCTTCATCAGAAGTAGATGACTTCAACCTATAACTCCTGTCATCACAAAATTTTTTCAAAAATTATAAAATATTTATTTAACTTGGTTTCATTGATATAGCAATTGAAATATTTCTTCTCTAAGTAGCTCCTCTTTTACCTGGAGTTGTTCTGGTTGCAAACAATGTTTGTCTTCAGGATGCAGTAAATCATTCTGCTTGATTTTAAAGGATAGGCCAGCTTGCAGACAGCTTTGGGTCATTCCACTTTGCATGTTCTGTCAAACATAATTTCTAATTTGCCCTTTTCAGGGAGAGCATGGGGAAATGCTCGCATACAGTGGATTTTTTCTCATTGTTTTCTTACCAAGAACATCATGCAACTTTAAAATCAACACAGAGCAAACTAAAACTTTCTCCTCTCTGTTAAAATCTGTGGGTTTAACATGCAATGTCTGGTTTTAGTAATATGGAATTCTGTTAGTCTTAGAAATGAGTGATCAATGACTTATTTTTGTAATCTCTTAACTCTTAAGCCACCTACCAGAAACTGTTTTCAAAAAATAAGACCAGGCTTTGCATTTAGATAGAGACTCAAATGAATTGCTGGGCATGTACTCCTTTTGGTGGTGTGTTTTCATCCCGTCAGACCAATAAATTCCTACAGGCCTCAGCTCTTTAATTCCCTACAGGGTAGACTGGGATAAAGAATTTCAGCCTGTTTTAAAAAAATCTCACTGTTTTTATGACACACAGAAATAAGTACAAGGAATACCTTAATCATTTTTACTTGTAGAACCATGTAATATTCTTTTTTTCCTCAGAATTAATGATCACTAGAGGCCCACACACATACACATGGATCCTTGGTCCTTGGGTCTACCCAAGTGGCCTTTACAGGATCCACCAAAATAAAATCAGACTTAGTTCTCTGAGTTTGCATTCCCCTTGTATATTTGGCAGTTTACAGGCTTCTGTTTCATTTCCTCTGCTAGCTGTGTTGTAGCTATAATATTTCAGTTCCCACACAAGTTCAGCTCCCACACTAAGGCTAGAGTAGTTCAGCTTAGATTTTTACACACAGCATAAATTCATTAGCGTCTTCTCCGCTACTTGTGTACATCCAAATGTTTGAGTATTCTTGTGCCTGGAATATCCTTCCTTCCCCAGTCCACCGTTGAAATTCAAATTCTTCTCAGATCGAATTCTCCCTTCTTCCATGAGCCTTCTCTTCTTTTTAAAAAGTTATGAACTGATCAGCTCCTGTCCTGACTTTAGATGTACAATGTAATACTTTATCCTTTTTAGTATTTGTTGTTGTTGTTGTTCTAGTACTATTGGTTGAACTCAATAATTAACACACAATTATTCTTAGGAGTTTAAATTTTAACTGAAAAGTGATCCCTGTTAAATCTAAGAGTGGAAAAAGAGAGGGAGGAGATGAACAATTTGGAACATGCTCAATCGGACTGGCCGCAAATGGTGGAGTTAGAAATGTACCAGGGGATTCCAACACAATCCCATCAAGATGGCATGTACCAATGCCATCGCACTAGTCCAAGTGATCAATTTCAGCTCACAATTGATAGCTCTGATAGGTCTAAGAGTCAAAGAGATCACACAAACAAGACAAGTATCTGCTAATACTAACTGATAGAATCAAAAAGGGAGAGAAAGATCCAACATGGGAAGTGGGATACACAGCAGACTCATAGAATGGCAGATGTCCTAAACAACACTCTGGCCTCAGAATCAGCCCTCAAGGCATTCGGATCTGGCTGAAGAGCCCATGAGAGTATAGCAGGCATGGAAAGCCAAGATATCATGGAAAAAAAAAAAAAGACCTAAATGAATGATCTCTGTGAGTGAGATCCCAGTGGAAAGAATGGGACCATCAAAGAAGGAGGTACCCTTCTCTGAAGGGAGGAGAGAACTTCCAGATTGACTATGACCCTATCGGAATAAGATCAAAGTCAGCGAACTCTAAAGGTTTCCATAGCCCTGGCAACTCATGACTAGAGCCTAGGGAGATTACTGACGCCATGAACAGGAGTGTCAAATTGTTAAATCAGCAACAGGAGTCACTGTGTACTTACACCCCATGTGGGATCTGGCCCTAATATGTCGTCTAAAGCGAAGTGATGCTATAACTAGTACTGAAACAGTATTTTTATACTTTGCGTTTCTGTGTGGGCACAAACTGATGAGGTCTTTACTAATTACATACTGAAGTGATCTTCTGTATATAAAGAGAATTGGAAATGAAAAAAAAAACAACCTGGTGTTAAAATGGAAATGGCATAGAAAATTAATTAATTTGAAAAAAAATTATGTAGGATCTCTGTCTTTAATGTGCTGTACATTGCTATTTAATGCTATAATTAGTAATCCAATGGTAGTTTTTTCACTTTATGTTGCTATATGGGCAAAATGTTGAAATCTTTACCTAATATATACTAAACTGATCTTCTGTATACAAAGAGAATTGAAAATGAATCTTTACATGAATGGAAGGGGAAAGGGAGCGGGAAAGGGGTGGGTTGCGGGCGGGAGGGAAGTTATGGGAGGGGGGAAGCCATTGTAACCCATAAGCTATACTTTGGAAATTTATATTCATTAAATAAAAGTTTAATAAAAAAAAAAGATGTGTTTATTTGTTTGAAAGGCCCAGAGAGTTACAGAGTTATGGAGAGAGGGAAAGACACACACACACACACACACAGATGTTCTATCTGCTGGTTCACTCCCCAAATGGCCACAGCAGCTAGGCCTGAGACAGGCTGAAGCTGTGAGTCTGGAGATCCATCCAAGTGTCCCATGTGGGTGGCAGGAGTTCATGTACTTCAACCATTTTTCAAAGCTTTCCCAGGCACATTAGTAGGGAACTGGATCAGAAGTGGAATAGCCAGGACTTGAACCAGTGCTTGTATTGGATGCTGGCATCTCAGGTGGTGGCTTAGCCTATTGTGCCACAACACTGATTCCTAATTTTAAAAATTGTTAGCACTATAAAATTCTTTGTTTCCCAAAATCTTACTTTTGCAAAATGCAATGTTTTGAACATTTTTTCTTCAATTGTTTTTTTAAAGGGACCTTGTATAAGTCAAGCACACTTGGCATTGTCTGTCTCCTGAAGGCCTCTTCCTCCACACTTTCCAACCCAGGGCCAAGGCAAGAGGACCTCAGACATGCACTATTGAGAATAGTGAATCAGTCTTCATGTGGTACATGGGATGAAATAGCAGGATTTTATTTGAGTTATTGACCAGTTGAAATTTAGGGGTTAATGGAAATAACTGTTTTATTCATCATTATTGTTTCAATGAGTGATTACATGAAATGCATAATATCCTGTTCATGAATTTTATGAAAAACTCATTCTTTCATTGGTTTCAGTTTTCAAAAATTTAAAGAGCAAAGCAATACATTGGAAAATTTCTATTTATGTTTTCTTTTCAGCATTCTGTCCTTTTCTGAGCACCCCTTTTATATTTTGCATTTATATCATGCTCTCAGTTTGCCCTCATTCTCAAGACTCTAAATGATTGGACTGGTGTTGTGGTTCAGGGGTTAAACCATCACTTTCTATGCCTGCATCCCATATTAGATTGCTGGTTTGTGTCTCAGCTTCTCTACTTCTGATCCAGCTCTTTGTGTATGCTCCTGGTGAAACATTGGAAAATAGCCCAAGTACTTAGATCTCAGCCACCAATGGAGGAGACCCAGATGGCATTCCACCCTCTATGCTTCATCTTGGTCTAGCCCCGGTTGTTGAAACTATTTAGGAACGAACCAGAGGATACAAGAATTCTGTTTCTCTCTCTCTCCCTCTCTGTCACTTTGTATTTCAAATAAATGAAATAAAAACTTTAAGAAAAAAGAATCTAAGGGATTACAAAACAAACTGTACTTGTACTCAAAGCTAATAGTACTTGAAAATATTTTAATCAAACATTTTAATTCAAATATGTTTTTTGCAATTAAAATTATTATTTTATTGGTCACAAAGTTGAATTTTCTTGAAATATTTCAAAATTGTATATCAAGATTATATCAATATTATATACCAAGAGGTACTTAAGTTAGTAATAAGTTTTAAGTCCTAATTAAAATTAAGTTTTACAGAATTTAAAATTGTTATTTGAATCTTTTAAAGGGGCCAGCGCTGTGGTGCAGGTAAACCTGCTGCCTGCAGTGCTGGCATCTCATTTGGGTGCCACTTTGAGTCCTGGCTGCTCCACTTCCAATTCAGCTCTCTGCTATGGTCTCGGGAAATGGTAGAAGATGGCCCAAAATCTTAGGCCTTGCACCCGTATGGGGGACCCAGAAGAAGCTCCTGGCTTCTGGCTTCGGATCCTGGCTTTGATAGGCCCTGCTCCAGGCTCTTTGTAGCCATTTGGAGAGTGAACCAGCAGAAGGAAGACCTCTTCCTCTTTGCCTCTGCCTCTATGTAACCCTTTCAAATAAATAAATAAATCTTAAAAAAAGAAAATCTTAAAGACTTTTTATTATGAAACATTTCATATTTACAAAAATTATCCAATATAATGAATTCCTGTATACCTATTTCCAGCTTCAATAATTTATCAGCTCATGGCCAACCTTACTCCATCCTACCCTTCTATTTGCAGCCCTTCACCATTATTTGAATTAAACTCCATTCATCTTATAATTTGATCTGTAAATATGTCTGTATATAACTCTAAAAATATAATGCTACACTTAAAATGTGACAATAATTTCTTAACTTCAGTAAATGTTTGATATTCTAGTGGTCTCAAATGTTACATACTTTTTATAGTTGGTCAGAATGAAGAGTCAGATAAAGGTTTACATTAGAGTTCTCCAGAGCAACAGATAGGAGTATATCTATATCTATAGTTGTATCATGATACCATGTATCTATTATCTGTCATCTCTGCCATCATCATCATCGTCATCTGCCTGCATACATATATTTAGAGATTTATTGTATCAACTCATTTTATCGTGGAACTTAGGAAGTCCTATAATCCGACTGAAGTCCCGGAAAGGCCAGCGGTATAATTCAGTCTTATTCTGGATGCCTGGGAAGCCAGAGAGCTGCCGGTAGAAATCCCAGGCAGGAAGCCAAGAGATAAGATGTCTGCAGGAAGAAAGGGGCTCCTCCTCCTTCCTCTGCTTTCTGGTCTACTGAGATCTTCAGTGGTTTCTATGATGCTCACCAAATTGAGGAGGGCAATCTACTTATGAGTCTGCAGATTCAAGTGCTAATCACATTCAGAAATACTCTTACAAACACCCCTAGTAACAAATTTCAGTTGAACACCCAGCACCCTGCTCAAGTTGACATACAGAATTCACTAAGTCACACATTGCAATTTGTTGAAATTTCTTTTTTTTCTTTTTTTTTAACATTTATTTAATGAACATAAATTTCCGAAGTACAGCATATGGATTACAATGGTTCCCCCCCCCCATAACTTCCCTCCCACCCGCAACCCTCCCCTCTCCCGCTCCCTCTCCCCTTCTATTCACATCAAGATTCATTTTCATTTCTCTTTATATACAGAAGATCAGTTTAATATATTCTCTGAAGGGAGGAGAGAACTTCCACTTTGACTATGACCTTGTCTAAATATGATTGGAGTCAGCCAACTCAAACGTCTTCCATAGCCTTGGCATCTCATGACAAGAGCCTAGGGTGATTACTGATGCCATAAACAAGAGTGTCAATTTGTTAAGTCAACAATAGGAGTCACTGTGCATTTACTCCTCATGTAGGATCTCTGTCCTTAATGTGCTGTACATTGTGAAATTTCTTTTAAGGCTCTTTTAATCTTTGGTTTTCCTCTCTATCTTTCTCTCTGTGTCTCATTGCAATTTCTTTGTTGAAATAATCATTTTTTTCTTCAATATGTTTTGTTTATTGCCTTCCTTTTGTACTAACCTGTTTTTAAAATATTTAACTAAACCTTATTCACTATTCTGCATAATTATAAATATTTTCAATTTACGTATGCAATTAAGTTTATATCAATTAATTACCAACATAAAAATTACTGTGTGTACAAGTGCGTGTACACACACTATTAAGAGTAAAATAAATTGTTCAAATATTGCAAAAATTTCCTCTGTCACTACACATAACTTTTGCATTTACCTCCATGAATATACCAATACTCTTAGCTCCACAAATATTAACCTGAAGAGAAACAAGAAAGAGGCATTTGACCTTACGGGAAAGCTATACATCATTATGCAAGAAGTTATTGGATTTATATCGACCAAAAGAATTTATAAGTTATGTTTGATTTGTCTCTTACTTATGCTTTTCCCCTTTCCCAAATTGTCCTTGCATTCCAGTGATTCTCTCCCCTCACCCCACCCCCCCGTGTGTGTGTGTGTGTGTGTGTGTGTGTGTGAGAGAGAGAGAGAGAGAGAGAGAGAGAGAGTGCGAGCAACACACAAATATCTACAGCCCTTGGATTTGGTTTCATGCACTGCTGTGGTCTGAATGAACGTCCCCAAAATTTGTATATTGAAACCCTAATCTCCAAATGATGGTATTAGAAGGTGGGGCCTGTTAGATGTGATTTGGTCATAAGAATAGACTCCTGATCAATGGAATTAAAGCCTTTCTTATGGAGATCCTTTAGATCTCATTCACTCTTCCACCTTGTGAAGCTAAGATGAGAAGGCAGTTCTCCTAGAGGTGGGAGGCCATCGCCAATCCCAGAATATGGCAGCCAGCCTCCAGATCTGTGAGAAATAAATTTCTATTGTTTATCAGCTGCTCAGTTCATGGCATTTTTTTATAGCAGCCTAAATGAACTAAATCAAGGACTTTGTGTGAGAAATGAGTAGTGTTTTCCTGGAAGAGAGAGAAAGTACTATAGAGCGGAGAGGGAGGGAGGGAGAGAGGAAGAAAATATCATTATATTCTTAGAACTGTGTATATAAAATATATTGACTCTGTTAAAAACTAAAAAAATAGATAACAATACATACATCCAACCAAAAAAATTTAAAAGATAATGGAAACAAGACAAAAAATAGTAAATTCATCATGGAACAAAGAAACAGAAGTATTTTCCTGGAACCTGAATGGTGTTAGCCATGAGAGTGCATGTTTATACTTAAAGAGCATGCTGTGCTAGTGCTGCATGTTTGAAGCCAAGTGACAGAGGAGTTAATGTGTGAGCATTGAATATGTTTGTGCATTTGTGATATTTGATGCCCTCTCATATGCAGGATGTCCCTCAAGGTTGAAATCCAGATATTACCAGGTTTTAGGGACTCATCTGGAGGTTGCTGCTGTCTTTTAAATTCATTCATGTTGTAGAAAAATTCAGATTTCTTTTTGCAGCTGTAAGACTGAAATGCCTGTGTTGGCGAGGACTATCACTGACAGTTCCCCTGATCTACTGTGATGTTGTCTTATTTAACAACTTAGTTGTGGGAGTGACTAGTCCTCATATTCAGTTTCCTCAAGGGAGATTATATGGTGATACATACTGGGGGGTGAGAATCTTGGGGGCTATCTGAGAATTCTGCCTACCACATTTACTTCTCAATGCACTTTTTAAATTTAAATATATTTGTTAAAAGAAAATTTTTTGTCTTGGATTTGGAGTGCCATGTGTTTGTTTGTATCTATGTCTTTTTCTCTAAATATGTATATACTTATTAAGATAAGCATATTAGCACTAAAATAAGCAATATTTATCAATATAACCCCTAAAATTATCTTACCTCTGCAAGACTTGTATAATGATAAACAGTGCCTCTGAGGGGAATACTCAACAACTATTGAATACATGGTGATTAAAACAGCATTATTTTGAAGGGTTTTGATTTCAATTAAATAAAATTAATGTATTTATATTCATTTTTCTCTATAAAACTATGCAGGGTATTAGGTATCAATAGTCATCAAAATATGATTTTCTTGACTGTAGAAGAGATGTGACAAGCAAGTAGCTTGGTTCCAAATCAGCACTTGCAATATTATATCCTTTATGACTTTGTGATAAAGGAAAAAATCTCGTAGACCAGATATTGATTTATGTGTTTTCAGTATTTACAACAGTGCCATTTATGTCAAAAACCTAATCCAATTAAGTTGCACATTATTATAGAGGGCAAAGATAAGAAATATCTAAGTTTTTCCTAAAGAGAAAGTTTAACTTGTGTGATGATAGGCATATCTCTGAGGACTTGACTAGTCTCTTGCATAATCCTTATGGCACTGAAACATTTCCTATCACAATGAATAATCTATTGGTCTGATCACTCTCATAATCCAACTCTTAGCTAGTGCCTGAAAGACTTCTGCTTCACATAAAATCAGCAGATAAACATGCTCAAAAAAAGTCCCATCTCTGCAGAGCAGCTCTGTAGATTCATTGCAGCCCCGAAACTCACTTATCTGATGACTGACTGGAGAACCACTTACTCTTATCTTTAAGTGTTTGCTGGTTTTGCCCATTACTTCAGAGCAAAACAAGTGATGACTATTGGAAATGTGGAGTGGGGTCTTCCATCTCAAACTGACCTGTTACCTCTTGTCTGGCTTTGAGAGTTTTCCCATCCAGGCATTAAGTCTCTTGGTCATGGAACTTCATGGCCTGACTGAATGTAGAGTCACCCATGACTTAAATGCTTGACCACCTGTACATTCAACAGTGATGGTAGGAAGAAGGTCAGCAGTCCCAGACTTAAGAGATCTGAAGCCACATTTGGGATTTTAGTCTTTCAGATAATCACTTCCCTATTAGTTGGTATTACGAACTCTTCCACTCTGCAACAGTGTCCGTTGTTTCTTATTTAGTGTAGTGTATATTGTCTACAATACTATTCAGGGATGTTGGCCTTTCCTTTTTATTTACATATTTACAATAATCACTCTGTATCATTGCAATCACAATTTGAATAAAGTGACAGTTTTGCATTTCTTTTCTCTTTTCTCACTGTCCAGAACCCAACAGGTTTTGAACTAACTGTTAAGTGAAAAATTATTCAATTTCTTATTAGCCAGTAGATAGTAATATAAATACTTTACAAAGTATATTAAATTGTTGTGAACTTAACTATTAAACATGTAGTATATGTTATTAAATAAAATTATAAATAATAAATATTCATATGTTAGCTACTTAAATGTTCTGGCACCAGACATGTTATCTTTCAATATTGCAGGTCTTCTATATAAAAACATCATTATGATAGTTTTTGTGGTTTTTTTTTACAACAAGTAACAAAAAATGGGTCAAATTGGCTTCAACAATAATTAAATGTAATTTTTCACATAGTAAGAAGTCCAGAGGGCAGGTTCAATACATAGTCTGATCTTTGGCTCAGTTTGTTATCAAGTGCCCAGGTACTTGGTATCAAGCATATCTTTGTCTTTCACATTAAACCAGGTTTGCAGACCCTCAGGCTGATTTCTGTCAAAGTCCCAAAGTGCCTGGAGCTGCTCCAATTCCAGTCTTTACATGCAGACAGAAAGTCCAGGAAAGAAAAGACTTTTCTGTGCCTCCCAGAAGCCATTATTTGCCTCTTTGACCAGCACTCTGTCATGTACCCAAATCAAGAGAAAATCTGGGGGAAGGGATGCAATTGCCATGGCCTAAATACTGAGGCAGTGAACTTAGAGGTAGGATGGAATGATTTTCTTCTAACTCCTTCAGGGAAAAGTGGAGAAGGGAACAAAATTGGAATTCTGACGGAGAAGGAAGTGGTAGGAGGACAAGGTATCTGCCACAACCATTTTGCTGAATGAGAAAATTTAGACATAAAAGATGAGGTAATTTGCTCAAGGGCATGAGGCTGATAAATAGGATCCAAACCCAGGATACAAAGCTGCCAGAATGCATCTTAGAGATCATATGTTCAACCTCCTCAGTTTACAGCTTGGGACCTATGGGCCAGAATGTTTAATTACTTGCTCGGTATCACGAGATCTAATTAGTAGCAGAGGTATGACCAAATTCAGTTCAGCTGCATCCCAGGCCTCTATTTTTTCCATTACTGCTCTCTGGTTCCATTTGTGTTAATTGATATCTAGCCTAAGCATAATTATGTGGGAATGAGAAGCACCTAAAACAGTGCCTAGGCCATAACAAGTGCTAATATTAGAATTTTTGATTGAATCAATATTTCTTGGATTATATGAATATAGATAACCCCTGAGAGTTTCAAAACACTGTAATGCCAGTCTTAGGGACTATATTTTCCCAATTTTTTTTCCAATTATATCATTTTACAAGTGTTAGAAGGAATGGCTTAGCCAAGGAGAAAGGGAAATTGCAATGTCTTATGTGAGGAAGCATTTTATGAAGGTAATATTTAAGTAGAATAGACATTAATTATTGTTCAAAGCAGAATGCAAATTCAAATAAAGATAGCATGATAATGGCAGTTTTTCTAATTGTTCACTTGTGTCAGATTGAAAAAAGTTGAAAAGTGCTGTGTTAAGCTAATATTGTTGTATACAAGCTTTGTCAGCATAAAATATGATAGCTATCATCATAAGAATGCTGTTTATAAAATTAAAGAAAGTAACAGCATTTCTTCTATTTCCCATTAATAGTAGAGGTCTAATAATTGCAGAAATATTTTGGTAAAATTATTAAAATATTCCATATTAAAATAAGTATATTTTATCCACTTCACATTTCACTGTAGCCCATACAATAATTCTTTGGCTTTCATTTTCTGGACTATTTCTGGTAATGCCTTTATCTGGCCATACTAATTTTTTTAAAGTCACAACCAGCCTCTTATTGAGTTGGGGAATTTCTGGAAGTATTTCCACTAAGATTCAGAACCAGACAAAGATACTTATTGCTATTCAATATAATTTTGGAAGTTTTAGTCAGAGCCATTAGAAAAAAAAACATAGCGATACAAATTGCAAAGGAGAAAGTCAAATTATCTCTGTATGCAGATGACATGATCCTAAATATAGGGGAATCAGAAGACTCCACTCAAAGACTATTTGAACTCATAAGAGAATTTGCCAAAGTTGCAGAAAATAAACTTAACACTTTAAAATCAATAGCTTTTGTATACAGAAACAATGCCATGCCTTAGAAAGAACATTTAATATCAATACTATTCACAATAGATACAAAAAATTTAATAATAAATTTGATCAAAAAAGGGAAAGATCTATACTAAGAAAATTGTAAAGCATTTAAAAAATAGAATAAGACACAAAAACCTGAAAAATCTTCTATGTTCATGGATTGGAAGAATTAATTTTATCAAAATGTCCATACTACCCAAAGTAGTGTACACATTCAAAGTGATCCCAATCAAAATACCAGCCATTCTTCTCAGATCTGGAAAAACAATGGTAAAATTCATATGCAAACACAATCTTAAACAATAAAAACAAAGCTGGAGGCATCACAGTGCCAGATTTCAAGACATACTATAGGGCAGTTATATTCAAAGCAGCTTGTCATTGACACAAAAAATAGACACATAGAAAAATGGGGCAGAATAGAAACCCCAGAAATTAACCCACACTGATAGAACCAACCAATATTTGACAAACTAGCTAAAATCAATCCCTGGAGAAAGAGCAGTCTCTTCAGTAAATGATGTTGGGAAAATTGGATCTACATGTGCAGAACTATGAAGCAATATCTCTACCTTAAACCTTATACAAAAATCAATTCACAATGATTCAACAGTCTAAATCTATGACCAGATAACATCATATTATAAAGGAAAATATCTGGGGAATTGCAAGAAATTGGTATAGGAAAAGACTTCTTGGAAAAGACCCCAGAAGCACAGGCAATTAAAGCAAAAATAGATGAATGGGATTACATCAATCTAAGAAGATTCTGCATTGCAAAGGGAACACTAAACAAAGTGAAGAGGTAAGTGACAGAAGGGGAGAAAATATTTGCAAGCTATATGATTCATACCCAGAATCTTATTATAAAGAGCTCAAGAATTTTTTTAAAGATTTTATTTATTTATTTTTCATTTATTAAACTTTTATTTAATGAATACAAATTTCCAAAGTACAGCTTATGGGTTACAATGGTTTCCCCCCTCCCATAACTTCCCTCCCGCCCACAACCCTCACCTTTTCCGCTCCCTCTCCCCTTCCATTCACATCAAGATTCATTTTCAATTCTCTTTATATACAGAAGATCAGTTTAGTATATATTAGGTAAAGATTTCAACAGTTTGCCCCATATAGGAACACAAAGTGGAAAAACTACCGTTGGAGTACTAGTTATAGCATTAAATAACAGTGTACAGCACATTAAAGACAGAGATCCTACATAATATTTTTTTAAAAAAATTAATTAATTTTCTATGCCATTTCCAATCAAGAAATTTAACAATTAAACAAACAATCCAGTTAAAAAATGGATAAAGGACATGAACAAATATTTCTCAAAAGATGAAATACAAATGGCCAACATCAAACAATTCTCAGGATGACTAGCCATCAGTGAAATGCAAATAAAAACCATCAAGACTTTTCACTTCACCCCAGTTAGAATGATTATCATCCAAAAATAAAAAAAAATGCTTGTGAGAATGCAAGGGAAAAGATAACCTAATAGGAATATAAACTAATACAACAATTATGGAAGACAGTATAGTAATCCTCAGAAAATTGAAAATAGATCTACCGTATGACCTAGCCATCCTCTCCTGGGAATTTACCCAAAGAAATGAAATCAGCATGTGAAAGAGTTATTTTTACCCCTATGTTTATTGCAGCTCAATTCACAATAGCTAAGATATGAAATGAACCCAGATGTCCATCAGCTGATGACTGGCTAAAGGAAATATGATACATATACACTACAGAATACTACTTGGCCATAAAAAAGAATGAAATCCTGTCTTTTGCAATAAAATGGATGAAATTGGAAACCACACTTAGTGAAATAAGCCAGTTCCAAAAGGATGAATATAGTTTCTCTGATATGTGGGAGTTAATCTAAAATACAAAAAATATATAGGGATGAAATGGATATCTTGTGATTTGATTGTTGTTTCTACTTCTGTGGATCCATGGTGTTACTAATTTTTAGATGGTAAATATTCAGAATTATGAATATTATGGTTAGTGATAACACTAGACTTGTGATTATAGAGTAGATTGAAATTACGTTTTTCCAAAAATTAAAAAAAGAGGAACCAAGGAGAAAGATTAATAGTGGGAGCAAAAGGGAAGGAGATGAGTATGGTTATCTTAGAATTGTACCTATGAAGCCGGCGCCGTGGCTCAACAGGCTAATCCTCCACCTGTGGCGCCAGCACTCTGGGTTCTAGTCCCGGTCGGGGTGCCGGATTCTGTCCCGGCTGCCCCTCTTCCAGGCTAGCTCTCTGCTGTGGCCAGGGAGTGCAGTGGAGGATGGCTCAAGTGCTTGGGCCCTGCACCCCATGGGAGACCAGGAAAAGCACCTGGCTCCTGCCTTTGGATCAGCGCGGTGCACCGGCTGCAGCGTACCGGCAGTGGTGGCCATTGGAGGGTGAACCAACGGCAAAGGAAGACCTTTCTCTCTGTCTCTCTCTCTCTCACTGTCCACTCTGCCTGTCAAAAATAAAAAAAAAATTGTACCTATGAAATATATGAAATCTATTCTCTTTGTATTAATAAAAATGAAAAATAAGTAAATGAATAAAAGTAACCTAATTTTTATGAAGATCCACAAATGAGTACACACATACACACATGATATAGAGATCACCAATACTGATATACAGCTCAATGAAGTTTTACAAAGTGATCATATGTCAACCTCCACTCAGACCATTATATACCAGCTACTGTAGCCTTCTAAATGCTTCTCTTTCCCTCCACCATAGGCATTAGGACTGGGTCACAGGTAATCATTATTCTAACAAATAACACCATAAATTAATTTTGGTGGTTTTTGAGCTCTGTATATATGTGGTTCTTTCAAAACATTTATGAAATGTAGAATTAAAGCTAAATTTATTTTGCTGCAAAAATTTTGAAAACCATGCATAGGACAAATTTTCAAAGCTCATGAAAATGTGTAGTATGAAAGAAATACATAGATTTAAAAAATTTCACAAAGATTTATCTTTTAATTGGATTTACCTGCAAACATTTTCAAAGGCCATAGTATGGAATGATGCAGTAAGCATTCTTTTGAGTCTGGTTTCTTTTCTCAGTGTTGTGGTTGTAAGATCTGTGTAGTCATGTATTTGTTCATATTGGTTTTACAGTGCTTCTTGTTGGGCAGCTATAGAAGTGTGAAGGTCACTTAGCTGGCAGCCTCTAGCAACAATGTACTTGGGATATACAGAAGCAATCAACTTGAGGACAAGTCTGGGTGGAGCATCGAACAATCGTCTGAGCATGCAAGAGTGGATATTAAGACCTGAGGATTTCTGCTCAATGTGGAACTCCTCTAATGACAACATTTATTCTGGGAATCCCCTTGGGTTTGGCTGACATTCTGAGAGCCACATGATAGTTTGAGGCTCCTCCCTACCCAATGTCAGATATGCATTGAACTTGGAAGGCTTCCTCTGTCATTCCTGCCCACTTTATTCCACAGGCATTACTCTCAATAAATATCTTGCATTCCTAATTCTTTCTATCATTTGCTTGACAGAGGGTAAGCACTGGCCTGTGTTATATAATTGTATACATTCTATTGTTGGTGAAGATTTTATTTCTAGTCTTGAACAGTACTGCTATAAACATTCTTGTGCATGTATTTTGGTACATTTGCATGCATATAGGTTAATTAGTGTGGAATTGCTAGTCATAGGTTATGTGTAGGTTCAATTTTAGAGATCCTGTCAGAGTTTAACTACATGATTGTGCAAGCCTATACTACTACAAAAAGGATATGACAGTTTCAACTGCTCCATTCACTTTTCTACACTTGGTATGGGTGTTAATTCTGGTACCAGCGCTTCCACTTCTGATGCAGTTCCTTGATAATGGCCTGGGACAAGCAAGGGAAATGGTCCAAGTGTTTGGGCCCCTGTTACTCTCATGGGAGGCCTTGAAGAAGCTCCTGGATCCTGGCTTAAGCCTGGCCCAGCACTGGCCATTGCAGCCACTTGGGGAGTGAACCAACTGATGGAAAATCTCTGTCAGTCTCTCCATCTCGGAAACTCTGACTTTCAAATAAATAAATAAATTTTTTTGAAAGAATTGTAGCCACTTTGTTGTTTCATATGACTAACAATGTTGAGCACATGTTAATTTGTTTATTGGTCACCTATCTATTCTATGTGAAGTGTCTTCATATCTGATTATTTTTCTACTTACTTGTTTATATTATTGACAAGTATAGACCTCTATATAATAAGAGGTCTTTTCATGCTTTAGTTATGACTCCTGAATACATTTTCTCAATCTGCATCATGTCTTTATGCTTTCTTTTTATTTTGAAAATTTATTTAATTTAATTGTTCTTTGTTTATTTGATAAACAGAGAGACAGATAAGATACACAGAGAACTTCCATCTGTTCACTTCCCAGATACCACAAACCAAGGGTCAAGAACCTAATCCAGGACTCCCAGAAATCCAATTACTTGAGCCAATACTGCAGCCTCCCGGGGTCTACATTAACAGGAAACTGAAATGGGAGCCAGATGTAGTATTGAACCCAGTCACTCCCATGTGGGATGCAGGCATCTTAGCCAGTAGGCCTAACACCCATCCATCCCTATGCTTTCTTAATGATTAGTTTGCTGCACAGAGTTCATAATTTTAATATAGCATAATTCATTAATCTTTTCTCCTGTTTTAGAGCTCTATTGATTAAGAAATCTTGTTTTTTTTGAAGGTCACAGAAAGAATTGTTAATATTTCTTCCAGGAGGTATTATTGTTTTATTTCCTCATTTTAGGTATATAATCTACCTGAGTTGATTTCTGTGTAAAAGATAAAGTCGGCAACATGATTCATTATTATTTTTTTATTTTCATTTATTTATTTATTTTTGACAGGCAGAGTTAGACAGTGAGAGAGACAGAGAGAAAGGTCTTCCTTCCGTTGGTTCACTCCCAAATGGCCGCCATGGCCGGCGCACTGCGCCAATCCAAAGCCAGGAGCCAGGTGCTTCCTTCTGGCCTCCCATGCAGGTGCAGGGCCCAAGCACTTGGGCCATCCTCCACTGCCCTCCCGGGCCACAGCAGAGAGCTGGACAGGAAGAGGAGCAACCGGGACAGAACTGGCGCCCCAACAGGGACTAGAACCCCGGGGTGCCGGAGCCGCAGGCGGAGGATTAGCTTAGTGAGCCGCGGAGCCGGCCAACATGATTCATTTTTAAACATGTAGCTATTCATTTCACTCAGCATCACTTGCTTAGAAGGCTACCTTCACTAAACTACCCCATCAACTGTCATAAGTCATGCGATCTATTTCATTACTTTCTATTTTATTCCAATGATCTATTTGCATATTCTTGCATCAATAATATACTCTCAATGATATAATTTTATGATAAATTCTAGCTTTCTAATGATTAATTCTTTCAATTTTGCCCTTGTATCTCATGATGTTTTTAACTGCTCCAGCAATCAGATTATGAAGTTAGACAGTATTGGAATTCTGACTGAGATATGTTGAATCCATAGATCAATGTGAAGAAGCTGACATATCAATCAATGTTACTATTGAACTCTCCAACCCACAAGTATGATATATCCCTTCATTAGATTACTCTTTAATTAATCTTAGTAATGTTTTATGATTTCTATGTAGAAAGTTATAAAAAGTTTTGTTCAATTTATTTCCATACAACAGATTATTTTTGACAGTATCGCAGAACTTTTATTTCCTACTTGTTTCTAGTGCTTAAAAATGAACTTAATTTTGTTATTGAGTTAATGTGCAACAAATTTGCTAAATTTACATATTAAATAATAGTCTTTATAATTTACTATGTATACATGTATGTTATCTTTAAGTAATGCAAGATTTAAAATCTCCTTTAAATTTTTATATCTATTTTCTTATTATGTTTCACTGTCAAAGATATTTATTACAATGTTGAATAAAAGTGATGGTGACAGACATATTGTTCCATTGTTGATCATGGGAATGGTAAGTGGTTTTTATGTTTCACAACTTGCTGTTGGCTTTTGGTAAATATTTTTGTTAGATTTTAAAAATTCCTATTCCTAATCTGAATCATAAATATGTATTGAATTTTATTGAATTTTATCCAGTACTTCCTGGATGTATAGAAAGATTTTCTTTTCTGCCTTGCTAATATAGTGAAGTATATCACTTTATTTTCAAATGATAACATATCTTCCTCCTAAAATAAATCCCATTTAGTAATGATGTGTTATCTGTATCATGCTTTTATCAACATTTGTAAAAAATTACTGTATCTGAATTCTCAAGACAGATTTGCCTACAATTTCTCTTTCTCATAATGACTTTTTCTACTTAATACCATTGGTTGAACTCTTTATTTAACACAGAATTTTTCTTAGGTGTTTCAATTCAATTGAAGATTTATCCCTGTAAAAAATAAGAGTGGGAATAAGAGAAGGAAATGTACAGTTTGCCATACATTCCCACGGACTCACACCTAAGGGTAAAGCTAAAAATTTGCCATGGGATTCCACATTCCATTACGTTGGCAGGTACTAATGCCATCTTACATGTTAAAGTGATTATATTAAGTGTGTAACTGATCATATAGATAGGGTTAAGTGTTAAAGAGATCATATAAAAAAAGACCAAGTGTGTGGTAATAATGATAGATAGAATTAAAAAAGAGAGAATGATCCAACATGGGAAGCAGGCT
The DNA here is from genome assembly GCF_033115175.1 of Lepus europaeus. Classification (NCBI taxonomy): domain Eukaryota; kingdom Metazoa; phylum Chordata; class Mammalia; order Lagomorpha; family Leporidae; genus Lepus; species Lepus europaeus. The sequence continues at coordinate 166,367,842 of NC_084827.1, read as the reverse complement.
ACACAGCAGACTCACAGAACGACAAATGCCCTAAATAACACTCTGACCTCAGAATCAGCATGTAAGGCATTCAGATCTGGGTGAAAAGCCCAGGAGAACATTTCAGGAATGGAAAGCCAAGACACTGTGGCAAAAAAATAACCTACATAAAGGATCTCTGTGAGTGAGACCCCAGTGGAAAGAAGGAGCTATCAAAGAAGGATGTACTTTTCTCTGAAGGGAGGAAAGAACTTTCACTTTGCATATGGCCCTTGACTAAATACCAATGGAGTTGTGGATTCAAAAGGCTTCCATAGCCTTGGCAGCTCATGTCAAGAGCCTCAGTTGGTGACTGATGTCAAAAATGAGAGTATTAATTGTTAAATCAACAACAGGAGTCACTGTGCACTTACTCCCCTTGTTGGACCTCTGTCCTTAATGATGTGTACTATGAGAATTAATGGTAAAACCTGTCTTCAAACAGTACTTCATATTTTGTGTGTCTGTGTTGGTGGAAACAGTGTAAATCTCTACTTAGTATAAAGTTGGTCTTCTGTATATAAAGTGAATTAAAAACGAATCTTAATGAAAAATGGAATGGGAGTGGGAGTAGGATATTGGATGGGATTGAGGGTGGGAAGGCAAGAATGGGGGGAAAAACACTATAATCCTAAAAGCTATGTACCATATTCCTAGAAGCTAAAGTATATATGAAATTCGTATTCATTAAAAAAAAAACCTTAAAAAAAAAGAAACCATACCAGGATGTAGGAAAATGAAGCATTTTTATTATGGTTCTAACCTTGGATATGTTAAATTAAAAGAGCTAAACCTTGATAAAAACAAGAATGTCCTTAGGGGGACTAGCACTGTGGTGTAGTTGGTAAAATTACTGCCTGCAGTGCCTGAAGTGCCAGCATCCTATATGGGTGCTGGTTCAGGTCCCTGCTGCTCCACTTCCAATCCAGCTCCCTGTGAATGTGCCTGGGAAAGCAGTAGAAGATGGCCCAAGTGCTTGGGCCCTTGCACCCATGTGGGTGATGTGGAATAAACTCAGGGCTCCTGGCTTCAGATAGGTCCAGCTCTAGCTGTTGCAGCCATTTGGAGAATAAACCAGTGGATTGAAGATTCTCTCTCTCTCTCTCTCTCTCTTTCTCTCTCTCTCTCTCTATTTCTCCCTTTCAAATAAATAAATAAGTAAATAATTCTTGAAAAAGAATGTTATTTAATTTCATTCCTTCTCTTCCTGCCTTCCTATATATAAGTTACTCTTCAGAAAATACAATTTGTGCCAATAAGATAATGGTGACCATTCCTTGCATGCTAATGAAAGAGACTTAAACATTCCACTCATGGAGTGGGAAACCTAAGTATGGGAAACTATAGAGCCCATGATGCCATCTAATATTGAGTTCTTGTGGACACTGCTGGGCTAAATCAGAGAAGTTAGAAGTTAGCAGCAAAATAGTTGGGTTCATTTGAATAAAATATTCTCTTTGGGTTTTTTTTTTAGCTTCTTTATAAACAACTTATTTGGAGAAATGTGTTACATGATTATGCAGTTACTAAATACTGCATTTTTATAATTGACACTTCTCTTAGGTTGGTATTAAAGAATGTGACTTTAATTTTACTAATTTTGGCTGTGGGAGAAAGCAGGCTTCCATGCTGTGTTGCTATTTCCCCTAAGACCTGAAGCATTGTTCCTCTGGTGAGGGTTGGAGACTGTCTCTTTCTTTCTCCTCTTCTAACAAGATGCACCAGAGTCCTTCATCAGCTCCAGACCTTCCCCCCTGTGCTGCTCAGTCAGAGGCAGGATTAGACTGGATCTGGTATGTTTCCGCCTTATCTTGGAACTCTCTGTATTTGACTAAACTCAAACCCAGATGATCCATCAGTCGTTACAGATGGCCTTATTACATATCCCTGGCTAATACCAGTTTATCTGGAGCAGCCAATTTCTCTCCAATCAACAACTAATATCAAGTGACAGCTATCCTGAGGAGGATTTGGAGGATGATAAATTAAAGGGAAAGAGCAACACAGATACGGTCTAAAGAATCTTTGTAGTCCTTGCAGGTGCATGTACTAAGCATTACACTCAGAACCTCCAAATGAGATGGTAGAGCATAGGGAAACCAATGCATTCTATGATGGTGGTGGCGACCTGTGCATTTGGCAGGAAATATCGGCCTGTCCTTAACACAAAAAATGGTGACCAACACCATTTTTAAGTCCTTATCCCGTGATTGGCTCTGTGCTATGCATTTTTTCTTGGGTCATCTTAAAGTAGGCAACCTAATGAGCTAGATGCTACTGGCTATATTTAGTAACTCACTGAAGATCCTACAGGATAGTAAATGGAGGAGAAGACTGTGAATCTTGCCCTAATAATTACATGGTCCATGACCTTAACCATAATTCCACACTGCCGCTTCTCCACAGGGAGACCACTCCACCTGCTCTTTTCTTTTAGTGACTTTGCTGTTCACCTTCTCTGTTTATTTGGGCTAGGTGGACATTTCTTATCAGATGACTTGCACATACTGCTCCCTGGTCACAGTGGCCCCCTTAACCATTTCCCGGTATTATCACAAACTTGATGCCAACTACTCCTATGTAATGTGGTCAGGTATAAACAATTCTCCCCAGGAAGCAAGCCAGCAGAGTGCCCAGATTTTACTCTCTGTGATTCCCACACTGCTGCTGCTCCCTGAACTTCCCTTGCTTTACTACAACAGGGTTAACGTTACCCACATTTGTGTTTGGCTTTGGCTACCAGGCAGCCTGGTACCCTCCCTCCTCCTCCTACCCCAACCACTGAAGACAGCAGACTCCCAGTCAGGCTGTTGCTAATGTCAGCTCTGCCTGGCCCATATGGGTGGGGTTTTAAGCAATTCAACCCTACTGCCCCTCTGAAGGGCTTGATGATGCTGGGAGCCAGGAGGGGCGGCAATGAATGGGGGAACTGTCAGTCCTTTGTCTCTTCCTCTGGTTACCATTTCAACATCTTTGCTGAAATGGAATTTGAATTTCAAAAGGTTTAAAGAACATTGCTTAAACCCACAATTTCCCAGCAGCTTGAAAACCTCTTCAAACATTACCTTCAATCTGCTGCTGGTGATGAGTGGATGTTGTGTACTCATGTGAACAGGGTCCTGCTGCTTCGTTGTGAGCTGTCTTCATATACCCTCGGCTCACCCACAAGCCAGCATTCAAACCAACCAGGCTCCCTCTGGTTTCTGGGAAGAACAGTCCAATTCTCAGAAAGCTGATACCTATGGATTCTCTGCTGAGGAATAATTCCCTAAATGTACAAAGGATGTTCATCTAAATGTGGAAACGGAGAGCTGGATTAGAGGGTGCAGGCACGAAGACAGAATTTATTCCGGAAGCACGGGAGGGGGTCCTGTTTCCCCCCCTCCCTCCTCTGGGGTAGCCTGTGAAGTTGATATGTTAGTTGTGACCTATCTCTGGTAACGTCGTCATTTTTATTTAGGGTGAATGAGGCTGCTGTGAGGGCTTCAGTGGGAGTTCCATTGTCAATTCTGCATTAAAGAACCATTAAAATAAAGTGTTACTGTAAGAAGCTCTGTCTGCTAGACAGTTCTCAGAAGGGCTTTGTGCCTTTTCTGAGAGCTGCTTGCTTCTTCTTTCCATTTCCAGGAGAGGGGAAACTGCCCCAAATGAACTGAACCTTTTTAATTGATTATAAAAACAGAAGAGAGCACAGCAGTGGGAATTGTTGGCAGGGCTTTATAGCAAGTGGCGAATCACTGCATATTCATTTGTTTCTCATTGGCCAAGATGAATCCTCTTTTGGTATTAAAGCAAATGTGCTGTGAAGCTGCAGAGGACAGGGTTTAACAACTTTTCCTGGCTGGGGTCCTAGGTAATTTTTTTTTTTTGCGGGGTGGGGGGCTGTGGCATGGAAGGAGGGGCAGGAAGTGGTGGTGGTGGGGAGCTGGGTCTGGGGCAGTGAAGTGAGGGAGGTTCTTGGTGAAGGCAGGAACTGTGTGTGATAATCTCTGGTGGAGCCAAAAGAATGGTTTTAATTGTGTGGGTGTGAGGTGGGCGAGTTGGATTGCAATGTGGAAACCACAGGAGGAGTCTGACTGCAGAGTGGCCATACTTGGCATCTATTTCCTCCCTCAGTAGCTTACAGGGAATGTGTTCCAGGACCCCCTTGGATACTAAAATTCACAGATGCTCAAGTCCCTTATATAAAAAGGCAGAGTATTTGCATATGAGCTACGCACATTCTTGTGTATACCTCAAATCATCTCAAATTATTTATAATATCCAACATGGGGGTACTTAAAAACGTTTGTGGGAAGTCCATATTATGAAAAAACTATGCATGGATTTCAAAATTTTTTTTGCACCAAAGTAAACTCACCTTTTAATTACATTTTCATGGAATTTTTGAAGTACCCTCATATAATGTAAATTCTGTATAAATTTTATAGGTGTTATACTATTGTAGTTTTAAAATTTGTATTATTTTTTGTTTCAGCATCATTTTTTGTCTTTGTTTTTCTAAGTCATTTTGATCTGCAGTTGGTTGAATCCAGGGAGGCATAAGCCACAGGTGTGGAGAGCTGACTCTCATACAATGGTTTTGATACTCCAAGAAACAGGGTGGAATTAAAATCTTTCATGATGGAAAACAGGAAGTTATTCATTTGACCTTGATTTGTTTTCACTGCATGACTGCCTGTGTCCCCAGTAGCTGGAGAGGAGCAAACCAAGGAACAGATCCCACTTTCTCACCCTCATTGATTGTCCTTTGCATAAGGCTCTTATAAGCATTCTCTTTCTTCTCATCCATCTTGTTGTCTTTCCATCTCCAGTATTCACCTTCTGCTTCAGTCTGGACTCAAACACAATTCAGATTATTTAAAGAGCCAGTTTCTTTCTGCCTCAAGATGCTGGCACATGCTATTATTGTTTCACAAGGGCCTGGCTGCTTCCTACTCATGGTTCAAGCCACAGCTTAACACTGTTCTCTCAGCAGTGTTCTCTCTTCTGGAAACACAGTGATAGGGGGAGCTCTTGTGTGAAGGGTCCCTTCCACAATGTGCTTTTCCTTTATAGCAAATATGGCAACTAAAATTAAATAATTAGCTGTTGTAGTATGAGGCAGATGCTTTTGGCTGATCTTTAATAGTTATTAGTAAAATACTAACAATTTGCATATTTTCATTTATACCTTTCATCATGAAAAGTAACAACACTTTTAGAGATAATATGTAATGATTTTGGTGACTGCAATTCTTTTTTTAAAGATTTATTTATTTATTTGAAAGGAGGAAAGGCAGAGTTACAGACAGAGAGAGGGAGAGTCAGAGAGAGATATTTCATCTGCTTGTTCACTCCCCAAATGACCTCAAAGGCCAGTGTTGAGCCAGGCTGAAACCAGGAGCCAGGAGTTTCTTCCAGGTCTCCCACGTGGGTTCAGGGGAGAAGTTGGGCCATCTTCCATTGCTTCCTCAGGTTATTATCAGGGTTTTTGTTCAGAAATGGAGCAGCTGAGACTCACAATGGTACCTATGTTTGCTGGCATTATAGATGGCAGCTTTACCAGCTGTGCCATTGCACTGGCCCTGGTTGCAACTCTTAACAGAGCAGAAGAGTATATTCTCTGGCTGATTCTGGGATGTAAAGAAAAGTCAGCCACTCTGAGGTCTGTCCTTGTGACTAACCAGAAACTCATTGAGTTCTATAAACTCTTTCCTGTATCACATCAAGTACCAAGGACATGACACATGTTTAACCTACATGTAGTATACATTTGAAGAAAGATTTGTAAAGGCTTAAATAAATGTGTGTTTAAAATCTTTGCTACTTCTTACTTTATTGTGTCATTTTGTGTCTATAAATCTACAGCTTAAATTTGCGCCAATCACCGTTTGCTTATTCCTTTAAACTTCCCATTCAAACAGTGGTTTGTGTGTTTATTTGTTTATTGCTGATTTGAAAGGGAAGGCAGAAGGAAGGAAGAAGGAAGGAAGGAAGGAAGGAAGGAAGGAAGAAAGGAAGGAAGGAAGGAAGGAAGGAGCGAGCACAGAGAGATTTCGATCTGCTGTTTTACTTCCAAATGTCCACAACAGCCACAGCTGGACCAGAGTGAAGCCAGGAACATAGGCTTCAATTTGAGTATCCCATGTGGGTCAAACGGGCAGAACTACTTGGGCCACCACCTGCTGCTTCCCAGTATGCATGTCAGCAAGGATCTAGGACGCAAACCCAGGTACTCCAAAATGGGGTACAGGCATCCCAAATGGCAGCTCAATGACTGCATCAGATGCACACCCATTGTTCTTTTAGATGGAGCAGCCCCCCCAAAAAAACTTATAGCTAGTTAAGATTTAGGAATATATATGATAAACATTTGATGCTCAGAGAAAACAGTTTCATCTGCAGAGTTCAGGGATAGTAATTGGTAAATCTAGTCTTCTAAAGTATCAAATTAAGAGAGAAAAATAAAGTATATATTTAAGCATTCTATTGTAAGTTAAACATAAGCATAGATTTATTTTATGCTCTTCTGGTATAGAACCAGGCCTTTTGCTTGAATTTGGGGTTAACTGCTTAAAGATCACCATGAAGTTTTTTTTTTCTTCTCTAATTTTGTTTATTTGAAAAGGTGGAGAGAGTGAAAAAGAGAAAAAGAGAGAGGGAGAGATGGAGAGAGAACTTCCATCTGCTAGTTCACTCCCTGATGCCAAGTCTGGGCCAAGCCAAAGTCAGGAGACCAGAACACAATCCAGGTCTCCCACATGGGTGACAGGGACCCAAGCACCTGAACCACTATCTGCTTCCTCTCAGGGTGCACAGTGGCAGGAAACTAGAATCAGAAGCAGAGTCAGGGCTGGAACTCAGACCCTTCAATATAAGATTGTAGATATCCTAAGAGGTGTCTTAAAAATGCCTTCTTCTCCATCTTTCTTCTATTGGTCACACAACCTAGAGCACCTACATCTACCAGTTTTCTTAAGTAAAGAGAACTAAAAGACACTTGAGAGGCAATGTGGGAGCCCAGTCCTCTATCTTTTATGTTTTTCTCTCCAGTCTTTTACAGCTGTCTCACCCACACTGACTCTAACAGTCTTTTTAGGAGCTTATCTTGATTGCCTCTTTCTATAGCTTTCATACAGTTTTCATGGAAACAACTCTTTTCACACCCATATTTCATAGATTTCGGTAATGTGTATCTAAGTTATTTAATTATAATAAATTATACAGCTGGCATCAGTGGGTTTGGGAACAAGCAACTAAATCTTGGACAGCATACAATGGAACAGAGAAGCTGAGGCTCCTGGCAAGGAGTGATCAGCAAGTAGGCTATAAGCAGCAGTCAGGAGATTACAGAGCAGGGGGACAGTATAACTGCTCAAACTCTTAAGCAAGAGTTAATTAAAATAACTTATTCTGTGTCTAATGCATTTATTTTTATTAATGTCAGCTTCCTGTACTGGATATAAAGTTGGGCAGAAATAAACATAGTTCTTGCATCCTGCAGTCTCCTCAATGCAAAGCTCACTCTGTTTTTATGCTTAGATTTGAGGATAAATGAACAATCACGTAGAAATGCAACTGGACAAAAAGGGTATGACCAAATAAGAATAGGACGAGAGAAACCCAGCATGGCTGCCTGTTCAGATTGCTCTGGCCTCTGTGTAGCATTATGACTTCTTGGAAATAGGGCAAAACCCCTTCTGCAATGTGAATCTTAGGATCTACTATCTGATAAGGGGGAACCAAAGAACTTCTATACAGCCAGCTATTTACGGTTTCTATTAAGAGCTTTGAGTACAAAAAGGCAAGCTCAAGTTTGAAAGACAGAAGGTCAGAGAAAAACTTTGCTTCAGAAGCTCTTCCAATGTCCTTCAGCCAAAGCATCATATTTGGGGTGTCGCTTTCAAATTCCCTATAGCAGTTTGATTGACTCACTTGTTCATAAGACCAAGAACCACAGAACCAGCTGTAGCATCCTCAAGTTAAGGCAAAAAAATTGAGCTTTCCTTTCTCCACCAAAATAAACTAACAAACCAGAGATTTTTATTTTTGAAAAAGCCCATCAAATAAGAGATTTTCATTTTTGAAAAAATGTCAAATAGCAAAAAGTATCAAAAACTGTATCATGAATACAGGTGACAAACAAAAATGTAATCACATTTGAAGGGCAAATTCTTCCCAAAAGAGGTAAATGTTGATAAGAAATGCTTGAATCAAAGCTGGAGTGATTTTGTACACCTTGATTATTTCTTAATTTTTTTTTTAATTCTGTGGTTCTAAATAATATATTAGAGGAATGATTTCTAATAATATGTGTCTGGGAAAATGAGGTGATATTTTATGAGTACCCACTGCATGCCAAATGCCTTGACCTTGTTGGAGACTATGATGGCCATGGATGATTAAATGTGAGCCCTTTCTTTGAGAAAGTCCTGGGTACCACACTGATTTAATCACTTTTATCAGGTAGAATGACAGAAAAATGTCATGATGAAGAAATATAGAGGAATGAGAGATTTGATCATACTTGACAGAGTTAAAAATATATTCCTGATAAGCAGTGGTTAGCATCAGAAAAAAAAATACTGAACCTCCTTTGGAATATTGCTTAGAGATGTTGACTTGAGTAGGTATAGATCTACAGAACATGGGAAGAGAACCCTAAAAACTGTAGGCTCTATTTCTTCTTGCACCTCAACCATTTGCCAAGATCAGAATCTACTTTATTTTAGCAAAGAATAACAAAGATGTCCAGAAAATCAAACTCTCCTTTCAA